>NC_057349.1:12211666-12950833 GCF_016509475.1 Prionailurus bengalensis | reverse complement strand
TTGAAATGGAAGTCACGCATATATAAATCAAGTCTTGTATTTATAATTATGTATTCTATCATCGTAGCACAAACAAACGATAGTGAGCCGTAACCCTTCTGGATATCTCCAGGGGGTCTGGTGGAGCGGACTCTTCTCTTGAATCTGGTAGCTGATTATCTCCAGCCAGAAAAGAACCGTGAGCGTAGGAGCCAAAAGACTCCACCTCCTAGGAAATAGAACTATGCCCTGTTTGGGTGCTGACTCCCTAACATCCGAAGGGAGCTAAAGTAGCTGGACTGAACTGTCTACCAGATGAGTAATTACAGAGCCATCTAGAATGAGTGATTATCTGTGACTCCAGAACAAAATAATTTAATGGAATGTCTTGCACAGGATACACTCTAAAGACAAAAGAATGGTGTAAAAATTCTTGAACGTCAGCCAGCAATGTTATTCTTGTCTTGTGTTTTTAATTGACACTATTGTTTGTATTTTTTTCAAAACAAATAAGAAATTGTCTTTGTTTTTTTAGGAATAAACGTCTTTTTTTTTTTTAACGTTTATTTATGTTTGAGAGAGAGAGAAGGGGACAAAGCACGAGTGGGGGAGGGAATGAGAGAGAGAGGGAGACACAGAATCCGAAGCAGGATCCAGGTTCTGAGCTGTCAGCACAGAGCCCGATACGGGGCTCTAACCCACAAACCGTGAGATCATGACCTGAGCTGAAGTCAGAAGGTTAACCGACTGAACCACCCAGGTGTCCCTGGAATAAACATTTTCTATACAAGAGAAAAGAGTGAATAATTTTAAAAGCAAGAATTTAAGAAGAATCAATATGAAAATATGCCTGTATATACAGTATATACCTACACATATAATTGTATGATGAATAATATGTGTAACTTTTATATAATACATAATATCAATATAAGATACAACATAGTATTCATATGTAATTAAAAATTTTTTTTTAATTTTTGAGATAGAGACAGAGCATGAGTGGAGGAGGGACAGAGAGAGAGGGAGGCACAGAATCCAAAGCGGGCTCCAGGCTCTGAGCTGTCAGCACAGAGTTGGACGTGGAGCTCGAATTCACAGACAGCAAGATCATGACCTGAGCTGAAGTCAGATGCTTAAGCGACTGAGCCACCCGGTGCCCCCTATGTAATTGTTTTAGGTGTCTGAACAGTCCATGAAAAAGATGCTCCACAATGCAAAATTGTACTTAAGATTCATGACCATGTAACACTCTGTTCTACTACAAAGGCTCTTTGGAGAAATGCTTGATTCCATCTCTGGGGCAGAGATACAGAAATAGGGCTGGAAGATCTCGTATGGGCAAACAGGACAGTTTTCGAAGATAAATGGTCGTATGAAAAGGTCCCACTTGCCAAAGCTGATAGAGTACAAGCTTCAAAAAGAGGATAATGCCTGTGCCCTCTGGTATTCATTAATTTGAATTTCATTCATTTGAAAAACTACCAGCTCTATGCGGATATGCAAAAAGTGAGAATTGAAAGAAATTTAAAAAAAATTTTTTTAATGTTTATTTGTTCTTGAGAGAGAAAGCATAAGCAGAGGAGGGGCAGAGAGAGAGAGGGAGGGACACCGAATCTGAGAGCCTCCTCTCTGTCAGCACAGAGCCCAACGCGGGGCTCGAACTCACAAGCCGTGAGGTCAATGACCTGAGTCGAAGTTGGATGCTTAACTGACTGAGCCACCCAGGCGCCTGAAAAGAAAAATTTTTTTAACTTGTAAAAGCAAGTGAATAGAATAGAATACACTTTTCCTGAGCCTGGTCATCGACTTATTTATTATACCAAGGAAGAATACAGGAAGTAGAAAATATAAATATTTCTATTAAAAAGCTTTGTCTGACTGAAAGAGAACATCACTTGACCAGCTGCATAAATCATAACCTCAAGTCAGTGAAAATCACATAAAAACACAAAATTTAATTGTATATAATGTTCAATGTCTGAAAGGGCTATCTATGTCTTCTCTTTTCTTAAAAAAGGAGAGAATGGGAGGTTCCAGGAGGCCTGGAGGTCTTTAAACTTGGTAGGAACCCATCAAGTTCAAAGGTCTTCCAGTTTACAGGAAAGTACGTTCACATGTCTTAAATGTATTAAGACGGTCGGGGCTGGAGCCCCCTTCCTATGCCTCCTGAAGGAGACAGAAGAATCAGGTCATGTGTATAACTAAAATCCAGAGTAGAGGAATGAGTGACCACTGTCCTCTTTGGTATAGAACCATCCAGCAACAACAAGAATCAGCACGTTCCATCGGGGTCACCAATGAGAAATTGGCCTTCAGACTTAAATCTCTCTCAGTAGAGAATGTCAGTTAACCAGTAGAGTCACCATCTTCCTTAAATAAGGTTTGTCTGGTTTTGTTTTTCTGCCCTGGGGATAGTTAGAGTTAAGTATAGTGATGCCTAAGAGAATCAGAACATTAGTCTCAGTATATTTGTGTTGAGAAGGCATATATCTGCATATTTGGTATTTTATGTGCATGTAGTGTGTGAGAGGATTTTTTGCCTAGATGCTAGCCTTTTCAATACAATGTAAAGCCTGTATTTGTGCGATTGATTTAGCCATGTGGGTTGTTTTTGTTTTTGTTTTTTAGTTTACTTATTTTGTGTGCGAGCAGGGGAGGGGCAGAGAGAGAGGGAGAGAGAGAATCCCAAGTAGGATCCATGCTGTCAGCACAGAGCCTCATACGGGGCTGGATTTCACGAAGTGGGAGATCATGACCTGAGCCAAAACCAAGAGTCGGGTGCTTAACCGGCTGAGCCACCCAGGCATCCCAAGCCATAGGGTTTTAAGGTGAAATCGTCCCAAGTCATGCTCAGTATTAAAACATCTAAAAGAACTTCAGGTTTACTTCAGTTTGTTGGATTTATAACAATTACTGTGTACTTGGGAAGGCTTTGTCTGGTAAGCCATGTCAACGATGGCTCAAAAGGAAAATGCTTCGGGTGATACAGCTGCTGAAGACATTTCCCCCACCCAACGTCAGCCCTCAACCTCAGCACCTGGAGATATCCGCATCCAGCCCCTACCTCCCATTTGCAAGACAGGGCCTGTTCTAGAAAAGGCTTCTTGAGCTCCAGCAGGCTGCTTCCTCCATCTGTTCACGAATTCTAGGAATAGCCAGGTAGGATTTTCACGGCCCCTCTGTCCTCCTCCCTGTCCAAGACAATGAAAAACACTCAGTGGCATGCT
Organism: Prionailurus bengalensis; assembly: GCF_016509475.1. Taxonomy (NCBI): domain Eukaryota; kingdom Metazoa; phylum Chordata; class Mammalia; order Carnivora; family Felidae; genus Prionailurus; species Prionailurus bengalensis. The sequence continues at coordinate 12,947,624 of NC_057349.1, read as the reverse complement.
TGAGCAAAAAGGTGACAAGGGAACAGATCAAAAATGCTTCCTTGTGTGTAGTTTTTCCAATCCAGCAACTTCTCATTACGTGCTTGGCCCTCTTTATGCCCCCTTTAATTCAAGGCAGCCAGTCCAATCACCACATGGCACTCAACTGTGAGATTACGATACCTGACCCCCTCCCCACCTTGCAAATTGACTCTCTTAACCTTCCTTGGTCAATAAGATAGTCTCCTGTCTTAGCTGTAATACTTCTAGTCTCTGGATAGCCCGAGGCTTTCCCCTGCAGGAAGGAAGGCAACTACTTATTATTACAGCAAAAAATGCTCCAGGAATAGTCTCGCCTGGGAATTACCTTGCTAGGAAATGTCTGTTAACGTGGACTTGGCCCAGAATTCTCATTCTAAAGCACCTATTTTCCCACATGTATGCAGTATTGACCGTGTAACTTGTAACATCCTCAGAGTCCTAACAAGGTAGAAAGGAAAAACAAAAAACGAAGAGCTCAATGCAAAGATTAAGTAAATCTGCTGTAAGTGACCCGAGTCCCTTCTGATGACCATGATGAACAGGGAGCCACAATTCAGCAGACGGGTTGTCATGGATGAGCCATCGCGACTTCGGCCCATAGTCCAGTCTAGCACCCAGAGGGACACGCTGATGTCATGATCAAAAGTCCCCTTCTCGGGGCGCCTGGGTGGCTCAGTTGGTTAAGCGTCGGACTCTTGGTTTCAGCTCAGGTCGTGATCTCACAGTGTGTGAGTTCGAGTCCCACCCTGGGCAATGCGGAACCTGCTTGGGATTCTGTCTCCCTCTCTCTGCCCCTCTGCTCACCACCACCCCCCCCCCAAAAAATTCACTTCTGGAGCGCCTGGGTGGCTCCTTGGTTAAGCATCCAACTTCAGCTCAAGTCATGATCTCACAGTTTGTGAGTTGGAGCCCTGCGTTGGGCTCTGTGCTGACAGCTCTGAGCCGGGAGCCTGCTTCGGATTCTGTGTCTCCCTTACTCTGTCCCTCCCCTACTCACACACTCTCTCTCTCTCTCAAAAGTAAGTAAACCTGAAAAAAAGTTAAAAAAAAATTTTTTTTAATTAAAACAATTCCAAAAAAAATTCACTTCTCCTCTAAGTTCCTTTGCAGTAAGGGTGTGGGTGCCCAAACATGGTTGTTCCTGCTGGGATGCTGATTCTATGTAAAGGAATTTTGTTTGGAGGGTAGGGACCAGAGGATAACTGCCTCTCTCCAGATAAGCAGAGGCCTATAGATTTTTCTTAATCACCCTTCGGGGCTATGTAGTCAACCTCAGCACCCCTGGGGATGGAGGCATCTCATTGCAAGTCTGCTCCGTGATGGAGACCAGAGACCAGCACAACCCCAACCGTGTCATCACCAACACTACAAAAGGTGGGTTCCACTGGTCCGCAAATCACATAAGGGAGGTGGGTTTCCACACCTTGAGGCACCTTCAGCCTAGAAGGTAAAGAGAGCCATCCTGTTCCCTCCTGGCTGAGGGAAGTCCACGGTGAACACTGAAAGCCTTGCACGGAGGCTTCAGGACAAGTGGCACAAACTAGAAAGCCACTGGACAAATATTGGTTAGGAGTCCTATCATCTCCACCTCGTAATTTGCTGCTGGGGACCAGGGCGAAGTGCAAAATTAAAGAAGCACTCGCTCTCAGGGGCCGGGGTGCTGACCACACAGATCTCCTCCTTCCCCACCTCTCTCCATGTCTACTGCCTGCAGAGATCCCTGCATTCGGTCCCCAGGGCCGCCGTAGCAGGTGCCACAAACTGAAGGTGGCTTCGGACAACTGACATTTATTCTCTCACAGCTCTGGAGGCTGGAAGTTCAAGATCAAGGGGTCAGTGAGGTTGGTTCCTTCTGAAGCCTCCGAGGGAGAATCTGTGTCGTGGTCCTCCATAGCTCCTGGGGACCGCGGGCAATGCGTCGTACTCTTCGGCTGTAGACGTGTCACTCCCATCTCTGCCTTCGTCCTCACCTGGCCCTCTCCTTCTGTCTCTGTCTCGTCTTACAAGTTCACCAGCTACACTGGATGAAGCCCACCCTCATGACCTTGTCTTAACCTGACCACATCTGCAAAGACCCTATTCCCAAAAAAGGTCACATTTATTCACAGCTCCTGGGGGGTTGGGACTTCAACGTATCTTATTAGGGGGACAGAATTCAGCGTGTAACAATCTCTTACAGGTGAACAAGTCTAATCCTTGGGAAGGCACATCAGTGGCCAATTTCAGTTCTCCATCAGTGAGCGGCAAATCACCCCAAAACTTACTTGTCTAAACCTTTTTGTTTGCCCACAGTTCTGCATCTGGGCTGGGTTCCGCTCAGAAGTCCTTCTTCTGTCTTGTCAGTGGTCACTCACACGGCCGCACCCAGCTGGTAGGTCAGACGGGAGCTGGACTCAGCTGGGAAGGCTGGGCTTCCGTCTGTCCATTTACTCTCAGGGCTTTGCTTTCTTCGAGTGACCTCCCTGTGGTCTCTGCAGCAGGGGAGTGGACTTTTTAACAGTCCCGAGAGGACTAAAGAGAAACTGCCACACCTCCTTGAGGCTTAGATCCGGAGGTGGGCACAGCATCATTTCTGTCGCATTCTATGGATTAAAGCAATTCCCAGGGCCAGCCCAGGTTCCAGGAGAAGGGGAAACTCAAGGGCATGAAACCAAGAGGAGTGAGTTATTTGAGGCCACCAGGATTAGCTTGTGGTAGCGTGACAAATTATAGGTATAAATCCTATGCACTTCTACATCCAAAAGAGGGACACGTGATAGGGAGATTAACCCCTTCCCTTTGGATCAGCGAACTTCCACATTAAATAGTCTAAAAATCAAAAATGCAGCTAATGGAGAGACATCCTTAATGTTTTCCTCCTCCAGGAAAATAGCTTAACTAAAGGTACCAGATCCAATCCCAATGTCTATATGGTGAGGTGGAGAGGGAGGTGGGGGCGGTTTGCGCCCCACCAGGCAATTCCCATAGGTTAAGGGCAACATCCTACAAGGCCACTTCAGACACCAGTCACAAGAGAGGTTAACACCTGTGCTCTGACCGACCAGTTCTAGAGATTCCGACAACAACCTTCCTTGGATTGGAATGCTATTCTAGAGCGACTCACAGAACTCTGAGAAACATTTCACTTACTAGGTTACCAGTTCTTACCAAAGTTATGAGAAGAGGATATTACTCTAACAGCAGAGGGTTTTTTCCCACATATTTTTCAAATGAATGCTGGTGGGCCAAGTTGTCGTGGTGTTAGTTTTCATTTGATAAACTTTTTAAATGATATAACAGTTTCACTTGAAATAAGCCAGGAATGACACCTTTTGCAGCTAAACTGATGATTAAAATTTTTAGATATCAGTTACAAACATGCAGAAGGAGGGGTGCCTGGCTGGCTCGGTCGGTAGAACACTTGACTCTTGATCTTGAAGCTGTGAGTTGGAACCCCCGCGCTGGGTGTAGAGATTACTCAAAACAATACACAGGAGGATACACAGCTTTATAAAATTTTGGAGCCATGCTTGAAACAAAATTTGAAGGTGACAGTTTGTATCTAGCTAGGGCACGGTTTCTATACCCGACGCTATTGAAATTTGGGGTCAGATGCTTCTTTGTGGCGAGGGGCGTCCTTTGCATTCCAAGGTATTCAGCAACATCCCTGGCCTCTACCTTCCAGATACAACTAGCATTCCACGTTCCCAGTTGCGACAACCACAAATGTCTCTAGACTTTGTCAAATATCCCAGAGGAAGCACAGTTGTTCCCGGTAGAGAACCACTGATCTGGGGGTAAATCTACCCCCAAAATGCTTTTCTTGTCTTTCTGCTTCCACTCTGTTCAAAGTTATGAGTTGTCTAGAAAACATTTGCAGCAGCCCTAGAATCTCCTCAGTCCTATGTCCAAGCATAAGGGAAGTGGCCAAGAAACGACAACTGATACCAGAACCCGTTGACTAATTTATTTTTTCCGCCTGCCCCTGATATGCATGTGTGTTCATGACCCCTGATAAAATTGAATTCAATTCTGATAAAGAATGAGAAACTTGAGTTAGCAGTACTCAGGGCTCTTTCGTGCCTAACTACTTTATGCCAGATATTATAATCGCTACATGAACACACACACACACACACACACACACACACACAAACAATCCGACATGTCCAGAAGAATAGAAATTGAGATTTCTCGGAGATCAAATCTTACTGGTTCTTAAACAAATGGGACACTTTTAGTTCTTGAGAAGTGAGAGGTAAAGGGGGAAAGATTTCATGAATCACTAGAAGCAAAGATAAAGGCAACTTATTATGGAATGGCCCAGAAGTCAGTCAGCTGGGTAGGAAAAAAAATAAAAAAGGCAACCATCTTGTTTTACACATTCTGCGCCTGGACCAGCTTGAGCTGAGTGGTGAGGTCTTCCTTCATTAACACCAGACAGGCGACATCATAGTCTCGTTCAATGTCTGCAGAGGCCAGATGCTATGTGGCTATTTAGCTGCTTTTTGTCTGACTTTGGGCCTGTTTTTCTTGCTGCCTGTTTAACAACTGCAGCCCTGCAAAGACAAGAACACAGGGCAGAAAGTAAGCTCTTGATCTGGAAAGTGTAGAGAAGCTAATTATTCAGATACCCATAGGATTATGTGAGGAGTCAGGAGACCAGATTTGATTTGAGTTTGTCCCCTCTGGTACTGGAAGGAAAAAACAAACAAACAAACAACTCTGTTCCTTGGGAAACCCGGAGGAGTTCACTGCTTGGTTTCTTACTGTGCTCTGCTTTCGGAAAAGGACCCCTTCCCTCTTAAAACGATAATAAATGGAAAGCAGGTCGAGAAAAGATGACAACAACGTTGAAATCCTCCCTCCTGCTTGCGTTCTTGCTCCTTTTTGTCCTCCAAATGTTCGTAACCTCCAAGGAATAAAAAGCAAATTAGTTGTTGAGCTGCACAAGAGCTGGAAGGAAAGCTTAAGTCTCCCTGCTGGAGACCCAGGCCACCTTGTGGGTGAGGGGCAAGAACGCAACGGGCCTCGCATCCAGCCGATAGCAGACTTTAGAAACCTGAGCAGGGGATCTCCTTTTGCCAAAGCCGTCAAGAACACCAGGCGATGCTTTAGAATGGGGAGAGACAGGGTAAACCATGAGACACAGCACTGAAGAAGACTGAGCTAATGGCATAAACCAGTCTCCCTGCAGTTCAGGCGAGAATTATCACCCAGAGACGAGAGGCATCTTTTATACGAAAAGATCCTAATATTTTACATAGTTTACCAAACATGCCCCCACATACTCCGAGCCTTTGTCATTCTGTTTGCTCCCTCTCCAAGACACCCTTCTGCCTAAAATGGGTCTTCAGTGCTCCTGGCTTCTGTTAACAAGTCCCAGAGACCCAGTCTAGAAGTAGGAATTCGATTGGGTTGTTTTTTGTTTCAAGTTTCTTCGTGGCATTGGAGAGCGTCGCTATGTGAATCAATGAATCAGTAAATGCAGAACGAGATTGTCATCATCAACGATGTGGAGTTAAACGGGGACAGAGGCCTTTAGGGAAAAAGGGAGGGGACACTGATTTATGCCCAACCTCGTATAGTAAAGGTCAGTGTGGTCTGGAAAAAAAGAAAAGCATTTCTCCTATGAAAAGCTCTTAAGTTCTGTAACACTTAACCTTAACCGGCTGAGTAATATTAACAGTCAGGGGGGCGCCTGGGTGGCTCGGTCAGTTAAGCGTCCAACTTCGGCTCAGGTCATGATCTCACGGTCCGTGAGTTCGAGCCCCGCGTCGGGCTCTGTGCTGACGGCTCAGAGCCTGGAGCCTGTTACAGATTCTGTGTCTCCCTCTCTCTCTGCCCCTCCCCTGTTCATGCTCTGTCTCTCTCTGTCTCAAAAATAAATAAACGTTAAAAAAAAAAAAAGTCAGGGTAGAAGTTGATCATACAGCCATAATTAAGAGCTAGGGAATCATTCAGAAGTTGTAAGTAAGTGTCTGTAGAGACCAGGCAAGCAAAATAAATGTGTAAATCAGGCTGGGGGGTAATAACACTGGGAACTTGGGGAGCCTACTCTGAACGGGAAAATATATGATCTGTCGCCTGCAGGTGCTTTCTTTCTTTTTTATTTTTAATGTTTATTTATTTCTGAGACAGAGAGAAACAGAGCAAGGGGGTGGGGGGGGGTGGAGAGGGAGACACAGAATCCCAAGCAGGCTCCAGGCTCTGAGCTGTCAGCACAGAGCCTGACGCGGGGCTCGAATTCACAAACTGTGAAATCATGACCTGAGCAGAAGTTGGTCACTCAACCGACTGAGCCACCCAGCGCCCCCTGCAGGCACCTTCAATTACAGAAAGAAAGAAAGGGGGGAAAGGTGGGAAAACAAACAAACAAACAAACAAACAAAACACAGCGTGGACTAAACAAGATAGGTCTGGTTTAGGTTAAGAGGGTGAGTTTGTAACACTGGCTCTTTCTTAGTCCCTGGAGGGTTCCACCCTAAAATTAGTACCTGAATGAAATCTTTGAGGACAGGTTAAGAATTTGTCCCATTGATGGAAACTGCTTGGTGACTCAAGTGAAGAACTATTTGCTGAGTTATATTATTGAGTCTTTTATCCTACTGAATTGTTCTCCCTGCTGTGGGTTAGCTTACAGATGATTGTTATCAGAAAGGGTCCTGCAAAATTCTTCATGTTTCCATCTCTGGGATGGTGACCATTCGTTCCGTCCCACAGTGCTTTTTATGTGTGGATATTGGATCCTCCTCCCACTGTTTTGGTCCCTCGAAATCTGAGCGCCAAACCTGTAGGACTTTTTCAGCTTCTTGCGAGGAGCAGGTGATACAGTTCTCTGTGGAAAATTAACCCCTGGCTTTTACTTATTCTCCTAATATGATTTTCCCGTCTCCTTAATCCCCTGATCTATTTATCCTTTTGATAAGATTTTTTTTTTTTTTTTTTAATTTGCTGTGCCATTTCAAATCCATCGGGAGTTAAGCATAGATTCACTGCATTGGATGGAAACTTCTAAAACCTACCTGGACTATTTCTCAGGAAATGGCCATGGCCTTGTGACCACGTTCTTCCACATCCCAAACTGCTGCTTTTGAAGAACAGGGTCAAGGGCACCCGGGTGGCTCAGTCAGTTAAGTGTCCAACTCTTGGTTTTGACTCAGCTCATGAGCTCATGGTTCGTGGGTTCAAGCCCCATGTCAGGCTCTGTGCTGACAGAGCAGAGCCTGCTTGGGATTCTCCCTCTCCCTTTCTCTCTGCCCCGCCCCTGCTCACTCATGTGCTGTCTCTCAAATAAACTTTTTAAAAAAAATTTTTTTAAAGAAGAGGGTCAATGTGGGGTGTCAGGAATGAAGTGTTTTATATCAATGAGATGCGTTTTTTAAAACAAATTATTTACGGCATTTGTTTTGTTTTGGTGGTAATTTTTGTTGTAGTAAAATACACACTACAATTTTCAAGTTTACAATTCAGCAACATTATGGACATTTACAATGTCATGCAACCGTCACTATTTCCTCCAGAAAATTTTCCTCATCCCCAGCAGAACTCAGTACCCTTAAAACAACGACTGCCCATTCCTCTCTCCTCCTAGCCCCTACCAACCCCTATTCTCCCTTCTGTCTCTATGAAGTTGCCTATTCTGGTTTCCTCATGTAAGTGGAATCACATATTAGTCCTTTTGTGACTGGTTTATTTCACTTAGCACAAGGTTCCTAAGGTTCATCGTATTGTAGCCTGTGTCAGACTTTCCTTTCCTTCTTTTTAAAAGAACGTATATACCGCTTTGTGTTTATCCATTTGTTCTGCTGGTGGACTTTGGGGATGTTTCCGGCTTTTGGCTGTTGTGAATAATGCTATAAGGAACATTCCCAATACTTTTGGTTCTTTAGGGTTGTGGCAGAAGATTCAAAATGAAGAAAGCATGGCTCAACGTGTCATTTAAAAAAAATTGTAATGTCTATTTATTTGAGAGAGAGAGAGAGAGCGAGAGAGCAGGGCAGGGGCAGAGAGTGAGGGAGACACAGAGTCCGGGCTCCGGGCTATGAGCTGTCAGCACAGAGCCTGACGCAGGGCTTGAACTCTGAATGGCAAGATCATGACCTGGGCTGCAGTCAGACGCTTAACCGACTGAGCCACCCAGGCACCCCTTAAAGTGTCACTTTTAGGAGTTAGGGGCACAGGGAGGTGGGATTTAGGCGTACCTTCTATCCCAAATTCTTCAAGTTGCTGCTGACTTCAGCTAAAAGCCAAGGCATCCGCTGCATGTTATAATCAACAGAAGTGGACTTTCTGCCCGGCACTAGCCCTAGCAACCAATCACGTAGCGAGTACTGTAACGGTAGCTACACCAGCACCAATCACATGTCATTCAAAACAGCTTATGCAAATTCCCTCTGTCCTCTTTTAAAAGCTCGAAAGCCCTTTCTCCGGAGCTTGCTTTCAATTTCAGTCGCCGCTGTGTCTGCCCGATCACAATCCCTAAGCCCCCAAATAAAGGCACCCGTTTTATTTTGCAGCTTCCAGTTTTGCCTTTTGTTGGTCGACAGAGTATTTACTGGAACTACTGGATCGTATGGTTATTCTAGGTTTACCTTTTGAGGAACCACCACAAATATTTTCCATAGCGACTGAACCATGTTACAGTCCTTCCCACAAGCGATATACGTCTTCTGATTTTTTGACATCCTCACCATCATTTTCCGTTTTTCAAATAATAGGCATCCTAATAGGTGTGGCATGCTATGTCCAAGATAATTAATTGAAGGGGTCTCTCTACCCAATTCAACATGACCTTTTGTCTTAATTTGGGAGGCACTACAGGTAAGAGTATTTGCCTGGAGGTAGTCTGAAATCAGGCAAAGACCTGGTTTGAGTAGCTTTCTTTTCCCCCTTTGGTTCTCCATCTGTTGAATGGGAGTAAAAATAGGCTGTAGCTCATAGATAGGTTTTTATAATCAAAGGAGGCAGTGCACCTCAAAGGTTTAGTACAGGGGCAGATAGAGAGAATCACTCAAGAAAGAGAAAGGGCTAGCAGCCATACTTAATCAAATGTGACTTTCCTTCAAACGTGTATGTGACAAATGACCCAGATGGCCCAGTCACTGTTCATCTGTAAATTTTACTGATTAAGTGATCATTGTCAAGTTCTAGCCTCTGGTTGATGACGGACCAGGTCATATGGATCAACCCTTCCTCGAAAAATCATGAAAAACACGAAATTACTAACCACAACCTTAAGTTTGTTTGGCATGGTAGAGCCCAAGAGACAGTGGGAAGTTCGTGAGCCAATTTTTGGCTGTACCTAGAGGAAGAGACACATTATTGGAGCACCAAGCCTCTCATGTGCCTGAGAGCATCTGCTGACACCCTTCACCTTGGCTTCAGTTCAGCAGCTATAGGTGAAAGAATGCAGTCAAGGCCCAGGTCCCACACGAGGAAGAGGGTCTGACAGATGACCCTGCCCATGCTAAATTGGGACCCCAAAGGACCACACCATCAGAATTAGGATGAAGGGGGTGTACACGAAGTCTTAAAGTCTCCCTACTTCTCTGATGAGTACCAAGATGGCTGTCTGACCACCGAGCAGAATGGAGGACCAGAAAGGAAAGAGGGGGGAGATCCCTGAGACGTCCCTTAAAGCAAGAACAGAGAGATGTGCACGTGAATCCTTTGCAGACGCAACAGAGACCAGAAGGCAGTGAAGAAAGATTTTCAATACGCTGAGAAAATAACTACCAAGCCAGAATTCTACACCTGGGAAAAATATCTTTCAAACAATGAGGACAAAATAAAGACGTGTTCAGATAAACAAAAATTGAGAGTTCACATCTAGCAAACGCTCACTCAAGAAAATTCTGAAGAATATTCTTCAGAATAAGAGAGGCGAGAAGGAATAAAGTGGTAAATATGTGAGCCAAGGTAACTAGAGGGTAACTTCAAACACACACACACACACACACACACACACACACACACACAATGATATTACCTACTGAGCTGTTGGGGTAAAATATGTAAATGAAAAAGACTCAAAATATCACACAAAAGCAGCGGATAAGTCAGGAATGGGATAGATGGACTTCAGAGGTTCTGAGCTCCTTGTATTATTTGGAGATGGGGTAGAAAGTTTTTAACAAAACATGGATGTTAACAAGTTCATCACACATGTTATAATTTTTAGTAACTGAATTCTAGAAGCACTACATGACATCCAGATCAGCACAGGAGGGAAGAAACAAATCGCTAAAATTTCTCAGTCCTGAGTGCTAAAATTAGTAGGAGAGGGGTGCCTGGCTGGCTCTGTCACACGGTAGACCCTGTGACCCTTGATCTTGGGGTCATGAGTTTGAGCCCCACATTGGGTGTAGAGATTACTAAAAATGACATATACACCTTAAAAAATTCGTAGAAGAAACTTAAATGAGTAGAATGGATAGTTGTATAGCTTCCAAATATATCTCCCCCAAATTATTTACTGATTACTGTGGCAATTTTCACATATATTTACAAATACTTTGGCACTCTTTCCGCCAAGAGATCGAGCTAAATCCCCTCTCCTTGAGTATGGGCTGGACTCAGAGACTCGCTTCTAGTAGATATGGTGTGGAAAAGAGAAAACGATCACCTCCCAGTGGGAAAACCTGGAAGACATCACCTGAACCATGTCTACAAAGTTCACATTGCCAGTAACAAGTTATATTGATATTATGAGCCCCTGATAGAGCGCCATGATTGCAGGTTGCCTCTGTGGTATTCTTCACAAGAAACCCATAACCCAAGTCTAATATTAAGAAAATACCAGGTTGGGGCGCCTGGGGGGCTCAGTCTGTTAAGCATCCGACTTTAGCTCAAGCCATGATCTTGCCGTTCACGGGCTTGAGCCCTGTGTCTGGCTCTGTGCTGACAGCTCGGAGCCTGGAGCCCGTTTCAGATTCTATGTCTCCCTCTCTCTCTGCCCCTCCCCAGCTCATGTTCTGTCTCTCTTTCTCTCTCTCTCTCTGTCAAAAATAAAGATTAAAAAAATTAAAAAATAATAAAAAAAATTTAAAAAGCTTAAAAAATTCTCAACTGAGTTCCAAAGGAAAGCAAAAAAAGAACACAGAATAGGTAGACTAAGAAAGTACAATAAAATGGAAGATTATAATGAAAATGAACCAGTAACTTCTTTAAACGCAAGTGGAAAAAGATTACCCATCTGGGGGGAAAAAAAAAAACCAGCATCCAAAAAATGTTATCTAAAGAGACAAATCTAAAATATAGAAATACAAAAAGATCGAAAGTAAAACAGCGGAGAAATGTTATATATTGTGTGTTTTATATAATATATAATATGTATTGTTATATATTGTTATATATAATATAATATATAAAACATATAACACGAATGCAAATTTTATTTTATTTGTAAGTTTATTTATTTTGAGAGAGACAGAGACAGCAAGAGTGGGGAGGGGCAGAGAGAGAGAGAACCCCAAGCAGGCTGAGCTGCCAGTGCAGAGCCTGACTTGGGGCTCAAACTCACAAAACTGTGAGATCATGACCTGAGCGGAAACCAAGAGTTGAGCCTTAACTGACCGAGCCACCCAGGTGCCCCAAACAAATACAAAAATTTTTAAAGCTATTATAGCTATATTAACATCAAACTAAATGATCGTGAAGGCAAAAAATATTAGTAGAGATTTCTTGTAATGTTTTATTTATTTATTTTGAGAGAGAGAGAGAGAGAGAGAGAGAGCATGAGCAGGGGAGGGGCGGAGAGAGAGAGGGAGAGAGAGAATCCAAAGCAGGCACCTTGCTGTCAGCACAGAGCCAGATACAGAGCTCAATCTCATGAACGTGACATCATGACCTGAGCCGAAATCAAGAGTCAGACCCTTAACTGATTGAGCCACCCAGGCGCTTCAGTAGAGAATTTTTTAAGTTGCTTCCTAATGATAAAGGTTCAATTCAGCAGCTGGACATTACAATTTAAAATGTCATATATGGAATAACAGAGCCTCAAAAAATATAAAGCAAACATTAACAGAACAGAAAAGAGAACAAGACAAATCCACAAGTACTAAATATGATTTTAATATACTTCTCAGTAACTAATAGAACAGGCTTTTTAAAAACCAGCAAACATGTAAGAGATTTGAATAAAACATATTCTTCATCTAATCAGCATATTTCTTTTTTTTAATGTTTATTCATTTATTTTGAGAGAGAGAGAGAGAGAGAGCATGTGTAAGCGAGTGAGTGAGTGAAGGAGGGCGGGGGGGGGGGGGTCGTAGAGAGAGAATCCCAAGCAGGCTCTGTGCTGTCAGCACAGAGCCCCGTGGGGGTTCGATCAGTGAGATCGTGATCTAAGCCAAAATCAAGTAAACTGCTTAACCAACTGAGCCACCCAGTCACCTTTAATCAGTATTTTTTAAAACACTGCACTGAAGAGATCCAGAATTACACACTTTTTAGGCAAATATTTGAGCATTGTTCAAAATTTCAAATTCGATTATGTTCTAGACCATAAAGCAAGTTTCAACAAACTTCAAAATGTTGACCTCATAGTGTATTTTCTTTCTTTCTTTCTTTCTTTCTTTCTTTCTTTCAACATTCATTCATTTTAGAGACAGCTTCAGCAGGCAGAGGGACAGAGAGAGGAAGACAGAAACCGAAGCACGCTCCAGTCTCTGAGCTGTCCGCACAGAGCCCGACGTGGGGCTCCAACTCATGAACCGAAACGTGAGATCATGATTTGAGCCGAAGTCAGACACTCAACTGACTGAGCCACCCGGGCACCCCTGTAGTGCATTTTCTTAACATACAGCAATTAAGCTCTAGATAAATTAAAAAAAAAAAAATTAATCCCTATAAGTGAGAAATCTAGAAACTTTTGTTTGTTTTTAATATTTTTAAATAATTTAAAATTTTTAAAATTATTATTAAATAATTCATGGGTCAATAAAGATATATTAGAGAATAGAAGACTAGAAAGTTTGAACTAGAAATTCATGAAAGTATTACAAATCAGATTCACAGGTTGCAGATAAAGCAGCCTTTGGTGGGAAATTTTTAACATCAAAAGCAAATATTAGAAAAGAAGAAAGACAAAATGAATAAGCTAAGCGTGTACCACAAGAACTCAAAATAAGAACCAAACAGGGGTGCTGGCTGGCTCAGTCGGCAGAGTGTGAAAATCTTGATCTCGGGGTCATGAGTTCAAGCCCCATATTGGGGGGTAGAGATTACATTAAAAAATAAAATATTGAAAAAAGGAAAAAAAGAGAAAAAAACAAAACAAGCCCAAATAGAAGGAAAGATTAAGGCTGGTATGGACATCCTGTTTCCTTACAATGGTAACAAATTTACAAGACGCTGATGCTTCCTGGCTTCTCAGCTGTTAATAGAGACATTATCTTGCAGTGCCCTGGCTTATAGCAAAAGGTTGGGTGGGAAATACATATTTAAAATACAATAGGATCTCACTCTCTGTATTTCGAATTATGTTTAAAAATTTAAATCTTGGGGCGCCTGGGTGGCTCAGTCGGTTAAGCTCCTGACTCTTGATTTCAGCGCAGGTCATGACCTCACACCTCGTGAGATCGAGGCCCGGGTTGGGCTCCTCCCTGACAGTGCGGAGCCCCCTTGGAATTCTCATTCTCTCCCTCTCTCCCTGCCCCTCCCCCACTCACACGGTCCCTGCCTCTCTCAAAATAAGTAAATAAACTTAAAAAAAAATTTTTTTTAATCTTGTGACAAGTGTTGATTAAGATATGGATCAATGGAAATGTTCATCCGCTGCTGGGAGGCGCGGTGATTGTCCTAACCGCCTAGAAAAAGAGTTTGAGGGGCACCTGGGTGGCTCAGTCGGTTAAGCTTCCGACTTCGGCTCAGGTCATGATCTCACAGCTCGTGAGTTCAAGCCCCGCATCAGACTCTGTGCTGACAGCTCAGAGCCTGGAGCCTGTTTCAGATTCTGTGTCTCCCTCTTTCTGTGACCCTCCCCTGTTCATGCTCTGTCTCTCTCTGTCTCAAAAATAAATAAACGTTAAAAAAAAATTTTTTTTTAAAAAAAGAAAAAGAGTTTGGTATTATCCAGCGATACATAAATAAATATATCCAGCAAAACATAAATATATTTTACAGTGGTCCCCCTTTACCTGTAGGGGATACGCTCCAAGACCCCTACAGGATGCCTGAAACCGTGGGTAGCACCGAACCCCATACCCAGTACGTTTTTCTTACATAGACATACCTACGATAAAGTTTCACGGATAAATTAGGCCCAGGAAGAGATCGACCACCGTAACGAGTAATAAAATAGAACACCTGCACAATATACTGCAATAAAAGTCACGTGAACGTGGTCTCTCTCGAAATGGCTTATTGGGCTGTACTCCCCTTTCTTCTTGTGATGTGAGGTGCTAAAATGCCTACGTGCTGAGAGGCAGTGAGGTGAATGGCGTAGGCGTCGTGATGTCGCCTTATGCTGCCACCGCCCAGGTGCCATATCAGAGGGAAGATCGCCTGCTTCCAAACCACAGTTGACCGCGTGTGACTGAAACGGCAGAAAGCAAGACCGCCAATACGGGGCAGTGGCTCTACCACAAATTCAGTTTAATTGGAGAACTCAAGTTTGGCTTTGTAGGCAAAGCTCAGATTAAAACAATTCACCGCCTTAACTGAAAGGAAGAGGAAAATCATATAATCGTCTCAAAGAAAAAGCCTTTGATGAAATTCTAGATCCATTCAAGATACGTCTTTCAACACACAGAAATAAAGTTTTCTTTTTCCTTTTTTTAAAGTTCATTTATTTATCTTGAGGGAGAGAGGAAGCACAAGCCGGGGAGCGACAGAGAGAGAGAGAGAGAGAAGGAGAGAGAGAGAATCCCAAGCAGGCTCCATGCCTCGGGTGCAGAGCCTGCTGTGGGGCTCGAACTCACCAACTGTGAGATTATGATCTGAGCAGAAACCAAGAGTCGAACGCTCAACTGACTGAGCCACCCAGGCGCCCCAGAAATAAAATTTTCTTAATCTGAGAAGTATGTGCATACGTATATCGAGTATGATATTTAATGCTGATTTATCGAAGCTCCCCCTGCAATCAGAAATAAGGATGAGAATATCCACTGTCACCATTTTTTTTCTTATCATTTCCCTGGAGTTCTTGGCCCAGATCCCCCTTCGAGAATGCAGGACGCATTCCCCAGCTCCTGGGAGTGGGGTCAACAGACAACCTTCAGCCATCTGCCTCCTGTGGATGTTGCCTTGGTTGAAGAGAGACACCTCCCTCAAAATCACGCCTCCTTCCGGGCAGTTCTGCAGGCAATGACTGGTCAAGGTGGGGCTAAAAGAACCAACCCCCATGCCCCAAGTTTGGACACACCTGAAGGGTTATCCTTGCTTTAGAACTTTCCATAAACCCGGTGTGGCCTCCGCTAAGGCTGCCTCACAGCTCAACTTCTCAATCTCATTTCCTCCCCTTCCAGCCCCTTGCGTGCTGCTGTCCCCCTCAGAGTCTGCTTCCCAGGGAGCCAAGTACAACTGAGTCACAGTCAGGGCAAGATGGAAGGAGGGAGGTAAGGGAGAGTGGGAGGGAGGGAGGAAGGGAGACAAGGTAGAAGGTTGGGTGCTGTAAATATTTTCTTTCTTGGCCTGGATGTTGGTTACACATGTGTTTACTTCATGCTATTGAAGCTGCATACTTAAGTGAATGACCGTTGACCTGGCTCATCTTTGCCTTTTTATTTAATCCTGGAAACTTCTTATATCTGTTTAGCTCTGATTTGGGATGCAGTTGTCCAGGCATGACAACATGTTATGAAAAGCACATTCTTCATAATTATTATTAGTTGGACACACAAAGAAAGCAAAAAAGAGAATGATTTCAGCCCATTTCTGAAGTTTACCCACTTAGGATCATGTGAGGTTACAAAGCGTACTTATTTTTTTAGGGGCGCCTGGGTGGCTCGGTCGGTTAAGTGTCCGACTGGGCTCAGGTCATGATCTCACGGGTCATGAGTTCGAGCCCCACATCAGGCTCTGTGCTGACAGCTCAGAGCCTGGAGCCTGCTTCAGATTTTGTGTCTCCCTCTCTCTCTGTCCCTCCCCTACTTGCATTCTGTCTCTCTCTCTCAAAAATAAATATTTAAAAAAAATTTGAGTATATTTGTTATTGAAAGAGAGAGTGCACCCATGTCTGTGTGAGTGGAAGAAGGGCAGATAAAGAGGAAAGGAAAGGATCCCAGGCAGGCTCTGCACTGTCAGGGCAAAGCATGACGGGGGCTCAAACTTACGAACTGTGAGTTCTTGACCTGAGTCAAAGTCAGGAGTCAGACGCTTCACCAACTGAGCCACCCAGGTGCCACACGGATCATGTGAGGTCGAACTGAATAGTATAGCAGAAGGAATATTTAACCTTTGGTGCCAGAAACCTGAGTTCAAATCCTGGTAGGATGTTCATTCCTTCACCTTAATGAGCCTCAGTTTCCTCATCTATAAAATGGATACAACCATATCTTTATCAAGAGATAACTGACATTAAATAAGTTAAATCTGAGGGCTTTTTTTTTTTTTCTGGTGCCCTGAGTGTAGTTTTTGTGTGCAGGAGAAAAAAAAAAATCTTCAAATGACTATATTGATTTGACAACTAATATACAATTTGTTAAATTAATAACATTTTTTAAATCTTAAATGCTTTAAGCTTTCAAATTCCACTTCCTAATCATATTATTCTATTTATAAGTTTAGCAAATTTTACCGTGAAGAAGCTTTTGAAAATGTTTAGTCCTATTTATAAATTTAATTAAATTTCTTCAAACATGTTACACCGCATATTTAAATTTAATATATTCAATTTCCTTTTAGTACTTCAATTGTTTGACTTAACAGATAAAAACGTCCTATGTATTTAAATAACTCATAAATCTAATAAATTAAAATTCTCAATAGGTTGAGCCTCATGTTCTCGTGAATATTCTAGCTGTGCACACAAACTTGGTAAGATTATAACTTAAAATAGCAAATTATATGGGAGAAAATATAATTCTCTACTTTTTAGCTGAGATCCTTGTAATAAAAGTCAGATTAGCAAGAGAAAAACAAACAGAAGTTTATTAACATTTATACCTCACATATACGTGGGGGATCCCAGGGAAAAGTGAGTGCCTCTCCGAGGGGGCTTTAGAGTTCAGGCTTAAGTACCATATTAATAGGGAAAGGGGAGGGGAGGTGCAGGTGTCTTAGTAAATGATTTTTAGGAAAGATGAGTGGGCCCGTAGAAGAATAGGTAGGAGTTTTGTGACAAAGTCTGTCTGGGTGTGGTATGGACTTCTAGTCTCCTTCTCTGGTAAGACACAATCTTCACTGTTTAATTAAACTCCAGGGGAAGGAGGCTTAGGGACTTAGGACGGTTGAATTCCTGTTGGAGGGTCTTTAAGAGAAAGACCTCTCCCTGTATTTGTTGTTTCAGGTGTCTATACTTCAAAATCATCAGGATGCCTAGTTGACACATTTGGGATAGAAATGTTCTAACGTCTATGTTCATATATTGGGGTGGCATATTCTGTTACCCTTCAAAATCTAATTCATTTATTCAATTTCACATTTTATTTATTTTTTTTTAATGTTTATTTATTTTTAAGAGAGAGACAGAGTGCCAGCCGAGGAGGGGCAGAGAGAGAGGGGGACACAGAATCCGAAGCAGGCTCCAGGCTCTGAGCTGTCAGCACAGAGCCCAACGCGGGGCTTGAAGTCACGGACCGCGAGATCATGACCTGAGCCGAAGTCGGACGCTTAACCGACTGAGCCACCCAGGCACCCCAATTGCACATTTTAAATTGAAGTCACCAGGTCGACCCATTGTTCTCAAAGGTCAAATTCTCCTAAATGTAAATACTTAAAATACACTATGTACAAATGCTCAAAAGAAAAATACTAATACGGGTTTGATACTCTGAAATATTTCTGTATTTAATTCTAAATCCTCCTGGGGTGGCAAGATGCTTGTCTAGAAAGAAAGCTATAATCTCATGCAACTACTTGGGCCACATTCCCACAGAGCTTAGCACTTTCCTTCTCAGCTTGCTAAAATGTCTAAGAACCACAGTTCATGGCCAGGGCATGAATGGATCCTTGTTTGTAACCCTGAGAGAACATACTCGATTCTCTGCCTAGTTGCTGGGGAGGGCCTGTAACTCCAAGGGAAGCTTAGAAGCCCAGGTTTCTGGATGTAAGGACTTCATGCAGATGGGTAATAGAATAGTGTTTCTAGGGGCAAAAGAGATGGGCAGCCATCCAGGGAATCATTTAGTATCAAAAGACATTAAGAGAGGGGGCAGGAGAGACAGGCAAAGAGACAGATATCAAGAATGGAGACATGCCCAGTCACAATCGCCTGCCCAGGTTCTAGAGCTGGACCAGTTTTTACATCCAGAATCCACTGAGAAAGGCTATGTCCCAGGGAGGGAGGACCTTGCAACCCCAAAGCAAATGTTTACAGTGGTGATGCCCCAGGCCTTGTCCTAAGGGATCTACAGTCATTGACTTAAGTAGCAATACACTGGGAAAAGTGGAAAACCCAGATCTTTCAGGGCACCAGGATGGCTCAGTCAGTTAAGTGTTGGACTCTTGATTTTGGCTCAGGTCGTGATCTTACGGTTTGTGAGATCAAGTCCCGCGTGGGGCTCTGTGCTGACAGCATGGAGGCTGCTTGGGATTCTCTGTCTCTGTCTCTCTCTCTCTCAAAATAGATAAATAGATGTTAAAAAAAAGAAAGAAAGAAAGAAAGAAAGAAAGAAAGAAAGAAAGAAAGAAAGAAAATAAAGAAAAGAAAAGAAAACCCAGAACTTTCAAGGTCAGTGGGATACAGAGTTTGAACTAACACTCATAGGAGCCCTATCATATCATCGTTTCCTGTTTGAGTGGGTGGGGTGGGGGTGTGGTTAAGAATCGGCAGCATCACACATTGGGTCCACCCAGAGACACTTAACTCAAAGAACGCATAATCCAAACTGTGCAAACCCTAGGGAATGGAGTACGAGAATAAAATAAGATATAAAGGCAAAACAAGAATCTTGTATTTAAAAAAATATATAACTAGGGGCGCCTTGGAGGCTCAGTCGGTTAAGTGTCCGACTTCAGCTCAGGTCATGATTTCATGGTTCGTGGGTTCGGGCCCCATGTCAGGCTCTGTGCTGACAGCTCGGAGTCTGGGGCCTGTTTCGGATTCTGTGCCTCCCTCTTTCTCACTCTCTCTCTCTCAAAAATAAAAATAAACATTAAAAAAATTTAAAATATATATTATATATATCATATATATTTATAATATTATAATATTATATATTATAATTTTATAATTATAATAAATTAAAATTAATAAATTATAATGATAATTATATTATATATATTAAATATTATATAATATATATAACTAAAAAATATATATATATATATAAAACTAAAGGTGTAAAAGACTGAGAGTCTATATAATAGTGATGTGGATGTGGGAAGGTTGTTTCATGGCTAAAGTTTGATATGGACACATTGTGTTTGGGAGAAAGATAAAGATAGTAATTTCAGACCGTCTCCAACAACTATATTTATGCGTGCATGTCAAAATTTGTACGTGATAAAAATATCTTGATGTTAACTTAATTATGTAGTTTTAACAACTAATGTTTTCATATAGCCCCAAACTCCAAATGACATTAAAAAACTCTCTTCTTTTCTCTAATCTCTCTCAATCCTCACAGTGTCTTATAGATGAGCATTTTTATCAATTTCTGTCTTAGTTAATTTTGTTTTAACGTAGCCTGGTCTTTATTCTATTTTCATAAGGTTGTTAATCTAGTTAGATCCATTGCTGTTACTGATCTATACTGGGTTTTTAAATACTGTCTTATTTGTTCTTTTTTTTATGTCTATCCTTTTTCTTTTTGTAAATATAGCAAAACGTGAATATGTATGCTCACTTTTGCCTCTTCATTTCTCGAAGATAGCATACTATACAGATTGTTTTGCCTTTGACATTTTTTTGCTTTATGTGTCAAAAATTTCAAGAACAATCACCAAAGATTAGAGCTACTATCTGTAGCTTCCACACAAATGGCAAAAAAGTGGGAAGGGGCTGAGAATAGGAAAAATTTCAAAACAAAAGTGAAAAACAGTCAGGAAGACAAGGGGGGCAGTGAGATGAAGGAAAAATAGGGCCATAAACAAAACCCATAAAATAAGACAGTTTTAAAAAAAACAAATCCAACGTAGAGGAGTGCTCCTAACATATCTAAGTTGTTTTCCTAACAGCACATGTGTGAAATTTTCCACTTCATACCCTCCGACTCCATTGCAGATTGAAATTGTTTCACAACTAAAAAGAGCTTAAAAACAATGAAAGGCGGGGGCGCCTGGGTGGCTCAGTTGGTTCAGCGGCTGACTTTTGCTCAGGTCATGATCTTGCGGTTCGTGAGTTTGAGCCCCACATCGGGCTGTCTGCGGTCCGTGCAGAGCCTGCTTTGGATCCTCTGTCTCCTTTCTCTGCCCCTCCCTGCTTGTGCTCTCTCTCTCCCTCTCTCTCAAAAACAAATAAACATTAAAAAACAAAACAGAACAATGAAAGGTGGAGCTACCCCAGAAGGGTACATGAGAGAGAATACTTAGTGACCCTTGGTTTAATCCTTTGTTGTTGGTTTTGATCAATTTAAAGTCTTCCTCAATTTTTCCTGGCCAAAGAAAGCAACCCAAAACAAAACTTAAAGGAGGCGTCCGAGGCAAAACGAACAGATAAAATTATAGGCTCTGGTATAGTTTCAAAACATAAGGAAGAACAAAAATGAGTTAAAATTTCAGCACAACAGGTAAAACTCAAGAGGCATTCTGACTGTAGGAGACCCTGCTCTAAAACTTGCCCTGAGCACTGCCCAGAGCTACATGGACGTTGTTTAAGGGGGCCCATACTCTGGAGAGAATGCGGAAGGGAAGAAGAGGTCGACAGATTTGAAGCAAAATCTCTGCCCATCAGAGAGGATATGGGACAGTCCCTGGTTGTGCTGACACGCAGAGGTGGGTCTCTGATTTTACTGTGTATTGGGCTGGAAATAAGAAGCCTTCGCCGTGGTCATTTCCCTGAGCAGCTCTCCTGGTGGTCGTCGACAGGCAAAGCAAATAAAGAAATACATGCGTTTTCTGGTTGAAATCCAGACGCGAAGCTGGAGCCTTTGACTTGAGAATCCTAAGGGAGAGAGGGAAATGGAAATAAAAACAACGTAAAAAAGATTCCACTATGACCAGGATTTGCATCTTAATCTTGATGTGCTGAGCCAAAGTCACTATCTACATTTGGGGGAGAAATAAAAAGAAATGAAGAGCATCTCACCTTGCCGTCTCCCCCAAGTTTTCGTTGCCGTGATGGTGATGGTAACTGTCCTTCATGGAAAACCATAATTACAGTCCAATGAATGTAAGGAGTGTAGGTAAGGAAACGATAAAGTTCATTCATGTATTGAGACCCACAAAGTGGAGGCCCAGTGACCTGGCCCTCATCACAAATTTAAACCTAAGTCATGGGGCGCCTGGGTGGCTCAGTCGAAATCAAGCATCCGAGTCTTGATTTCAGTTCAGGTCATGATCTCACAGTTTGTGAGTTCGAGCCCTGCGGTGAGCTCTGCACTGCCAGCGTGGAGCCTGCTTGGTATTCTCTCTCTCTCTCTCTCTCTCTCTCTCTCTCTCTCTCCCTGCTCCTGCCCCGCTCATGCACATGTGAGTGCACTCTCTCTCTTAAAATAAATAAATAAATACTTAAAAATAATAAACCTAAGTCAGCCTGATCTTACGGGAAACACCTGTCAAGGACACTTCGTGTAAACCAGTCACCATCCTCTAACTCCACTTTAGTGAGCTCACCTGAGGAAATTGGGCCTCATAAGGAAATCTCCGACCTCCCAGCCAATCATGCCCTGTTCCCTGAGTTCCCTCTTCTAAAGCTCCATAAACCTCTGATGTGCTCCAGATCCCTCGGGAATAGTGCTCCACTTGCACAGGAAGCACTGAACTCCCTCAACCCACGGGTTATTTTCCTTTGAGTAAAGGACATTCAGCTCCTTCCTAAAATTGTTTAAGCTTTATCATTTGGCAGAATGATGGTTAAGAGTGCTTGAGTGCGTGTGTCCACGGAGAATCGAATGGTGAAGGAGATTAGTTCTATCCCATCTTGATAAAAATCACATCATCTTTTCAAAAAGGTAGACTCTTGGAAATAATGCTGTGAGTCCCCTTTTCAAAGACTCATCTGAATGTCTTTTCAGAGATATACTTCACCTTTGGTTCTCAAATGTGTTCTTTAATTGCTTTTCAAATGTGCACCGTAAGTCTCTTCACCCGTGGATGGAAGGGCCTTCCTCCTTTCTGCACCCCCCCCCCAAAATTTCTGGAACCGTGTATGTTTGCATGTGTGAGGGAGAAAGGCGGTATTGTGTAGTTTTCAACTCTACAAGGGAAGTCATATGTTGATACGTTGATTAACTAAAGTGAAGTTGTCAGCCAACTTCGGGAGAGTGGTTGGTCCTTTTATTTCTTGCCTCTTGAAGATTTTTGTTGTTGTTAACAGCAAAAACCATATTAAACTATACTCACCCTATGATTCAACTTAGAGGACACTCTGGAAGTGGGTGGGAAGAGTATGAAGGGGGAGCACAAGGGAGATCTTGGCGGTGATGGAACAGTTCTGTCTCTTGACTGTGGTGCTGGTGACAGGCATCTACATATGCGATAAAGTGACACAGAACTATCCAAACAATGTTAACTTCCAGGTTTTGATACTACCCTATGGCTTTTAAAAAATGTTTATTTATTTATTTGAAAGGGAGATAGAGAGACAGGGAGAGAGTGTGGGTGAGCAGGGGAGAGGCAGAGAGAGGGGAAAAAAAAAAGAGAATCTCAGGCAGGCTCCACTCTGTTAGCGCAGAGCCCAACTTGGGGCTGGATCCGCGTGACCCGTTGTGAGATCATGACCTGAGCAAGGGATCGAGAGTTGGGCCCTTTATCCACTGAGCTACCCAGGTGCCCCGATATTACGCTATAGTTACATGGAATGTAACCAGTGGGGGAAACTGGGTAAAGGGTAGATGTGATCTCTGTATTGTGATCTCTGTCTTGTAACTTTCTGTGAATCCATAACTGTTAGAAAATAAAACTTAACACCTACACACAGTAAATGAAGACACTTAACATGACCAGTAATGAAAAGACCTGTCTATGTCTTCTGATATGAGGTAAGAGACGTATGTAAGGCATAACCTATGTTGCAATCTTGTCAAAAAAATTTAACCTGAACCTGATGATGAGGCAACAAGCAGACAAATCCTGAACATGAGACATTCTTCAAAACCTGGCTCATCCTCTTCCCCAAACTCAGGGTCATGAAAGACAACAACAAAGACATAGGGACTCTTCTAAATTAATAGAGACTAAAGAAATGTGATCAGCAACCATAATTCATAAACTTTGATCAGACCTTGAAGCAAGAAAGGAAAACAAAACATTGCTGTAAAAGATAGTTTGAGACGATGGGGGAAATTTAATATAGAAAGTATATTAGATGCGGTTCTTAATTTAAATTTAAATTTTCTTAAACATGATAAGGGTGTTTTGGTTATGTAAGAGAATGATCTTATCCTCAGATCCTTGAATGTTGAAATACTTAGGATAAACTATCGTGATGCCTGCAATCTATTTTTAAATGGTTATTTATATGTTTGTATGCATCTATATGTATGTGTATATCTGTGTGCGTGTGTGTGTGTGTGTGTGTGTGTAAGTTTTCTAGGGTTTCAGAACAAAATACCACAGACTGGGTGGTTTAAACAACAGCAATTTATGTTCTCATAGTCTGGAGGCTTTAAGTCCAAGATCAAGGCGTTGTTGGTGTTAGTTTTGTTAGGGAGGAAAAATTCCTCCTCTACCCTTCTTGGTTCTCTGGCTGGTTTAATAATCAAGTTAACATTAGAGAGGTTAACTGGAGAAAACAAACAATTTCATACCTATGGGAGCCCCATATACATGAGAGGTTCAAAGACGGAAAGTTAAAATGAGGTTTATATGCCATTGTGAGCTAACAAATGGGGTAGGGGCCTGTGGCTCCAAAGGGGCGGGGGGGGGGGCGGGCGGTGGGAATTCACAGGACAACAGGAAGAACAGATGTTTGGTAATTAAATGTCTGCCCTGCCAGGTAAAGTTCATCTCTGGTAAGAACATTATTCTGGGAAAGACCCCCAAGTTAAATTCTTCTAGGTACTTATGGGAGGGGAAAAAGGTTTTCTTAAGCCTGCCAGGCCTTGATTGTCTTCAGCTCAAAAATAGTCCACATGTCAAAGTGGCACACTTTGGGGACACTTGTTCTGAACCCCTTCAGTTTCTTCTGAGGCCTCTCTTCTTGGCTTGGAGATGGCCGTCTTCTCCCTGTGTCTTCACATCATTTTTCCTCTGTATGTGCCTTGGTCTAATTTCCTCCTATTAAGGACAACAGTGCTGTTGGATTGGGGCCTACCCTACTGGCCTCATTTTAACTTGATGACTTCTTTAAAGATTCTATGCTTAAATACAATCATATTCTGAGGTGCCAGGGGCTAGGACTTCCACATATGAATTTTAGAGACATATAATTCAGCCCAGAACAATATATATTAGAGATAAATACAATAAAAAAAAAATACCAATTGTTAACAAGTAGTGAATCTAAATGAGGCTTATACAGGTAGTCCCTACACTATTCTTCGACTTCTCTGCAGCTTTATAATTTTTCAAAATAAAAAATAAAAATTAAAGCAAAATAAATAAAAGAAGCATTTGGAAAAGAACCAAACTTGTCATAGACACTATTACTTAAAAATACTTTGCCCCTCCCCTGAGGGGGAATTGTCCTTTCTGGCCCCATCGGTTGATATGGGGAACTCTAGACCTGTCCTGTGGACAGAAAAGGCAAGAAGGAAAGAAAACACTGTAGGATACTGTCAGCTGAAAAGGAGAAGTGAGCCGTGACAAGCTCAAAACTGTCAAAAAAAAGATGAGTTTATTCATGAATATCAGGGGAATTGGGATCAGGACACGCAAACTATACAGGAAGCTAGAGTCGGGTCCGTTGAGGGCTTGAGGTGGGCAGTAGGTAAGGATAGGGGGTGTAAAGAGAAAAGAATTCAGTTGGAGTCTGATAAAATCAAAAACAAATGGAGACCAGCTTTGAAAATTCCTTGGGCAAACAAAACCGGTCCAGTCACACAAACAACGCTCAATTCAGCTTCTTTGCTGAGATCAACCTGACCTAAGTCGTTTCTTGTTTTCTGTAAACGGGACATTTATGGAAAACCAGTCTTCCAACCCTTAAGTCTTGTTGTCCTGACAGCACATGTGTGAGATTTTCCGCTTTATATCCCCCAACTCCATTGCAGGTTGAAGCTCTTTCACAGTACTGGGAATACCGTAAATACCTTTTACTTGAAGCTCTGCTGTCCGTGGGTACCTGTCGTACGAATACACGCACATGAACTTTGGAACAGTGACTGCTTTGGAGCAAGAGGAAGAGGAAGGGCAAGTGGGGTGCACAGTGGAGTCCGTTTTTCACTTCTTTTAAAAAAGTAACCTTCCTTGGGGCGCCTGGGTGGCACAGACGGTTAAGCGTCCGACTTCAGCCAGGTCAAGATCTCGCGGTCCGGGAGTTCGAGCCCCAGGTCGGGCTCTGGGCTGATGGCTCGGAGCCTGGAGCCTACTTCCGATTCTGTGTCTCCCTCTCTCTCTGCCCCTCCCCCGTTCATGCTCTGTCTCTCTCTGTCCCAAAAATAAATAAAAGACGTTGAAAAAAAAAAAACTTTAAAAAATAAATAAATAAAATAAAAAAGTAACCTTCCAGGGGCACCTGGGTGGCTCAGTCGGTTGAGCGTCCGACTTCAGCTCAGGTCATGATTTCACAATCTGTGAGTTCGAGCCCCACATCAGACTCTGTGCTGACAGCTCGGAGCCTGGAGCCTGCTTCGGATTCTGTGTCTCCCTCCCTCTCTGCCCCTCCCCTGCTCATGCTCTGTCTCTCTCTGTCTCAAAAATAAATAAAAACATTAAAGAGAAAATAAAAATAAATAAAAAAATAAAAAATAACTTTCCGAAACAGAGGTGGCAAAATGCTAAGATTTGTTAAAGTAAAATAATTAAGAACAGATTTATCCACAGGTCGGGTGAAATCGCCACCTCCGTGCAGATGTAATGTAATAAGGTGCATGTAGTAAGGTGATACTCACGGTGCCGTCCGGCAGACACACAGTCAATCCTCAACTATTCACAGATTCTGTATTTACAGCATGTGTTTGTAACTCCTAGATCAATACTCCCTGCAGTTCTTGGTCGTCTGGGGACGTGCAGAGAGGCAAAAAATTTGCTTTGCACAACTCACAAGTTCCCGGCTGAGGCTGAACAAGGTGATGTTTCGCCTTCTTGCTTCAGCTCTCAAACGGTGAGCGAGTGTCTTTTTTGCGGTCTACTTAATGCCACATTTTCGACATTTTTATGCCCTTTCTTGGTAATGTGGTTGTGTAAAATGGCTTCAAGCATAATGCTGAGCACCGTCGAGTGTCTGTAAGCGTGACGGGGCTGCAATGTGTCTTGTGGAGCAAATATGTGCGTTTCCGTAAGTTTCTTTTGGGCATGAGATCCAGCGCCGTTGCTTGTGAGTCCAATGGTGATGCATCAGCACTAGATATTAAACGAGGCATTTTTAAACAGAAACACGAATAAAGCAAGGCTATGTATCGATTTGCTCATAAAAATGTGGTGGCCACAGAGGTCTTCGAGAAGCTAACCCTGTATTTCCTCTGGGGGTAGCAGGTCAGTGTTTGGAAATTCGGGGTCTGAGGTGACTTTAGAGAACATGACTACCGTAAATAATGAGAAGCGACTACCGAGAAGTCCTAATTTGGAAGTGATGGTGGCCGGTGCCCGGAGAGTTCTTGCACAGGATTTGTAATTGATAGGACGCAATTAGGGTAGTACTTGGTTTCCTAACACAGGATCTAAATTGGGCACAGTAGGAAAGGAGAAGGATAATGCAGAGATGGGGCTTCATGGCTAACACGGCATTCTGAGCCAATACTTTAAGAATAACAATGGCCCCAGAATAAACCTGGCTGTGCGTTGGCACCCCATTTGACTTTTTAAAAAAAATCTGTAGATTACAGAGGAAAGAAAAAAAAATAGTGGAATAGCATTTTAAAGAAATATTAAGATACACAATAGCAAACATCTGCCGTCCACAGGGACTTAAGATCAGTGATGAGTCCAAACTGGAAACCAGTGAAAGGAATCTGTCCTCTATTTCTTAAAATTGTCTAGTTCAGCAATTCTGAGTAAGAACACGGGTGCTGGTCCCTGGTGGGTGTTCAGTAAATACCAGTAATGTGAAAATGCTATTGTCTAGCCCTTTTTTACTTTTGCTACTTTGATCTTGTTTTAATAAGACATTTCTGGGGGCACCCGGCTCAGTTAGTTAAGCGTCTGACTTCAGCTCAGGTCATGATCTCGCAGTCTGTGAGTTCAAGCTCCGCATCAAGCTCTGTGCTGACAGCTCAGAGCCTGGAACCTGCTTCCAATTCTGTGTCTCCCTTTCTCTCTGCACCTCTCCCACTCACGCTCTGTCTGTTTCTCTCAAAAATAAATAAGCATTAAGAAAATTAAAAAAAAACTATAAAGCATTTCCGCACCCGGGCAACTATATGGATACTGGTTAGGATTTGGGTCTCTGGGAGCAGATATATCTTTCCCTTCATCTTGAAGCCAATTAAATAATTGATCCACATGCCTCAGTTTCCACATTTGTAAACTTAATGCATAAGATTTTTTGCAGATTAAATGATATAATATACGACAAATACTTACTTAGGATGCCTAGAGCATAGTAATTATTCAACAAAAGCTAGCTAGTATTATCGTAAGTTTTTACAACTGTCATGGGCTTTCTCATTCAAGAATATGGCATCTGGGGGCACCTGGGTGGTTCAGCCGGTTAAGTGGCTGACTCTGGCTCAGGTCATGATCTCACCGGTTGGTGGGTTCGAGGCCCAGGTCGGGCTCTTTGCTGCTAGCCTGGAGCCTGCTTCAGATTCTGTGTCTTCAGTTTCTCTCTGCCCCTCCCCCACTTGTACTCTGTCTCTCTCAAAAATAAATAAACATTAAAAAAATTAAATGAATGTGACATCTGGCCTGTATACAGCAGCTGTTCATATTTAAAGAACTTTATAGACAATAACTCTGCTTTAAAAAAATAACTTTGCACTCACTTGCTTTGATATGTTCAAACAGGCTAACTAGAACAGTCAGCAGGCTCAAGGTTGGTCAAAGAACTTCCTGAAGGAATAGAAGAAATGACTTCCTTTTTGTTTCTTTCCTTCTTTCCTTTTTCCTTTCAAGGAAAATGCACTTAAATGTCACCTTTATTAGCTGTATTTTGGTAATCCGATACCTTGCAGGCAGGTACCTTTCCTGAACTACTAATTTTTTTTGTTCTCTATATAGTGTTGATTCTCATTTCAAGCACACATTAAAGCTCTTCATAGTTTCTTCGTTTTTTATTTTGGTTTTTTAGTTTATTTATTTATTTAGAGAGAGAGAGACAGAATTCCAAGCAGGCTCTGCACTGACAATGTGGAGCCTGATGTGGGGCTTGATCTCACCAACTGTGAGATCATGACCTGAGCCGAAATCAAGAGTTGGACGCTTAACCGCCTGAGCCACCCAGGCGCCCCTATATGTTCTTACCTAGAGAATTTGTGCAGAGCTGAAAGTAAAAACCCACAACACTTCCTGCCTTTTGTGAAGGCCTAAACACATGGAGGAGATTGTGTTGGGTGTCCCCAGGGTAGGCGGGGCGGGGGTGGGGAGTGGGAGAGAAAGTCAGCATGTTACCGAGGACATGGGTGAGGCAGAAAAGGGCACTATTCTTCTGGATTCGGGGAAGAAGTGTGGGTTTTCTGCAAACCTGCTCCTTCCCTATTCAGCAGCTGGGAGATGTGGCACAGAGAGCAAGGAGGGAGCCCCTGGCATAGGTTCCTAGTCTCAGCAAAATGCCTTTGCCCACAAGGAGCAAAGAAGCATCAGAGCCACAGGACCATAGGGACCTTGGGAACTGAGACAATGGGACCACTAGTGTGGCCAATGACGGATGCAGAGTCAGCTTCCATCCTTTGTCGCTGCAAGACCCACACACCTGGTGTAGAGGAGGCCCCGGTGACGAGTGGAAACGAAACCCTGCCTTCATCTCAGCAAGACAGGAAGCTAGAAACCAAGTCCAAGTTATCTGAAAGAAAGTAAAGAGGAACAGATTTCTGACACACGGAGTTTGTGGTCTGAGATTTACAAGGACCGCACGCCCAAAGGAGGGGCGGGATGGCCTCCTACATGGCTCTGGAAGCAGAGAGAAACTGTCACCTGTGGGCATGTGGCTGTATTTATCTGAAAATGTAATTATTTTGGCGTGTTACTAAATATTTCAAGGTATTTGACTTTGTTAGAAAAAAAAAAGGGGGGACTTCAGGGGTGCCCAGGTGGCTCCATTGGTTGAGTGTCTGACTTCGGCTCGGGTCATGATCTCATGGTTCGTGAGTTCGAGCCCCACATTGGGCTCCATGCTGACAGCTGTCAGCCTGGAGCCTGCTTCGGATTCTGTGTCTTCCTCTTTCTCTGTCCGTCCTCCGCTCCTGCTCTGTCTCTGTCTCTCAAAAATAAATAAACGTTAAAAAAAAAAAAGGTGTCTTCAGTGGTAGAAATTATGGCAATATCAAGAAAGGCAAAGTCAAAGTAATCTTTCAGATAACATTGCCTAGGCTGGAAACAAAATTTAGTTAAGAAATGGAGACCTTACCTCAGAGAAAAATGTGCAAGAAAACATTTCCAATAAACTGGCCGAACTGGCCGAACGCCATGTTAACATGTAAAGGCAAACTCTTCAGGGGATTTTAATTTGCAGATTATTTTCTTCCCTTCTACGTGATGGTCAACACTGAAATTTTTTTTTTGTTTTCTTTTTTTAATTTTCTTTTTTATGTTTACATAAAATTTACATCCAAATTAGTTAGTATATGGTGCAACATGGTTTCAGGATTTTTTTTTTCTTTTCTTTTTTTTTAATTCTAGTTTTTATTTTTTAAAATTTACATGCAAATTAGTTAACACTGACGATTTTAATCAAAAGAAATGAGATCAATAGGGCACCTGGGTGGCTTCGTCGGCTAAGCGTCCAACTCTTGATTTTGGCTCCGGTCATGATCTCATGGTCAGTGAGATTGTGCCTCATGCTGGGCTCTGTGCTGACAGGGCGGAGCCTGATTGAGATTCTATCTCTCCCTCTCTCTCTGCCCCTCTCTCCCATTCATGTACAAACACCCTTTCTCTCTTTCTCAAAATAAATAAATAAACTTAAAAAAAAAAAAAAAGAAATGAGATCACCAGGATGATGATTATACCAGACTAATTTTGACTCATTGTAATAATAACAACCTTTAGAATAATACAATGATAAGTTTTAATTTCTAGTGTTATCTTAAAGGTAGAATCATATCCTACAGGCAATTCCTTTCGTTGTGGTGTTGTATCTAGTAGTCTAAATGCTGTTGTGATGCCATTGGCTTGTCTAATTAAATCAGTTAAATAAGCACGCACACACGTGTACATGCAAATCTCCGTGCCCCCAAAAGACAAGCAAATTAAATTTATATTTAGTTTCTCTGTACAAAGCGAGGCACTGTTCTCAGCATATATTATCAATCAGGGGCCGAGAACTTACATGACTATGAATGTGCCAGGAAGGTTGAGTTAATTGTCATCAGAGCCATTAGAGACCCTCTGCCCCATCTAAGGAGACAACATTGGTGACCTCTAGCAGACGGTGTTTTTCTGAGGGGATGATGACCCAATTAGGACAGGCCTCCCAATTTCTAAAAGTGAGCTAGTCATTCAGATTTTCAGTGTAAAAATTCTCAGTGTTTAGCTGTTGGCAGCTAGTTCAAAAATGTTGGGGTGCCTGGGTGGCTCGGTTGGTTAGGCGTCCAACTCTTAGTTTTGACTCAGGTCATGATCTCACAGTTCGTGAGTTTGAGCCCGGCGTCGGGCTTTGCACTGACCGTGTGGAGCCTGCTTGGGATTCTCTCTCCCTCCCTCTCTGTCCCTCCCACGTTCATGCTCTCAAAGTAAATAAATAAACATTTTTGAAAACGTTAAAAAGTTCTCTGTTCGTTGGCCAAACCAAGCGTACCTTCCGTGGGCTGTCAGCTGCGGCCTCTGCTATGAATTACATTATATTAATGTTATTGACAATTCACAAGGTTTAGATAGCCATGTGCTTCAAGTGTGTGTGTGTGTCTGTGTGTGTGTGTGTGTGTGTGTGTGTGTGTAGGAGGGAAGTCTGTAGTGTGTTGAAGGGTCAAGAAATAGAGGGAAGAAGACAGAAGCTGTGGTTTTGCTTTTATACCCTAAGACCTTCAGAATTTATATGCAGCCCTGCTCTATGTCTGCTTAGCCCTTAATCAAAGACCCCCTGAGAAGCCCAGCACATAGATGGTATCTGGAACGCAAGGTTGGATGGGACCCCATGCCTGGCCCCTGTGGAGTGTGGATCAGTGTTCGATACCAATCTGCAAAGCTCTTCATAAGGTGCGCAGTCCCCCAGAATCTCAGCTCCAGAAACTTCCGATACTGTCATGGAGGTATGTCATCCTCCTCCAGAAATCTCTTTCCTGGGAAATCAGAAGAACCTTTTATCAGTACTTCATGACTGGTGTTACATGTCTGGGGCTAGGGTGAAGCAAACGAGGCATCCGGGGTTCAAAACGTAAGAGGACTGGTAGGATATTCTTTGGCCACAGAAAGGAATGGAATAGGGTGTGTGCTACCATGTAGACGACCCTGGAAAATATGCTAAATGAAAGAAGCCAATGACAAAGGCCATACAGTATATATTCCATTCATATGAAATGTTCAGAATAGGAAAATCCAGAGAGACAGAAAGTTAATGGGTGGCTGCCTGAAATTATGGGGGTGGGGGCAAAGTGCGTAAATGGGCAGTGGCCGCGAGTGGGTGTTGCATTTCTTTTTGGGGTGATGCGAAAGTTCTGAAACGTATCATGGTGATCGAAGCACAGCTCTGAATAGACTAAAAAGGACTGACGTGTGCACTTTAGAAAAGTGAATTGTCTGGTGTGTGAACTCTATCTCAATAAGGCCTTTATAAAAATAATAAACAAGCAATAGAGACACAGATCCCACTCTTGGGAAGACGCAGTTTTGGGGCCGGAAAAGGAAAATTTAAGGATGCATCGTTCCTTGTGTGATCCTGAGAGAGGCCCCCCTCAGCTCCTGGCTTGTCTGGACCTCCTGTGGTCCTGAGCAGTTATCTTAATTCTGAGTTCAGATTCAAATTGAACTAGTGTTTCTCCAAGCAGCTACCATTTCTCCACCTCTGGGTTCTACTTCATTTTTCTTTTTCCTGCAAACGTGCAGTCACTGATTCACTCTCCAGAGGATCACACACTTTATGCCAGATCTCAGCTATGCAATACAAATAAGATGTTTGACCTTGGGAAACTTAGAATCTGGGTGGGGAGTGGGGAGGGGCTCTTAGCCTTTTTCTTGTGACAAGAGATACGTTTGGAGGACTTCTCGGATTCTTTTCTTTAATCGTGCAAAAACAATCGAATACGGTCTCTTAGTACAAAATTTTTCAAAAAAAAAAAAAAAAGAAACAGAAATTTTCTTAAAAAGCTAACTAAAATTGCAAACCTGAGAATAATATATATATTTTTTATTGTGTGTGAGAGAGAAAGCAAGCACGTGGGAGGGGCAAAGAGAAAGGGAGAAAGAGAATCCCATGCAGGCTCCTTACTGTCATCTACCCTGACATGGGACTTGAACCCACTAACTGTGAGATCATGAGCCGAAATCCAGAGTAGGACACTTAACCAACTGAGCCACCGAGGCGCCCCCTGAGAGTAATATTTTTAAGTGCATCACGTAAAACACACAAGACTGCCAAGGAAACTAATTATATTGCAATACAGGTATTAAATACAAACAAACTGGGCTGTAGTATTTGTGAGAAGTAATGAAGATGATTCATTTTCAGAAATACAAAATAAAAGCTGTGCTGTCTAGTTAACAGTAGGTTTAAAACCTATTGGAATCCCCACCCAACAATGGGGTCCCAAACCCTTAGACGCTTCGCTCCCTGATTCTTCTTCCCCTCTCCGTTTTGCACGCAGGCTTATTTTCAGGGGCTTTGCAACCAGCATGCGCCAAAGAACAAACGGAGGAGGGACTGAAAGTCTCTGTGTCACCTCAGGGAATGTACGTTTGTTTCAATCAGACTACCTTTTGCCTTACATGGGCATAAGCGACATCTGGGTAAGGCTGTAACCACTGTAGTACTCAGCCAATGAGGAACCAGGGGAGGGACTTACCTCTATAGTATTCAGCCAATGAGGAACCAGGGGAGGGACTTGCCTGCTAGGAGATACACTGTCTGCTGTAACTGCCTCCAGTGTGCCTGTCCATCAGACACCTGCTCTTGCAAGAATGTTGATTAAAGCCTGGCTTCGCTGTGCTCTGAGTCTCGGCATCCTTCCTCTGATTGGGTGGATGAGCTTACTTCTAACAGTATTTTACATACTCCTTTAGTAATGCATTAAATGACAAGATCTGATGGCATATTTAATAGCTACCATACTTTTGAAGTAGAGAGGAGAGGTCTCAATGATTATAAAGAGGGATGAAAATATCTGTGACATGATGAGAGAGTCATAGGTGGTGTTAGTAAACTATTGTCCGTTGCCCACATTCACAATTGTAGGCAATGCTAAATTTCAATGAGAAGTTAGTGACAATACAGACATAACTTTTTTCCCACTCAAGTTCTCAGATCCCTTGAACTTAGAGACCTCTTGGGGTTTTAGACCCAAGGTGAAGAACCTTTGGGGGGTAGTGGGGACACTCTGTGACATGTTGTGACAATGTAGCCTGGGGGAAGCATGGAAGTGAAGAGTCAGCTTTGGGTTTGAGTGCTGATTTACCCCAGCTAACTTTACAATCTGCGCTTTTGTAGCCTCAGCACCCTCACCTGTAAAGAGGAGATAGTGATAGCGACCATCTCCTAGTGTCATCGAGTGGAAGAACTAAAAAATAACACACATAGAACACTTGGTACAATGTCTGGCCTGGGGAACAACCGGTGTTATATATGAGTTATTTGCATCCCTGTGGGCAGATCTCAGAAATAGCCATTCAGGTATTTTGACTCAAAACAAACAAACAAACAAACAAACAAAACCATTGAATTTAGCCAAAGTGCAAATTTAAAAACTTGTTTCTTTGTTGAGTTTATATAGTCTACTTAAAAATGTTATTCTACATCTACCAAATGGTAACAATCACCTTTAAAAGTCTTTGAATATCTATTACTCAGTCCATTTACAACTTTAAGTACTTTCATTTATTATACTTTTTTTTAAAGATTTTATTTTTAAGTAATCTCTACACACCACGTGGGGCTTGAACTCACAATCCCGAGATTAAGAGTCACATGCTCTTCCGACTGAGCCAGTCAGGCATTCCCCCCCCCCCCTTACTTTGGTTTTTGATTAGAAACTCATAATCAGATTAGGCTTTTTTTATTATTTTATTATTTTTAAGCTTATTTATTTATTTTGAGAGACAGAGAGAGAGAATGAGAGAGAGAGAGAGAGAGAGAGAGAGAGAGAGAATGAGTGGGGGAGGGGCAGAGTCAGGGGGAGAGAATTCCAAGCAGGCTCCATGCTGACGCAGCACAGAGCCCGACTCAGGGCTTGAACTCACAAACTGTGAGATCATGACCTGAGAGTCGAATGCTTAACTGACTGAGTCACCCAGGAGCCCCCAGATTAGGTTCTTAGATTAGGTTCCTCTTTACCATTTTGGAATAAGTAGCACATCTGCCTGGCTCCCAGCGGTTTGACAAGGGCCATAAAAATTTCACTGACCCAACTAATTATGGTAACTTTCATTCTCTCCCTGATAACTTTCATTTCCTTCCCTGAAACTTTAAGAACCTCCCATGGGGCGAGGACAGTGAGAGCAAGCAGATTGAGAGCAAGTGGGATGGGCGAAGGCCTCTGTAATTTGCAGACATTTGTGCTAAATGAAGGCTGTGATGTATCTTTCCGGTGAGCCATACCGAATATGAGTTCACTGAGAACAGCCAGAGGCTGCGGTCGTCTGCAAGAAAGTGAAAGACGATTCCTGCCTTTAGCAACGTACTTAGAGGCTAGAAAGTAGAAGGCACATAACGTAACATGCGACCCTTATTAGTTATCGTTTACTGAGCAACTAGGGGACATACATTTCTTTTTGCCTGTGTATGCACACTTTATTTTTTTTAAGTTTTTATTTTGATTCCAGTTAGTTAACAGTGTTATATTAGCTTCAGGCGATTCAATAATTCAGGGTACATAAATTGTGTGTGTGTGCGTGTGTGTGTGTGTGTGCCTGTGCGTGCAAATACACACACACACCCCCCTTTAGTCTCACAAAAGCCTGGGAGATGACATTAAGCCTTTTTCTTCTTTCTCTTTTAACCTATGAAAAAACTGAGGTTTAAAAGAGTAAAGCGACTCCCCGGAAGTTCACCCAGCTAGCAAGCAGTGGGAGTCAGCTTTTGAACCCCCACAGGGGGTTTTTGCCTCAGGGCAAAAGCGGCCTTAGTTAAGGTTGCAGTAAGTTCTAACGACCGAGCAATTTATATTTAACTTTAAGGCCACCATGGGCAAGTCATTTCCTTAATGTGATCCTCATTTGCCTTATCTGCAAAGTGGTTCCCTCTTCAGTGGGTTGTTCTGAATGACTCAGAAGGTGCAGGCCTAGCATTTAAGCACATCCTTAATGTATAATAAAGGCTCCCGGCTGTCAAGTCAACAAGTGAGTTAAAAATAAACTGACATGACAGGCAACCCTCAGAGGGGAGTCGGGTCCCTCAAAGTCCAGGATCTGCACTGACTAGCCACTTCACCGCTTTTATTCTAACAAACATACCCCTGACATCCAAAGGGGATACAAAAAATGGCCTCATCCCCGGGGTCGCCAAATAGATTTACCTGCCCACAATCTTCTCCTTAATTCTATCCAACTTCCCCAGGATTTATTCTTTTGGCATGCCAGAGGTCTGACTCAGCACTTGATGGGCACACAGGGCTTGAAATTAGAGAAAGAAGCAAAACCTCCCAGGAGCGGCCTTTTCCCTCAAGGGAGGCAGGCACAGGCCAAGTCTCCTCCCTATGGGGGTGGGGGGAGGGGAGACCTCGGTGACCCACGTGACGATGCGCATTCCCCCGGCCTCCCCGACCGACCCCAGCCAGTTCGGTCACCGCAACCAACAAGTCTGTAAGCGGGAGCGAGGAAGGTTTGTTAAAAATGTCACGCTGAGCCACGGGTCTGTCCCTACCCCGCCATCCCCCTCCCCCCCGCCCCCACCACTGCCCAGAGCGGGAGCGGGGCGGGCCCAGGGAGCGCGCGGGCGGGTGGGGCGCGACTGCCGCTTCGCGGGGCCTTAAGGGCGCAAGGTGCGCGCCCCTTGGTCGGCTAGCGGCCACACGCGGGAAGCCCCGCCCCCTCCCCGCCCCTCCCTTCGCCCCGCCCACAGCCCATGCCCCACCTCCCGCCCCGCCCCCGCGCCCCGCCCCGCCCCCCTCCCCCCGCCCGGGCCGCCCCCCCCCCCGCCGCCCGGCGCCCGAGCTGCAGGAAGGAGCTGCCAGCTCTAGCCGGGCTTGCCTCAGCGCGCGGATCTGCACCATGCCCCGCATAGATGCAGATCTGAAGCTGGACTTTAAGGATGTCCTGCTCCGACCCAAGCGAAGCAGCCTCAGGAGCCGAGCCGAGGTGGGCCCCTTCGAGAGCCGCAGTGAGGGTGGGATTTGTTTTCCGCGTAGCTGGGGTGGGGGAGGACGGTGGGAGGAGGAGGGATGTGCTTAACCCAGCCGGCTTTTCCGTGTGTCTCTTGGTGGATGGGAGGCTGACCCCCTTGGCCCTCCCCATCTGCTGAGAGAGGGGAAAGCCGGCTGGTTCCCCGCCAGGACTTGAGGTGTCTTTAAGGGACCCAGCTCCGGCGTAAAATTCTAGATACGTCCGGCTGAGTGGGCTGGGGGAAGTACACGGTAGGCTAGACCACAGAGGAACAAAGATCAAGTGGCCGGCAGATTTAGAAAGAATGGGAGGGTGGCTGGAGGGGTGCACGTAGGGCAGAAATGACAAGAGTGGAGCCCAAGTGTAAAGGAGAGGACGACAGCGACGAAGAGCTTTGTGATTTTGGCATTGTCTCTTAGTGCGGAGAACCGACTGCCGCGTTAGTATCAGCTCCGGCAATGGAATTTTTTAAAAAAACCACTGAAAAACAGGCGGATTCCAGAGCGGCAAAAGTTCAGGGTTTACTTTCCACGTTTCAGTGACCTTGCTGGGAGTGAGGCTGGGGACGCGTGCCTGGCGCCACTCGACTTACTGGACAGCTGTAGGGAGGCAGAAAACACCCCAGCACAGGTGCGAGGGTGAGAGGCAGATTGGACCCCCTGGGCAGTTTGGCTGGTTCTGTGTCCATGAGGTCGAAGACTGGCTATGGCTCCGAGTGAGAGGGGAAGGTGCTGCCCCGGCTGGGGCTGAGGAAGGTCACAGCCTGAAGGATAAACTAGTTGCACGGAAGGAGTCCCCTGGAGGAGGGTGTGCTGGTGACCGGGGCGCTGCCTGGCTTCTGAGAGCTGGAGAAGGAGGTGAGGAAGTGACTCCGTGTGGAGGTGGGGTCCGTCCGCAGGAGTAAACAGGAGGAGGCCAAGCCAGCACACTCTTCCAAAGGCTCCGCTCCACGAGACCATAAATAAATCCTCTTGCAAGAACTCTGCTGCCCGCCTGTGCCTGTGCCCGGGCCCAACCGCAGTGCCTGGGGTTGCCAGCCGAGGGCTTGTTTGGATTAAAGACGTGTCCTGTTTTAGCCGGTGACCAGAACAAGACACCTCAAGCAGGAGGGTTGGCAGCCGGACCCAGAGACCCGTAGAGGGTGGGTCTGGACAGGACTTCAGGAGGCCGGGAATGGCTAGCCCTTATCACCCTAGATGGGACGACCCTCTTCCTGTCCTTCCTCGTGTCCTTAAAGGTGCTAAAAGAGTGGCCGACTTTTGAAAGAAAAACAAATGGTTTGGGTGATAGGTAGCCACTGCCTAAGGCCAGAACAAGACAGGAGGTGGGGCTTCTGGGCAGACAGATAAAGTGGTGGCCTCAACATTCTTTCAGTATTTGTTCGGAATCCACTTAGGAGAGAGAAACTTACTAAGCCAAATGGGTGTTTAAAACAAGGATATATTGTACGTATTTTCTGAGCCAGAAAGGATCTGGAGAAGGTAGAACATGTAGAATTTAGGTAATAGAATGAATTACTCTTTTCCAGAGAATAGTATGATGTCCTGCATCATTTGGTTTCATACTTTGAGCCGATTGAAACTGTTAATGTCCCAGCTTCCAATGGCACCTTGCAATCTACGTGTCCACATTGCAGTGAGAACTCTGTGCCCTTGGGAAATGTTTTCACAGTTCCATTTCTGTGGGAGTTTGCCAGCTCTGGGCATGGAAACCTAAGTTAACTGGCTTGCCTTTCCAGTTGGTTCCCCTAATAGCGTAGGTGCCTGGCTGATTGTGTCCCACAATCTGCCTGCTTTAGTTGATGTTGAGGGATCTAGTTAGCCCTAGACCTAAGCAGGCTTCCAGTCCCCTCTCAGTGTTTTCTCAGTTTGCTTGTGGATGCCTGAAATGTCTTACAGGGAGTTAAAAACTTTTCGTTGTGCCATCAGATATAAGCCTAAAATGTGTGCCCCCCTGCATGCAAATTGAAAACAAATTTGAAAGTGGCAAATGACAGTCTTTGAGCCTAACCAGAGAGCAGAGCTGAGTGGAGCCAGGAGAGAAAACATACCCTGTAAGAGCAGAGTCTGGCTCTGGGAAGGGAGTTTCGACTCTTGACAAGATTTATCACAGCGACGGTTTTTTGCTAAGAGCCAGGCCTGGTGTTGGATATCAGCCAGTGAGCAGAAAATGGAGAGAGAGGCAGAATGATCACCCACTTAGATGTTCTAGTATTCCGGTAAGGGCATTTCCGCAAATGTAAACATAAAATGAAGTTGAGGTCAGCTCCCAGCGGCAAAGGGTCCAGGTGGAGGTGGCCCAGGTGGCCTTCCTGTGATTGTGCCAGACGGGCAGTCGTCTCTCAGCTGTCCACTCTTTGCATTTACACACATCTTCACAAGCCCCTGGTACAGGAGAATAAAGTCCCACAGGGCTCCTTGGGGACGGTTGGGTAATCCATTCAAAGGAAGTCACGTGTAAGCACAAACTTTGGCTTTATCTGATGCACGGGGGACATCCAGACATTCCTTGACTCCCCGAGCAGTTCTTCCTGAGAACCCATTTCTGGCTCTGATGTCCCACCTGAGCCCTTAAGCTAGGGTAAGATTTAAAAAAAAAAAAAGAACAAAAAACAAATTTACTAACACAGCCATAGCTTTGGAAGTCAGGCCACGAGGAAATTTGCAGTAGAGAATTGGCCACTTGTCCTAGGACAGAGAAGACACGACACAGTGAGAAGAATTCAGTCTTCTTTTAAAACTCTCTAGTGATTTTTTTTCACCAGTGGTCCAGGGAGAGGCAGATCGGCTCCAGAAAGGTCTGGTCAACCCTCAGGGGTCCACTGCACGTTGGCCTGCAGGGGATCAGAGCACGGCAGTGGAGAGGATATTTGGCTGGGAGCAAGCTGACCTGAATTTTAGCTCAGGCTGTGCACTACTTTGTCTTCAGTACCTTGGCGCTATGTTAGTTTCACAGGGCAGCTGTAACAAAGTACCAGAAAACGAGGTGGCTTACACAATAGAAATGTATTGTCTCCCGCTCCAGGAGGCGAGGAGCCGCAGATCAGAATGTCCATGGGCTGGATCCTTCTGAGTGCGGTGAAGGAGAGTCTGTGACATTTCTCTCTCCTATTTTTCTGGTTGTTTACACACAATCTTGGGTGTTCCTTGGCTCATAGATGCATAGTTCCTATCTCTGCCTTCATCTTTACATGATGTTCTCCCTCTCTGTGTGTGTCTGTGTCCAGATTTTCCCATTTTGAGAACACCAGTCATGTTGGGATGGGGACCCTGTTGTGCTGACCTCGTCTTACCTTGATTGTCGGCGAAGACCTTATTACGGATCTTTTATCCTTTCGGGAGACACAGCTCAAACCATAGCAGCCTCTATGAAATTAGAGGGTGTGAGTAGAATTGTTCTTAATGGATGCTTCAGAATCACCTAAGGAGACACTCCAAAATACACACACTGTCTCCAGCACAAAGGTTCTCAGTAAGTTTGGAGCGGCTTGAGCATATGTGTTTTGGAAATCCTCCTGTGCTGATTCTCATGTGCACACAGACGCTGGGCTAACCGCTGGGGTCTTTTCCATTTGGAGAAGCCCGCGGCTGTCTGGTAATGTACAGCCGCCCGAGCTTCCCGAAATCCTGGCAGCTGGTGGCGAGGCCTGCAAGGGACAGAACTCATGCACAGAGCTGGGCTGGGGCTCACCAAGCATTGCCCTGAGAAAGGCTGGGGGCCGAGCTACAATAACATTCTTACTTCTTGGTCAGACGTTAATTTATTCCACACTTTTGAAGCCACTCTCTAGAACTATAAAGATAAGAGGGGGGTGTGCCTGGGTGGCTCTGTCGGTTAAGCATCCGACTTCAGCTCAGGTCACGTTCCTGTGGTTCATGAGTTCGAGCCCCGCGTCGGGCTCTGTGCTTCAGCTCAGGGCCTGGAGCCTGCTTCGGATTCTCTCTCTCTCTCTCTCTCTCTCTGCCCCTTCCCCGCTCGCACTCTGTCTCTCTGTCTCTCAAAAATGAATAAACGTTAAAAAAAAAAAAGATAAGAGGGATTGTCCCTGTAGACTTACCATTTATAGGTGAGATGGGTAATGGATCCTTTATTTATTTATTTTTTTTTAAATTTTTTTTTTTCCAACGTTTATTTATTTTTGGGACAGAGAGAGACAGAGCATGAATGGGGGAGGGGCAGAGAGAGAGGGAGACACAGAATCGGAAACAGGCTCCAGGCTCCGAGCCATCAGCCCAGAGCCCGACGCGGGGCTCGAACTCCCGGACCGCGAGATCGTGACCTGGCTGAAGTCGGACGCTTAACCGACTGCGCCACCCAGGCGCCCCTGGATCCTTTATTTAATAAGAGCATTGCTTAAACAGTGCCACCTATAGATCTAGGCAAAAGGGGCCCTGCCCCACACCCCACCTCTGCTCCCTTATACCCTCCTCACTGGACAGGGCCAGAGGGCCATGCCTTTTCATGAAGGCCGTGTTCCAGGGACTCAGAGTCCTGGATTTCCTTGCCCAGATGACTGCAGGCTAATTCCAAGGCTTGCAAGGAAGGGCCCCTTCCCAGGCTGTGTTTTCCCAGGGACCTGCCGTGATGCAGGTGTGCTCAACTCCAACCTCAGGCAGTGGCCAGGCAGCAGCTGTTTGGGAGAATGGATGTGTGTGTGCATGGAGCTTCGTGTGCAGACTGGGGGGTCTGTGTGTGCACATCAAGATTTGGGTGGGACGAGAAGAGGGTGTGGACCGGAGGCCAGGGGCTCGCTCCCCATGACACGATGTTCTGGTACTTTCCAGGTCATTAATGTTTGTCAAGGTTTGACACAATGTAGAAGGCTTATGCTTATGTAGAAGCCTGTTAGCTCGATCATAACGTTGAGATATTTAGGAATGTGGTAGGTGGGTCTCCATTCATGCCTTTTTTTTTTTTAATTTTTTTTAACGTTTATTCATTTTTGAGAGTGAGAGACACAGAGCATGAGCAGGGGAGGGGGAGAGAGAGAGGGAGACACAGAATCCGAAGCAGGCCCCAGGC
Source organism: Prionailurus bengalensis (assembly GCF_016509475.1). Lineage (NCBI taxonomy): Eukaryota > Metazoa > Chordata > Mammalia > Carnivora > Felidae > Prionailurus > Prionailurus bengalensis. The sequence continues at coordinate 12,905,675 of NC_057349.1, read as the reverse complement.
TCTGAGTTGTCAGCACGGAGCCCGATGCGGGGCTCGAACTCAAGAACCACGAGAACCTGACCTGAGCTGAAGTCGGATGCTTAACCGACGGAGCCACCCAGGCGCCCCTCCATTTGTGCTTTTGGCCCCCAAATGTTGGGCTGTGGGACTGACTTTGATGAAGGTGTGTTTAAAGGGCAGGAGAAACATGCATTTTTGAGGTGGGGGAGGGATAGTGCATTACTTTGTGTTCCCTTGCAAATCAGGCTTAGCACAGTGGGAATTTGGAGGTGCTGTAGTTGGTACATTGACCAGCTGTGGCAGATTAAATACCAAGTTTTGTTCCCAGGAGGCTGGAATATTTAAAATATCTATTTCTTTTAGTGAACAACAGGTGTATTTGGGGGGCGGGTGTGTGTCTTTGTGTGGGTAAGATCAGGGAAGATTAGTTAAAACATTTTTTAGGGGTGCCTGGGTAGCTCAGTCAGTTGAGCACCTGACTTCAGCTCAGGTCATGGTCTCGTGGTTTGTGAGTTTGAGCCTTGCCTTGGGCGCTGTGCTGACAGTTCTCTCTCTCAAAAATAAAATAAACATTAAAAAAATTTTTAAAAATGCATAATATTAGTTTCAGATGTACAATATGGTAATTCAACAATCCCATACATCACCTGCTGCTCATCATAGCAAGTGCACTCTTAATCCCCATCACCTGTTTAACCCATCCCCCCCTCCCACCTCCCCTCTGGGAACCATCAGTTTGTTCTCCAGAGTTAAGAGTCTGTTTCTTGGTTTGCTGCTCTCTCTCGCTCGCTCTCTCTCCCATTTTCCTTTGTTCATTTGTTTTGTTTCTTAAATTCCTCGTATGAGTGAAATCGTGTCTTTCTCTTACTGTCTTATTTACTCAGCGTGACACATGTTGTTGCACGTGGCAAGATTTCGCTCTTTTATAAGGCTGAATAATATTCCCTTGTGTATATAAACCACGTCTTCTTTGTCCATTCATCAGCTGAGGGGCAGTCGGGCTGTTTCCATAGTTTGGCTGTTGTAAATACCGCTGTTGCAAACACTGGGGCGCGGGTATCCCTTTGAATTAGTGTTTTTGTATTTCTTTGGGTACATACTCAACAGTGCAATTGCTGAATCTTTGGTGGTTCTGTTTTTAGCTTTTTGAGGCAGCTCCTCACTGTTTTCCAGAGTGGCTGCACCCGTTCACATTCCCACCAGCAGTGCAGGAGGGTTCCTTTTTCTCCACATCCTCACCAACATCTGTTGTTTCTTGTCTTTTTCAGTGTAGCCTTTCTGACAGGTGTGAGGCGATATCTCATTGTAGTTCTGATGTGTATTTCCCTGATAGTGAGCGATGATGAGCATCTTTTCATGTGTCTCTCGGCCATCCGCATGTCTTCTTTAGGAAAATGTCTGTTCGGGGGCTCTGCCCATTTTTAATTGGATTATTCATCGTATGGGTGTCGGGGTGTATAAGTTCTTTATGGATTTTGGATACTAACCCTTTATCGAATATGTCACTTGCAAATCTCTTCTTCCATTCCCTAGGTCGCCTTTTAGTTTTGTCGATTGTTTCCTTCGCTCTGCAGAGGCTTTTTATTTTGTACTCTCCATATGTACTCCCAATAGTTTATTTTTACTTGGGGAAGACAATTTTATTTCTCATTCTTAGAATTAAGGATTGCATGGAATCTACCATAGGAAGACGAAAAATAAGGGCAGGAGTTCACCGTCAAGGCTGATCTTTTTCCAGGGAGGGCTCTGTTTTTTCCATACTGCTGATAGGTTTTGGGGTGCCGGGAAAAGCCCATTGCGAGCTCAGCTGGGTTCAGAATGTGGCTGCCCTCCCCGTGCGTCTTGGGAGGAGTATGAATGATTTGAGACCAAGAAATTCAGATTATTTGAAGCCTGCCAAGCCAGAATGGTGGAGTGCCATTAGCACAGAGGGTTGCAATTAATAGACCCCTTCGGTTATCTCTCAGAATGTAGATCTAACTTGCTTCGCTGAAGTCCAGCCAAGGGTCATAATGAAGGAAGTAGAGAAAGCCATAAGCTGCCTCACCTGTCAGGAAGTTCCTGCGTCTCATTTCCCCTCGGCTTTGCTGTTTAAGGCCGGTGCAGACATAGGACACCATTCACCCAGGAAGCCTGCTGGGAGCTGTGTAGAGAGCAAGCACGGAAGGCCAAGTGACGTGTCCCATGGTGTTTTTTGACATGTTGATTGCAAAGTGAAAGTTGCCTTAGGGACGGACACCTGGGGGGCTCTGTCGGTTAAGCAGTTAAGCGTCAGACTCTTGGTTTCAGCGCAGGTCATGATCTCCTGGTTTGTGAGTTCGAGCCCCACACTGGACTCTGTGCTGACAATGCAGAGCCTGCTTAGGATTCTGTCTCCCCTCTCTCTTCCCCTCCCCTACTTGTTCTCTCTCTCTCTCTCTCTCTCAGTAAATGGGTAAACTTAAAAAAAAGTTGCCTCAAATGAAAAGAGAAGGAACTAGACCAACAGTGGTAAGGAATGATTATTGCTGATCTATTCAGTGATTAATGGCTGATATATTCATATATGTATATATTATTGGTGATCTGTCCAGGATTAATGTAGGTTGAAATCACTTCAGAGACCAGAGATCCACCCCTGTGTGTCTCCTGCCAGTTCTCCTGGGGAAGCACCTGCTTTCAGGATGATCCTGGGTCCCTCACGGTCCAGCCCAGGGGACAAACAGTGCTGAGTAGGTACGACAGGAAATATAACACAAGATATCCGAACTCAGCTGAGATGCCACGTGAGGTGTGGAGGCACCCTAGGGATTCGCAACAGTGAAAAGGGGCTTCGGAAGGGGAGGAGGTGATGTTCCTGAGATCACTCCCTGACAGCTGGAACCGAGGCCACGCAGGCCGAGGCAGAGGCGAGGCGTTCTGGGAGAACGGCGCTGACTGCATACAGGCCCTCCTCCCTTGTTCCGCACGGTCCTGCACTTTCCCACTCACTTTCTCCATTGGCTGAACCCGGCCAGAAACCAACCTGGGCATCGGAGCCTGCAGGGGCAGGGGGTGACCTTCCTGTGGTAAGGGGGGGGCGGGAAAAGGGTGAAGAATAAACCTGTGAGTAGGCAGGTCTCGGATCTGCCTGGGACAAAGAAGGGGTTCTGACTCTGTTAGCTCTTGGCGCGTGCCTAGCAGACTTTTGCTGCGCCCACCATCCTGGCTTACCTGTCCTGGATCCCCGACCGCTGGGGCTGGGTTAGACACGACGAAGTTGGAGTGACAGGAGAATTGGAGGGCCCTCCCTCCACCATTTGCGCGTCAAAGGAACAAGTGTGTGTTTGCTTAGACACCTGGCTCCCTGTACTTCCTCTCAGCTCTTTGAAGGATGCTCAGAATTACAAAGCAAGCTGAGAAGGTTGACAGGTTAAGGGATTCATGGTTTGCAGCTCGCTGTGGGTGAATTTGGAGTGTCTGCTTCTCTCGGTGGGTGAGAATTAAAGGGAAAGTCATGCCTTTGAAGGGATGGAGGTGAAGGGTGGAGCGGATTTTCCCAGGAGGGGAATGGTCCCTCCGGTGCCTGGAAGTGGGGAAATGTAGCATGCGTGTGGGTGTTTAGGGCCAGGATGGATGGGGCTGGGGGCGGAAGGTGGCAGGCAGTGGGTTGGGAGCACAGCTGAAGGAGAGAGCTTCCGATTCTGAGGTTTGGATCGATGGTGGGCCACCAGTGCCTTGTACTGCGTTGGCTTTGTCCCTGGATGACCACCTGTTACTCTGACTCCTCAGGAGCTCTCCTGTTTTGGGGCCACGTGGCTCAGCCCCTAAGAGACCAACGGACCGAGGGACACGCACTTGCTTTTTGTTGTTCGCCCTTGCTCCAAACTCTAGAAGTTCTTCACGGATCACTTGAAGAGCACTTCGTTTCTGTTTCCCTTTTTGCCAATTAGGTGGATCTTGAGCGTACCTTCACGTTTCGGAACTCGAAGCAGACCTACTCGGGGATCCCCATCATTGTGGCCAACATGGACACCGTGGGGACATTCGAGATGGCAGCAGTGATGTCACAGGTAGGATGACTCTACTGCTCACCCTGGACAGGTGGTCAGGAGCCCAGCCCGGACTCGCTCAGACACAAAGAAGAGGAGAAAACTGAGACATTCCGGATCATTTACTGTGGCCGAACTATTCGGTTCTGAGTCTGATGGCTGCCGGGAGGTACTTCTTTTCTTTTCCGTCAGAAGACAGAGTCTGGACTTGGCGTTCAAGGAGATGGCTTAGGTCTGCACCCGTTTCTTCCTTGAAAATGCTCCTGGTAGTTTTAGAAACTAGAGATATTGTCAAGTGAGGCTAGTGTCGTGTTATAGAAGAGTGACCTTGCCTTTAAAATTAAGGCAGGGGGCACCTGGGTGGCTCAGTTGGTTGAGAGTGTTGACTTCGGCTCAGGTCACAATCTCACAGTTCATGAGTTCAAGCCCCACATGGGGCTCTCTGCTGTCAGCCTGTCAGCGCAGAGCCCGCTTAGGATCCTCTGTCCCATCTCCCTCGGCCCCTCCCCAGCTTGCGCTCTCCCAAAAATAAGTAAATATTTACAAAAATAAAATAAATTAGGGCAGACCCGCCTTTGTATGCAGTCTGTGCAATAGCGTTTATTACCTAATTATGTACGAAACACTTATGGGGCACTGATGTGCCAGCCAGTGGATACAACGTGTGTAATGTTGTGACAGCTCCTCCCTGTGTGTTCCTTTTCCTGACGGGGAAACTGAGGCAGAGAGGAAGAGGAGAAGTCACTTGGCTCAGGGCATCCAGTCGGGTAGAGACAGAGCCAAGATTCAAACCCAGACTGACTCCTAAATAAGGGATTTGCCTCCCAACTCACACGGACAGGTAACAACCTAACAGACCTAACCACACAAGGTCCATTTTAGCCAGTTAACTAGTCTCATCTCCTATAAGGGGAAGAGTTAGTAGCCAGGCCTTGGGAAAAATAAAAGAAAAGCCATTTGTGGGCAGGACCTTTGTCCCACACGGCTACGTCCGAGATGCAACACACCTTATTCATCTGAGATGTGAAATGTTTGCTTCCGACGTGCACAGAGTGTGTGTGTCTATTTCCATTGATAATGCCTGCCAAGGGAAAAGATAAATCCAATTAGTTGAAAGAGCTTCTCGCTGTGGGCAGCAAGCCAAACCTCAGGAGGTGTTAGGATTCATTATTAGCCAGTGATTAGAAGGAAGATTTTGAAACAAATTATGAATTCGCAAAGTGGAATCGGGGGTGGTCTGTCTGACTCCGTGATCAGTTCTATTCAGTCCCCACCGAGTTTCGACCCGGAGGCTAGTGAATTCATTGCTAAAGGAATTTGTTTTTGTTTTTTGGTTTTTTTTCCTCCTTGTCTTTTCCTTGCCCTGCTCTGTGATCAGCCATTGCTACTAATGAATTCTGTATTAGTATAAGAGTGGGTGGGATCAGGGAGCAATGAGTAATCCTGATTAATTATCAGATTACTAGTCCTTGAAGAATATAGAGCTTGCTGTGCCCTGCCCATTTTGACAGGAAGGAAGGACTCACCATTCTTGAGACAAGGTACGCTGAGAATACAGTGAAATAGCATACGCTGAAACCATGTGTGGACACTGTGAGCTTTCTCTTTCTAGGATCCACTGAGACAGTGTGCGTTAATAAAGCCATGGAATTTTAGAATGGGAAATTGTAGATGGGGAAGTCAACCCAGGGAAGTTAGGAGAGGGTCCTGACAGAGAAGGAACCCGAGCTCTGCAGTCAGATAGACGTTTGATTCGGGCCTTTGCCCTCCTTTGGCCAAGCAGCTGTTAAATTCCTTAAGCTCCGTTTCTGTCCGTGAAGCCAGAGTTACTGTATGAGGTTGCTTGAGGGGGTAAATGGCACGAAATGGTGTGCAGGGTGCTTGGGAGCAAAGTGTCGATGTTGGATCGGGTTGATAGTCCTAGATTGGGGATTGTAAGTTACAGAATTTCCTCCCTCCCGCCCTCACTCAAAAATACCAACAACCGCCCGTGTTTAGCAAGACATGTTTAGATCATGAACGCAAAGAAAAGCTTTCAGGTGTCAGTTGAGGTTCTTTTGGATTGGCTTAAGCAGCAGGTGGCCCTCGGGCGACCCTTAGGGGCAGGGCAGCTGCTGTCCTCAGCTCTGTGCCTGACTCAGGTGGTGGGCCTGGACAGGGTTCTGAGAACTCTTCCCTTTCCCTCCCTCCCCGGCCTCCGGGCAGGGCCTCCTGAGTCCGGAAGGCAGTGTTGTCCCATCGGATTAGAATGGAAAACGCGGTTTTGTGATTTCACTGGTCACACCTTGTCTGTTTTTGGTTCTTAGCATATTTAAAGCAAATCAAGCGTGAACATCAGGAACGCCTAATGCTTCTGTGTCGTGGGGTCACCCCTGCCACACGGAGGCAGGAGAGCTGACTCATTTGACTTCTTGCGCTGATGGTGCTGTTTTGTTCCCTAGCACTCCATGTTTACGGCAATTCATAAGCACTACGCCCTGGATGAATGGAAGCTCTTTGCTGCTAATCACCCAGAATGTCTGCCGGTAAGACTACACCCTGGTTATAAATTCCACTGCTTGCAGGGGTGGGGAGACAGACTTCAGGGTAGTCGAGAGGATTTGACCTGCAGACAGACATGCGGAGTCCTTAGAGCTCTGGGGAGAGGCGGTAGTGGGCCCCTGACCCTCCAGAACATTCCGCCGAGGGAAAAAGCCGGGCACGAAAATCTGTGTCTGTTTACATGAAATGGCAAACCAGGCCAGCCTACAGAGACAAAGTAGATTTTGGTGGTTGCCTAAGGCGGGCAGGGGGCGGGAATTTGAGGGTGAGGGCTAAAGCGTGTGGGAGCGACCGAGGTTCTGGGGTGACACGTGTTTTAAAATCGTGAGGGCGGATGCGTGACTCTGAATATGCCAGAAACTCTTGGACTGCACTCTCTAACGGGGTGAGCTGTGAGGTGTGTAATTATATCCCAATAAAGCTGTTATTAAAAAAAAAAAAAGGCAGTTTGAAAATAAGGAAAATCCCTATTATTATGTAACGCACCTGACTTGGCACCTGGCACATCCCGAGCCAGTGCCAGCAGAGAAGTCTCTTGGCATTGGAGTCGCTCTCCCCTGTGATCAGATCATGTGTGATTGGAAAATGACTTCATACGGTGCTGCTTTTGAGCTTATTACACTGCTCTCTTTTTCCCGTCCCCGGCTGTGCTGCGTGGAGATTGTGGGTTCGCGAGAAGGTGGTTTGGGCGATACAAAATTCCGGCTTGCTGCCAGATCTTTTCATTTTTTTTCCCCACGTTGTGTTTGAATGAATTATAATTGTGCCACCTTCTTCCCTTCTCTGTAAGGAGTTCGGAGAGCAATGATTTTTTTTTTTTTTTTTTTTTTTTGGTCATACCTCTGACTCCTGTATGGGAGTTTCTGGCAACGTGTTCTAAGCTGGCAGCCTGACCTTCGTGACCAACTGTGATCGTTTGACTTCCTACTCTGCCTCCGTGCCCCCCCCCCCCCACCAAATTAAAAGGCGAATTGAAAAGGGGAAAATGTCAAATGCTCGGTGACACGGAGACAAATGAACCAATGTTGAGTTTCACTTGCCAGACTTTAACAGCAACGAAAGGGAAAATGGGAAAGGCAGCCTTGCTCTCGTGGGAGGGAGGGATGGGGCCGGAGCTGGTCAGAATGTCAGCGGGAGCAGTGAAAACGGGTGTCGACGCAAAGAACGAGAATACACGCGTATCGAGTGACTGGGCTGTTTACGCTCAGTATCTGGGTTGTCACTACATTGTTGTGATTTGGGGGGAGCCACAAAGGATACTCAGATAGGTCCCCCATCTGTGACTTCTGGCTTTAGAGAAGTGACATAAAATATAAAAGGAGAGATGCCGACTCCTGGGCACAATCCCATGGCTTAGTGGCACCAAGGCACAAATGACTAAAAACAAATTTTTTTTTTCCCCAGGGAGCAGATTTTCACAGGAGCAGGGGGGGTGGGTTGGAGAGCGTCGGTGCTGTGGAGGTTGGGGAAGAGGGTGTTTTCCCCGAGGGGCGGGCGGTGGCTCCAGATGTGAACAGGGACAGGTGCGGCTGGGAAGGATCGTTTTAGGCTCGTGGGTTCTTGCACCGTTTGGACGTTTTCCCCTTTTAATAGGAACCCCGAGTCTTGGAGCTCTTTGTGTAGGTTACGACTTGCATGTTGTGAAATTATCGTATTGGGAGTAAAAATGAAAATAAGAAGGATGGGGCGCCTGGGTGGCTCAGTCGGGAAAGCGTCCAACGTCGGCTCTCATGGTTTGCGAGTTCGAGCCCCACGTCGGGCTCTGGGCTGGCAGCGTAGAGCCTGCTTGGGATTCTCTCTCTTCATCTGTCTGCCCCACCCTCCCCCCCACCTCTCTAAAAATAAATACGTAAACTTGAGAAAAAGACAGAGGAAGGAGTTCTGTCCGAGGAGTTTGAGACATCTTCCCCTCCCTCCCTTGCTATACGAGATGCTCAGTGACGGCCGCAGCTTCAGCAGGAGGAAGCCTGTGTTGACTGGCCACGTCTTAGTCTTCTGCTTCTCCTCATCTCCTAGAAGAGAGTTCACACCAGCAGCTCCACGGTTCAGAGTTCCACATGGCTTGAAGAAACCAAGGAAAAGCCAAGGACTAGGTTTCCTGAATAATTAGAGATGTAGTTACCCGAGGGGCGCCTGGGTGGCTCAGTAGGGTGGGCGCCCGACTTTGATCTCAGCTCAGACCGTGATCTCGCAGTTTGTGAGTTTGAGCCCCGAATCAGGCTCTCTGCTGTAGGCGCAGAGCCCGCTTTGGCTCCTCTGCCCCCCTCTCTCTGTGCTTCTCCCCCACTGGCGCTTTCTCTCTCAAAAATAAACATTAAAAAAAACAATGTACTTACTGGAAGATTCTGTGGCCGAGGTTCAAGGTTAAGGATATATGCACTTTAATGGGGGGAAAGGTAACTGAAGCAAAGTGTAGTTAACCTAATGAATGGATCACGAGTCTCCCTTACCTCTGCTGTTGTGTTTCTTTTTTTTTTTTTTTTGAAACATTTATTCATTATTGAGAGGGAGAGACTGAGCATGATCAGGGGAGGGGCAGAGAGTGGGGAGACACAGAATCCGAAGCAGGCTCCAGGCTCTGAGCGGTCAGCACAGAGCCTGAGGCGGGGCTCGAGCTCACCAACCGGGAGATCATGACCTGAGCCGAAGTTGGACGCCCAGCCGACTGAGCCACCCAGGCGCCCCTGCTGTTGTGTTTCTTGAGCAGATCTGCCGTGTGTGTATTTGACCTGGGTACACCTCAAAGAATCACTGCACCGTCCTCAGCATAGGCGAGTGGGGGGGGGTGGGGGGCAGGGTCTGCCTTTGAATGCTACTTACTCCTCAGGCCTTGCTCTTCCCCGTGTGTTTTGGTACAGCACGTAGCCGTGAGTTCGGGCAGCGGGAAGAGCGATCTGGAAAAGATGAGCAGCATCTTGGAAGCCGTGCCGCAGGTCAAGTTTATCTGCCTGGACGTGGCCAATGGGTACTCAGAACATTTTGTGGAATTCGTGAAGCTGGTGCGTGCCAGATTTCCAGAACACACTATCATGGTAGGTATGGCGGAGGGCTCTCCGGGAGGGGGGGGGGGGCGGAGGGGAGCAGAGAGAGGCTTGCTCCGTGTGCGGGGCGGGGGGGGCTGTGTCGGTGCTTTCTTGTTGAGACGAGTGGAGAATCCTCATGAAGAGGCGGCGATGGAAGGTCTGCAGACTGGCTCCCCATAAAAACTAGAATCCAGATCAACGTTACAGGGTGTTGGCTTTTTATCTCTGCTAAATGTTATCAAATGTTTCTTACCGTGTGTGCCCCTTGAACAAAGGTCTTCTGTGACCCTCTTTACTTAAGGAGTTTATTTTTAAAAAATGAGAACAATGAGAGGTGCCCGAGCGGCTCAGTCGGTGAAGCGTCCGACTCTTGATTTTAGCTCAGGCCGTGATCTCGTGGTTCGTGAGCTCGAGCCCCGCATCAGGCTCCACGCTAACAGTGCGGAGCCTGCTTAAGAGTCTCTCTCTACCCTTCCTTGCTTGCGTGGGCATGCTCTCCCTTTCTCTAAATAACATTAAAAAAAAAAAAAAAGAAAACAATGAAACTGGGGTTAGGTTGCCACCTTTTTAGGTCATCTGTACCCCTCTCCTAATTTTCCAGTGGAAAATTCTACCAGAGCAGTTGAAGTGCCTCATGGGAACGGTAGCCGGCCGGTTGGAGTATTGCTTTGTCTACGACCCTTATTCTCGACTTTGCCTGTCTTTTGTGTCCCTTCCTAATTAGGAGCACCTTCGCCGGTCAGAAAGTGTGTTTGTGGTTGCCAGCAAAGGTGGATTGACCGAAAAAGGGACCGGAGGCTCTTGAGTTAAAATTGGGCTTTTGGAAAATCTGTGTCGTAATTGTGCGTGTCTTTACTGTCTTAGGTACCGTGACGATTACAGAGCGGCCACTAGGTAATTTCCCTGTGTCTCCGTTGTTTTAAACTCTGAATTTTATTTCTCCTCGTATCTCGGCATCGTAAGGAAGTTGGCACCCAGGAATTATTTCTGTTAGTGGAGTTAAATCTGTTAAGAATTGACAAGGATTTTTGAGTGTGTATTTTCATGCTTTCCAATTACAGGAGAAGAAAGAATCAAGAGTTGCCCCAAGGTCGATCAGCAGTACAGTAGGAGAAGTTGGGTGGGAGACTGAAAAATTCATTTTACCCTCCCTAATAGTGCTGCGGTGTCATTGCTTTCATCCGTAACGGTAATACTGCTTATTGAATACCTAGTAGGTTTTAGAAAGTTCGCATCTGTTCTTTCTCTTCTGTTAAGAGTGGGAACCGCTATCCCAGATGTATCCCAGATGAGGAATCTTAGGCTCTGATCTGCTCATACACTTGGAGTTTTCACAAGGTCATACCGATGTGGAACAGCTAAGCTGGGGTTTGAAGCCGGGTCTGTTGGTGTCTAATATCTGGTGTCCTGAGGCTCTTCTGTGGTGACCGCCATCGGTGGTAACTTTTGCTCACGCCAGAGCGAGTAAAAGGCTGGACTCCCGGGACTGCGGAAGCCCCAGCCCTTCAGCTGAGACCTGTAGCCCTAAACAGTATGGGGTATTAAATGTAGATTGTGTGAAACACTGCCTGCGTGGCAGGAGAAAGAGCGTGACAAATATGTCTTGAGGAGACCTTTGTTCATTCCTTGTGGAGAGAAGAAGATCGGGCATTCCTTAGGTTTCTGCTTGGAGGTGGTGGCGTGGTCTAGATCATTCCAGATCTTTCCAGGTTACCTCCAGTGTGTCAGTTGTGCTGGGGATAGAAGCGACTGATAAACCTGGGACGTCGTCCTTTACCTCCACTGGCAGGAGAGTTCCGAAGGGTCAGGCATGAGAAATGACACGGATTTAGTAAGGCGACTCAGTGGTTCCCCTTTCTTTCTCTTTAGTAATCCTTGCCTTAAGTTGTGAAATATGACATACCTACAGAAAAGTGCTTAGAACCTGAGTGTTTCATAAATAGTCCTAGCCTAAGCAAGCCTTCCAGTGTACCTACGTCCAGAAGCCCCTACTCCCACCCAAGAGGGCTGTCCCCCTCCGGACTCTAGTGATCTCTTCCTTCCTTGCATGTCTCTGGTCTCACCACCACTGATCTCTTCTTAACACTGTTTAATCGTGCCTGGTTTTGCCCCTTGTGTAAACGGTAACCCCGCCCGCATGGCTCTTGTGTCGTCTTTTGCTCCGTAGCATATGGAGACGCAGCCGCATGGTTTTATGGAAGCCGCAGGGCAGGTATGCTGTTCCTGCTGGAACAAATCCGTAATTCTGTCTCCCACACGTCTCCCTTGCCCCTCCCCCTTGCTCTACTTTGCCACCGGTTGGAACACCCTGAGAATCGCTAACTGAGTGCCCCTGGAGTTGGTGGGAGCTCAGCCACCCGGGGGAAGTCACCTCACCTTCTGAGTCTCATTTTCCGCACCGACAGAAAGGAGGTCGAGGATAATAACAGGCAGACAATGACGGAGGGGGTCACACGGCGTGGGGTTCACACACAGTTGTTTGTCGGTTGTGAGGACCGTTGGGGGCATATGCCCTGAGCACTGAGGTAGACGTGGAAGGTTGATAGGGAAGAAAATGGAAGGTGGGATGGGAAGATTATTCGTTTTTGTTTTAAGAAGGCAGAGAAAACACGGGCCCCTTCTTTCAAAAGGATAAGTGATCGCAGAAATCAGTTGGGGGCTCCTGGGTGGCTCGGTCAGTTAAGTGTCCGACTTCGGCTCAGCTCACGATCTCAAGGTTCTTGAGTTCGAGCCCCATGTTGGGCTCTGTGTTGGTGGTTCGGAGCCTGGAACCTCCTTCAGATTCTGTGTCTCCCTCTCTCTCTCTCTCTCTCTCTCTGCCCCTCCCCTGCCCGCACTCTGTCTCTGTCTCTCTCTCTGTCGAAAATAAATAAACATTAAAAAAAATGTGCTGTGCTCCAGTGGGCTATGAGTTTTAGCTCACAGCTGGTCCTGCCGACAGCTGAGGCAAGCTGCCCGCTGTGGAGCCCAGGGAGCCTGTGTTCCAGCCCTCAGGGTTGCAGACAAGGGGACAGGGGCAGTGCAGGAGGAGGGAGGCTGCCAATACAAGGGAAGGGGCAGTGTCATGAGTACAGAGCCCCAGGGTTGCTATGGGGATGAGGCTGGGGCGGGGGGGGGGGGGGGGAGAGACTGGCGCAGAGTTCCCACGGCCCTGTGGGCACCCACCACAAGCAAGTGCCCCTTTAGCGTCTGCTGGTTGGCTCTGGGATGTGTTTTTATTGTTCTTGTTGGTTTCCCCAGCAATGAACGGGGGACGTTGGCAAGGTAGGTGGTTATTTCTAAGGCCTTCTTTGCTTGCGCTGACCCTTGAAATCTGCCATTCGTTTGGAAACCTCCAGGACTCTTAACACCCTTGGTTTGGGGAAGTGTAATTTCTCTCATGGCTTTTGGATGCATTACCATTTGTCCAGGGTTTTGGAACTGAAGAGTCTGTAATATGGATGCTGAGTGTCATGATCGTTCCAATGCGGTGAACAGAAGAGGTACTCAGAAACGGTCTTGGTAGGGGTGCCTGGGTGGCTCGGTTGGTTAAGTGTCCGACTCTTGACTTCAGCTCAGGTCACGACACTTCATGAGAGCGAGCCCCGTGTTGGGCTGTGCACTCATAGCACGGAGCCTGTCTGGAATTCTCTCTCCCTCTCTCTCTGCCCCTCCCCTGCTTGTGCTCTCTCTCTCTCAAAACAAAGATTAAAAAAGAAAAGAAGAAGAAATGGTCTTGGTAGGGGCGCCTGGGTGGCTCAGTCGGTTAAGTGTCTGGCTCTTGATTTCAGCTCAGGTCATGATCTCACCCTTCGTGAGATCGAGCCCCATGTCAGGCTTTGTGCTCACAGCACAGAGCCTGCTTGGGATTCTCTCTCCCTCTCTCTCTCTCTCTCTCTGCCCCTCCCCTGCTTGCACTCTCCCTCTCTCAAAATAAATAAATAAAGATTAGAAAAACAAAAGAAAAGAAATGGTCTTGGTAGCAGCTGGCAGTTCAGGATGTGTGCATTCGGAGCAAGGGCTTATCTGTTGCTCCCTGTTTCCTGTGCGTTCCGGATTTATGTGCACACCCCTTTTCCTTGCCTTTCAGCTAAGGCACTCCCTGCCACTTGTAAGGAGGGAAAAAGCAGGGATTTTTAGAACACTTTGGCAGAGAAGGGTCCTGTAGAAGTGCTGGCTGTTAGAACGGTGTGGTAAGTCCTAGAGCCATTTATTTGCCTGGTGGCTTCCAGAGAGGAAAGAGAATGATGCCTACCGGGTGCTGTAGAAAAAGGCACTGAGTGTGGATGAGACCCTGCTCTTGGAATCCTGTCAAATCTTGGAGCATGGTTACGAGCACCTGCTCTTACTGACGTGAAACTCCATTTCAGAGAGCTTAGGGAACTTTCTGAGGATCTCACAGCCAGCGCGAGGTGAGCCCGGGGTCCAGAGCCAAGCGGTCTGCCTCCGGGACCTGAGATCTTCCGGTTGTACCACACTGCCCACCGGAAACCAAGCCCGCTGAAAAAATGCTTTTGTGATGGTGCTTCTTTCTGACTTTGTCCGGAGGAGGTAGGTCTGTGACACCTGACCCGTTCAGAGTAGACTGGAGACCTAGCTGCACGCCCCGGGGCAATGCCACGTTAGCCACCGTTGACCGGTGCCCAGGTAGCCGTGGGCACAGCCTCCTGGTTTCTGTGCATGGCCAGTGGCCCAGTTACCTGTCTGCATTCTTGCGGTGGCACTCACGGTCACCTCCTGAGCTGTCCTTCTTCCCGAAGAGGCGGACGCTCTTTAGAATTCCCTGCGGGTTGTCAGCCGTGGGCAGTCTTACTCGTTGAAGTAGCAGAAGTGGTCATGGCTGACGGACCATAACCTCTCAGGCCGAGTTGCCTGGATGTCCTGTTTTCGCCGTCTTTCCGGAACCGTGGCGGAAACCCACGCAGGGCCTCGGATCCAGGTGATGCCTGAGAGCCCCATAGCAAACTCAGTTTAATGTGCCGTGAAAGATGGTTATTGCCTTGATAGCGTCTCCTATTCCTGCTTCCGCGGGTAGGTGTAGAGACACATGCGAGTGCTTGGGAGAAGGTACTGGCATCAGCATTCCATCACCTTCTACGGGAAGTTGGCAGGCCGTGGCCTACGGCTCTTTGCAGGCCCCTGCCTTATCTCCTCCTAGAGAAAGGACTTTTCTTGGCAGAGGGACTCAGAAGAGCCAGTCAAAACTGGGTAGAGAAGTTATTGTTTCATTTACTTCAAAAAAATTTTTAACGTTTATTTTTGAGAGAGCGAGCACGAGAGTGGGGAGGGGCAGAGAGAGAGGGAGACCCAGAACCAGAAGCAGGTTCCAGGCTCCGAGCTGTCAGCACAGAGCCCGATGCGGGGCTCGAGCTCACCAACTGTGAGATCGTGACCTGAGCCGAAGTTGGACGCTTAACCGACGGAGCCACCCAGGCGCCCCGAGAAGTTATTTTCTAGTAGGTACGCACCTTCAGTTTGGGATGATGAAAAGTTGTAGGAACAGATGGTGGTGATGTCTGCACAGCAGTGTGAATGTATTCAGTGCCACTGAATTGTCTGCTTAAAAATAGCTAAAATTAAAAATAGCTAAAAACAGTATTTTAGGTTATGTACATTTGACCACATTGAAGTCTTAAAAAGTAACAATATACAGAAACCATTCTTTTTTTTTTAATGTTATTTATTTATTTATTTATTTTTTTAAAATTTTTTCAACGTTTATTTATTTTGGGACAGAGAGAGACAGAGCATGAACGGGGGAGGGGCAGAGAGAGAGGGAGACACAGAATCGGAAACAGGCTCCAGGCTCTGAGCCATCGGCCCAGAGCCTGACGCGGGGCTCGAACTCACGGACCGCGAGATCGTGACCTGGCTGAAGTTGGACGCTTAACCGACTGCGCCACCCAGGGGCCCCTAATGTTGTTTATTTTTGAGAGAGAGAGAGAGAGAGAGAGAGAGAAAGAGATCGCGCATAGGGGAGGGGGAGAAAGAGAGAGTCCCAAACAGGCTTCGGGCCGTCAGTGCAGAGCCTGACACAGGGCTCGATTTCATGACTGTTGAAATCATGACCTGAGCGCAAGTCAAGAGTCGGACACTCAACCGACTGAGCCATCCAGGCACCCCAATACAGAAACCATTCTTATTTTGTTTTATTTTATTTTATTTTATTTTATTTTATTTTATTTATTTTTATTTTATCTTATTTTAATAATAATTTATTTTATTTAATTTTAATTTATTTTATTTAATTTTAATTTATTTTATTTTATTTTAATGTATTTTATTTTATTTTAATGTATTTTATTTTAATGTATTTTATTTATTTATTTATTTATTTATTTATTTATTTATTTATTTTAAGAAACCATTCTTAAGTGGAGGGACCAACATTTTACTGAGCACCAACTGAGAGCTGGGCTCTGTCTAGGAATTGAATAGAACTTTCTTTGTAAACCTTATCGTGACAGCACCAAGTGGGTGTGGTTAGTCCCGCTTCATAGCAGGATAAAGGGAGACTCAGAGTTACTTCTTAGTTACTTGGTAAGTGTGGGGCCCTAGTCTACCCCAGGTCTTTCTGAACTCATGCTGCCTTAGATCTCTGGGTCTGCAGGGAAGCTGGAAACATTAGGGCAAAACAGTCCTGGTTTGGGTTTTTGCCTGAGGATCTCTCTAATCTTGTTGCTTTTTGCAGCCTTTTCTCTGGGCCCCCATGCTTCTCCTTGACCCGGAGGGGCGGTGGTTGCTGGCAGAGCAGGGGTGGGGTCCTGGACGTGCTCAGCCTCCCCTAGGAGAGAGGTGCCTGGCGGCAATGGCCTGCCTGGTTTGGTGCCCCCTCCCCCGCCCCCCCCCCCCACCTCCCCGGGAAGGTCCGGAACCTGTGCTTTGTCTCGAGTGCCAGGAGATGAGCATGTGCTGTGGACGCAGCCATGTCCAGTCACGCTATCTGTGCCACATAGGCGGTGGGCTGGACCCTCGCTAATCACCCTGGCCCGTGCCACACCCCTGCATCATCCCCACATCACCCCTGAGTCACCCCCATGCACAGCTTCCTGGGCGGGGACTGTGGCCATTCCTGGGCTAGAGGGTGTCTCGTTGCCATTTTCATTTCTGATTTTGTCTTTCTCCTTTTCCCCTTAGTTTTGCCTTTCTTGGTTTCCAATTTGATGGGCCAGCTTTAGGCACCTGCAAGTGGAAACTCACCTGTCCTCCTTTTTTTTTAAATTTTTTTTCAGTATGTTTTTTATGGTTATTTATTTATTTTGAGAGGGTGAGCGTGAGCAGAGGAGGGGCAGAGAGAGAGAGAGAAAGAGAGAGAGAATCCCAAGGAGGCTCCATGCTGTTTGCGCAGAGCCCAATGTGGGGCTTGAACCCACAAACCATGAGATCATGACCTGAGCCAAAACCAACAGTCGGATGCTTAACTGACTGAGCCACCCAGGGGCCCCTTGTTGATTTTAACAAAATTGAGATCTTACTATTTCCTTCTCTTCCCCCTAACATCATACTGAAATCGGTTAAGCATTTTCCAATGCCATCTAAGCAACCTTAAAAACATCACGTAGGTGGGAAAACACCAGGTTGTTGAACGATTCCCATTTTGGGTAGTAGATTTGCAGTTTTGTACTGTTACAAATAAATAATATACATCCTTGTCGTTAAATCTTTGACGTCAGCTATGATTACTCCCTCGGGAGAGAATTTTGGGAGTACACTTACTAGATCAGAGGATGTATGTAGTTCTGCATTTGTTCCATATGGACAATTGCTTTCCGGGAAAACTTGTACGAAAGTAGACATTGCACCAGCAGAGAAAGATGATATCTGTTTCCTCCTTAGTATTTAATGTTTATAGTCGTTGATATTTTAAGTGAAAGGTAGTACCTCGCTGGCATCTGAATCTAAATTGGATTCTGCGTGAGAGTGAGCGCTTTCCCTGTGTTTATTGGCCACTTTAATGTATTTATTTATTTATTTATTTATTTATTTATTTATTTAATAAATAATGTCCTTTGTCAGTTCTTCTGTGAGCTGTTAGCATTTTTTTTTTTTTTTGAAGACTTGGGAGAGCTTTTATAATGTTAGTTCACCCTTTGTCCTGCATAAGGGATTATTTTTCTCTGCTATGTTATTTGCCTCTTAGTTTTGTCGGTTGTATGAAATGTGTGTGTTTGTAGGCACACATGTATCTTTCACTTTTATGCTTCTTACAGGTATTCAAGGCATTCTAAATCTGGGAGGATTCCACTTATAATTTAACTCTTAAATCCGTCAGAAGCTGGTTTTGGGGGCAAGCGTGAACATTAATCTATATCTCGTTTCCGGAAGATCCCTTTCCCCAGTTCTGTCTGTGGGAACCTGGTTCTGTCCCTCAGTGACGTGCAATGCCCCCCACCCTGTTATTGTACCTGGTATTCTCAATGCTCTGGTCCTGTTTCTGGAGCATCCAGCGTTTTCCATTGTCAGATGTTGTTGGATCAGAGCAGCTTTGAGCCTTCCTCATTAACCTTTCCAAGATATTTTATACAGAGTTAAAAGTCACTCTGTCTAGGTTAAAAAAAGAAAACCTGCTCCCCCACCTCCCCCCCCCCCCCCCCCCCCCCACTGCCGGGAATGAATTCACTGAAAAGATACTGGGGCTTCAAAGCAAAAAAAAAAAAAAAAAAAAGAGTAACATGAGTGGGGATGCATTTCCCAAAATAAGACTTTGTACAGTTGTGAAAATTCAGTCAGGCATCTTGCCAAGTATCCTGTGTACCAGCTGAAGAATCCGCAGGGCAGTGAGTCGTAATGAAAAGGGCTATTTTCGTGCTCCCAGGCCCCTGCGGTGAAAGAACTTGTACAATGTCCAAACCAGATGCATCTTTCTGGTTTTTAGCTTCCGCCGCGTCCTGGTGTGCATGTTTATTGTGGGGGCCGCGGCCTCATGTGAAGTCGGAGCATGCTCCAGGCCTGTGGTCGCTAAAGTCTCATCTGCCCTTTCATATCCGGGTGGGAAGCACCGGCCTTGGGGCGGACCCCCAGGCGTCTTCCCATCCGTGAGCCGGTGAGACGATCGCGGGGTTTCCTAAGCCTGAGCCCCTAGAGTTCCTTAAAGGTCCTTCAGGGGTTTTTTATAGTCTCCAAAACATGTTATTCCCAACAGCAAATATTATGATCATCTGAAAGAGCCTCTCCTTGCTTATTTTATGCATTTGGGTTCTCCGTGAGATTTTGTTTTGTCCACCCTGGGCACGTTCAGAAGCTCTGACCTGGATCATCTCGGGTCTTTTGTGGTTCTAACGTGACAGCTTGCGTACCTTCTCCTGCTGTTAGCAAACCCAAATGTGGTATGAGGTGTTGAGAGTCTGTGTTCCTAGTCATCAGAGAAGGGAACCAGGGGAACATCCCTTCCCGCCGACTTGAGATTTCATCTAGAATCAGGAATTGAGTCCATTGTTTCCCCTCCCCCCCTCTTTTGGGCCCCAGGCGGTGTTGTGGCTTCGGGGCATGCGCCGCTGTGTGTCCAGGTACGGGGTTCTTCATTCGCGCATCTTTGTATCACCAGGAGTAGCTTGTGACTGCGGGCTGTGTGCTTTTCTGTCTCAGGCCGGGAACGTGGTGACAGGGGAGATGGTGGAAGAGCTTATTCTTTCTGGAGCAGACATAATCAAAGTGGGCGTCGGACCAGGTAAGGCTTGCTGGGAAGGCCAGCAGAGGCTGTGTGCAGGGCACTGGGATGGGGGGCTTAGGGACACTGGAGATGGCCAGAAGGGAGCCCGTGGGTGACCCCGCCACTAGGGTGAAGCACATGGCTTCTGGAAGTATCCCACCTGAGCTTCCAGAAGGTCTTGTAGGAAATGTCACTGGGCTGCCACCGGGGAACGTCCCGAAGGAGCCGGGATGTGGGTTGAACGTGAGGTCCTGGCTTCAGAGCGTTAACGCGGAAGAAGAGGATGCAGATTTCGTTAATGATCCTATATTCCTTGAGGAGGAAGGTGAGGGGGCGAAGAATCGTGGGGACGGTTAATGGACATGAACGCCTCCAGTTTACATGAAGGTCTGAGGGACCCCAGACATTGCACATAGTAGGCATGCAGCTCTGAGGCCGCATTTGAACTTGACCCATGGCCCGGTCAGTTACTACTCCCGGCTCCTCACCTGATACATAATGCATCTTGGATTTTGCCCATATTCTCTTAGGCATTTTCTCCTAGAACCACCCATTGGCATCTTGAGTGGAGGAACAAGGCAGAGCCTTTCTGTCCTTCTATTGGGTGGTGCCATTTTCTCTTGGGGCCAGTTGGTGTTCGCCTTCCCCTTTGGCTACGCGTGAACACGAACTTTCATGTTTTCATATTCTTCCTTGCACATCCATTCCTAAACAAACACTAACATTGGAGAGAAGGAAAGAACATATACATTTTCAGCTGGGAATAAAAAATAGCAAAGATTTTTTTTAAAAAATATCACCCATTCAAACAAACACTACCCAAAAAGGAAACAAACCATAAAGCAATGCGAGAAGAGTGTGGGAACTCACAGAAGGCATCGTTGGGTTGTGACTTGGCACAGTTACAGCCTTGCGGGAACGGGATGTGTATGAAGAGTCCTGTAGGCTCATCAAAGTACTTGAGTGTTTAACGTACAGGGAAATGGTCAACATTGGGCTTTTGATGGTGCCACACAAGCCAATTGATAACGTCTTCTGAGCAAGAGGAAAGCACCTTTGGTCTTTACTGAGTGTTGGTCATTGAAAAGTCAAAGAGAGGATAAGACCCAGTTCTTAGTTATAAGGAGCTCCCCACTTAGGATGTCATTGACTGGGCTAATAATAGAATTGGTTCCCAGTAGCCCAGGGCACTCACCAGTCACCTGCTTAATCAGAAATCCGTATTCCCGGATGTGTGCTAGCCGCCATTGTGCTGGGCAGGTGCTGTCCAGGATATGAAGGTGTGTGAGAAGTCTACTCGGCTCTCAAAGAGCCTTTTTTGATGTAATCTTGAGCGTTCAGCTGCATTTGTTTCCTTCATGCACATCCTCTGTGTATACATGCTGTTTCCCCAGAAGATTTATTGTCTTTCCGTTATCCCTGTGTGGGCCGCCCTCCCCGCCCTCCCAGCCCTGGCAGGGCTGTCTATAAAAGCAGAAAGGACTCTCTGAACAGAGTAGGGAGCTTTTCCAGAATGGCTTCTTTAAATTCGTTGCAGATGATTGTTCAATTTCATGAATTCTTTAGCGTAAAAACACTGGGTTTTCTCTAAGTGAATGACAGCATTAACAATGAGCACCCTGGCCCTGTACCTGGGAGGAGAAACATGTCTCCAGCTTCTCCTTTTGACCTGAGCATTAATCAAGACCATTCCCATGCCTTGTTTGACGGCCATTTCCAAGAAAGGTGATCGGCCTACCCTCTGTAGGTCTCTCACTGGGCAGAGCTCTGGGCCCCTGCAGCACGTCCCTGCCTTCCCGCAAGGATCTAGCAGTGGAGTGGGAGAGAAGGCGAGAAGCCAGTTATGAAGCAGAAATTACGAAATGAATTCCGCCTTGCACAATGCAGGGCTGGTGGCTGGGGCAGCGTGTGCCTGGTGGGGAGAAGAGCTCACTGGCTTCGGGATTGCGGCAGCACCTGTTGTAAGGATAGACGTCAAGAGATGTATTCTGCCCTGGATGGGTGCAGGAGGAAAGGGGGACCCCCCGCGCCTCTGGCTTTCTTGCTGAATCCAGTCCTGGAAGTATAAACACAGTTCTCTGTCTGATCCTGTCCTTGAGGATGCCGGGAGAGATTTGGGAGGGGGGGGGGGGCGGTGCATGAAAGGACTGGTGGTGGTGGAGAGTCAGGACAGGAGGAAGGCGTTCTAGGCACCTTGTCCCCAAGCGTCATGGCAGTGGAGTTCAAGCCCCGTCCACTGAGCTGTGAAGCATGCGGGTGACTCATCTATCTGAAGTTCACGCATTCTTTCGGCGACTATTTATAGCCCCCTTGCTATGTACAAGGCTCTGTTCTCAGCGCTGGATCTGCAACAATGAATATCCATGGAGCTTACCATCCAGCAGAGAAAACAGATCCCCTGCATTCTTACACAAATCATTATTTAAATGCTTCTTTTGAAGCGAGTGCTGTGTCAGAACAACAACTCCCCTGAGGTGGTGACATTTAAGATGAAGCCTGAAAGATGAGAAGGGCTGGCAGGACCGGGGGCTTGGTTCACAGGGAGCGCTGGACGGAGAGAACATCGCGTACAGAGGATCCCCGAGGTGGGGAGAAACTCGTTCTGCCGGAGGAGCTGGAAGGTCGGCGTGGCCGGCGTCTGGGGAGCAGGAGGGACGGAGAGGTGGCAGGGGAGGGCGGCAGGTGGACATTCGGGAGTTCAGTCCGGGTGATCTTGGGGTGTAGGGGGTGCTAACTTGTTGGGAGGGAGGGACGGGACTTGAGCAGGGGTACGTGTGCTCGAGATGGTGGTGCTCTTGGCATGACTCGGCCTGGGCATAGCTGGATAATACCCGGCTGACCCCCGTCAGCCAGGACTGGGGTTGACGGTGGGAAAGGCAGAGGGCAGAGGTCAAAGGGGGCAGAGGGCTTCAGGAGGCTTCCTGACACGGAAGCGGACCCCACAGGCCAGGCTGGACGGGAGCTCTGGAGAGGGTGGGCCATCGCGAAGCCCAAGAGGCCGGGGCCGGTCGACAGACCTGGGTGGGAGAGGGTGCAGGAATGGGGTGGGTGCGGCTCCCTCTTCTCCAGGGCTGCCTGCTAGCCCCGCGGGCCCCGTGGCATCCCATTGCAACCTCAGGCTGCTGATTTCGTAGGCGAGGCTGTGAGGCTCGGAGAAGTTAGAGATTGACCAACGGTGCAGGTAGAGAGGCCATGGGAGGAGACTGAGGGGTCCCTGGAAGTATACTGTGGCTGTGAGGGGAAGTGAGGGACGTGGGAAGGGTCGGAGCGTACACAGGGACGGTCTGTGGCCATGCGGTGGGGGCTGATGGCACAGGTGAGTGACAGCGACAGGGGGTGGGGAGAGGGCGTCCCCGGCAGCCGCAGTTGACGGCGGTGAGGACCGGAAGGGACGAGGCCAGATGGTGTGGTTCTAACCACCCGCCCCGCCTCCACGGAAAGAAAGTTCACCGCCACCCCCTCCCCGCCGGCACTGCCGGTGTTGGAGGCTCGTTCTTAACCGTCTCTCTTTGGGCCCCGCTCCTCCCACCATCCAGGCTCTGTGTGTACCACCCGCACCAAGACCGGGGTGGGCTACCCCCAACTGAGTGCCGTGATCGAGTGTGCGGACTCCGCCCACGGCCTGAAGGGGCACATCATCTCCGTAAGTGCCCGGCGGGGCAGGGGGGGTGCACGTGGGAACACCTCGGGGCTTCGGGGAGGCCCCTGCTCCTTGACCCTTCATCCACTTGGCATCCCGTGGGCTTGGCAGTGAGCCGGGCACCTTGGTCACAGCGGTGACATCTGGCGGAGACCCAGGCCCTGCTCCCCAGGCACATTAGTCACTAACAACTCAAGGCCGTAGGCAGCAGGATGGGGGCTACGCGGGGAGCTTTGAGAGAACGAGGGAGCCGCAAATTAGTTGGCTACAAAGCACCCCAACCTGGGTGGATCAAACGAGAGAAAAACTCCCCGTCTCCCCGTCGGGGAGGCCAGAGGTCTGAGATCGAGGTATCCGCGGGGTCACGAGGGCCGTGGGGGAGCCTCTGTTCCCAGCCTCTGGAGCTTCTGGTGGTTTCTCGGCTGGTGGCACCATAGCCTCGTGTTCCTGTGGCGTCTGCCCCGTGTGCATGCGTGTGTCCATGTTTCCCCTTTGTGGGAGGACTCCAGTTGTGTCGGATTAGGGACGCACCCTCCTCCAGGACGACTTCATGTTAGCTAGTCCCACCTGCAGTGCTGTGAAATGCTGCCAGTGACAGGTCACCGGAGTGAGGGCCGATGCAGTGGCTTGGTGGGGGCAGAAGTTACATTTCTGTGGGCTCAGAAAAGACGGGAAGGGGTGAGGGGAGGCAGGGAGCGTGATCTAGCAGCTCTTCCAGGAAGCTCCCGGGAGGACTGCGGCGTGGTGCTCAGCCTCTAAACATCAAGGATCGAGTGAGTGAATGAATGCCGAGTTAAAAGCTGTCCTCACCTCAGCTGTGGTTCTACACTACCTTTACTGCTGTGGTGACTGCCATGCAGACAGTCACAGAGACGGTCCCCTGCTCTTCCCTTCCAGATAAGATGCTCGAGGGGCGCCTGGGTGGCTCAGTCGGTTAAGCGTCCGACATGGGCTCGGGTCATGATCTCGCAGTTTGTGAGTTCGAGCCCCGAGTCGGGCTCTGTGCTGACACTTGCTCAGAGCCTGGAGGCTGCTCCAGATTCTGTCTCTCCCTTTCTCTCTGCCCCTTCCCCACTCTGTCCCTCCAAAATAAATAGACATTAAAAAAAATTAAAAAAAAAAGATGCTCGGAACAGGACAACATGTGGGATATAATCTGAAAGACAACCACAGTTTCCACTTATGTGGATGTTTTTATAAATACGTGTATATACACACACACGTATAAATTTGTACGTACGTATAAAATAAATATAAACGTATAAAATATATTACATACTTACATAAAAATATATGTAATGTATAATTACCATATAATTAAATATATAATCAAGAATATATAATGTAAATATAAAAATACACGTTCCCTTAGTATACATTCATTACATTATATACAGTTAGGTACATACTCCACTTATGTGCATGTTTTATATACGTAACATGTTTATTTTGCATTTATGTTTATAAAAATCACATATGTGTAATTTTCTTTACAAATTCTGAATTAGTGGCATGATTTTAGTGGTCCTGTAACACTGTTGACTCTTTTCAGTGTTCGGTTGCTCAGCTGGGCTCCCACGTTAAATAATTGATAGGTGATTTAAAAACAACACACAAATGCGTCAAACAAATTACATATCCCTGCAGAATGATGTCGTGTTGGTTTCAGCTCAGCACTTCGGCATGTTGATGTTTGATTTCCGGACTTGCTTTGGGGACATAATAACACTCTTTAAAAACCCCTACGTGCATACTCCCTCGTGTCGAGCCTCACCGTGGCAATTGGGTTGCTGTCGCTGTTGCTTCCCCAGAGCTGGGGTCCTGTCCTTACCTTGCAGTCCAGTGCAGTGTCCTCCTCCTAATTCTTCGTGCAAGTTTTTCGTCCATCCGTCCATCCGATCAGCAAGTGTTTATGGAACATCTACTGTGTGGAATAAATGACAGGTTTATTGGTTGCTGACAGTTGTAAGGACCTCCATTCATTACCCCTTCCCTGAGCGCTTGTCCCGGGGCCCAGATGAACACCCGTTCACTGTGACGTAAAGCCCTTTGCTGAATGCGGTGACCCAGCTCCCTGAGATCCTCAAACTGCGTCAGTCTCCAGTATGATGTAGGGCAGTGGTCCTTAGGTCCCCACTTTGGCCTTGTTTTGGGCTGGCTACGTGAGAGTCACCACAGAAGCTTTCTTAAAAAGATATCCCTGGACCCCATCTTAGCAAATTCGACTCTTCAGAAGTTGGCCACAAAAGCACCATGTGTAATTTAGTCGTGAATCTCTATTACATGATAATTTTCACCATTAAGAGTCTTCATCAAAATACGGACCCCGGGGGCACCTGGGTGGTCCAGTTAGTTGAGCATCCAGCTTCAGCTCAGGTCATGATCTCACGGGTCATGAGTTCGAGCCCCACATCAGGCTCTGTGCTGACAGCTCAGAGCCTGGAGCCTGCTTCGGGTTCTGTGTCTCCCTCTCTCTCTGCCCTCCCCCACTCGCACTCTGACTCTCTCTCTCTCTCTCTCTCTCAGAAATAAATAAACTTTTATGGACCCCGTATCATATATATTTCTTGAATGGCCACCATATCCAAGGTCAGTGAATGTCCAATGAATGGTTCCGCTATGAACGTGTTCTGAGTTCCCCATACTTGTGTCCTTCTGGAAACTTCACACCTGCTTAGTTGATGGCTCATTTTTGCTCTGTTTGCACACCAGCCACTGAAAATCAACTTGGGGTCTGTTTATACAGCACCACCTCATTGACAGTTCACCTTAGCGGTTTCCTCAGTGTAGTGCCCAGACAAGCAGCATCAGTATCAACTGAGAACTTGTTAGAAATTCTCGGGCCTGGCTCAGACCTACAGCATCGGCAGCTCTGAAGGCGAGGCCCAGGTGTCCGTCTTAAGAAGCCCTCCAGGAAACTGTGATGCGCTCTCAACTTTGAGAACCACTGGTTTCTGTAGTGGAGGCTCCGCTACCCTGCTTGGGTCAGGTTTTATCGGCCGGTCCCCAGGGAACAGCTTCTCTGACTTTTGTCAGTTAGTGATAGTGACAGCCCAGGCTTGTGGTCCTGGTGCTTCGAGGCTCTCAGTAATGGTGGGAGATTTCTCAGATGGGGTCAGAAGTTCCGTTTGTGGCCAGAAAACCAGGTGAAGTTCACAGACTCGCGTGGGGTCGGTACCCTTGAGCTGAGCTCATTCCTCCTGGCTAGCTGAGTGTCTTGGGGTTCAGCAGCCATTTCTTCCACTGTCCCTTTGATAGGGTTTCACAAGTAGGTTTCTCTCGCTTGCCAGCCATCCCTAAACCCCCTGCAAACCCATCAGATATTTTGGATCTGCTACTCTGTCCGGTTTCCTTCCAGCTGTCTCATTCTACACTTTAGTTGCTGAACTTGCACATCCACGCCGTTGAAATTCAGAACAGGAAGCCACAGCATGGGGCTCTTAGCAGGCGCGTACACTCAAGAGGCTGGACTTGAATTAGGTTTCTATTTATTATGGCCCACATGGGGTTCTAAGAGGCAGAGAGCATAAATTCAGGACGCCCCCTGCGTAGGTGAAGATTAAAGTGTGACTGAGTTTTGTCTTGCCACTGTCAGCTAGGGACATCACACAAAAGAGGATTTTAATGGTGGAAACAGACCTAGAGGAAGGAATGGCTCTTATTTATTGAGCATCTATTACCTTCCTGGCACAAATCACTTATAATTTCTAATCTTTGGAACAGCCTGGAGAACTAGCTGTTATTGTCACGTGACAGGTGTATTGGTCAGAGTTCTCTAGAGAACCAGAACCAATAGGGTGTGTGTGTGTGTGTGTGTGTGTGTGTGTGTGGCAAGAGAGGAGGGGGAGGGAGTATTCATTATAAGGAACTGGTTCATGTGATTATGGGGGAGTGAGAAGCCCCAAGATCTACAGGGTGAGTTGCTAAGCCAGGCATCTAGGAAAGCTGATGGTCTAGTGATAGTCTGAGTGGGAGTCTGAAGGCCTGAGAACCAGGAAGAGCTGACGGTTTCATTTCAGTTGGGAGTTAAAAGGTAGGAAAAAGCCCCTGTCCCAGTTCAGAGGCAGTCACTCAGGAAAAATCCACTTGAGGAGGGTCGGCCCTTTTGTTCCATTCAAATCTTCAACTGATGAGATGGGGCCCACCCACTTCCTTTTCTCCATCTACCAATTGAAATGTTAATCTCATTAAAAAAAAAACAAAACAAAACCCTCCTGGGGCCCCTGGGTGGTTCCATCAGTTAAGTGTCTGTCTTTGGCCCAGGTCATGATTTCACAGTTTGTGAGTTCGAGCCCCACATTGGGCTGTCTGCTGTCAGCACAGAGCCTGCTTCCGATCCTCTGTCCCCCTCTCTCGCCCACCCCCACCCCACACACTCTTGCATGCTCTCTCTTTCGAAAATAAACACATACACACAAAACAACTCTTCCAGAAACACCCAGACTTTTCTAGGCACTCCGTGGCCCAGTCTAGCTGATACATAAAGTTAGCCATCAGAACCAGGGGAGGAACGAAAGCCTCGGGATCTTAAGTGACTTGTTCAACATCACTGCTGGCAATGGCAGAGCCAGCACTCACACAGAGGTCTGTTATCTCCAGTACTCCATCCAATCTTCCCTTGACTATCCCCCGCCCCCTGCCCCACTCAGCTTGGAAAATGAAGGAGGCTCAAGGAGAGTGGAAAAAAAAGACTTGCTGAAGTCACAGAAGATGCAGGGTGGGGACAGGACCCCGTCGGTTTTCCATTCCAGTGTGCGGGGAGACATCACCTTCCTCTGTTCTTCCAGCTAGTCCTTCCCCACACAGCCCCCACGCATGCCTTCCGGTGGGGAGAGGACAGTCCCCGGAGCACTAAGGTTAGAAGGGGAGCTTCGAACAACCACTGAGTTCGCTTCCCCCCCCCCCCCCCCCCCCCCGATAACCCAGCAAACCTGGACTGGTGCTTCACAGGACCTAGAAAGAAGTCCTGGGATTAAGTTGACTGGGATCATGGTTGTTTCTTCTAACTCAAGCTCCAGCATTTTCTTTTTCTTTTTCTTTTTCTTTTTCTTTTTCTTTTTCTTTTTCTTTTTAATGTTTATTTTTGAGAGAGAGTGAGTGTGAGCGGGGTGGCAAAGCAGAGAGAGAGGGAGACAGAGGATCTAAAGCAGGCTCTGTGCTGAGCAGAGAGCCCAGTGTGGGGCTCGAACGCACAAACTGTGAGATCATGACCTGAGCCAAAATCAAGAGTTGGATGCTTAACCAGCTGAGCCAGCCAGGGGCTCCCCAAAAGCTCCAGTGGTTTTTTGTTTGTTTGTTTGTTTGTTTCAATTTTTTTTAACGTTTTATTTATTTTTGAGACAGAGAGAGACAGCATGAACGGGGGAGGGGCAAAGAGAGAGGGAGACACAGAATCAGAAGCAGGCTCCAGGCTCTGAGCCATCAGGCCAGAGCCCGACGCGGGGCTCGAACCCACGGACCGCGAGATCGTGACCTGAGCTGAAGTCGGACGCTTAACCGACTGAGCCACCCAGGCGCCCCAAAGCTCCAGCGTTCTAATGAGCACATTTTATGAAGACCGAGAGAGCATGCTTATCAAGACTCAGGAGGCCCTGCATCAGGAAGGGCCGGTAACAGTAAGGATCCAGATGGTTCGGAGTAGTCCCCAACCCTCTCCTTCTCTGTACTCGGTCACTAGTACTCACATTCACCCACGGACCGTCTGCGGGGATGAAAAGATGGTTCAGCAAATCTCCGATAATCTTAATGGTTTAATATAGCACTTTAGGAGCAGTTAGACCATTCTTTAGAAAGACCTAAACAGAGTGGGGCACCTGGGTGGCTCAGTCGGTTAAGCATCCGACTCTTGATTTTGGGTCAGGTCGTGATCCGGTTTGTGAGTTTGAGCCCCACATTGGGCTCTGCACTGGCAGCACAGGGCCTGCTTTGGGATTCTATCTCCCTCTCTCTCTCTCTCTGCCCTCCTCTCCCTGCTCTCTCTCTCTTTCAAAATAAATAAATAAACATTTAAAAATTAAAAAGACAAAGATCTAAACAAAGAAATGTCAGGTAATTGAATTTTTTTGACGCCTGAAAAATTCCTCCCCCCCCCCCCAAACAGGTTTAGCCTACAAAAAGTGAGAAAATACAGATAAACATGAAGATTACTAGAAGTGCTGTCCTCTTAAGATAACCACCACCACTGCTCCTGTTCTGATAAGGGTGATTCTAGACGTTTTTAGAGTGTACTCAACCGGGGCTCTAACCTTGTTCTTCCATTGGTAGAGCTGTGTGACCTGGGGCAAGTCACCCAACCTTCCTGAGCCCCCCTCATGCTTCCCTCCACCCACAAAATATCAACTTTATGTTCTTGTGGTGTTCGAATAGAAAAATGAAGGTTGTAGCACCCCCCTGGCCCATAGTAGGTGCTTGATTTGCATTCCCTCTGTGTCTTCCTTACTTGCTTCACCAGCCTCCACTTGAGAGAAGAGCCAGGTTTTTTTTTATTTTAATTTTTTTAGTGTTAATTTGTTTTTGAGAGGCAGAAAGTGCGAGTGGGGTAGGGGCAGAGAGAGAGGGAGACACAGAATCCAAAGCAGGCTCCAGGCTCCGAGCTGTCAGCACAGAGCCCGACGCGGGGCTCGAACTCACAGACCGCGAGATCATGACCTGAGCCGAAGTCGGACCCTCACCCGACCGAGCCACCCAGGCGCCCCCAGGGAAGAGCAGGTATTTTTAAGAAGAAGAGGTAGGCTGACGCTTCACAGATCAAGTTCCTACCGCTTATGTCATGTGATGCTTTTTCTACTAAAGTGTAATGTTAACACTCTGGAACAACAAAAACAAGAGGCTCTTCCAATATTGGCACCTTGTTTCTGATAACCTCCCAGCAGCTGTGAATGTTTATAAGTGAAAGCGAATGCGTGTTTTAGATTGTAGAGATTTGCCCCGGCTCCCCTACCTCCCGGGTACATGAAAGGGTGCTTTGAAAAACTTTTGCAAATTACCTGGAAATGATAGCAGGGAGCAGCCTCCTTTGCCCTAAAGCATTATGTGACGTTGGATTGCACTGGGTTAAATGCACAGTCTGGCTTGTTTGGGCTGCGTTGTCTCTTTACAAACGCGCCGAACAGAAGATGCCGTAAGTGTGATTTCCCCTCCGTGACACGTCATGGAGCCCTCTTTTTTTCTACAGAATTTTTTTTTAATGTTTACTTATTTTAGAGAGGGAGAGAGAAAGAGAGGAAATGCACAAGCGGGGGAGGGGCAGAGAGAGAGGGAGACACAGAATCCGAAGCAGGCCCCAGGCTCTGAGCCATCAGCACAGAGCCCGATGCAGGGCTGGAACTCACGGACCGTGAGATCGTGACCTGAGCCGAAGTTGGACGCTTCACCGACTGAGCCCCCCAGGTGCCCCATCACGAAGTCCTCTCAACTGTGGGCATCTTGTCTTGGCCCATCCTGGGGAGAGAAGAGCTCCTTTTCGAGGGTCCCAGTAGCCCAGGGCCTCATCACTAACCACAAAAATGCAGAAGTGTGGGGCCCCACTCGAGACACCCTGGCAGTCCATGGCGACTCACAAGCAAGTGAGTACAAGACTTGGGGAGTGTGTGTGTGTGTGTGTGTGTGTGTGTGTGTGGTGCTGTAAGTCAGATAACGTCCAGCTTCATGGGAACATGAATTTGTTTACTCTTCTGAGGTCATAAGTTTGAAACCCTGTCATGTGAAACTGGTTTTGATAACGAGATAAAGCACTTAAAAATCGGCAGGACGAGCGAAGGGCATACAGGGGGCTTGTACCTTTGATAGAGAAAGTAGACATGCTGAAGTTTGGAAGCACCGACACGAGGTACAATCCCAAGTCCTGTCACTGTCTTCGCACAGACGGCTTGGCCACGTCACTTCCACGGAGACACTACTTCTGAAATGACCGTTCGTTCCTCAGCACCCTGTGGCCCTCTGGGATCTGAGAAGCTGCTCGTGAATACAGGCATACCTTGTTTATTGCACCAAGCTTCGGTGCTCTTCTTAGATACCACGCTTGTTTATTTGTTTTTTGTTTTGTTTTGTTTTTACAAATTGAAGGTTTATGGCAACCCGCCAATGGGCGAGTATGTTGGCACCATTTTTCCAATGGCATCTGCCTGCTTGGCGTCTCTGTGCCGCCTTTTGGTTCATTCTCCCCGAATGTCAAACTTTTTCATTATTATATTGGTGTCTGATCTGTGATCAGCGGTCCCGGCTTGCCGAGAAAGCTCAGGGGATGTTTAGCGTTTTTTAGCAATAAAGTACATTTTAATGAAGGTGTGCACCTTTTTTTGAGAATGTAAGGCTGTTGCACAGTTGGTAGACTACAGGGCACCGTACGTGTAGCTGTTCTACGCGCTGAGAAACCAGAAAACTCACTGGACTTGCTTTGTTGGGGTATTCGCTTTACTGCAGCGGTCTGGAACTCAAAGCAGCAATGTTCCCGAGGTGTGCCTGTAACAGACTTGACTGAGGAAGCATTTGTACTCGGTAAAGATTCGTAAAGAAAGAAGACAAGCTTTCCACACCTACCTTTTGATCCAACTGCAAAGAAGTAATGAAGCAGAAATGGAGTTCTAGTTCCTAGAGGGAACTTAAAAAAGGGGGGAATTCAGGGGCGCCTGGGTGGCTCAGTCGGTGAAGCGTCCGACTTCGGCTCAGGTCATGATCTCGCGGTTGGTGAGTTCGAGCCCCACGTCGGGCTCTGTGCTGACAGCTCAGAGCCTGGAGCCTGCTTCGGATTCTGTGTCTCCCTCTCTCCCTGCCCCTCCTCTGCTCACACTGTGTGTGTGTGTGTGTGTGTGTGTGTGTGTGTGTCAAAAAAAAAATAAGAATAATAAAACATTAAAAAAAAGGGGGGTGGGAATTGAGTCACAGAGACACCATGCTCTCCGTCGGAGGAGCTGTTCATGAAGCGGTTCATCTCCGTTCACTAGATGCCCCCCAAATCCAGGGGCGCACACACCTTCCCGCCAGTTGTGACCTAAGGTGGCCTGGGCAGCCTGTGTTTTCTGTGTCCTTCCCAAGGCTGGCGTGACGCCTTTGCGGGCGGGTCCCGCCTCCCGGCTCTGACCTCAGGGCTCGGCTGTCACGCCAGCCCTCGGCACGGGCCTGCCCCTGCTGCCCCTGGGCCTTTGCTTCTTTGCCTCTCTGTCTGTGGGGTCTGGCTGCAACTCCCGGCCACCGTCGCCGTCCTCCTTGGACTCCTGCATCGAAGAGCAGGCAGCAGCCTGTGTCTGTAGGGACGCGCCTTGGGCTCTGCGTCCTGGAAGCCTCGCACCGCGTTGCTGGTGTGTAAACATAACCCCCGTGGCTGGACCTGCCGGGCGGCCCTAGGTGACCGTCCCGCAGGCATTAGCCCCAGGCGTGTGCCCTCCGTGGGTGGCGAGGGGGATCCAGGGTGCATGTTTGATTGTAAGTTAACTGGGCACGATTCGTGAAGATGAGCGGGAGGTGCGTGGAGCGGCTGGAATCACGCAGGAGCTAACTCAGTGTCCTTTCCCTGGCTCTTCAAATAATCCCGCTCTTGTCCTAAATAAACCTCACCTCCCGCCAGGCAGGAGGGAAAGGTGACTGCTTGGATGAGCAATGAATTCGGAAGGCCCAGGCCCGGCGTGTTGTGTGAGGGGCTGGCGGGGGGCGAGGTCTCAGAGCGGCTCCTGCCCCGGGCTTCCAGGGCAAGGCAGACCCCGAGGGGGAACACGGCAGGGTTTTGAGGGGGGCGACGGAAGGTGCAAACAGAAGGTGCAAACGGGAGCAAACTGAGTCAGAACACGGTAACCCGGGAGTGCTGGGTCGGGCTCTGAGGGTCGCTGTTTTTGGCTGGGGGCTTGCCCTTGGCTGGGGGTGCGCCCGGATAGCACCTCCGGATGACCGAGGCACCCCAGGGGAGGGGACATCCTGGCTGAGCACCCCGCTGACGCCCTCTCCTTGCTTTTTCCTCTTCGAAGGACGGAGGCTGCACTTGTCCAGGAGATGTCGCCAAAGCCTTTGGTAAGGGGACAGGGAGGGAGGGCAGGGAGCTCCCCCAGAGCTTTGATGGGAATCTGAATGAAGAGGCGGGGCGTGTTGGGGAAATTCTGAGCCTGTGCTGAGTTTCCTATCCCTGGATTTCGGCCCCGATTGGCCACAATCCCCATGTGGGCTTGGTTCTGGTTGGTGGCTGAGCAGACCCAGCCGGCATCCTGGGGTATAGACGCGGGTGACATCCTTACAAGCCAGGTGTAGAAGGCTCAGGGTGTCGGGGAAGAAGCCAGTATCGGGCCCAGAGTGACCTCAGGGAGGGTCTCCAGGACTGAAGTAGGGGGAATCTTTTGGGAGGGACCAGAGCCCCCACCCCCGCCCCCACCCCAGCACTTTGTCCCCAGAGGCCGAGGCCCCTGTTTCCCAGCAGGGGACAGCCGGGGCCACCTGGCTTTTCCTTGGGAAAGCAATAGGCAGGCAGCGCCTCCCCGTGCTGTGCCCTCCGTTCGCCACTCGCCCGTGGCCAACTGCGTCCGTCAGTCAGAGCTGGTTCATCAAGCATGTTGGTTATGGAAGGGAACCTAGGGGGCATCTCTGTGTAATCCAGGGTGCCTACTTGATAGTTGAGGCCGAGGCCCTGAGAAGTGAGTGACGAGGTCGGGGTCCCACAGGCCGCTGCAGAGCAGGGAGAGTCAGGACCCCCCCTACACTACTGGGCTCACCCCCGTTAGCCAAAGACGTTTTTGTTACTGATTTTTACACTCAGTGTACTTGCTGCCTGGGTGCTCCGGCTTGGGCTCCCCACACAGAGTAGGAGCTGGCACTCCTGGTCGGTAAGTGACTGGTCGTTAAGATGCCCGGTAGATAACAGTTCCTGGTTTGGGGGATCCCCTCTGGTGGTCAGTGGGAGGCCTGGCTGGATGCTAGTTTTCCTCTGCCCCCTTAAGGTCATGGCAGGAGGGGCCAAGGATCCAGCATTCAAGTTAGGGACCCTGGAGTGAAGGACCTGTAAGTCTTGCCACCAGGTAGAAGGGGCCCGTTGTGTGTGGCTTGTCTGATGTCAGGCCAGGGGGCCAGCCCCACAGGGCCTGGTTCTCTGAGACGCTGAACAGAAGGCCCCGGCCTGCCTAATGCAGATCCCACAGTCCTCCCGTAAGTGTGCCCATGACCTGATGGAAGAGGTCAGGACCACTTTTCAGGGGTTCCTATGCTTGCTGCTCCTCCTTGCCCTTTATCCTAATTACTGAATCCATCTGAACCCTGATGTCGTCATGTTCTGGATGTAAACCCTCCATAGGCCTCAGAAGTTCATAGTCAGTGGAGATACTGCACAGCCATCCGGGAACGGGATGGGGAACGGTGAGATTTCTAGTTCTTCGGCATACGCCTTTTCCTTTCTTGACAACTAGTTACTCTAGGTCGACCGTGTGCCGTGCCCTGTGATAAACACTGGAGAGGCAGCTTCGGTGCCATATGTGTGTAGTATTTAGGTTTCTTTTTTTTTTTTTCTTTTAATTTTTTTTTTAAACATTTATTTATTATTGAGAGACAGGGAGAGACAGAGCATGAGCAGGGGAGGGGCCGAGAGACGGGGAGACACAGAATCCAAAGCAGGTTCCAGGCTCTGAGCTGTCAGCACAGAGCCCGACGCGGGGCTCGAACCCACAACCGCGAGATCATGACCTAAGCCAAAGTCGGACACTTAACTGACAGAGCCACCCAGGAGCCCCAGGTTTCTCTTCTTAATACCCCGTCTCCAGGGTAGGAGTTTCAGTCTGTTCTGAGGTCTTTCGTGATCGACACAGGCAGAGTGTGAGAGTGCTGATGGCCCAAGGTAGACCAGATGTCTGTTGGGAACACCAGAGGAGTGACTGTGGAGGAGATTAGGCAACACGCTGGAGAAAATGCTGCCCCATTCTCAAGGCTGCTCTGATGACCAGACTTAGACCTCTGCTTGGAAGGTGGTCAAGTTGACCGTCAGTTACCATCAAGGATTTTCTAGTGCGTTAGCCCCCGATCATCAGTGGTGGGCAGCATTTCTCTCTCTGGGTGTCCAGTGCCCATCTTCACTTCTTAACTTTCTCCAAAAAGGGAGAGGTTGAACTCTCCACTTGATTATCGCTAGGAGCAAAGGAAGGGTGAGTTGGAGCGGCACATAGATCCTTCTAGAGCCGATTTTCTCTGAGTGGTTTTCTCTGAGCTCTTCTGCCTTCTTCTTGTCCTCACTGTTGGGAGTTTAGGGGCCGGAGCCGATTTTGTCATGCTGGGAGGGATGTTTTCGGGCCACACTGAGTGTGCCGGAGAGGTGATTGAGAAGAACGGGCAGAAACTCAAGCTCTTCTACGGGATGAGCTCCGAAACCGCGATGAAGAAACACGCAGGAGGGGTCGCCGAATACAGGTAAGGGGAAGCGCCAGCGCCCTGCCCTCTGTGGCTGAGGCCTCACATTTACAGAAACAGGACGGAAGCAGGTCTCGAATATCAGTTCTGTTGATACCGATGGGCCGTGGGAGGGAGCTAGAGAACGTACCCTGCTTCTTTCTAAGCAGTCCCAGTTTTTATCCAGCCAGCATTTGCTGTGTTGGGGGCCCTCCAAAGGACGTGCAGAGCAGAAGTCTCTTGGCACGGGGGGCGGGAAATGTGACGAGGGGGCGACCAGTCTGGGAGGTGACACTCCAGATTTCCAGGGGATGGGCAGGAATGTGTTTGCCCTGTCCTTCCGATTGGGCCTTTGCTCGGCCAGCCCTGTAACTGCCAGTCTCTCGCCTGGAATAAGTTCAGGCTGCAAGCACTGGGCTGAAGAATGGGTTTCCCGTTGCTTGTGAAACAGGTGTGGTGCACGGCGTTGCGTGGAGGTCAGGCCTTTCCGGAAGGGTGCCGTGTTTCCCCTGCAGTGGGACCGTCCACAGCCTCCACGCTCTGATGGTTGACACAGGCAGCATTTTTAGCCATTTAATTGTGTCACTCCCCGCAGAAGGCACGCTGACTCCTGCCTTTTTGTTTTACAAACCCACGATCCCAAGAGATAGATAACCTGGCTATTTTCTGTGTCGCCTCCATTTTACGTGTCTGCATGTGTGTTTTAAGAGCCTTAGGACAGCACATAATCATTGCCTGGCCCTGTTCCATAGAAGCTGCTATTACTTCTCGTTGGCATTAGCCTGATGACAAGTCCCACTAAGCGGACAGGACAGAAGGTCTTGCGTCCATGGAAACTCAAGCCCTCGCTGCTGGACACCCTCCATTTCTTACGTTCAGCCCATACTTGAAAGCTTCTCTAGAGAATCTGGGATGCAGAGGTGTTGTGGGAGAGTGCGATCGAGCCAGAGGGAAGATCCCAGAACCCCGCTGAGATTCATGGGCGGGCAGGTGGGAGGTGTGGGGGACTCCGCCAGAGTTCCGCGCTTCTGTGGGATCCGTTCTCTCCAGTCTTTTTCTCCTTTGGAAGAGGAAACTCCGTCACGATGATGTTGCAGCCTAGGGAAGGCAGGGTGGGGAACAGGAATAGGGGACCACGCTTCTACCATCATCCTGGAAACTTGGGTTAGAACAGGAGGACGCTGTCCCTCCCACGTGGTGCCCGATGGGAGAGGTGGCATGGTTCGTGAGGGTGGGCAGGGTGAGGATTACTGCCTCGGTGGCACCCCGGACCTCTGGCCCAGAAGCTTCACGCTTTACCAGCAACCACCCTCCCTACCCAGGGGCCTGTGCGGTGTCTGCTGGGTGCTGGTACGTTAAGCGGAGCCATTGTGGTTCGGCAACAGCTAGACGCTTCGCCTGGAGTACATTTATTGCCCTCTAGCTGTTGCATCCGTTTTGGGTTCCAAGGAAAGTAGACAGGGAAGGGCAGACCAGGTTATAGCACACACGGAAGCCAAGGAGCCGAAAGAAAAACCCATCTGTAATTTCAGCAGGGTTTAGGCAAAACGAAAATAGAAGACTCCAGCATATCAAGACTGTTCTGGAAGCCGATTAGACAAGAAAGGGAAGTGCCGAAGGAATTAGAACCTCAATCTGGAGGCAGCCTGGGCCCTGCGGGCTGCATCTGTTTTTTTTTCCGTCTCTCTCTGTCTCTCTGCCTCCCTCCCTCTTTCTTTCTCTTTTTTTCCCTGGCAGTTTACAGTCTTCTCACAAGAATGGTCCCCCTTTGACGTTGTATTTAATTAAGGTAGCGCTGTTTATGCCTTGCTGCTTCCTTCCCAGCCATTAACCATTTAGTCCTCACGCTGTCCCTGGGAGACAGATCAAAGTACCTTCGTTTTACGGATGAGAAGACTTGGGCTTCAGCAATAAGTGACTTGCACGAGGTGCCATCACCAGGTAGCAGAGAAGCAACGATGAGAGTCTGGATGATTTCCAACAAGCCCCGGGCAGGCCATGCAAATCTCTTGTAAAAAGCAAAATGGCAGTCACTGTGGGCGCATGGGCAGAGATGTTGGTCCCTGGTCACAGAGCGTGGTGATGTGAATCGTCTTGGGAGTGGCCAGTGACGGGCTCCGTGAGCTTGGTGCTCTGAACCAGCCCTGAGGCCAGCTTGGTCTAGTCAGTGGTTTAAGCGGGTAGATTTCATTGCACTTAAGGGTAGCCTTCGATGTGTGGATTTCAGCGCAACAAGAGTTAATGCTGTTTTGAAATCCTAGGTAATGAATTTCTGATTGAGAGATGCTATCTTTTCTTGTTGAAGAGACCAGGAAAGAAGAGTCCACCGTTTGGTTAATTGTCAGAATTTCCAGATTGCCCGAGCCTTAGATGAAGGCTAGAGTTTTGCATAGATTGGAGATTTCCTTCTTGTATTGTATAGTCCAGAAGCAAGTCTGGACTGTATGTCCATGCAGCCTAACAGGGCTTGAGTTGTCCATTTTGTGGATCTTCCTTGACTTACGGGGCTATGTCCTGATAAACCCCTCTTAAGGTAAAAATATCGTAAACTGAAACCCATTTAATACACCTAGCCCATCGGACGTCATAGCTCAGCCTAGCCCACCTTACGTGTGCTCAGAACACTCACGTTAGCGTTCGGTTGGGTAGAATCTTCTAACACGATGCCTTTTTAATAAGGAAGTGTTGAATGTCTCGTGTCATTTGTCAAATACCCTAGTGCAAAACAGTATATACAGGTCGTACGGGTGCAGGGTGGCTGGTCACTGTATTGGGACCGTTCACCCCTCACGATCCCGGGGCTGACGTAGCTGCGGCCATCAGTGGCCTGCATCACAGGTGAGGATTGTCCAAGTCCGGAATGTGATGTATGGTTTCTGCTGAATGCGCATTGCTTTCACACCACGGCGGAGTCAAACCGTGGTACGTGGGAGACTGTCTGCATGGATATCTCCTTCACCTCTTAATTGTAGGCAGTTGGCGGGGAGGCTGTTCAGGAGGTAATCTGCCACGTCTGTTCTTCCCCTTGGGCATGTGGGGCTCGGGGTCAACTGGGCACCGGTGTAGGGATTAAGGAGGAGTAGCAAGGAGCAGAGTGGAGGCTACTGCCGAGAAGGTCACTTCTTCCAAGGCTGCTGATGAGGACTTCCTTTTCCAGACGCTCCCGGTGGCCAGCAGCGAGGCTGTGCGTTTCGCATGGGAGGCACGCATTCATCTGAGATGCTGGTGTGGCCGGCTCGGCATTTGTAGCAAATGTGGGACTGGGGTCAGAGGGTGTGGCACGGAGCTACCTGAGTGCCTTGGGGGCTGTGTCAAGGGCTAAAGCTGGGAGTCATTACAGCTGGGTTCTTACGGGGGGAGGAAACAACCGATAAGAAAGAAAAGCTTCCTTTTTCTTCCAGAGCTTCCGAGGGCAAGACCGTGGAAGTGCCTTACAAAGGGGACGTAGAAAACACTATTCTGGATATTCTTGGGGGACTGAGGTCCACGTGCACTTACGTGGGGGCCGCCAAACTCAA
Organism: Prionailurus bengalensis; assembly: GCF_016509475.1. Taxonomy (NCBI): domain Eukaryota; kingdom Metazoa; phylum Chordata; class Mammalia; order Carnivora; family Felidae; genus Prionailurus; species Prionailurus bengalensis. Next base: position 12,866,967 of record NC_057349.1, on the reverse strand, counting down.
GGAGCTCAGCAGGAGGGCGACGTTCATCCGGGTGACGCAACAGCACAACACGGTGTTCAGCTAACCTTGAGGATGCGGTGACTTCTGGCTCACGGGAGCTTCCACGCACACCTGCTCTCCCACTTCCTCCTGTGACATCAGAGATTCTGGCTGCTCCTGAATGTTGGACTCCTGCCTCCTGCTCCCCCACCTGCCGTCCGGAGGCTTTGGGGCTCCCCTAGTGCCTTCCGGGGCCCCGGAAGCAGGGCGCTGACCGGGTCTGTGGTCAGAGCCCAGCTGCCTGGAACTCACAACCTCATTGTTCAACTCCCCTTTTCCTTCCTTCCTTCCTTCCTTCCTTTTTTAAAGAAAAATGGTTTTACTTTAATATAATGCAATTATCTTAAGACTTGGAGTGCTGGAGTTTGCCTTTGCAGGAAGCAGGTTGTCAAGGGAGCTGGGGGTTTTCTACCTACTTCCCATGCTTAGCTCTTAGCACAGAGGGGAGGCGAGGGGAGGGGAGAGGAGGGGATGGGAGGGGAGGGCGGCCAGGCCTGTCAGGGTAACCCTCCAACCCCCCTCTGCTTTCGGTTGCTGGAAAAGAACCAAAAGCACCCGACCGGAACTTGGAGACTTGGCTTCGTGCAGATACTCATGAGGCATGGCGGCATGTTTTCACCACCTGCGTTACACGTGCCTTCTGGGAACAGGTATCTGTCACCATAAGGTCGATGCTGCTTTGAGGACACTGTCCCTGTCCCGGTTTTTCATTGCGTTTTGTTTTCCCTTCATCTCCTCCCTCCTCCGTCTCGACCTGTCAGGCTGGCCTCTCTCTTAGATCGTAAGTTATTTTGGAGCTCCGTGGGATGTTTGGTGGAAAGGTCACCCACCAAAACCTGGGCAAGTGGAATCCCGCTGAAAGACCACAAACACCTTGACCTGTGGCTGCCCGAAAGTCATTGACTTCAATGAGGAGTGAGAATTATTCCCTTCTCGGGGCCATCGATATTCTCAAGAAAGGTATTCTTGTAAAGTGGTCAGTTCACTGGTGACAATGGTATTTTCTGGGAGAAAGGACCCGGGCCTTGGAGGAGTGTCCCACTATGGCACTTCTTGAAACCGTGAACGTGGATTTGTTAACAGTGGCCACTTCTTTTGAGGCATTGCTTGAGGATTAAGACTGGACAATATATGCAGACCAGGATGTTTCACTTTCTTTTCTTTTAAACAAGGTTTAGAGAAGCAGATGCGAGAGTGCATTTTCCTTTAAAAAATTAAGTGACTCTCCTGGAATAGAGAAGGATCACACAGTGCTACCGTGGTAAGGACCCCGATGTCCACGGTGACGGACACCATACAAAGAATCCATCGAAACCATCATGTTCCAGGAAACTATCCATCCGTTTGTAGTTTTCTAAGAACGCATTTATGGGTTCAGCACCTTCAAGGCTGTTGTAAACTTTTCGCCCCTGACTCCATTAGGAATAGTTATTGTACTTGTGGAAACGTGAATTGGCTACACGTTTGAGAGATGAGGAGGGTCCGGAGGCTGTTTCAACATAGAGCAAGATGTGGGGTTTTGCTGGAGGCACCCCATGTTTTCCGTTTGCTTGTCTGAGGTTTGAGTCCCACACTGTTCCTGTGGAAGATGGTTTCTACTCAAGCTCGTGAGTTTAAGAGCTTCTCTGTTGCAATAAGGGAGAGAAGTAAAAGGGAGATCTTAAAGAAATCCATGCAAAATGTACTAGCGGTAGTAAGGGAACTTTCTGGGCACCCCTTGCTTAGCCTGGGCTCACCACTGTCCCCCTCTTACATCCGGCTGTGGTGCTACACACAGAGGGGTCTGGGACGGGGATGCCCATCAACCCAGTAGGGGCTGTGGTCTTTGCAGAGGCCTGTGCCTGCCTTATCCATCTTGTGTAAAGATTTTGTACCCTCTCTGCTCTTGGTTTCCACCTGCTGGAGGCAGGTCCCTTGCTGAGCTAGTGTTGAGGGAAGCGAATCACCCGGAAGCAGAGATTTTGCAAAAAGCTCCTCGAAGGCCCCGTCGTGCTTTGCCTTCATACGTGCATCTCTGCCTCCAGTAGCGTTGGGCCCCGGGGAGCCCCGGATGGGGTATCAGGTGCGGCGCTGGGTGCCCGAGTGCTCAACCGCCAGCCCCCAGGCCCTCCGGTGCAGGAGTGGGTGCCGGAAGGTGTCCGCGAGTGAGACGCCGTTCACCAAGGGCCGTTCCTGCTATGCATCTGGTGGTTTCGAGGCCCGTCCCACTGCCGCACGTGAAACCGCTTTTCCCCTCGTGTGAACATTTGAGCCAAGTCTGTAGCCACTGGGCCTCAACCTCTCAGAACCGTAAGCATCGAGTATTACATCAGCGGGGAAGGCGGTGATTCAGGCTTTCCCCAGACTTGCCCGTAGCACGTGGCACGTCCGTCCAGACCGCCCTGGAGGGAGGGGCAGGACCCCCTCGCGGGTTGCAAGGTCCCCCGGATCCCCCCCCCCCCCCCCGGTGCCGTGAGCACCGTGAGCACTAATGCTCACAGCTCATCGGGGCCTCAATGCCAAGTCCCCAGAGGAGAGTCTTGGCGAGCTCCCCGCCCCCACCTAACCAGGAAGACAGCAAGAGGAAAGGGGTCACCCGCTCCTCCCTGGGCTCAGTGAGAACCCTGAATTTAGCAACTGAGAACTCCCTTCCGTCTCTGCAGAAGGATTTGATAGCCACACGTGCAGATGGGGGCCGGGGGGGGGGGGCGCCGCCGCCGGCATGGGTCCCCGGGGAATTAGTTTCTGGGGTAACTAAGCCGCCATCTCCTTCAGAGCGGACACAGGGGAAACCTACCGAGCAGCGCTCTTGAGACAAATGGGGGCTCCTTTTCCGCATGCCAGGAGGTCCCCCTGGCTTGCTGCGTTTTTTTTTTAACAGGCATGAGCTAAAGGAAATCCGAAGGAACTTTCCACCTTGGGACCACTAACCAGTGTGTAGCAAGGCCACTGGAGTCCCGTGAAGCTGCCAAATGCTGTCCAGAAACAAAGATCTCTTGTAAACAGCATTGTTCAGCTAGCAGGAAATAAACGTGAACTGAATAAGCCCAAAGCGGGTGTTGAAACGTGCCTTTTATCTCAGGCTCTCATCTCCTGCATGGCCAAGCCTTCCTCCCCACCTCCCCGAAAAGCATTCCTAGGAAGGGCAATGCCTTGCATCCACTCCCCACTGCAACGGGACCCGGCGATCACAGCGGGGCTAATTCTGGCGAGGGGGCGGGGGTTACCATGCTTTTCTCAACCTTTGTCTTGAAACACCTGACAGAGGCAAGGACACACGTTTGCAATTGGCACTGTTATTTTTATTAGTACGAGTATACTGAAACAATAAACTTGTACTGGTATACAGACAATTTGTTTAAAACAATTTTGTTCAAATTTTGAATCAAACATTGTTTTCTTATAATAATGAAATAATTTCTACCTAGAAAACCTGCAAGCACCATCAAAGAAAGGGACCATAAAATTCAATAAACAGACTCGAGTGTATCCTACAAATAGACACACCACGATTAGAAAATAGAATATGAATTCTTCCATTTTTTTTTTAATATTTGTTTTAAAAAAGCTAGTGCAAGTACAATATTTTACACTGGAATTACAGAGAGTATGCACGCATATGGAAAAAAGTTCTGTCACAATAAAAGCTCTTAACTATGTATGCACTTAAAAGTTTTCTTTTCAGTAAGGTGCAAAACATTCCTTCCCTAGTTCTCTGTACTGGCCGTGTCAGTCTGATATTGCCCCAAAGTTCTGGTGTCTCTTTTCCCTTGGCCGGTGGGAGGCATACGATTGGAAGTTTGGTGGGTAATGATCTGATAGTAAAACAGTGATACGAATCTCAGAGATGGCTCTGGGGCCAGGGCCCCACTGGCCAGAAGTTGGGACTGTCTTAAACCAAGGCCACCACGAACACTGGCAGGGCTCTCCCGAGACCTCCATTCACTTGACCCTAAATGGGTTTACAGGTGAACACCGAGCCGGAAGAAACCACCCCAAAAGGGCAGTATTCGCGGGACCGAATGTATAGGTGTCAACCTAAATGTTCACGGACTGAACAGTTGACCCCATTCCTGGACCAGATAATAAGAGCAGTGGTTCCTGGAAGAACCAGAGGAAACGTACACGCCCAGCTTCTTGATAACGGCCGTGTAAAGACACAGCTCTAAGCCAGCGTCAGTCACGTCAGACTTGATATTCCCGGAGGACGGTATATTAGCCCGGCAAGGAATGCTGTAAGCAGCACTTCCAACGCAAACCTTCAGACTGGCCATGGAAAAGGAGACCGGCTCGTTGGCCATCCAGACAGCAAACAAACGAAACTAAAGGGGAAGAAAACTTGGGTGAAGTCTTCGATTATCTGCAGTGGAAGACTCGAGTCCTTTCGGATAAGAAAAGTGACGGAAATTCTTAGAGACTGTTGCTGTGTCGATTCTACCTATTGGCCAAATGCACTTAATCTTAATACAGCTGAACCATTTGTACGCAAGTCACGAAGGACGTGAAAAACTGAAGCCGCTGTTCCCTCCCGCCATCGTACAGGTGAATGTCAGCTACCAGAAACGTTGCATTGAATGGGAAGGGAGGGGCTGAGATTCTGAATTTAAGAACGGTAGGTGGGTTTGTTCAATGTCCCCACAGCTGTCCAGTTTCTGCTGGCTGCTTTGTGTCTGGGACAGAATAGGACTCTTCTGAGAAGTTGTTCCGTGTTTTACTGGGTATTTTGGCCTCAAGATTAAAGAAAAAAACCCCCAAATTAAAGTAAAATGAAGCATTGCAATTGAAATTCTTGTTTATACCCCCCATTTAAATGAGGTGCGGGGGGGGGGGTGGCGGAGAAAGAAGGCTGAACTTTTCTTTTTTTTTCGTTTTTTTTTTTTTTTTTTTTGTCCTCATAATGAGTTCTGTTTTACTGGTAGCTAGGATCCCTTGTTACAAACACTTCTTGTTCAGGATTATATTCTTTGGGTTTATTGAAACAGGAAGTGCTGACAATGTGAAACAAGATCTCTGAAGAAAAAGGAGTTGCAATGGCTTGAGAGTTTAAACCAAGAAAGGAGCTCAGAGAAGTACTTTCAGCACAGGAATGAACAGTATTCTCAAATTTCAGAATACAGAGTTGCCCTCCCTCCGAAGAGGGCTCTATGTAACAAAAACATAAAGGAAGCGTAGGTATAGTTTAAGAGCCTTTTACCTAGTAATTCTTCCAGGCCATAACCACACAAGTCTGATAATTTTAGACATGACAAATTTCTATATACAAAAAAAAAAAAAAACCAACAAAAAAACAAAAAAAAAAAACCAACATGTAACTTTCAACCTTTATGCTTTTTTTCTGTTTTTACAAACAAGGTATGAAACTCATTGTTTCAACAGATCCATGTCTTTCGAACACTGAATGAATCATTTCGACATTCATTTTTCTTTTGTGCAATTTTTGAAAACATTACCTGTACTCCTCAAAGTGAGTGCTTCAAAATTTTTTCTTCTTCAGCTTCTCAAATTAGGTGTACATTTAAAAAAAAAGAGAGAGAGAGAGAGAGAGAGAGAGAAAGAAAAAATTCCCACAAGGTATAGTGCTACAAGAAAAGATCCTATCCGTAAGGTAACGTATTTGAAGCGAGGTCATCTATGTAAAAGAAATCTCAGCTCCGGAGTGGAGGTGTGCAAATTCTTTGGAGTTTCCCTATCAACAGAAACACAACACTGTCCGTGGAAAAGAGAGGAAACCAACCCAACAATAGCATAGGCATGTGCTTTATAAAAAAGTATATTTTCTGTATAGTTATTACTTGATGTGTTCCTAAATTCTCTATTTCAGAAAATCTGGGTTAAAAACACAAAGGTGGAAGCAAAGGCCCCCACTTCACTTTAAAAAATAAAAAGCATAATTTCCTTTCCTTTTATATCACCGCTGAAGGCGCCGGATTGGGCCACGAGACTGCGGGCCCTTCTTCCACCTGGAATCATCATGGGTGACCAGGAAATAGAAATGCAAAGGGTTCTGGGAGAGAACAGACCAGTTTGTTGAGCTGCGTGCGGTTCACGAAACAGTAGCCATGACAACCAACACGGCTCACAAAGCCTGGCCTCCTGTCCAAGAACTCTGCTGTTTCTCCCACATCTGAAATACATGGCATTAGTGTCTTCAAAAGCATTTTGAGATTTTTTTTTTTCCTCTATGAAAGAAATAGGTTTCCTTAGTAGTCACAGATGTTAAAGGGTATTGTCAATTGTTTCCTTAAAAAACAGACAAAAAAAAAATTCCAAAGCTACAACAACAAAAATAAATTTTGGCAACACATTTCAGTAAAGATCAAACTATGTGCAAAGAGTAAATTGTATGATTACTAGGAGCTACCGTTCATCTTGAACATGCAGCATTATATTGCAATCTATGCAGTATCTAAGGAGTAATCCACAAGATGCAGGAAATCCAAACATTCCTTGAAATTGTACAAGCCTCCTCCACAGCAAAGTGCTGCTTCTGGACACGTCAGTGTACCACACACACACCAGCCCCGTCCCTGAGTAAGAGGTGAGAAAGGTTCCGCAGAGTTCCTTGTAGGGGAAAAGGGGGTGCTGCCACTTCCTGGTGGGGGGAAAACCCAACACACTCACCTAACAGAAAACATAGCGGGTCACAAGTCAGACTTAGAAATGGGATCCACAGCAACGAAAAAAAAAAAATCCAATCCTCCCACACCCAACTGGGTTGAGTTGGGCAAAACAAAACAAAACAAAAAATTGACCGACATCGAAAATGATTCTGAAAGTCCAAACAAAAATGCAATTTGGATTTCCACTTTAAAAGGTTTGAGGTAAGTGGCATCCATCTTTGTATCTCCCCCCGCCCCCGCAATGTGGCCCAAACAAACTGAAATAATTCTTACGTTAAACATTCTAAGGAACAGTCCTTTAATGTATTTAGAAATCCCTAGAAAGAGAGGTTCTTGATTGTTGGTTTCTTTTTTTTTTTTTTCTTTTCGCCCTGACTGATTTCTTGGTGATTGTGTTCCACTGTAAACGCAAAAGGCCTGCTGTTATTAGTTTAGAAATGGAAAACAGGAAAGAAAGAACGGAAGATGGTTGTCAGTAGATATTGCCAAGCGGACATAGTACAGAGGCACATGGCTGGTCCTTGTGAGCTGCACGGCACTGAAGAATTTCTATGCTTCTCATTGTCATGTTTGCTACACAGGAGCTGGCCAATGTCTGCCAACAAGAGGAGGTTCCCTGTCCTTGGGATGTTCTTCCTATTTGAAGGGAAAGCTGCCACTAAAGAGTGGTGACCATTGTTCAAAGGGGCCCCTCCATGGCCACTGGCTGCATGTTCAGAGCGCATACACACACATCGGGCCACACTTCCCACCCGTGCTCTGAGGCACAGCTCAAAGTCTCCAGGACACAGACCCGAGGAGGGACCCACCTGCTCTGGAAAACACCTTGGAGAATGGGTGGATCTTGGTTCTCTTTGCTCCACGGTGTGCCTCAGAAATGAATCTATCTGCTTCCTCCCCACACTGCACATTCACTATTCTTCACGGTGACAGAGGGACTCAAGCGGGCCCCCTAGCCTTCCTTTATTGGCTCTTTCTGCAACAGGGTGACATACATATGGGGCTCCTGAAAGCTCCCCTCCCCAGCACTCAGCATCCGTGGTGGGGAGCTCACGGCGGGAGCTGCTCTCCTTCCCGGTTCCTTCCCTCCAGCCCTTCTCTGGCCAGAACGGGGAAGACGGGCCGGATGGGGAATGAGCTTTAACTAGAGCACACTGGTCGGACCTGTTGGCACGGGAAGTGTTGCACACACTAAAAAAGCAAGAGCGTGAAATGGGATGATGTTTAGAAAGAACCAATTATTTAAGAATTCCTATACCTGAAATAGAAGCACAAAAATTATGATGGTGTTCCTATTGCTCCGAACCGTGTTATGTTTTCCCATTTTTAGTGTTGGTGTTGAGGATCCAGTTAGCACAATACTGGAAGTGGAGTCGAAAGGCGGTGATGTGTGTTTCTGCGTCCGCGGGAGTTTCTGTGAATAGTGGTATTGAGGAGGACGAAGTGTATATGGCAGCCCCATATTCCTCTTACCATGAAAGGTTACAAAACAAAAAGAAAAACGAAACCTAAAATCGCAAGTGCCCTGAGCAGAATATATGGAAGATTAAGCAAGGTCTCTGAGCAGAAACTTTAGAAACAAAAACAAAAACAAAAACCAGCTCTAAACAAGCAACATGACCGCAAGAATGGGCTCGCCCAGCCCTCTGCTAGCATGCTGAGAGGATAATGAAATCCAAAGAAAGTTCTAGCTATTCTAAACCTATGCGAATGTTTTTGGTACACCCCAGAAAATGGTTTATAAATGTCATTAAGTTCTTGTAAGAGCGAAGTGTAATGAGATACTCGATAGCCAAAATGTGGGTTGATATTAGAAATTATTTTTTTAATTTGTAAAATGGAGGAAGTACTACTTTCAGCAGTAAAAGAAAAATCCGATGAAGTATTTGTTCGGATAAGTTGCAGCCACTCCAAGTGAGAATCTTTAAAAATTTCTCGTTACTTATAAAACCTTATTATTGTCATTTTTTTAAAGCACTTTAAGACACACGCCCCAAACCCACACACAATATTTCAGGTCTCTGGGGACGAAAGGCTTAAACTGTGAAATACCCTTTCTGGGTTTGTACCAAACATTGAATCTCGATTTGATTTCAGATGGAAAAAAAAAAAAAGTCATTCTGAAAATAACATGGATAACAACAATAGAGTAATTAAAAAAAACTTGCTCACATGTATAAATGTCTTTATGGAAAACTCTCTCAATGAGTCTGAAGAAAATTCTCAGAGTTGTCCTGCTAAGACCTGTTTTTTTTTTTGTTTTGTTTTTGTTTTTTTTGTGTTTTTTTGTGTTTTTTTGGTTTTTTTTTTTTTTTTGTGACAGATGTAGAAAGACCAAAATGAATTCTGAAAGGAACATAACCTTATAAAATGGCCTAGAGTTTAGGCAGGTTAGAAAGTAATTTTGCTACATTTATTTATGCTCGTTCAGTCCCTCAAACCTTTCCCACAATGTTATTGGATAAAAAATGCAGGAATATCACACAAATTATAAACTCAAGATGTGCAAATCGCAAGGTTTTTTAAAAGTTCATCTTACAAAGAAAAACACTGGACAAAAATGAGTATTCTTTTTTCCATCCCTTTTCTCTCAGTTTCTCTGCCAGCTCTGCATATATGCCTTTACTTCTTTCTCAAACATCAAAGTGAAAAGTACATCCTGTCAGGCTGTACTTGGGGGTCATTCATTGTCACATACTAGTTCATAATTCACATTCATCCCTTTAAACCACATTGAAACTTCCAAGATCTTGCTCGTGAGAAACTCTGCAGACCTGAAATGTAGTTACAGTGTTGAAAAAAAAAAAAAAAAAAAGAAAGCAACTTATATATTTTTTTTGTTTTGTTTTGTTTTTTCTTCCCAAAGAGTTTAAAGGGAGATACAGTACTTGTTGAATGATAGACCAAGATGCTTGGTAATAAAGTGTGAACAGCATTTTAAGTGCTTAGAGATAGTAATATATATATGTTCATCTTCAAAATCTAATTCCTCACGTCACACTGGAATCTGAAAAAAAGTGGCACCCGTGGCACCCGAGTTGTCCATAGTCATGAACTATAAACAGTACTAGAGTTAAAAGACCAGATTTTGCAAACCCAATGAGGAGCGCTTCCGCGGCTCTCGGCAGGGCGGTTTGAGCGAAGTCAATGTGATAACCTGATTGGTTTTCCTAACACTGCACAGAATCCAGAGTGGGCGGTCCGCTCCCCCGCAGCGCCCCGCCCCCGCCCCGCCCCCGCCCCCCGCCCCGCGGAGCGCCCAGCTGCGCTGCCCACCGTGACACCCGGGCGACATCACTGCACTTGGTAAAGCAGAAACGAAATCCCACGTGTGGCAGTTGCTCTAAAAAAATATCAGTGCAGTCAGGCCCCATAGGGGGAAATATATCTCTATAGGATTAAAAGTTGCTTTTATTGTAAAATATGTTGGAGGGGAAAAAAAAAAAAGGTCCTTTTACACGGTTGGCTTTCCGTCTGCTGTCGGACGCCTCTCTAGCAGGCCCTGCACCCGGGTTCCTGATGTTTGCTTTGCACGTGAGGCCCTGGCCAGGACCCTGCCCTGCTGGCGGGACCTCCAGGCCAGTACCAGAGAGAGGGAGGCAGAGGGAGGCAGAGGGAAGGAGACACCCTCCACCCCCGCCTTGCACCCGCGCCCCCCAAGTGCACGCCCACACGCCCCCTTCCTCCCCTCCCCGGCAGCTCCCTGCCCGCAGAACCTGCACAGGAAACCGGCGGAAGTCAGCGCCCGGGCCGCGGCTTCCCCGCAGCTGGAAAAGGCAGGTGCTCGGAAGCCACGTTCCTTTCTCCCAGGACGCCCGGAGCCCGCGCGGGCCCTGCCCTTCCCCCCTCCCCCCCCACCTGCCGCTGTCACTCCTGGAAAAGCATGTGCCCCGGTCTCCTGCTGCAACACCAGCTGTAACTCTAATGACAAGGTTATAACAGAAACCTAAAGAGGGTAACATGTAAATACTGTGTTATTTAGCCTACAGTACAGTAATCTGGATACAAATGAGAAGGGAGAGCCGAATTTCCTTTCCCCACGCTGCCTCTACTTGCCTACGTTAGACCGGCCTTCGATGCAAATCTTAACCTCCTGAGGGATTAGAGAAGGTTTAGGAAGAGTCAAAGGTGGCTCGTCTTCCGACTTCTCCAGTTTGCGGGTCTCCGGCGCCGACCACCTCCTCTTCCTGGTTGCCGTGGGCTTGCTGGGTTCGATTTTGGTGAGCAGGGACGCTGCAGGCAATGCTATTTTTTCTGGAAACTTGAGTTCGCCGTTCTCGGCCAGCATCGGGGCGCTTCCCTGGTTGATGCCGTTCTCCTGCTCCGTGTACCTGTGTCTGCTGCCCGCCAGGCTGTCCGTCTTTGAATGCTTCAGCAGGACGCTGGCCGGATCCACGGGCGGGCCCTTTTTAACAGAGCCGTTCTTCAGGTTCTTGAGGGTCAGTGAGATGCAGACATCCCCAACAGAGAGTTTGGAACACGGCAGATCAAAGAGCTGGCTGGTTCTCTCTGGACAGCAGGATGACCATCCCTGTCCAAACACAAAAAAAGGGTACTCTACCAAAACCTCCACGCTGACCTGCGGAGACAGTGAGAGACAGAGGGCAAAGAAGAAGGAAACAAATGAAGACAGTTTAGTCTTGTTTTAATTCATACACGCCCACGTGCCTAAGCCAAAGGGGGGCGGGGGAGGGAATAAGACTGTTCCACGATCCTCATCCGCCAACACACGCAAATGAGGCCCTTAATTTTTTTGCTGTACCTGTATTTACCATATATAGGTGCTGGGTAGAAGCCAGTAAAAAAAAAAAAAAAAAAAGTCCATTTAGTGTTCACAGGATCATTTTACTGAGTATCAGCTCTATAGCTGGCCTCCCTTAAAACAAATGGATCGGCCCCCAAGGGCAATGGAACAGGTGCTCAGTGTTCAGCCCTGGAGCACAAGATACAGCCTTGCACTTTTTCCGCTCACTGGGCAAATGCCACTCTCACGTGTGACAGAGCTGATTAGGAATCAGAATGAGGCTGTATGTAAGGTCCACCAGGCAGCACTTAACCTGTTTATATCACTGTATCCCTGGCCCCTAAAAGGAGACCTGGTGTATGGCTGAAGCTTAATAAATATTTATCGGATAAATGAGCCGTGTACTCAAAACCTGGGGACAGCAGAGCCGGTGAAGGCTGGAGGAAACAGGCAGGGCTTCTCCGTTTTCCTGGGACCCCGAAGGCTGGGCAGCATTTCGAGAGGATTGAGGGGTGGGCAGTGTTGGGGAGAGGGTAAACTGGGCAGAGAGAGCAAGTACTTGGCCCGTCCAAGGTCAAGTTCCAGGTACTCAAATCAGGCTGTACATTGGTCTGAAAACGACTCCCCAAAATGGGGGGCGCTCACTACCCTCCCCAAAGCTGCTGTTTCCTCTGCCACCATGTGCTATGCATGCACTATGCTAAGTAAATAAGGCTGAAAAAGTCCTGGTCCCAGAGTAGGTCACAATCAAGCAGGCAGAAGAGGTCCAGGAACGTAGTAACTGCCAATCAAGGTGGCGCGTGGGGTGATAATACTTTACTACAATATGAAGTTGTTGGAGGGCAGAGAAAAGGCATAGACCGGTTTGAAGAAGAGGTGATTAAGGAAGTCGAATACACTGTGCTAAGTTTTAAAAAATAATCAGGGTGGAGTACAGGTGTGGATGCAAGGAGAAGACATTCCTGGAAGTGGAGACACATGAACAAAAGGCAAGGAGACAGTGGGTGTAGGGGTTTGCAAACTGTCCAGTGAAGGTCTTACTGTTGCCATTAAGTAAGGCGGGGAAGGTTCAGGGAAAGGGTGACAGTCTAGAGATTTAAACCTGGTGTTTAGGGCTATTTTCCTCCAAGGGCATTTGCACATTCCAAACCGGAATAGTTTCAAAACCAAGTGGTCTGGACTTTTTGTAATCTCAAGAGCATGGTGGGGGTGGGGAGGAGAAGGGAATGAAATTCAGGGTACCCTTCAGGTATATCAAGGGGATGCTCTCTGGTGAGCTCCACTCTTTTGGGCTGTGACTCCAAAGTGCTCTACACTCTAGAAGTGAGGTGAGCCAGAAGCAGACAGGCCTTCTCAAAGTCTGAAGCTCAGATTTTAATCATCCTAGCCCCTAAAATCAGGGTAAGGTCTGAATTGTTTCCAAGTAAAAATAATTATTTGCAATTATTTCCAAATAAAAGGCATTCAATTAAAAAAGAGGGATGAGGTCCACGAATAGACCGGAAGACGTGAATAAAAAACCAGTAGAAACAATAGATAATAGAAACAGACCCTCGGGGGCTTCTGATGTAGGATCATCAGATACGCAGACATTAAAATGACCTAGACTCAGGTCGTGATCTCACCATTTGTGAGTTTGAGCCCTGAATCGGGCTCTGCGCTGACAGTGGGGGCTGCTTAGGATTCTGTCTCCTTCTCTCTGCCCCTCCCTCCTCAAAAATAAACAAGCATTTTTTAAAAAGACTTAAAAAAGGGGGGTTCCTGGGTGGCTCAGTGGGCATCATGATCTCACAGGTTTGTGAGATTGAGCCCTGCATCTGGTTCTGCACTGACAGCGTGAAGGCTGATTGGGATTCTCTCTCTCCCTCTCTCTCTCTGCTCCTCCCCTGCTCATGGACACAGACTCTCTCTCTCTCTCAAAAATAAACTTCAAAAAATATTAAAAAAAATAACCTATGCTTATAGTATTTAAGGAGATTAAAGACAAGCTTGAGGATTTTGGTAGAGATCTAGAACCTGTGTTCCGAAGATCCATGGAAATTCTAGAATGAAGAAACATATATTCACTAAAATCAAAAATGCAATGAATTTTACAACAATAAATGTGGCTGATGACAGAACCTATGAACTGGATTCCTGAATTTGAGCTTCGGAAGAAACCATGCAGAACGAGACACAGAGACACAAAAATCACGGACACAGAGGACATAGGAGAGACTCAGAAGACACATGGAGAAGACCCAACAGACAAATAAATTGCATTCCACCTGGAGGAGAGAGAGATCACGGGGCCGAAGTGACATTTTTTAGGAGATAACTGCTAAAAATTTTCCAAAATTGGTATGAGACAACAATCCACAGATTCAAGAAGGTCTAACCCATAAGTAGGAAAAATATTTTTATTTTTGTAAATTATTTTCACGTTCATTTATTTTTGGGTGAGAGAGGGAGACAGAGTGCAAACAGGGAAGGGGCAGAGAGAGAGGGAGGCACAGGATCGGAAGCAGGCTCCAGGCTCTGAGCTGTCAGTACAGAGCCCGATGCGGAGCTTGAACCCACAGACCGTGAGATCGTGACCTGAGCCGAAGTCTGACGCTTAACCAACTGAGCCCCCAGGCTCCCCAAGGGACTATTTTAAGTATCATGTTCCTTCTTATCCGTATCAAAACTCACATTCAACGATGAGTTCTGGGTTGCAAAAGAGGATTTGTTTTTCCCACTTGTCTAAGTCTTTGTCGATGAGCTAAGCAAGCCCAACATCAAGTGCAAAGATTACAGGTGGGGAATTTTTGATGTGTGTTCATATTCAAGCAGAGATCAGAAAAGCCCAACCGAAAGAACTTGGCAGTGAAAGCGACAATTGTGGACTGAACACAAGTTCTTTTTAAAACGGCTATTTTGAAGATTGTGATTCCGACTTTGGAAGAACTAAGATGACTGACAGTGGGAGGAATCACATGACATTCCTTAAACGAAAAAGTTACTGACAAAAAAAATAGAACTGTTTTGTCCAGAAGACAATGGAATATCCTTAAAGCACTAAAGAAAAAGAATTGCCAACCAAGTATTCTATAGTGAGCAAAAGGATCCCTCAGGAATGAAGGCAAAAGAAAGACATTTTCCAGATGAATAGTAATTAAGAGAATTCACCACCAGAGATCTGCACTAAAGAAAACGCTACGGAGTATTCTTTAGGTAGAGCAAAAAAATCAATCTAGGTGGAAGTTTGTAGATGCAGGGAAGAACGAAGAACAATGAAAATGATAGATGGAGGTAAATCAAAATAATATTGACTGTAATAATATTAAAAACATTCTGTTGAATTTTATACACAGGCACACATACACAAACATATAAGTAATTAAAATACCCCCCAAACCTAGGGGCGCCTGGGTGGCTCAGTTGGTTAAGCTTCTGACTCTTGATTTTGGCTCAGGTCATGAGCTCATGGTTTGTGAGTTTGAGCCCGTGTCAGGCTCTGGGCTGACAGTGCAGAGCCTGCTTGGGATTCTCTCTCTCTCTCTCTCTCTCTCGCTCGCTCGCTCTTAAAATAAATAAATAAACTTAAAAAATAATGAAATATCCCCAAACCTCCAAAGTAGCACATTTCCATGTAATTTATATGGATGGTGGCTTTCTAGTTTATCTAATTTTTTTTGATAACTACGATTTATCTGGTTCTACACACACTTATTAGGTGATATACTTTATTTGCTCCATAAAAGGCATAGTATTTATAGAGGGGACAACTGGAGTGAATTTATATGCAAGCTTATTACTATAGCGTGCGTGTGAACGGGAGCCCATATAAATGTGCATATTATCGGGGGGGAAAACTTCATTGTTCTGGGCTATTTTAATAATGTAAAGAGAGCTAAAGATTCTTGAATGTCCACTACCTGTCAAACATTTAGGTACGGACTTCACAAAAAATACTTTGTTTATGCTCACAATAGACTAGTGAAAAAAGGTACTATTGTTCCGATTTTACAAATAAGAAACTATATCTCCAACAGATTAGAGCACTTGCCTAACATCCTAGCTGTAAGATCATGGAATAGTGATTTAATCCCAGTCTTTGGCCCTCCAAACCCATTTTCTTTTCATATGCTCCCGATTTCTGCCCCTGTGAACAAAGCTATTATAGTCCCACTAAAAGAGAGGAATTTAACATTCCCACTCCCCCCAACAGTGGTAAATGTTTACTTGAAATAAATAAGATCCAATGGCATGAAATAAATCGTGGATTTATTTCATCATTCAGAAAATTGTGAAGTACTGGGGGCCTTATATCTACTTATACAATTCTAGTCTCCCTACATAAGTGGGTGATGAGGCTGCTATTCACTTACAGAATTGCATTACACCACGCATACATGTATATTTGCATATATGTATGTACAAATGTACCTACAAGTTACAGTATCATATCAGGACGCCCACTGAGTTCCAAATGGGAAGGACCCACTTGGAGCTGGCTCCATAAATCCCATCCCAAACCTCTTAGAGCGTTAACATGATCCAGAAGGAACAAATCCTGCTTCAAGTGGGGATTCTTTAAAAAACATTTTTTTAAGTTTATTTATTTTTGAGAGAGAGAGGGAGAGACAGAGCACAAGCAGGGGAGAGGCAGAGGGAGAGGGAGACACAGAATCCGAAGCAGGCTCCAGGCTCTGAGCTGTCAGCACAGAGCCCGATGCGGGGCTCGAACTCACGAAGTGTGAGATCACGACCTGAGCTGAAGTCGGACGCTTAACCGACGGAGCCACCCAGGTGCCCCTCAAGTGGGGATTCTTTAGCTGCAACTGAAAGTCACAGAAACAACGTTCTCAAGTGTAAATACCTCATAAGAATCTATTTGTTTCCTGTTGGGATGAGCACTGGGTGTTGTATGGAAACCAATTTGACAATAAATTTATATAACATATATTCTATATAAATTATGTGTGTGTGTGTGTGTGTGTGTGTGTGTGTATGTATGTATATATTTTAAAAAAAGAACGTATTTGCTTATCTCTGCCTAACACCAGTCGGAGGTAATGTGATGTTCCTAATATCATAAATCCTATTTCTAAACACAATGGCCTCTTTTTTGCCTTTGCCTTTTCCTAGATGATCCCTTCCACTGGGTGGAGTCTGTCTCCTTGCTGACAGACAGCCCAACATCTACTAATGGACAGATTCCTGGTGTGGGAGCCATATTCTAGAAACTCCTCAGAGCAGCCAAGAGTTCATATTCTGAATATAACATTTACTGTCTACGCGTAAACCAATCTCACTGCAAACGTCTACATGTTACCAAGTATCTGTTGACTAATTTTTAAGAAGAGCTTGTCTTCGAGGCCTTTATAAGAGGTAACATCACTGACGATTCCAACAGCTATGACGCAGATCCATATGCTTCCCATCATACACACCGTAATGTTTGGGGGCATTTTGAAAGCCCTTCATTACTCTTTCATCTCAAAACTCCAAAGGCAAGTCTTAGAATTAAATGCTGCAACGTGGTCTATAACTTGAACAGCCTAACCTAAAAACTCATGTAAGAAAAGAGAGGAGGAGAGAGGAGAATATTTGAGATGTGGACTAAAGGGCTGATGATAATAGAATTTATTTCTAACTGGATAGGTTTGGGAAAATCTTCTCTACCCCTTCAAAGGCTTGCTCTTGGTCCCTTCCTCCTAAATTCTGGCTTTGGTTCTTCCCAGAGAAGCTCTGCTATCCTGGGAAAAGATGCCACATCGCCCATCCTCAGCTGGGTCTATGCAAATTAGGGGAGAAAGACTATTCAATAGGGGTGTCTGAGCGGCTCGGTCGGTTAAGCGTCCAACTTTGGCTCAGGTCATGATCTCACAGCTGGTGGGTTCGAGCCCCGTATCGCATCGGGCTCTGTGCTGACAGCTCAGAGCCTGGAGCCTGCTTCGGAATCTGTGTCTCCCTCCCTCCCTCTCTCTCTCTCTCTCTCTCTCTCTGTGTCTCTGTCCCTTCCCCACTCGCACTTTGTCTCTTAAAAATAAATAAATATTAACCAAAAAAAGGCTATTCGATAATCTGATCATTGTAAGCAGTGGACTTGCATGGCTTAGGCCAAATGTTCTTTTTGTCCTTACTAATTACTTATCCTCGCTAAGATTTATCCTCACTAATTACATAGACTGAATTATCTAGATAATGCATTTTTTTTTGTCTGCATATATGTGCCCTAAAATAAGAATTTTCTCTCTCTTTGGTGAAAGTCAAACTCTTGTTGCACATATCTCAAATAAGCACACTACAGTATTCATAACACACCTATTCTTATCGCATAATTGGGTTTGTCAGAAGGATGTAAGCATTCTTAAAGGTTAACTGATCATTAATAGTTCCTGAAGAAATCACACCAAGGGATTTTTCCATGAGAATACACGTGGGAAGGTCTACCTGCTTGAAATTCCCTTGACGAAGAGCATTATCTACCTCAAAGCACGCCCCCATTGCCAACAGGTACTGGTTTCCATATGAAACATAGATGGTGGGATTCGGTGACATGATGTTACTTTAAACCAGAACAACGACTATGTGAACTGCTTGCCCTGGAGACCCATGTGGGTCTTGCCTACGGTACCAAGAGCTTCAAAATATTACTGATCAAGGATTCACACTCCAGAGGTTGCAGTCACGTTCACTACGTAACCCAGAGCCCCTGCTACGTGTTAAGGACTGGAGAAGAGTTCCTGGGGTTAAAGATCCAGTTCTCGCCTTCAGTGGGGAGGCAGGACGTGCACATGAAACAAGTAACTTCACAGGGCGTAGTTGGATAGTGGCAACCATGTTAGCTGATGGCGTCCACTTGGGTGTCTATGGGCCACTCAAGCTTTACGTGTCCAAGATAGACCTCCTGATGTGCCTTTGCCCAATGACGCCTGCTCTGTTCTTCCCCCTCTCCGTGAATGGCATCCCGATCTTCCAGGGGTTCAAGTCAAAGGCGTGGGAGTGACAATGTACTGGGCTCTTTAGCACACGGCACACCTCCAAATTACAAGCAAATCCTGTTGGTTCCCTCTTCCAAATATATGCAGAACGAGACCATTTCTTACTGCCTCCACCACCACTGCCTTGGCTAAGCCAGCTTCTCCCTGGCAGAAAAAGCTGCCATGACCAGCCCAACGTGGCCTGCGTGTGCCCCTGCCCCTACTCACTGCACTATAGTGACACTTGTCTCCTTGTTGATCCTTTAACTCTAAAGACACTTGAGCATCTGGGTCTGGGCATTGGATGTTCCCTCCATGTGGAGTCCTTTCTGCCCTGTGGACCATGGTCTTCCATTCCCCTTTTCAGAGACAGCTTCACTGACCATTATTTAAAGTAATGACCCCCCCGTCCCTAGTATCCGTACCCTCTCTGGGCTGTCTTATTTTTTCTCCTACCACTTCTTATCTTTTGGTGCATTAGTTAAAAAATTTGCTTATTGGGCACCTGGGCGGCTCAGTCGGTTGAGAGTCCGGCTTCAGCTCAGGTCATGATCTTGCAGTTCGTGGGATCGAGTCCTGTGTCAGGCTCTGTGCTGACAGCTCAGAGCCTGGAGCCTGCTTCAGATTCTGTGTCTCCCCCTCTCTCTCTGCCTCTTCTCCGCTAATGCTCTTTCTCTCTCAATAATAAATAAACGTTAAAAAATAAAAAAATAAATAGAAACAAAATACAAATTTGCTTATACATTTGTTTGCCTGTTTTACCGACTCCCTCAGGATCCCTTAAGACCATACGCTCCGGCGAGGGGGGGGGGATGCTGAGATGTTGCCTGTTTTGTTCAATTGTTCTATCCCCAGAGTGTGGGGATACTTTCTGGCATGTTCAGCCCCCTGTTTGCTTCCCGTGTGTAAAAACACTGCAATGCCACCGCTGGCCAACAGAGGTCAATGTTTAGACACTGAAAGGCTCTGCCTGACCTTGCTTGTTTTCACCAGCTGGGACTAAATTGGACTTTCGTCCTCCCCAGGGAGAGGAGCAGAACCTTCCCTGGGTCTGGCTCCCCGCTGAACAGGCAGCTTTCTGGGCTGAGCGATAGCTGCCTTAACTCATCACTCCCCTGTCAGGCTGGTCATGACCTCACCGAATCATACTTCAGTTACCTTCTCTCCACTCTTGGGTTCCCTTTTGCTCTTTCAGAGGGGCTGACGATCACTAATTCATTTGATGATCATGTCGGGGTGCAAACGGTCTCTGATTAAACCCCAACGAAACTATATTCAGGAGGGCAGTGTCATATACAACCGAAGCACGTTACATAACTTCTGGCAGCTCGCCACAGCCCATTTTTTTTCAACCCATAAATACATTCTTTCCCAAACACTTTGAGCAGTCTGCAGGATAAAATGTGACCATGAATAGCTTTTGTCCTATGTCAGCTTGAGGCCCCTCTGCCTTTCATGTCTGGAGGCCTTGTAGCCAGCACCCTCCTTTTTAGGGGCGAGTTACCTCTCATCCTCTCCCACCCTTTCCTGCCCTCCTCCTGCTGCGGCAGGCACACCCCTTTGCTCGCTCCCCCCCACCTCTTCAGCCCCCTCCAACCAACCTCTAAAACAATCCCCTCCGATTTCTGTTCAGGATGGGCGAATCGAGACAGGGAGGCAACGCAGCCTCACTTCTGGGCTGATGAGTATTTATTCAATGTCACCTTCCTGGTCTGGCTAATGACTGGCTTTTGAAGATCATTTTTAGCTCCTCTGTGTGTAAGTGTAATAAATTCCTTTAACTACTTAGTCAACTACCAGTGCATCTAAACACTGCATGCAGAGCCGCATATTTATGCCGTTTGGTTGTCTCTTTCTATCTTAGATTGGTGCTCTGTCTCTATACACACATATGTACATATCACCAAAAACAAGATATAAAGAAAACAAAACGTCTGTTGTTTAAATATGTCTCCCCTTTCCTCCACAAGAATTCCCTGTCTCCACAAATGTGAAGGACATCTGTTTTACAAAACATTTTTGCTTGGCACTGGCCCAAACTCCGCCGATACCCGGGATCAATGAGATCTCTCAGAGGCTGGGCTTCCACGAACATGTCTTGCTTTGGGTGAAATTATTGCGCTGGGACTCGCCAACTTCGTGCGCAAGTGAAATTCTCGATCCTGTTTTACCAGCAGGAGAAAAAAAAAAAAGCACCCATCTACTTTCCTTGAAGGCCAGTGTGCGTGACTACCTACATTCTTAACCTCCAGAAAAATCAGAAAACGCTGGAGTGATGATCCACTTAGCAGGGCTAAGTGAGAGACCCACTTATTTCGGTGTTTAAAAATCACTAATAAAAGCAGTCACAACTCTTCAGTCGAGTGGAAGAATATCGAGTGTTCTATTTTTTTTTTTTAATTTTTTTTAACGTTTATTTATTTTTGAGACAGAGAGAGACAGAGCATGAACGGGGGAGGGGCAGAGAGAGAGGGAGACACAGAATCGGAAGCAGGCTCCAGGCTCCGAGCCATCAGCCCAGAGCCCGACGCGGGGCTCGAACTCACGGACCGTGAGATCGTGACCTGAGCCGAAGTCGGATGCTCAACCGACTGAGCCACCCAGGCACCCCTCGAGTGTTCTATTTAAACATTTAATCACATTAAACACAGAACCTGACTCAGGCTTTGGTGGAAACATTGCAGGGTTTTCAGTAAACCCACACCCTGGTTCAGAGACACCCCCAGACACACATCCTGAACGATACGTTGGGTTCTTCTCAAACCCTACAGCCTGACTCCCAGAGCCTCCTCTGCGGGGGAGGCCCCTTTAGGATCTGACTCAACAGGTCACTGGGGTGACAGATTCTACCCCACTTGCCGCCCCCCCCCCCCCCCCCCCGCCCCGGGGTCTTAAAAAGCGTGCCTTAGGAAAACAACATGTTATTCAGGGCTAAAAAGAAATGCCGTATCAAAGCCACTAAAAGATATAGAAGAACCTTAAATGCGTATTGCCAAGGGAAAGAAGCCAGTCTGAAAAGGCTACATACTGTGTGATTCCAGCTATATGACATTCTGGAAAAGGCAGAACTACAGACGTGTGAAAAGATCAGTGGTTGTCAGGGCTCCAGGACGGGGGTGGAGACAGGGAGCACACATAGGTGAAACATAGATCTTGGGGGCAGCGAAACTACTCTGGATGATACAGGAATGCCGAATACATGACATTAGGTATTTGCCAAAACCACAGAATGTAGAGCACAAAGAGTGAGCCCTCATGAAAGCTACTGACTTAGGTTCATAATCACTGGCTCGACTACCGTAACCAACGTACTACATAGAAGCAAGATTTTAATAACAGGGGAAACTATGTGTCTGGGAATCCGTGTACTTTCTGCTCCACCGCCCCCCGCCCCCCAAACTTAAAACTACTTTCAACAATAAAGCCTAATTAACTAAAAACCGGCTATAAGCAACAACGAGAGGCTGCTTCAAAAATATACGTAAGACCACCTGGTTGGGGGCACTGATACCACGCATAGGCTAAAGGAGAGCATTTTTCCTTTTTTTTTTTTTTTTTTTTAAAGGGGACGCAGACACATAAACAAATTGTGGTTTGATGCTACTTCTCTGCCGGAGCCTTTCTGGCACTCACGCAGAGAGGAGGATTAGCACCAATAACCGGACCACAGGTCCAGCTCCAGGCTTTGGCACAGAGGGCGGTCACTATCTATTTTTTTGATACATTAGGATTCATTCCCACCAAGCCCCACACGTGAAATGTTGGCGGGTCGGCTTGCCTTGGCTGCTAGGGGACTCGGCAGACTTCTGTGCTGCTCGCACGAGGGCCCTGGCGATTTTTAGGCACCAGCTAATCCATTAAAGCACAATGCTACCACTGATGAGTCACACAACACAGCCATCAAGTTAGAAAGAGGGGAATGAGGGGGGCCTGGGTGGCTCAGTCGGTGAAGCGTCCGACTTCGGCTCAGGTCATGATCTCGCGGTCCGTGAGTTCAAGCCCCGCATCGGGCTCTGTGCTGACGGCTCGGAGCCTGGAGCCTGCTTTTGGATTCCGTGTCTCCCTCTCTCTCTGCTTCTCCCAGCTCACTCTCTTTCTCTCTTTCTCTGCCTCAAAAATAAATAAACGTTAAAAAAATTAAGATAAAATTTACTACAGTTCCTTTGTGCCAGTTTTGTGTCCCTCTTTAGCAAAGTTGAGCCTGGGCAGCCCGAGACAGGGGTGTGGGGAGACTGCTCACAGACAGAACACATTTGCCAGATGGAACCGGAAGCCTCCCCGGGAGGGGCCGTCCTGGGCAGGGGCTCCCCCGGCGGGCACCTGGCACAAGAGAGGTGCCTGAAACCTCCATTTCTGGGTCTCTTACTGCGTGGATGGCGGGGCCACCAATGCATCCCTCCAGTCCAGCTCATGCTCAGAAAAATACAGTTGGTCTCTATGCATACTGGCTAGCAGGTCATTCAGGCTTCCTTGGAGGAATTGTGGTAGGGTGCTCAGGGGGGGCCACTCATGGGAATACACCCCAGGAATACAGGCAGGGTAAAAACGGCTTATTGCGCGTGTTAAGAGAACGTCACCCTTCTTTCTGGACTTTTTCTAGGCTGCCTCCCCTTCCATAAATTCTTTTTATTTTATTTTTAAGTTTTTAACATTTATTTATTTTTGAGAGACAGAGACAGAGCATGAGCGGGGGAGGCGCAGAGCGAGAGAGGGAGACACAGAATCCAAGGCTCCGAGCTGTCAGCACAGGGCCCGATGAGGGAGGGGCTCGAACCCATGAACTGCGAGATCATGACCTGAGCCGAAGTCGGACGCTTGAACTGACTGAGCCACCCAGGCGCGCCCCATAAATTGTTTTCAGAGCATGAAGCCTTTCATTTATTTTTCCGAAGCTAACTTTTCGCTTCTCAGGGCCAAAGCCACATAAGTTGGAAGAAGGGAGGGACAGTAATATTCTCAAGGGCCCGCTGGGCGTTACGTATTGTGCTGGTTCCTTTGAACACGTTTTCTTTAATCCTTACAACAACCCTAATTCCTCCCACCACGAGAGCCGACTGGAAGGCTGAGACAACATACACGGTAAAGTATCTGTGCACTCACTTGTGCCCAATGTGCACAAGGTCCCTGCACTATTGTTGGAGTGGAAGACCGATCTGACTCAGGTACTTTGACCTGCAGATCCTGCATCTTCCCACGCTAACTTGCTTCCCACGCAGAGGACGCCCCATTCTCTTAGCGAACCTCGCTGGCTCACGCTGGTGCCGGGGGTCCCCTCTGGGACTCGCCACAGACTTACAGGCTCCATCCTGGAAAAGATTTTCAAGTGGATCGTTGTATTTGGGAGTGAGGCCCGAGGAAAGCGATTCTGCCGTCCACTGGGGCTGTTACGCAGGATCACCAAGCATGAGGGCTGCGGCGGGGGGGGGGGGGGTCTCCTGTCTGGGGTGCAATGTGCTACCTGTGCTGCAGAACATGAGGAAGGAGACCCAGAGTGGCCACCGAGAGGCCGGATCGCACCTGAAGTTCCCTTTGTCTTCTCCCACGGCGGCGGGCTGGGCACAGGGGGCAAAGACGCTGCCTGGGCAGAGAGAATGACCACGCCGGATATGGCAGAGCCGCGGGGACAGGGACAAACAGGCAGCAGTATTTTTCTCCTACGCTGCCTCGTTTGCAGCTTCCGCTGGAGACGACACTGGGGGCGTCTTGCTACAACAGTAATTAGTTCGGCTCCTCCAAATAATCAGCCAAACGAGAAACCTCTCAGTTTCACACGGGCTGGTTTGGTTCCCATGAGGTCTTGGTGCCGATTACGAGCACGAGGTCAGCAGAGATGCCCTCAGTGTCCCCGTGTGGATTTTTGGCTCGCCGGGCCAAGGTGGGTAGTTTCTAGAAGCTCTGAGCTGTGAGGCAGGAAAGCCCAGGATCCCAAAAAGAGAGTGGGCCCCTCGTACGAGGAATCATTTGCCTGTCTCGGGGATGAGAAAAACCATGGCTCAAGGGGAGAGCAACACGTCTCGTAGGCGACCAGGCCCGGGCCGTCCCCACCATGGCGCACTGCGTCCAAAGGGGAGGCTCGTGGTAGACTGCCTGAGGTCAAGCAGCCCTTCCACGCAGGATTGAAAGCCCGGAGTCATAGAGCCATCCATCTGGGGTGTAGAAAACCATCCCTCCTCCCACCACTTCCCCAATCAATTTGGTGATTTTTTTTTGCTAGTTAAGTTAAACAATTTGCACATTCCGACATCTCCCCGTGGGTGCAAGCGTTAGTGATTTCTAGCCAGTCGAGGAGACACGGCTGATTCTCCAGGCCTGGGTGGGGGCAGAACAATCCTCAGCGCCACACGGATGAGGGAGGAAGGTTCTCGGCCCTTGGAACGTAAATTACATCCAGATACCACTTCCCTGGCTCCCCTCCTCCTTCCCCCCCTCTCGCTTTCTCTCTGATTCTCTCCTGTCACCAGTGGCAAACACAGCTGGTGGAGTATTTTAGCAGTGATGATGTCAGCCTGTTTCTGATAGGCTTCTGGGGAAAGCGACACATCAGTGGCTGCGTTGGGGGGCCTTGCGCTTTTGTTTTTACAGCTCAAAAACCAAGTCACCTTTTGAGCAGGCCGCGGCCCTTCCCGGCACGCGACACCCCCGCGCGGGGCTGCCCGGACAGACCTGCGAACAGGCCATGATAAATCTCCTACCTCCTCCTTTGCACCTTGGTCGTGTGTAGGCAACGAGACCCGTGGTCTGGCTGCCGGAGGAAGTGGGACTCACAGGGAAGCCGGTGACTCTATCATGCGAGCGTCCGTTCTGCAAAGTATCGGGCAGGGAAAACATAGAGATGCTTCCTCTCCAGAACTGCCTGGTTGGTTCGAGAGCTAAAGAGGCCTGGGAAGCCCTTGGCCATGAGAACGGCTGGAGCCGTTCTGTATTCTCAGGGTGAAAGAGGTTCACATGCAAACCAGG
Source organism: Prionailurus bengalensis (assembly GCF_016509475.1). NCBI lineage: Eukaryota > Metazoa > Chordata > Mammalia > Carnivora > Felidae > Prionailurus > Prionailurus bengalensis. Next base: position 12,841,678 of record NC_057349.1, on the reverse strand, counting down.
AGCATTTCCAAGTAACGCCTCTTCCTGTGCCTTCCCCCGTTCACAGTAACGCTTTAAGGACTAAAGGTGCCATGAGAAAACACATTCACTTGCATTCCTGTTTATTTCCATGCTTCACCTGGAGCCTGTTACAAGACAACTCATTTTTTCCTCCCAGTGCCCACCTCCAACACTACACAGGCAGGAGGGAGAGAGCGGCAACCACAGACGGGGAGGGAGTTCAAAATAATGACGCCGCTTAAAGAAAAGTCCTGCTGTTTTGCATTTTTTTTTTTTTTAATCTGAACTTTGAGACATCTTACTTGGTCCCGAACCAAAGACCGTAAGCCTATAGTGACGCTGTACCATAAAAAAGAAATCTTTGGGGGCTAAAAGCTCTTGGCATCGCAGGCCCCCTGACACTGTGCGAGACCTGACATCTATCTGGTCACTCCCAAGCCCTTCTGGAAAACCCTCGAAAATCCCCCCTCCCCTAAAACTTGATCTCTTAAAAGTCTGCCCCAAACAATTTAAACCATGAATTAGTCTTATTTATTTATTTATTTATTTATTTATTTATTTATTTCTTATTTTTGACTGTCCCAAATATCAGCTATACTATGACCATTTTCAACTCAAACGTGAGGGAGGCGCTGCCACCTCCGGGGTTTTTCAAAGTCCTCAATGGAAACATTCCCAGGAGATCTGGGCTCAACGGCCGAGGAAGCTCCCAGCCTGGAGGCCACACCTGCCGGACTCGAAGCCACCTGGACAGTGCTTTATATCAATGGGCCACGGAATAAAGGTGTTCAGGTGACTTAAGAGAGTTAAAAGAGTGCACGGAAGGAGCCCACGGAAATTAAGAGAGTCAATAACAGTTCCAGGCTTTAACTTGACTCACCACGACTGCGTTTACTGCTGGTGGTTCCTGTTTACTACGAGCCCAGGAGATCACCTGGGATTCTGGGACTATGTTAACCGTGCCTTTTACTTTCGACCTTCCGATGCTTTGACATCTCGGAGGCTTGCTGCCTCTAGAGGGGATGCCCCTCCCAGGGTTAGCTGATTCCTTGCCTGGGAGAGACATCTTCACATGCAAACCAAAAACCCACACCCCCAACCACCGCCTCTACTGGGCTTTCACCTCGGGGCCCCTATCCACCTGCCCCAATCACCCCAGGCCCAGGTAGCAGACACCCAGGGGCAGCTCTGCCCCAGAGCCCCCTGAAATTATCCACACCAGCCAATCCTAAGCCTGCTCGTTCCTTCCCACAATAAAGGCTCTTGCCCATGTTCCCTCCTCGTCTCCCTGCCTCCTGACTGACTCTGGCGATTCCCCATGTGGCGTGCCCATCTTCTTGGGATCCGAGTAGAACAAGCCACCTTTCAATGGCGGCTGTGCCCCCCATCTGTCAGCCTCCCCACACCTAAAGAGTAATAACATTTTAAAACACGGATGTTGGAATGGGACGTGGGGACTCTGACCGTCTAAGGTGCCCACCCGGACCAGCACTGCCTTTTCCTGGCAGAGAAGAAGGGCACAGTGACCCCTAGAAAGGCTTGAGCCTGCCGGCCGCGTTTCTCACTCAAGGTTCCTCATCTAAACTACAGAATAAAAAACAAAAACAAAAACAAAAACACACCCACGAGTGATTTTTCCAGTCTTCCGGAGGATGGTACCTTTCCTAAGCCCTCCGGTCTAGGAGCACAGAAGTGAATTCCTTACAAACAAGTGCCTTGGGGCGTTGGGGCTTAGAACCTGGCTGGGAAAGGTGATGGTCCTGCAGAGTCTAGGGGTGAAGGAAAACCCTCAATTCTCCGCACAGCCCATTGCAGTCTGCCTCTTGGAAGAGGCTCATGTTGCCAGGGAAACCAGGGAGGACCGCATGACTGTGTGTGTGTGTGTGCAGAGGGAGGGGGTGAAGGTTACCTGTGCTCGGTGCTCCCCGACAGCAAACTGTATCACCGCCACGCCGGGGTGGTGGCTGTCCTCGATCCTCTCCACGGTGCTGGAGTCGATCTTCAGGTCGCTGCTGATCTCGGCGCTCTGGATGAAGTCTTCTGTCTTCAAGTCCTCCACCTTCTTCAGCTCCCCGTTGGCCAACTGGATGATGGAGCCTTTCATGAAGTAGGGGGGCAGCGTGGGGGGCGCGGCGGTGGGGGACGCCACGGACTGCACCACGGGCAGGTGGATCTGGGCCTGCACCATGGCTGGGTAGGCGGCCTGCGTGGCCAGGGCCTCCGGGCTGAAGTTCTCGTTCTTGGGGAGGGCGGTGGTGACGAACGTGTGAGGCACTGCCGCAAACTGGGGCGACGACGTGGCGATGGCGGGGGCGGCTCCCGAGCCCTCCACGTCGGCGCCGCCGACCGGGATGAGCAGGGGCTGCGTGCCGGGGATCACCAGGTGCTGGGGCAGGCTGCCGGCGTACGTGATCGCCTGCTGCTGGCTGCTCAGGTAGCCGATGACCGGCGCTTGGGTCCCCGCGTAGAAGGCGGTGGCCGGCAGTCCGACCGGGAGTGGCTCCGAGGCGCTGTGTGTGGTCTGGATGACCGTGTGGGGGGACAGCGTGGCGACGGCGGCGGCCTTCACGCCTTCGGGGCCCAGGGCCTGTTGGGGTGACAGCGCGTAGGACCGGTGCCCGGGCTTCCCTAGATGCAGGCCGCTTTTGTCGTTGAGGGTGGAGGGCGAGGCCTCCCGGTGCGTGACCGGCTGCACCTCCAGGTCGGCGGCGGGCGCGCTGCTGGTGGGCAGGACCATCACAGAGGCCCGGACCCCCGAGGAGTCCCGACCGCCGTAGTCCGCGGCGCTCGGGTGCACCACCACGTGCCTGGACTCGTACGGGTGAGGAAGCGACTTCCCCTTCACCAGGCCCAGGTCGGCGGAGCTCGGGGCCCCGTACCTGCGGCCCTTCTCCATCTCGCCGTTCAGGAGCTCCTTGGCCTGCATGGCCTGCAGCCTGCCGCTGTCGGCTTTCTTGGCGGCCTCCCGCGGGACGAAGTGGCCGCCGGAGTCGGTGTATTGCACTACGACCTGGGGGGAGGGCCCCAGGGTGAGCGTGTGTGGGATCATCGTCTGGTGCGGGTGCAGGTGGACGGGGATGGCCGGAGGGGACGCCGTGCGCCCGGCGCTCTGCGGAGAGCTGGAGATGTGCACGTACTGGTTTTGCTGGGTGGGAGGGGGGGACCCCGGGGGGCCGAGCCCCGACGTCCTGCCCAGGTGCTGCTGCTCAGCCTTGTGTCCCGAGGCTTGGCTCAGACTGCCCATGTTGGCCAGCAGAGTGGAATAGGCTTCCAGCTGGGAGCGCTGGGATGGAGTGGTGGCCCCCGCGGCCGAGGCCACGGCACTGGTGACGGGGCTGGCCGTCGGGGAGATCAGCTGCGAAGGGATGAACCCGGCGTAGGGCCCGCTGTACTGGGAGGACCCGATGAACTGGAAAGTGTGCGGCAGGTGAGCGTACTGCACGGGGGACACCGGCGTCCCCGACTGCGGGGGAGGGTACGCGGCGGGCAGCGTGGTGGTCGCCGGCACGGACCTGGGCGCGCTGGGCGGGGAGTAGTCCAGCCCCGCGGACAGCGCTTTGTGTAAACCTATTCCCTGCTGTAAACCCAGCTCCACCGGGGCCCCCGCCGGGCCGTGCCTGCCGCCCCCGTGGCCGCGGCCCCCCGGGTTGCCGGGGAGCCATGCCACGGCCTCCGCCCGGTGGTTGTCGCTGGGCGCCGCGGCGGCCTTCTCCTCCGAAGGCCGGCTGGTGGCGGGGATCTCGCGCTTCTTGGGAGGCAGGCATTCGTTGCTCCGCTCTTGGTTGGATTTCATTTTTCGCCGTCCCCCCTCCACGGTGACTGTTTCACTGTCTGGCTGGCTCTGGTTTTAGTCTGATACATGGAAAGTCACATTTGATTTCTGTAGGGGATCCAGGCTCTTCATGAGGAATCATCTCCCCGTGGGTGCGATCGGCCCGCAGCAGCTCTGGAATCTGGGAAGAGGCAGACAGGGTGGGGGGCGAGGGGAAGAGGAGGGAAAGGAAATCAGAACATCAGACTGAGACTAGGCCTCTGGCTTCCACGTGAATTCCCCAAAACCTGATCACGGGCCCCAGCATTGAAGCCCATGAAAACACTCGCCACGTTGGAGAGCACATCAGGTAGACGCGAGGATAACCGGGAGGTCAGAACTCACAGCAGATACCTTCTGATGGCATGAACAGCTCCCCCTAAGACCCTCTGCGTTTCTCAATACCCTCTCTCCCTATTTTCTTTTCTTCTAACGGGGGAGATGATTTGGTTCTTAAATTTCCTTTTCAGAAATGCTGGTCCCTTCTTTACCTCTTTGCCTTGCTGGGAAATCCAAAGAAGCCCACAGGAAGGGTGACCTTAGGGGAAGTCGGCCTCAGATGCAGGTGCTGGGAAGGAGCAGGTGAGGAGTGGGGGAGGGGTCCCAGGCCACCTTCAGGTGTAAGGTCTGGGGTTGGCGGAGGTTGGGGGCGGGGGGGGGGGGGAGTAGTCTCAGGCCATCTTCAGGAATAAGGTCGGGGGTGGGGGGGGGTAGTGCCGGGTCAGCTTCAGGTGTAAGGTCTGATGCCTCACCTGCCGGGGCTCCTACTCAAAGGTTCAAAGGTTCTGCCTGACTCAGGGTCCATACTCTGGTCCAAAGCCACTCTCTCTTCCCTCGCACACATGCACAATACCACATGCCAACTCAGCAGAGGCAGCCAAAAATAATCTTGTTCTCTACAAGTTTCCAAAGAATTCCCAGTACAGCTACTCATAGGGTAACAGAAAGCCAAAAGAAATCTGTGAGACAGTTAAAAAATGAATATGGTTATGGTTTTACACACACAAAAAAAGTGCGCTAATAGGGAGGCTATGTTGAAGGTTTCTCCTTCATGACGGTTATTCTTTCTTTCTTTCTGTCTCTCTCTCTCTCTCTCTCTCTCTCTCTCCATGTAGTCTCTGAATTTTCTCTTCACACCAGCTCCCTCCCTTTCTCCTGGGAAAAGGCCAACCCGCCATTAACCCTAGAGATGAAACCTCTTTTCAGATCCATCAGCCCCATGCGCCTCAATCGCGATCTATAAATAGTGGGCTGGGAGCCAGTTACATACATATATCTCAGTCCCTCGGTGGCCGGTGAACTTGGAGTCACCGTGACTGTGTGGGCAGATGGACACCCACTGGCAACAGGCAGCACATCAGTGGGACTAACAGGAACCGGGCTAATGAGCAGATGCGAGTGCCCCTTGCAGGCACCAGCTGTAGACACAAGCACTGTCACGTGCGGGCATCCTGGGAAACTGAGGCACGGGGCTTTGGGTTTTAGCATTTCTCCTACCCAGACCCTCTTTTCCACAATCTGATTTTATAAACATTTTTTAATCTTTATTTATTTTTGAGAGAGAGAGAGAGAGAGAGAGAGAGAGAGAGACTGAGCATGAGTGGGGGAGGGGCAGAGAGAGAGGGAGACACAGAATCCCAAGCAGGCTCCAGGCTCCGAGCTGTCAGCACAGAGCCTGACGTGGGGCTTGAACTCATGAACTGTGAGATCATGACCTGAGCCAAAGTCGGACGCTTAACAGACTGAGCCACCCAGGCTTTACTTATTTTATTTATTTGGTGTTTTTTCTTAACTTTCTTTTATTTTTCAGAGAGAGACAGCACAAGTGGGGGAGGAGCAGAGAGAGAGGGGACACGACTACCCGAAACCGGCTCAGCGCTGACCGCAGAGGGCCTGACAAGGGGCTCAAACCCACGGACCGCAAGGCCGTGAACTGAGCGGAGGTCAGACGCCTCACCGACTGAACCACCCGGGCGCCCCTTCTACACTCTGATTTTCAAACAAGCACAACAAGGCAGCAAGCAGCCTTCGGCATCTGGTCCTCGCTGACGCTGAAGCAATGGGGCATCCCCACCGTCACACGGCCTCTTTTCTCTCCTCTTGCCTGTCCCAGCTTATCCCCATCTCTCCTATGTAGCTGCACTACCCCAGCCTAATCGGCAACCTTTTTTTTTTTTTTTGGCCAATGATTTTAGCGGCCGTTGTTACTCTTGCTTCAACATCGTTGCCAAACATCGCGATAAAAAGATTATTCAAAAGACAGTGCCTGACCTCAATGGTTGTGGTCAGGGGCACACGAGGTGGAAGTTTGTAAATTTGGGGTCTCAACATCAAAGGCCATTTCAATAAGAACAGGGTTTCTCATTTGACAGGAGAGGCACTTTAAAGCCTGGGATGGAAACAAAAAACAAAGTGCAAAGATCTAGTACGTTCATGCCGGAGAAATACCTGCGTTGAAGAAATGATGTCACTTATATCTCCTCCCGACCTAGGGCTTTTATACGTTCAGAATAACCGTGCTCTGTGTAGCCTTCTTTTATAAACAGCGCAGCCCATAATTTACGCACAATATTTGCAAATCAATCAGGGGGCCAGTGCTACGTTTAAAACAATGACAGAATAAAATTAAATCACAAACTTCTAAAAAAAAATCAGTTGCCCCTTCTGGCTGCTTAACAAGTGCTGACAATGATCTTTTAGCTGTAGATCTCAAGAGTCACTTAAAGAATTGTATAACTCCCACTTTCCCACATCAACTAGCAAAGTCATTTAGAGCCACTCAAAGCAAACCGGTCCACGCGCCCCCTGCTGGTTCCACAGTAGCACTGCTCCAATAAAACCCCACAGGATTTCATTAGGGATGTTCATGCAAGAGTGATATGTCAGAATCCAAAATGAGAACATTTGCATATAGTAGGCCCAGCCAGTAAGGGAATAGGTTAATTAGCCCAAGGCAGCTCGAGGGAAGAAAAAGCAGCAGCATAAAAGTCCTTTCAAAGCCAAGCAAAATGTCAAACACATTCAGAAGAGGTCCATTAGCAATGCAAATGTAAAATTGCCTGTACAACCGAATGCACAATACCCCAAACCAGAAACCCCCTCTGAAGGTACTTCTTAAAGAGCCCGGCTTTAGAGAATCTGAAAAGGAATGCTGACTTGGTGCTCAGTAGTGCCTTAGTTTATTTATAGTGTTTATTTGAGAGACGCTGGCTTAGCTGGCCCTAAAGATCTCTGTACAGACTCCAGGGCTGGTCTTCTGCTAATGGACCACCGGGACATATTGGCCTTAATGCACAGATTCAAATTTATTCTTCTGAAAAGCGAGCCATTGATAAATGTCTTTTGCAGATAATACTAACGATAAATCAGGGATCCAGAGATGACCACGGGAGCTGGAGCGACCTAGAGCCAGACTGATACAAATTTCAACCCATCCTCCTCCTCCGTTTAGAATTTAGAATGTCTCCTCTTTGCCACTGCAGCTTGGAGGAGACGGGGCTCTCCAATTCCGGGACATGTGTCCCATCTCCGTGCCCACGAGCTCTGTACTATCTGAAGCTGCCATCAGGAAGCACTGCCAGGGGAGGGATCGAGTCTTGCTGTATTTTCAGAGAACCACTAGAGGGCGCCACAGTTTGCCACCAGGTCCCCGGTAACGGGATTTGGTTCTTCATGGAATTGAAAGAACGGGGGGTATATAACATGAAGGTGGAAAAGCAGAGAGAGGAAAAGGAAGGGAGAGAGAAAGAGATTTAAAAAAAAAAAAAAGAGAGAAAAAGAGAAAAAAAGGAGAGTGGAATTTTTGCCTTGTAGGGTCTTTTTCTAGCTGCAGACAAATGGCCTCTGTGTCCCTAACCACCTTCTTGGGGCTGAAACACAATAGTTTAGCTGGGCCCCTGGGGGGCTCACTTCTGGACGAACAACAGAAAGATTTCTTCACGACATGAGGCCACACACTATTTTCTAAACGCTAAGTTCCCAAAGAACCACATACACACATCTTATTGTTCAAACATTATTGTTAAGAAAGTTACTGGATGAATCGAGACAAAGTTATTAAGGGTTTAACCACATACGGAATCTCGGCTCTGAATGCACTTATCTTAAGCATCTTTATATCTACATTTTAACCTATTGCCCTATTCGTATCTTACCGTTTAACTCAGTGTAATAAGGCTTTGCTCTCCAGCGTGCAGGCCTCAAACCAGCGACACCAGTAGCCCCGACAGCTTTAGAAATGTAGGACCCCAGACCCCACCCAGCCCTCCTGATTTAGAATCTGCATTTTAACAAGATTGCCAGATGATTCATATGCACAGGAAGGTTTCAGAAACTCAGGTATGAGATTAAATTTTCTAATCATAAGCTTCTAAGCAAATTAAACTTCTCTAGCCTCTCTTTCTGATGAAGGGGGTGTTGAGAAAGCAAACGCAGACTGGATGGAGCCTTGGCGATAAGCAGCTAATATTTAGGAAATATGCCGGTGTTTATTTGGGGGTCACTGAGACTCAATAGAGTTCTCAGTAACAAATGCTCCTTTTCTTCCTGTTCTTTGTGTCTTCACAAAATATATGGAAACGCACTTTTTATTATTTTTTTTTTAATTTTTTTTTCAACGTTTATTTATTTTTGGGACAGAGAGAGACAGAGCATGAACGGGGGAGGGGCAGAGAGAGAGGGAGACACAGAATCGGAAACAGGCTCCAGGCTCTGAGCCATCAGCCCAGAGCCCGACGCGGGGCTCGAACTCCCGGACCGCGAGATCGTGACCTGGCTGAAGTCGGACGCTTAACCGACTGCGCCACCCAGGCACCCCTGGAAACGCACTTTAAAAAAGCTGTTATCATCAATTTTATATGAGACTCAATCATCAAGACGCAAAACAAAATTTAACAAAAGAAGCCCCACACTTACGTCTTCGCTGCAATTCAAAAAAACTTCCCCCATTACGGTCTTTCAGAAATGATAGGAAAATGAGATGCTTCTGAGCTGGAGGATGTGGGAATGTGTCCCCATGGAGTCCAAGTCCTGTAAATAACAACTGCTTTCAACGGGAGCCACTCCTAGGAGTTGGATACATACAGTCCTAAAACTGCTCTCCCGGGTCATGGCTGTAAACGGAACTGCTCTGCCCGGCACACCCAACTGTGTGAGTTTCCGAGCTTGAGCGGACCCCAGGGCTGTGGGACACGCACGTCTGTGCACGAGAGAGGCATGAACTGATGAATCTGGGTCAGTTCTGGAAAAACTGCAGGACCATTTAGGAGACAGAACGCCTGGCCATGACGGGAGGTCACCGGGGCTCCGCCAGGATTCTCGAAGTCCTGGCTTGCCAGTGTCCTTTCTGTTCACTCCACACAGTTCTTCATTCAGGTTAACTATGAAAAGCAGGCCTAACTCTGTCATCCGTGGGGCTTCAGGATGGAGAGAGGTGAGGGTGGGATGACCACACAATTAGCTACCTTCACAGTGGATGGGACAAGCGTGCCCCGAGGGAAGCGGGTCACAGATTCATTCATCAGAGACTCACCTTAGTTCAAACATGGACAGTGGGCTCTAACTGTTCAGTGTCAGTGTGGAGCAAATAGTATGCCAGAACTCTATTTTTAGTTCTATTCTGCCCAACATTTTATTAGCGTTAAAAAAATCGTCTTCAGAGGGAACAGAAAGCTAGAAGAGACGTTTTCTAGATTATTGCGATTAATATTCAGACATAGGTATCCTCCACTTTGTCAAAGTTTGCCTTACGCTTGGCTCTTACTAAAGACCTACGTTAGCACCTGCTTTTGCAAACCAAAAGCATTCCAAAGAGGATTTTGCTTTTGCAAAAAAGGCGAAAAGCAAAAAAAAAAAAAAAAAAAAAAAAAAAAAAAAAAAAAAAAAAACCAACAAAAAAACAAAACAAAACAAAAAAAACCCCAGCCTTCAGCACCTGTCTTGCCGTGAGCTGTTGTGGAGGCAGCGCGCACCCTGAACAGTGTGAGTAGCGCCACCAAGCGCCTTTCTGGGGAACTACACCCAGCCTCTCAGCATCCAGCGGCCATAGTTTGAACTGTGTTCTTTGAGCATCTGGGCTTTATCGGGATTTACTTGGTGCATCTGTTAGCAAGATGTGTCCTAAGGTATCAGAAAAGCCTAAGAGAGGTTATTTTGGGGGGTCTGGGAATGCTACAACGTTATCCAGGTAAATTAATGGTAATTACTTCTTCGCTTAATGCCATTTGGGCTTACAAGAGCTTTCATAGGAACACTCTGCTTTCCAACAGCGGGAGGGGAACCTATACATCCTCAGAAGCTGGGAGTGATGGCACAAAACCAAGAAAATTAAGATTGCTGAGAATAAATGTAAATGCTTGCCCTCAGTTTCAACAGCTCAATTCATTCGATAGCAGGGGCTGGAGAGATCTGGCCTCAGATTGGTTCAAATGAAGGAGCCTAGCGATTTTTTGTTTGACCATACATTTCATATGAACCAACAGTTTGGTGTGGTGCCTGCAAGGCTGGAGTGATTCTGAGCTTCACTGATAACGCAACATTCAGAATAAAAGGGATAAATCCTGCAACATCATATTTTGGTAAAAGTACAGTCCAAGTACTGAGGCAGGGGGTCAGGGCACAACGGAGTGGGTCCAGGGTGGACCGACTGGGTCATTGAGAGGTCTGGACACAAGGCAGGCAAGTAACAGCGGAGGCAGCTGAGGATATATGGCCCGGGGAAGCACGGGAGAAACCGGAACATAACAGCAATGCTCAGTCTCTACGGGGCTGTCCCCAGAAGGCAGGAGCACAGAACTCAGCCCCAGATTACTTGAGTAGGTACAGTGAAAATCAGCAAGTAGTTAGAACTGTTAAGAATAGGTTGGGCAGCCTAATGGGGCGGGGATCCCTGTGTCGCCCCAAGGGTTGAGACTGAGTTTGGAGACTGATGGTCCCAGATAAGTGGAGGAGACCCCTGTCCTGCCCAGGTGCTCATGCTCCCTATTTTTATGTATTTTTTTCATTACAAAGATTTTGAGACCGTGATTTCACCCGTGTCAAGCTGGCTTGCTCATAAGCCTAGCCCACTTTCCAACTTTCTTTTTGCTGTGTCCTCAGTGCAGAGCGATTATATGCTCTCTCTGTTCCGCCTGGCATAGAGCTTCACGGCGCAGGCCTCCTGCTCCAAAATGAGGTGGCTTCTGGAGAGAACGAAGGGTCCACTCCAGGTCCCTTTAGGCCAGAGGCCACTGGAGAGGTGAGCACAACTTTGCAGAAGAGGCCGCTAGCTATCCCCCCACACACGCGGGCCCCCCTTCTCTCCTCTGCCTCTTGTGACGCGGACCTTGCCCTTCACAGAAGTGCGGCGAGCGTGAAGAGAAACACCAAAGAATAACAGCTTACCATCCGCAATCTACACAAGTGCTTGAGGACATAAGGAAAAGGTACAAGGGTACCTTAATTTGCACCACTAACAAGATAGGGCAGTGGACTGAACAGAGGACCCCCAAAAGGTATGGCCATCTGGAAGTGATGAGTGCGACTTTACTTGGAATAAAAGGGAATGTGTTTCAGGATCTTGGGATGAGATGATGACAGATTGTCCAGGTGAGCCCTCCATCCAATGACAAGTCTCCTTGTAAGAGAAAGGCAGAGAAAGGTTTGAGACACACAGATACACGGCACCATATGAAGACGGAAGGAGAGACAATGGGGTTTTACGGCCCCAAGCCAAGGAACACTTGAAGCCCCCTGCAGCCGGAGAGGTCAAGGACAGATCCTCCCTAAGAGCCTCTGGTGGGAGCAGCATCCTGTCAACGCCTTGATTTCAGACATCTGGCCCCCAAAATTGTGCGATGAATTTCTCCCGTTTTATAAGCCCCCACGTTTGTGGTAATTTGTTAGGCAGCCCTAGGACATTAACACGAATGGCTTCCATTTATCCATCATCTAACATAGGTCAATAACTCGACTTAAGCATCTTACTTACCCCTTGCAACAAACTCTTTTTAAAACAATTTTTTTTAACATTTATTCATTTTTGAGAGGGAGAGAGACAGAGCACAAGTGGGGGAGGGGCAGAGAAAGAGGGATTCGCAGAATCTGAAGCAGGCTCCAGGCTCCGGGCTGTCAGCACAGAGCCCGACGCGGGGCTCGAACTCATGGACTGAGAGATCACGACCTGAGCTGAGGTTGGACGCCTGACTGACTGAGCCACCCAGGCGTCCCTACAATCTCTTGAGGTTTGTATTTTCATCTCTAGTTTTTCAGCGGGGGACACAGGCTTGGTTAAGGCCTCACAGTCAGAGGAGAAGCCAGCACTGGAAACCACTTTTTTATTCTTTCCAACCATGATGTCGGGCAGACGGATGCACGGGGTTGCACCATGGTGATGGGAACCGGATGGCAAAGCTTCCACGTGGGAAAGACAGGATGCACAGGGACGAGAGGGGGAAAGACGGCCACGGAGCCTGGGCACGGAAGCCGGCGCTAATCTCGGACTGCAGCTGACCACGTGGTACTCAGTGCCACGGGCTGGGGTGACTAAGGAGGAGAGATCTGGATCCTGTCACCTCACAGGTGAGCCGGGGACCCCCAGCACCACCCGGCTCCCTGCTCAATGCCACCCACCCAGTTCTGATCTGGATCATAGTAGAACTGAGACCCCCGAGACCACATCCCGCGTGGCTCAGAATCGTGGACACGAACACCCTCTCTCCCCGTCTAGTGCCACAAAAAGTAAGTTCAAGTCTGCACTCCAGGTGCACGTGTCCTCCCCCTCAGTGGCCACAATGCGTACGACAGGGCGGCTCCCTCCGAGGCAGTGCCTGGCTGTGGAGACAGGGATGTGCCCCATCGGATGGGATCTTAGTAGGATAAGGAAACGGTCCAGCTCTCCATATTAGCAGCACCGTGAAGAATAGTCGGGGGGGCTCTGCTCACGTGTAGGTTTTTTTTTTTGGCAACGACGCGGCCCCATTTGGGTGCCCCCTGGCTGGGGCCACATCTAAAGACTAGGAGTCTTTCCTCCGATTGAAAGCCCTGACCGAGATGTTGGAGGGGAACCCTCAAGACGCAGGGCCGCTCTGGCTGTTCTTCTCCCACTGAAGTCCTCCGCCCGGCAAGTAGCTAAACCGCCGTGTCCCTTGTCCCTAAGTGGGGCTCCGCTATTTCCTACTGCTGTCAGCAACACGGAGGGACGGCCTTCACCAAGCTTAGGCGAAAGCTTTTCTCAGATTCCTGGCTTCTGCCATTACTGCCCCTGGCCAACACGAGGACACGGAGACCAGGCGGTGTTTTTAGTGGGTTCTGCCTCCCTGTGGACACACGAGGGGATCTGCCACGCGGGTGGGGTCCACCGCGTGGGGACATGGCGCATGTTCGCGCGCTGGAGGACAGGATGTGCGAAAGAGGAGGGGGAGAGGGGCGAGGCCGGCAGCTGGGCTGTGCTGTCCCTGGAAGTCGGCTCATGTGGAATGTCACTGCCGCATCTGGGTAGCCAGAGTCCCCTGGCAGCCTGCCCACGCTGGGATTCCTGGAAAGGCTCAAGACGGAAAAATAATCACTTGGAGGGATAACCATCTGGGTTGAAACTGGTCCCAAATGAATTGTCCAACAGAGTTTGAGTTTGTAAGAAAAGCTGGAAATGCCTTTCTGTCACGACCTTCCCCGGCTCAATACACAAGCAAATACCTTTCTGCTTTCAAGTGTCCCGTGTGCCAGACTAGCCACCCTGGGACACCCAAGTCTCTGTTTCTTCACCTCTCTGGCTGAAGGCTGGGGACAGTCAGATGCACGGGCACTTGCCGGCACTCTGCACTTGGTGGTTCTCGCCTAGCCCCAGAGTGACCTGCTCGGAGAGCAGCGGTGCTAGGCCCCTCTGTGGTCTCATCCCGGGGACGGCTGCGACAGGTGCAGATAAACACAGTTAGAGTCGGGGCTGGAAGGACAAGAATCTGCATTTTTTTTAAGAAGAAGAAGAACGAGGAGGAGGGAAATCATGAATTTGGGGAGACTATGTGAAATCGACAAATATTCTGTTTTCTGCAATCAAGTTGGCTAGGCATTCAAATGTTTACTTATTTTTGAGAGAGCACGAGTGGGGGAGGGGCAGCGGGAGGGGGACAGGGGATCCGAGGCGGGCTCTGTGCTGACAGCAGCAAGCCCGATACAGGGCTCGAACTCACGAACCGCGAGATCAAGACCTGAGCCGAAGGTGGACGCTCAGCCGACTGAGTCACCCAGATGCCCCTCATTTTTTGACTGTCAATTTAATGTTCTTAGCCCTACAGGGGTATAGCTCAGTACAGAATTCACGCGGTGCCCACATCCATTGGCATACCTGGAATATCAGGATACGGATTAACGTTATTATGGAACTACCGACAGGAAGGTAACACATCCACATTATTATTACTCCCACTAAGAAGGACAGAGATAATAAGAAGAATAAGCTATGGGCGGTAGACTGTAGGTTCTCAACCCGGCTTCACCCCTAAGTGCCTATGTAACATGTTTTCTCTTTCAACGTAATCTTTATCTTACTCAAATTATACATGTGCCCAGTGTAGGGAGGCGGGTGTTTCAACAGTGTGTGATGCTGTAATCAATATCTCTGCCAATTAAATGGGCACATGCACAGTGCTTGGCAGAATGCACGCCCTCAATAAATGGTAGCCATCGTCGTTATAATTCAGCAAATGCTTTCTTGTCAGTTCCCAGTTCTTTCCCACACTTGTCTGCTGCTAATCGCTCCTGCTTCCACACTCAAATCCAATAGAGGACCTTCCAACTAGCAATCCTTTCAAACATCTGGGGTTTCTTCCCTCACGCTGTGATTTATACAAAAGAGAAAGTCACGGATAACTGACAATTTGTTTTCTTTCTTCAGTTGATCAAGGGAATGATAATCGGTCCCAATGCACAGGCCCTCCTCCTTCACACCAAAGAGCGTGCAAGCAACTCAACATATACAAGTAGAATAAACACAAAGGGGGTTTGCTAACCTCAGGCTATAGGCATTTCCTGGTAAAGGGTAAGTGTATGGGTTCCTTCTTCCACTCCGCCTGCTTTTCCACAATACTTCTTGGATGAGTAATCCCCAAAAGGCGTGGTGGGGAAATGCAGAATCTTTTTCCACATCCCACAGGAAGGCTGCCAGCTGTCTCCTTGCACACACTCTCCTAAGTCTTGCTACATGGCACAAAGGAAAGCACCAGAAGTCGCTAGAGGAGGCTTCGATTCTACCAGGCGCCAGGGGCTGGATCTCTGGGAGATCAGATGGTCCAAGTGTATGAACAGAGAATGTGAAAATCCCCATCAAGTCAGAAAAATGCCTTTCTGCGACTAAGGCATTCTAAGAGGGTCTCAAAGCATTCATTGCCCTTGATGTGGCTGGATGAAAGGGAAGTGGAAACCCCTGGATAATCCATAAACTAACAAAGCATTCCTCCAGGGTAGTAAATGTTGGTTTCCCTTCTACGGTTGTTTTCCAGTCTCTGGGATACTGTACAGTCTTTCAGTCTTCTCGACTGCAAAAGCCCTGAGACGTCCTGGGACCCAGCCTCCCCAAGGCAAAGCAGGCACGACACAGGTCACTGAGTCTGTCTTTGTATAAGGCTACAGGAATGCTTTACACACAAGCAACAACCCGTGTATGATCGTCCTGTTGTAAAGACAAGGGGGTGATACTCAGGGTGTAAGCGATTTGCCTAAGGCTTACGTGGTTCATAAATGGCAGAAATAAGATGAAAATCTTGGTGTATCTATACACAAACCTGGGTTCCAACTCTTGGATTGTGAGTGGATCTGCTGGTATGTAGTGCAGGAGTAACCTTACTCAAAAACAGGTCTGGCCTCAGCTACCAGGCTTCTGGGATGTCCTGCCGGATAGGAGCATGTGTGTTTCCCTGGGGCGCGGGGCGGGGGGAAGGTTGGCCTCCAGACAGCCTAACCTTGTGACTTAGGATGGGGGCTTTGGGCCGTGCAGTATCATTCCAACATCTGGAGGAACAAACCATTAAAGGTATTCACCCCACCTCCAGGAGGGGCTGGAGACAAAGAGCAGCCATGTGGATGCTATGTGATTCAACTCCAATAAAAACTCTAGACACCGAGACTTGAGTGAACTTCCCTGGGGGCAATATTCCATGGGTACACACTGTGAACGGGGGAGGTTAACACCCTCTAGCTCCATGGGGAGAAACTCAGAATCTTTGGGCCCCTCCGGAGTCTGCCCTATATGCCTCTTCCCCTGGCTGATTTCAGTCTGTATCCTTTCTCTGTGGTCATCTGTAACTGTGAGTAAAAGAGCTTCCCGTGAGTTTTGTGAGTGCTTCTAGTGAATTATGGAACCTGAGAGTGGTTTGGGGAACCCCCCTCTCCCAGAGTTGTAACTTGTGTCAGAATCGAGGGAAGTCTTGTGGGAACTGTTCTGACTTTCTACTTGGCCCATAAACTCCTTCTTATACTTTGTGACGATTATACACGTAAGAGAAACAGATCAAGTAACAGACATAATAAATGAAGTCCACCAGGGTTCATGGGTGAGAACAAATCATTAACCAAAGATTAGATCCGTCCAAATCTAACAGTGGCCAGGCAAATGAGTGGAACAGAAAGGTAGGTGCTCCTACCTACATGCTACCCAGCATCATCCAATCTGGGCCAGGGCCCAGTCAAGAAAGCCTCCCCACGGCAGTTATCCAATGGTAAGAGGATTGAGTGGTTCAAGGTTTTTTAGGTCCAGAGTCGGGAGTATTGGAGCAATGGGGGAAACCCACCAGCTAACTCACTGGTGTCTCAGTCTTCCCAGTCTGCTGAATGAACTGACTTACTGGACATCTCCCATGGCCACCGGGTATCGACCATCCCACCAGACCAAGTGGAGGGCTGGGCCCCATCACCTGCCTCTCCAGATTGTTGACGAAGCGCTTCTGATAGAACACAAAGGAAGTCATGCCTGTGCCTGGGACAGTACTGTTTCACTGTGTTCTTGGTTCTGTGTGCAATAACAGGTGTCCCAGAGGCAGCAACTGTGGGCTGGGACAAGACATCCGGGAGCCTTGGTCTCAGCGCCTTACTCGCTGCACCTGCAGATCAAGAAGTCAACCCTCGCTGCACATTAGACTCACCCAGGTTGCTTTCAAAA
This sequence comes from Prionailurus bengalensis, assembly GCF_016509475.1. NCBI lineage: Eukaryota > Metazoa > Chordata > Mammalia > Carnivora > Felidae > Prionailurus > Prionailurus bengalensis. The sequence goes on along the minus strand of NC_057349.1, from coordinate 12,824,741 downwards.
ACAATACCAACGTCCCGACTCGCTCTAGACAGCTAAATCAGAATCCGCCTAGACCGCAGGGCCCAGCATTGGCATTTTCAAAGATGCACCAGGGGCTTCTAACATGCAGCCAGAGGTGAGATCAGACATACGATCTTCGTTCCATGCGAAGTCCACTCCTTGGCAGAATGCCTCCACGATGCTTAAAGACAGCCTCCGATCGTCTACCCCCCCCTCCACTAACATAAAAACGATGTTCTCACCTCCTCTGACTGCGTTTAGAAATTACATGTCTGCAGTGAGATGCTACCACATACCCATTAGAACAGCCCTGACTTAAACAAAAGGGAAACAACAAGCTTTGGAGAAGACATGGAGAAACCGGGACCCTCGCGCCTCGCTGGTGGGACTGCCTGTAACGTGGTGCGGCTGCTGTGGAAAACTCTGGTGGTTCCTCGCGAAGTTAAATGTAGAATCATCATGTGACCCAGCAAGTCTACTTGGAGGCGCACACCCAAAGGAACTGAGAGCGGAGACTCGAATGATGCTTTATGCCAGCGTGCATAGCAGCATCTTTCCCAGTAGACAAAAGGTAGAGATGTCTAGAATGTCCATCCACAGAGACGTGGATACACAAAATGTGGCCTGGCCGTACAACGGACGATTTCTTACTCAGGCTTCAAAGGGAAGGGAATTCTGATCCGTGCTACGAGATGGGTGGATCTGGAGCCACCGTGCTCAGCGAAAGAAGCCTGATGCAGAAGGGCAGATAGTGTATAATTCTCCTTATAGGAGGGACTTAGAACGGGCACATTCACAGCGACGGAAAGTAGAACTGAGGTTACCGGGGTGGGAGAAGGGGAGGGGAGCTACTGTTCCGCATGCCTACAGAGTTGGTCCGGGATGACGACGATGTTCTGGAGACGGAGAGCGGTGATGGTTGCTTGAAAACGCGAACGTGCCTCGTGTCGCCGAGATGCTTAGAAGTGGTTAAAATGGGGGATTTTATGTCATGTATATTTTATCACAATAAAAGGGAATTTTTCAAAATGACAAGTCACGGTCTTAAAAAGTCTGAAGCTTCAAGCGCAGTTTCGTTTTTCAACTTGGCAGGGCCCCTGCCTCCTAGTGTTGCCTGGAGGCCCACGGCTGGCAAAAATACCTTCTAGAGGCAGCCTGCTTTCCCTGGCCGGACGTCAGGGCCTCTTTCAAAGCCCTCCACGTGGTAATGCACTTTTCCACAGCCCCAAGGGCAACTATGAGTGAGAAAAAGTTAAGGAGCATCAATTTCGGGGGGCATCGCCCCCCGAGCTCCCTACCCTGCCATTGCTGGCTCAGGACGGCGGGCCGGCTGGCATCCCCACCCCCTACGTCCCCCCTGTACCTTATCGCCCGGGTATGTCAGCCCCACCCTCTGCATCAGGGACACCGAGCCGTGGTGAAGGGCCACTGAGTAAATATTTTCAGCTCTGTGGGCCATGCGGTCTCCGGCACAACTCGACCCTTTGCTGTGGCGTGAAAGTGCGGCAGATAATACGTACGCGAGCGGGCGCAGCTGCGTCCCGTTCCAACCCTCAAACTTGCCTGGCTCCAGGCCTTTGGGGATGCGTCCTCCATCTGCTCGGAGCTGCTCCCACGCCAGCCACTACCCCTCCACAGGGCGCCCTGCTGGCTGTCTCCTAATCCGGTGGTGCCCACATCGCGAGTGCCCAGACGGCCCAGATGCCAGTGGCCTGGGAACCACACTTTGAGAACCACTGTTCTCCGTTATCTTTCACGCGTCTCTTTACACATCACTTGCCGTAGGTTCTTCCCACCCCCAGCCCGTATCCTGTGCCTCTCCTTAGTGTCCTTGGACGTGCTGCCCTATTTTACCAGAAACACGCAGTCCGACAGCTGTCTGCTTGGCTACCTCCCCGGCGGGCCCCTAGGCTGCCACTGGCCACCCCTCCACGCCTTTGACCATTGCAGACACCCTGTGACTTTCTTCGGTCAACATTCCTGAAACCTCAGCAAAGCCACGTAAGACCACACCGCGGTCTTGTCCATCTCCGTCTCTAAGGCTTACCAATACTTACGTAACTACCACAGTCTCTTTATTTTTTAAGTTTATTTACTTATTTTGAGAGAGAGTGTGAGTGTGTGTGTGTGTGTGTGTGTGTGAGCAAGGGAGGGGCAGAGAGAATGGAAGAGAGAGAGCAAGGGAGAGGGAGAGGGAGAATCCCAAGCAGGCTCCGTACTGTCAGTGCAGAGCCCAAGTTGGGGCTCGATCTCACGAACCCTAACTATTGAAGTCTTTTTTTTTAAGTTCATTTATTTTGAGAGAGAGAGAGTGTGTGTGGGAGCAAAGGAGGGGCAGAGAGAGGGGGAGAGACAGAGAATCCCAAGCAGGCTCCGCACTGTCCGCACACAGCCCAGTGAGGTGCTTGAATCCATGAACCATGAGATCAAGACCTGAGCCGAAATCAGGAGTTAGAGGCTTAACCGACTGAGCCACCCAGGCGCCCCATAACTACCATAGTCTTACTCTGGGGCACTCACTGCACTTTTAAACTTGTTTTCATGCGTCCTCCTCGTTAGATTACAAACCTCCCCCCTGCCGGCCCCGTGCTGGGCACAGACTGCAATTTCATACCCTCGACATTCTAGGGTTGCTGTCCTGTCTTGGTTGGTTCATCGTTCTCATGCTCTGTCAGCCTACTGCCATTTGGTCTTTCTTACAAGTTGGCTACCAAGAGGCAAAACGTTTCCGGATCTTTTCTCCTAGGTTTTCGGATGTAACGACACAGTGTTGGATCAAAAATTGAACTCGGGACAGAGAACATAAAATACTGTGCGTTTGAAAAGCATCTGCACTCAGAGATTCCATTGCAAACACAAAGTCTCATGTGAGATTATTAACCTCCAATCCTTCCTGTGGCAGGAAGTACAGGGACACCATGTGAGATGTTGTTAAAGATGTGTGCTAGATGAGGCGGCCTCTGAAAATCCACATCCAATTACCCAAAACTATGTCCAGATTGTCCTACCATCAATTCCAAGGAAATGCTTCTGGTAGTCTTTGGATTTACTGGAAGGCATACGTATTTACAAAGACAACCGTTCTATTGAAACCAGCCTAAAGCACGCAGAGGAAGGACAGGGAGACAAGCTGTAAATCAGCCAAGATAAGAATTTTCTCTGAAACAAAATGTTTGTTTTCAAATGAGGGGTATGACTCACGCTCCGTGAATGGGTGGCTGGGTTCTGACCCTCCACAGATGGATTGTTCATTTTGAAAAAAGCAGAGCGAGCGGGAAACCCACTTTCTCCCTTCCTTTATCTCAGAATGAGGCTGAAGAGTGGGGCCCCAGATGTCCGAGTCGCGTCCAGTGACCAGCAAAATGCACCATGGGCTGACTGGCTACCTGCAGCTGTTTTCAATCAAAAAGCTGAATAATTACTGCGGCCTCTCCTGGGGCTCCCGTGCGGCCAGCACGAAGCTGGTGGAGCAGTGAGGACGCTGAATGAACTGCCAGAAACCCTACAGAATTCAGCTGCCAAACTCCTCCTCCTCCCCCTGGCTCAGCGTCATGAACTTAATCAGGTATTCATTCAACAACAGTTTTTTACGCTCTCCCCGGAAGGATGCCAGCGCCCTCTAAAGCGAGGCCCAGCGTCAAATCGACGGCATTTGGCAGGAAGAGGTCAGGGGCAGTGTTAGGTTCTTTTATTTAACTTAGGGCCCAGGAACAAGGGAATCACCCTTCTCCGCGGTACCTCTTGGACGTGCGGCGAAGGAGACGTTACGACGAAAAGCTGGTCAAAGAGAAGAAATGCTCTGCCTATCCTACGATGGTTTCTAGTTGTCCTTGCCGGGCCATCAACACGTGGTGGGACCGTGGCGTCGCACAGATCTAGGCTCGACTTCCGGCTTTTGACATTTGGTCGTTGGTGACTTTAGGGGAGCTGTTCAACTTTCTAAGCTTTGATTTCCTCTTTAAGAACATGGAGATAATAATAAACCCTATCTCGCAGAGTTATTATGGAAGTGCGTGGGGGGCATGTGGTCAGTTCTTAGCCGACGGGCTGGAGTATCTCGAAATAAGTTACCTCTAGCAATGCCCAGCTTTCCAGCATCAGATGACCTCCTCCTGGGGACTTGAGGACACAGGCGTGGGATCCTAACTGCCACACTTATAATTCTGATTCCATTACCCACCAGCTGTGTTTCTGTCCCTCCATCTCTAAGGTGGGAATAATACCAACATTCACCTCATAGGCTTGCTGTGAGTTCACCCACGGAAAGAACCTAATTCAGGGCCTGACATATCGCAAGAACTATAAATGTTGGCTGTTGATGTTACGATTATCTCTTGAGAAGGGCCTCCTTCACTCAGGTCACATTTTCATGCGTATTACAAAACTACTTTCCTCTCTTGAGCTCTTTCCCCGGTTACTTTGTGAATCACATGCACCCGTCGATTCCGGCAAAGATGTTAGGTAAAACCATCTCTATTTAAAAGGTGCCTTGCCTCACCTCCGTTAACGAGGGATTTTAAGTCTGAGCGTTTCAGAAAGTTTACTAACTCTCTAAAATTGTCTTCTAGGAAATAATCCCTGCTGGTGCCCTGATAAGTTTTTCTCCTTAACTGGGCCAAAGCCTTGTCTGCAAAACAAATGGTCAATGACATCGACATTCCAAAACAAAATCCAAATGCACTCATGTTTTAAATTTGGGCTGGTGTGTCTTATTTGCCTTTTATTCCTGCAGTATAAATAGAAGCTTTGGGGCTTCTTTGAACATAGAGCACAGGACACTCTTTAGGCACAATGACTCAGTACTAATGAAATCAATCTCTTTCCTATTTGACCACTTTAGAACACCCATCCCCTCACCAGAATCTCGGTCACATTACAAATGCACACACACACACACACACACACACACACACACACAATGGCTGGCTATTTTAGTTAAGGCCCTAATAGGAAAGCTGGCAGCATAGGAGGACCATAATCTAAACAGGCAATAAAATGTTTAATGAACAAATGAAACGCAACAAAGCCAGTCCATGCCCTGTTAACAAGAGAGTTCGTTTTCCTTATGAATACTGTGGCCTCGGAAGATAATCTCTCTGAGCCTCCGTTTCCTCATCTGTAACACGGAAACAATAATGATTTCAAAAGATCGCTGTGAGATGAAGCAGGACAACGCACGTGAGAAAGTACAATGTTTATCACAAAAAAAATCCGAATATGTTTTCTTATATGAACTTGAGTTGCAAACCTTTGACTGCCTGTAGTGAATTTCCACGTGGATGCTCTAACTTTCCCTATCACGCCTCTCAAACCAGCGTCCATTCTGGTTCCGTATTGGTCCAGTGGTTTTGCCCCATTTCCCCAGGCATAAGAACAGTTCCTCACTTTTGGTGCCTCCCTACCACTTAACTCCTAGGTTCACTGACTCCCCTAAGTTTGCCAGCCTTTCTTCAAAATATCGCAGCCACTGGGCATAAAAGCCTGGCATCTCCCACTTCTTTCCGTACCCACGGTGCAGTAAGGAACCTGGCCTTGCCCAGAGAAAGAGCTAGGCTTTGCTCGTGGCTTCGGGACGTCCCCTATGTCATACTTGATAGGAGTGCCTCTGCTCAGGACGAGGGCTTTGAGTCACAGCAAGTTACATAAGCCAAGCCTCTACTTCCTCGTCTTAAAATGGGGATAAACGGAATGCTTGGGTGGCTCAGTTGGTTAACTGCCCGACTCTTGATTTCGGCTCAGGTCACATCTCCTGGTTCGTGGGATCAAGCCCCACGTTGGGCTCTGCTCGGACAGTGTGGAGCCTGCTTGGGATTCTCTCTCTCTCCCTCTCTCTTCCCCTCCCCGCCTCTTAAAACAAATAAATAAACTTAAAAAATGGGGGTAAACAGACCTATCCTGCAGAATTAGGGTGAGCATTAAGTGAGGTACTACGGATTAAGCACTTCACACAGTGCGTAAGCACGGACTGTGCATGACATACGTATTGGCTAAGAAATGTTTCCTACATCAACATCGGTTCTTTTTTCCTTTATAGTTACAAGGTGAAGGAAACGGTCTGCGTGCTCTGATAATTCTGCCTCCAAGTGTGTCCATTTTGACTTCTGTTGTTCTTCTTCTAACAAATCTGTTTTTCCTGATTGACATTAAAAAAATTTTTTTTAATGTTTATTTATTTTTGAGAGAGACAGAGACAGAAGGCGCGTGGGTTAGGGGCAGAGAGAGGGAGACACAGAATCCGAAGCAGGCTCCAGGCCCCGAGCTGTCAGCACAGAGCCCGACGTGGGGCTTGAACTCAAGAACTGTGAGATCATGACCTGAGCCGAAGTCGGATGCTCAACAGACTGAGCCACCCAGGCACCCCTTCCTGATTGATATTTTAAAAGTTCTGCTTCCTTCTTTAATATGCGGGATCGATAAGTGTTCCTTATAACGTAATTCCAACAGAGTGACGTCAACCTGGGCCTCCCTTCTGTGTTTCAGTGTGGACCCATCAGCACCCCCTGGTTTCGTGACATAAACTACGGAGCTTCAGATGTGTGCCGAGGGCCACCCCATTCCTGTTCTTTTATAGACTATACCTTTGGTGGGGAAACGCAAGGAAAAGCCTTTAGTTCAGTGTGAGATAATTTATTAAAACAGGTTAGGCTTTTCCTATAAAAATGTATAAAATACATACACAAAATATGTATGTATGTATTATATGTGAAATATAGTATATATCATATACAATACAAAAATAGACATTTTATATATAATATATTGCACATGCGATATAAAAATATGTGACACAAATATCATATATATTCATATACGATATAAAAGATATATACTATATTTTATATATAACATATACTATAAAACATATCTATTTTATATTATACAAAACTTTTTCATAAGCCCATGTCTCAACATTTGGGATCTTGGGGCACCTGGGTGGCTCGGTCAGTTAAACGTCCAACTTTGGCTCAGGTCGTGATCTCATGGTTTGTGAGTATGAGCCCCACATCGAGCTCTTTGTTGTCAAGCACAGAGCCCACTTCCTCTGTCCCACCCTCTCTGCTTCTCCCCAGCTCTCGCTCTCTCTCAAAAATAAATAAACGTTAAAAAAATTGGGATCCTTCCCTTTTCTATAGTTTCAAAAAAATCTCTAGTTTGCTTCCATTTTGCTCTGGTTAACTCATGGGATGGGGGAGGGGTGGTAAAAACCAGGAACAGGCAGTGACCGAATCGATCAGTGGCATTTCCAAGGTAAACGATTCCACAAACCCATCATAAACATATAGTAAGACAGACACATGGTTAGCCTCTGAGAACTTCGCACAAAGCTCTCCACTGGGCACCAGAAGGGACCAACTGGGGAGGCGTGCACAAACCTTGAACAGCTGGGCATGAGTAATGTGTTAGACGGGTGGGTTTTGTTTCCTGTTTCACGGCTGATTTGAAACTTCCCTCAAGGACAGTGTGCACGATGAAATTTTCATTAAATGCATGGACTTATAAGCTCCCTCATAAAGCCATGACATTTCTAGATCACCACTGTGCATGAGAACAGGACAGTGAAGTTTCTCTGAGTTGATCATCAGAAACTCTGGTGACCTTATACAAATACACCTTCTCTGTAGCTTTCCCAGATGTAGCTGATCTGGGCTGGGCCCCAGGAATCTATATTTTTAAAAACTCCCCTGGTGATTCTGATTAGCAGCTAAGTTTGGGTACCTCCTACACATGGGTACACATGGTTCTTAACCTTGGCAGCTTGTCAGAATCACCTGGGGAGATTTTCAACAGTCCTGCTAGTCAGGCTCCACCCAAACCAACATGTCCTAAGGCCTGGGGGGGGGGGGGGGGGACGGGAACCAGGCACACGGAATCTCGGCTAAGACTGAGAATCACTGCATCAGACTCTAAGATCCCTGAGGGACGCACACGTTCATGTACATAGCGCCCCCTCCCTAGTGTCTAGGACAGTGCCTGACGTGCGGTAGGCACCCCACAATACAGCCAGGGACGCTTTGGTTTTAAAGCATAGAAGTGTTCCAACTAGAGAAAAACACGAATGAAATAGTGAGTTCCAGGCCAGCCTATAAACGTACTGAGCTCCAATCCTATTTGTTGACCTGTATGGGCTTTGCTTTTCTTGAACTTTGCTTTCCTTAGAGAGCAAAAGCTAGTGTGTGTGTGCGTGTGTGTGTGCGTGTGTGTGTGTGTGTGTGATGTTTAGAGGAGAACTTAATTTCTTATGACTGGGGGGAGAAGGGGGCAGAGTTCAGAAAAGAGCCCTGAGTTGCCCAGAGGTCAGCGTCTGGATCAGGAGGAAAGCCTAGCTGGTGCCTGATGCCACACGGGCTCTTTCCCCAATTTGTGACAGGAACAAGGACTACTCCACGCAAGAGCCAGGGCTCTGGCTTCTCCGATGGGCAGGAATTCTTGCGGACCAGGTGCCACGTTCCAGCTTCCGGTCAGAAGCACAGACCAGAATGTAATCGGAGGCCCGGCCACCAGCCCCTGCCAGCCCCACGCTCCTGTGTCCTGTGACACATCCAACTTTGGCAAACCCTGAGCCTCCAAATCCTGCTGTGCACATCTTGGCCTTTCTTCTCCCTCCCTCGATAAGAACAGGTATTTATTTTAACGGCGAAGACTTCCGTTACAGACAGTGTTCAACTGCCTTGAAACTCGCTGCAAACGAAATAGAAAAACATAAATAAATAAAAGGAACGTCCAGGGCCTTTTCCTTTGGACGGATCCGGTTTGCTGAGAGCAGGATGCAGTCCACTCTGCTGCCCACGGATGCCACTACATGTCCACGACCTCGTGCACGGAGCACCTCAGTCAGGGGCGCGAAGTCACGGTAATTCAACCTTCGGGAAAACCGCAGTGGCAACTGCCTGCCATCTTCCCTTTTCCCCAGTGCTGAGAACACCTACTCTTGGAGACAGGTGACTCATCTGCCGCCTTCCTAGCGGGCTCTTCTAAGTTAAGAAACAAAAAAGAGCAGCTTCGGCCCTGGTGGATGAGCTCGGCGGGGAAGAGGAAGCCTCATCCAGGCGCAAGGCATGACTTTTCCCTTCCTGCTCCACGAATCCTCACCATCCTCCAGACTGGCAACTTGAGCTGCACCCCCCACCCCCCCCCCCGCCATGTTCTCCAAACACCACAAACACCCCCAGCTCCAAATGCCACTTCTTAAAAATAGCAGATTGAGGGCTTACTCTGGGTGTGCCATTGATGGGGCTCACTCCTTCCCTGGAATCACTCTCCATTTCTCCTCCTGAGAGCTCGACTCACATATACACTGAAGGAAGTCACTTAGGCGCGTTGCCTCGAACGCACCTGTTGCTTACAACATCATGTGACTTGGATGCGAATCAGTGAATACCTGGGTTTATTGTTTTATTTTTAATTTTTTTAATGTTTATTTTTTTCAGAGAGAGAGAGAGCACATGAGCAGGGAAGCAGAGAGAGAGAGGGAGACACAGAATCTGAAGCAGGCTCCAGGATCCGAGCTGTCAGCACAGAGCCCGTAGAGGGGCTTGAACCCACGAACCGTGAGATCATGACCTGAGCCGAAATCAAGTCGGACGCTTAATGGACTGACCCAGCCAGGCACCCCTACGTGGATTTCTTATCTGGACACATGGGAAGCATCCAAGGAGTGACTCCCTTCTCCCTCCTATATTTCCTGCCCACAGTGTGCAAAATACATCCAACACTCTTTGGACAGAAGAATCAGGAACTAAGCAGTCGCACAAGTCATGGATTCTCTACCTCTTCCCTGCTCATCCCATGACTTGGAAGGCTCCACATAAAAAGTTTTTCTGACCTAATTTGACCTTCGCTGGAAAATGGCTCCACTGTTCTCTCTCACTGAGTTTCAAAGCAGAGGTGAAATGAAAACAGGGCTGTATTTGATTCTGAGCATAATCTCTTTGCTGTTGGCAATGTTCTGGGAATAGTAACGTACTTTGCCGTTAGATGAATAAATTTTTCAAAATCTATAGTCAGGGCTCAAATAATTGTGAGCATTTTTCTCCATAGTGTTTTTCAATTTTCCTTGGCAGAAAACTGGCAGAGAGGTGACTTAAATTACAATACCTCAGTTACTCATCTTGTAAACTGCCAAGAACAGTGTGACCTCTCCTGAAACAAATAAATAAATAAATAAATAAATAAATAAATAAATATCATAAGGGTAAATGAGATGATGCCAGGAAAGTTGCCGGAAATTCCTTGCAGGAAAGCATGTCATGTGTGCATAACTCTGGGTTATCTGGGTTTTTCTTAAAATCCTAGAAGGAGCCTTCTCCTCTGGGGAGGAGCCTGGGTGGCTCAGTCAGTTGAGCATCCACCTCTTAATTTCAGCTCAGGTCATTATCTCACGGTTCGTGAGTTCAAGCCCCTCATCGGGCTCTGCTCTGATAGTGCAGAGCCTGCTTAGGATTCTCTCTCTCTCTCACTGCCCCTCCCCGACTTGCGTGTGTGTGTGTGTATGTGTGTGTGTGCATATTTGTGTGCCCTCTCTCTCAAATAAATAAACATTAAAAAAATTTTTCTCTAGGGGCGCCTGGGTGGCGCAGTCGGTTAAGCGTCCGACTTCAGCCAGGTCACGATCTCGCGGTCCGTGAGTTCGAGCCCCGCATCGGGCTCTGGGCTGATGGCTCAGAGCCTGGAGCCTGTTTCCAATTCTGTGTCTCCCTCTCTCTCTGCCCCTCCCCCGTTCATGCTCTGTCTCTCTCTGTCCCAAAAATAAATAAACGTTGAAAAAAAAATTTTTTTTTCTCTAATAAAATAAAAATCCCAGCATAGTAACAGAGTTAAACTTCTTTAGGACCAGATTTCTCTTTGAAATGGCAGCTCAAAGACAATAAGCTAATTTTCAAATTAGGCATTTGTCAAACATTTTTAGGAAGATCAATCTTGAGCAAACAAAATTTGGATTGTATTCAGGAAACACATAAAAACCCCAAGCCCCTCCTGTATTTGGTGTTGCTGTTCCGGAGGTCCAGATTGCAAGAACAGGAATCACGGAATAACCAATACGGAGGGTTACGTGTGACAGTAAAACAGGATGTAACACCATCCCCTTTTATCATTTTCGTCAGCATTTCAAATGCTGGTATCAGCATACAGCCAAGAAACCCAGATCTCTAAGGAATTCCTACAAATTCCACACAGGCTTTTCTTTGGTTAGTTACTCCATTTATAAACCTCTTACTTTATAGGTGGCAAAACCGAGGCCCAGAGAGATAGTGCCTATTATTAAGGTCAAACAGCTTTAGAGTGTGTTTTAATTAAAGGGAGAATCAAGACTAGAGTTCCATGTCTCCAACTCCTACTTTATCGCGCCTTTCACTCTACGCAGAAGGTACTTTGCACCTGTCTCACTACCCAGAAGCCTCTGGCCAAGTCACTGTAGGCTCCTACGGTCTTGACTAACGTAGCTATGGCAAGTATGGAAAAGAGGGTAAGGATTAGCAGGGCTCAGTGAGTTCCTGGAAGAAGCTGAATTGAAGCCATAGGAAGAGGGTGCTCAAAGGGGAATATGAAAGGCACAAGCATTATCAGATGAATAAAATGAAAAGGATACTATTCTGGAGGAGGGGAAGGTAATCAATTTAAGACTCATTCCGATTTACAAGGCTCTAAGACAAACAGATAGCACTCATCCAGGGGGATGGGGAGCAGCTAAGGAGACCAACACTTCATGCCAGTGTCCCAGGAGGGAAGTTGAGGCAGGGAGAGCAGAGAAAAGGAAGGGAAAACACCTAACTTTGGTTAAAGAGAGGAAAAACAGGGGGGGCGCCTGGGTGGCGCAGTCGGTTAAGCGTCCGACTTCAGCCAGGTCACGATCTCGCGGTCCGGGAGTTCGAGCCCCGCGTCGGGCTCTGGGCTGATGGCTCAGAGCCTGGAGCCTGTTTCCGATTCTGTGTCTCCCTCTCTCTCTGCCCCTCCCCCGTTCATGCTCTGTCTCCCTCTGTCCCAAAAATAAATAAACGTTGAAAAAAAAAAAGAGAGGAAAAACAGTCAAGAAGGTGGAACAAAACTAAGGCCATCATCTATCTATCTATCTATCTATCTATCTATCTACATACATACATATTTTTTTGAGAGAGTGTGAGCAGGGTAGGGGCAGAGACAGAGGATCCAAAGTGGGCTCTGTGCGGACAGCAGCTAGCCCTGACGCTGGGCTCAAACTCACAAACTGTGAGATCATGACCTGAGCCGAAGTCGGATGCTCAACCGACTGAACCACCCAGGCGCCCAAGGCCATCAACTATGTTAAATGTTGCAGAGAAACTAGAAAGACATGGCCTAAGAAAGTCCACTGGATTAGACAAGGGGTTCTTAACCCATGCTGAACATTATAAGCACTGGTGAGCTTCTAGAAGATACTAACCCAGAATGTGCATTAATGACCACTGGATTAAGCTGTGTGGACACAGATGACTTCAAAGAGAACAGTTTATAGTCTTACTTTAAAGTAGGAGAATGTGGGGCGCCTGGGTGGCGCAGTCGGTTAAGCGTCCGACTTCAGCCAGGTCACGATCTCGCGGATCTCGCGGTCCGGGAGTTCGAGCCCCGCGTCGGGCTCTGGGCTGATGGCTCAGAGCCTGGAGCCTGTTTCCGATTCTGTGTCTCCCTCTCTCTCTGCCCCTCCCCCGTTCATGCTCTGTCTCTCTCTGTCCCTAAAAAAAAAATAAATAAATAAAAATAAAGTAGGAGAATGGATACACCAAGTGGAAATGTGTTTTCCAGCCCCTAGATTCAGTGGCTAAATTTGCATTATTGATTATCCTATTTTAAAGTTACATATGTCAACGGAAAATTATGTGCTTGAGTAAGATTCAGCATTTGAAAATCTCATGCTTGGGATTACGCTGGCTGGAGCCTCCCGCAGCATCAAGCCAATGCTTGAATAAGAAGATGGGCTTTGTGCAAGTGCCCTGAAAGCCAGGAAAACACGGTTATGTTTCAATTTAAGGGAAGTAAACCTCTTGGAAAACATGGTGCCTGCGGTTTGCTCTCTCTTCAACTGGTTTTAAGCCCAGGGCTCGCTCCTGGGAACCCTTTGCCCAATCTCAACTCTGCTGATGGTAACCTACTTAATGAGAGATGATGCAGATCATGATTAGGGAGCCGCTCTAGCAAGTTTATATCTGAAAAGGTACAGTGGGGGCCACACACACACACACACACACACACACACACAATTAGATGTCTGTCTCCACCATCCCAACACATCCTTACCTACATTCTAGATTCTAGAATAGCCCCGTCCATTGGTTATGGAATGACACATCAAGACACAAAGTCTGAATCCAGCAGGTGAGAACATCTTTGCTGACTCTAGGTAAATGACTCCCAGACTAGCGGCTTCTTCGTGTACAACATGCATTTAACTTACTGTAGGCAATGGAAGGGCTCAGTAGCTAGTATTTCTGGGCCCCTGTGGGAAGCAAGTAATGCCATATCCAAAGACAAGAAGTTTCTAAAGGGCAAGAGGAATAGTTAGGAGGATGGCTTTATATAGGGACATTAAATTCAGAGCCAACAAGGGAATACTGATTATTATAAAATCTGGAGTAATGGAGGGGGGGGGCTGCGGAGAAGACAAAGAAAGAAGACAGAACTCAATGTTTCATTCAGTTCTGTTTTGAAACAGGACTCAGAAAGGATATTGTGCCATTTGGTATTAATTATTTTGGTTCGTGCACATGGCTAATTATTTCTACAGCATTTAAGATCTCTGTAAAACAAACATATTTTGCACATACACACCCACCTTTTAAAATATGCCTTTCATCCCCTCTTCCAGGGCTTTGAGGAGATATCTGATGGATTGTTTTAGGGACAGCTCTTGGGAATAAAAGTAGATTGTATGCTAAAAATGTAACTGGCCCCTAAAACTTGTATAAACAAATTAAGGAAAAAGACATTGCAGCATTTAGGGTATAAACAAAATGACTCTCAACTTCAACCTGCATATTTAAAAAAAAAGTGTTCAGTAATAAATTCACTCCTAGAAGTTTCCACTGTCCTCTCTCTTTCCAAACTTCTCCTCTTCCCACGTTCCCCCAGCTGTCTTCACATCAGACTTCATGTCATTTGGTTGCCTGGTTTGAGCTCATTACGTGAATCATTAGATTTGATTTTTCTGTGGGGCCAACCTCGAGTCAGGATCTCCTCATCCTAAATGGTCAGTGTTTCTGTACTCCCTGGAGTCATCCACGGGAGGGTTTCACTGTGTGCACCCAAGCCTCGAGGGAACAGTTCCACACCCAGCATCATCACCCGGCGAATGCTGAGTGACTCCAGAAGATTCCATGGATTCCTTGACCCGAATCAGCCCCGTTAATGACCATCTGTAGCACCTCGTGCTCTGCGGAACCAGAGCAGAAACTGGAGAGGACGACGGAGGTCGTTCTTGCCTAAGCCCCCTATGAATCAGCCGTGATTCTGGAGAAACAGAGTAGCGAGTTCTCCTGAGTGGATGCCATTGGAGGCCGGGCTCTGAGGAACCATTTGTAACCACCTGGAGCTTTAGGCTCCCAGAGCAAGAAGCTGGTTTTCGGCTTGGTATCTCAGAAAAAGGGCAGAGTTGGCATCAGGGAACGTTCCAGGGAAGCCGCCGAGGTGTCCGCTTGTTAGCACTGTCTTCAAACGCTCACACTCTCCTGCTGGTCCTGGCCCCCACCTGCCTCTCACCGCCTCGGCCTCCATCACCGCCATCCTCACTTCATTCCTGTCTGGCCCCTCCCCTGTTACCACCCCTCCTCTCCAGAGCAAAACGAAAGACATAATGTCCCCGTGGCTCTTCCCGCCAGCAGCACCACAGAGATGTTGCTGGCGTTTCTTCTTCTTTTTTTTTAAATGTTTATTTTTGAGAGCATGCACGTGGGGGAGGGGCAGAGAGAGGGGGGACAGAGGGTCCAAAGCGGGCTCTGCGCTGACAACAGCCAGCCCGATGTGGGGCCCGACCTCACAAAATACGAGATCGTGACCTGGGCCAAAGTTGGACGCTCAACCGACTGAGGCACCCAGGTGCTGCCCTGTCATGTCTTTTTAAGTGGAGGGTGATGTGGGGGCAGAGAAACACTTGTGAAGCTTCTGTGGCTCCAGTGAGATTTCTGATCGTGTTTGAGAGACTATAATGTGAGTATCTTGCTCCTACTCTGGCTACACGAGCTTCTCCGTTTAGGCATATATATTAGACGCAGTTTATGTATATCGGTTTAAGTTCCGGCACTTACTTTAATCCCCTACCTGCTCATTTGACAAGCCTTTCTTGAATGCCTGCCATGCATTAATGACAAGAAGCAGGAGTAGTAACAACTCGATCTATAAAGCACTTACTATATGCTAGTTAGTGTTTTCTGGGGAACAGCTCTTTTAAGTAAGCATTCTCCCAGTTGCCATTATAATATCTGATATATCGTAACAAAGAGAGAGCCACAGCATATATATATATATATATATATATATATATATGTTGCCTCCTTGTAACAGTATCTTCCCTGTTTCTATCTCTGCCTGCTTTTCTCATCTCCCCTTACCACCTTATCTCACCTCTAAGAGAGTTTTTCCGGGAAGACGAATGCTCGCTACATGCCTAGTTCACAGGGTTAGAAATACAAAGGGAGGGACACGGGAAACAGAATGCACCAAACTCTAGACTCTCAGCTCCCCGAGGGCAAGATTACGCCTTTGCCGCTCCCCGATCCTAACACCGTCGACACAGCGCCCCATACATGCCGGACGGGCACACACTGAACATGTGTCACGCCAATGAATCCCATAACGTGCTTAATATCGTGTCTTGTAATAATCCTAACTGCTTACGAATATTTGCTGACCGGGCTTTTCCGGTGCCTCCACTGAAGGCCACAAAACAAATCTAGAGGTTGACGCAAGGTTCTGCTAAGTGCGACACGGGACGCGGCCGTGGTATAAATAAACCAAAGCCAGCGCTTTCTGACATGAATTGATCTGTTCGGCATGGGCGGTCTAGCCACAGAAGCAGCCGAAGCGTTCCTCCATACATTCCTCCACATATTATTAACATACTGAAAACATGTTTCTATTTCCACCATATCAAACCAGCTGATTTTCACTGTATTCTCAAATATTGCCCGTATGTGCCTCCTCTCAACCAGCCTTCTCTCCATTCTGCTTTGCTTCTTGGGTTGGCCTGGGGTGGAGAGTGGAGTTAGGAGTTTGTAAGCAATTTTTTAAATGTTTATTTATTTTTTGAGAGAGAGAGAGAGAGAGAGAGAGAGAGAGACTGCAAATGGGGGAGGGGCAGAGAGAGAGGGAGACACAGAATCGGAAGCAGGCTCCAGGTTCTGAGCCATCAGCACAGAGCCAGACGTGGGGATCGAACCCGTGAGCTGTGAGATCATGACCTGAGCTAAAATCAAGAGTCGGACGCTTAACCCACTGAGCCACCCAGGCGCTCGGAGGTTACAACATTTCATGTTACCCACGTAAAGGGTGACAGGATTCAGATGAGGGGTTGGCTGAGACAACTCCCAGCACCACAGGTCGCTGACTTTGGGGCCCCGACGCCTGATGAGATCTTTTTGCGGGGTGACTTTGAAATACAGCCCCTACCTAATATGGCCAAGCTGAAGGGAATTTCTCGGGGCATCCACGTGAGGCAGGCCCTAGAAATCATTCTGATGATGAGACAAGGCATTTCGGCAGCAGGAGTTAGCTTTAATTTCCAAGCTCAGAACTTGAAAGTGTCTGGTTCCCTAAGTTCGATAGCTAGAGTCTATTAAATGAGGACCCCGCATGATGACTTAAGACCTGTTGGCGTTTTAATTACACGAAACACTGGCACTTGGGTGGCTGACACACCGCGAGTCTGACTCCCCAGTTTACAAAAAACAATTCCCCAAGTTGAACAGCCTATAGTTGACTACGCGTGGGGCACCATGTTTGAAACGATTTCATGCCAAAGTTCTAGATGTTTTTAGGCCGTGAGAATAAGGATGGCTTGCCTCTACGTCTCAAAGATACTTGTGCCTCTAATGTTGCAGGGACCCAGGTTTTTAGCCCGATAGAAAGTTATGGCAGAAGATAAATACCACACTGTTCATTAGTAACCCTTTTATTTTCATCCCATTTATGACAGTAGAAGGGTCCGTTCATTGGTGTTGACAAACGTTGTATGAACGAGGGGGACCATTACAATTGTGGGATAGGACATAGAACCTGACCTGGTGCCCTGTCTCCTTCAAATCAGAACGGAGGGGGCAGAGGGAAACACAGTGACTGAATGTAGCTCCTCCTGTCTTTCCGGCATGATGGGTGCTAAGCTAGAAGTGTGCACGGGTGGGAAGAAAGCACAGATGTGTTGTCTCAGCACTGAGATGTTTTTTTTTTTTTTTAATATTTGTTTTTGAGAAAGAGAGAGAGACAGTGTGAGCAGGGGAGGGGCAGAGAGAGAGGGAGACACAGAATCTGAAGCAGGCTCCAGGCTCCAAGCTGTCAGCACAGAGCCCAATGCAGGGCTCGAACCCACAACCTGTGAGATCATGACCTGAGCCGAAGTCAGACGCTCAACCAACTGAGCCACCCAGGAGCCCCTGTTTTTGTTTTTGTTTTTGTTTTTTGTTAATAGTAGAACAAGCAGGACTCAAATGCATGGTTGATTTTCTTCTTTTGTTTTTCTTTTATGTATTCTTTTCAAGTGTATTTATTTATTTTCAGACAGAGATAGGTGAGTGGGGCAGAGGGAGAGGGAGAGAGAGGGAGAGAGAGAGAGAGAGAGAGAGAGAGAGAGAGAGATTGAGAATCCCAAGCAGGTTCCACACTGCTATCAACACAGAGCCCAACACGGGGCTCCAACCCACGAACCGTGAGCTCATGACCTGAGCTGAAATCAAGAGTCGGGCGCTTAACCTGCTGAGCACCCCCCAGGTGCCTCTGCATGACTGGTTTTCAGTATTTGCTTTATACTCCAGAAACATCTAAATGACATTTGGGGGTTTAACCTAGCTAGCCAGATCTGTGCGTGGAAGAAAATTATGACAAAACCAAATGGAAAATTTCTTGAAAAATTATTTCACTTTTCATCTCTTTGTCAATCCTGCTCAATTCATAGAACAGACTGTCGTCCAGAGAGTGCATTCAATGCTGCCAATGGTTTAGAGCCGTGTCTGGGTAAGACCGTGGGAATCTTGCTGGACCCAAGCAATCTGGGTTGACCTCATATTTAAGTGATCTTTTCCTTCCCTTTCTCCCGCTCTAGGAACCTCCTGGAGCTTCTCTGCATTTACACAGAATTACTTCCGTCTGCATCTAGACATTAATCCCATGCACTCACATACCTGCCTGGGCTGGATCCCCCGACAGTCCTATCTATGTCCGCTCCCCATCTCCACCAGTGTGAAAAAGAAAATTATTTTCTGCTTCTTCATTTGTTCTTCTGAGTGCCAACTCTTTCTGACCTTTTCTCAGCATCAGGGATTATGTTTATTTTTGTGGCTAAATCTTGATCAGACCAACAATACCCTTTACAGACACAATCTCAGATATTCACCTTTTATTCCTGAGGCGGCTTCGCTGAGGTATGGAAAAGGGGACCTCTATGATGAGTTTTCCTGACATGTCTGCCTGTTAAAAACAACAATAAGAACGGTGCTGACAGCACCTCCACCTTCCTGACCGCTTGCCCTCCTGGAGGTTAGCTGGATGCTGGCAGTTTCCTAGGAAACGACATTATATCACACAAGCAATTCACATGAATTCAGAAACTGTCCCCTAGCTGAATTCCGGCTCGGGCACCCTAGCAGCTGACCTCTTTGTTACCACCAGGTGCAGGAACGGACTTAGAATATAACAAAAGGGACGTTTGGATTCTGTCGATTGATCAAGAAATCTCACACACTTGAACATACGCATGCAGCAGATGAAACAGACCTAAACCTTCAAGCAACCCACGTGTACCACAGGCACAAACATCCTGTGGAGATTCTGGCCCAGAATAGAAGACTTCTAGTTTCCATCAGCTACTAAAATGGGGGACTTTAAAAAATATGAATGTGTGATTTCTTTTTCTCTTTTGCTTTCTAGAATGATCTTATGCATAGATCCCAAACCAGCGAGCTGTAACTTTTAGTGATCTTCTCTCGCCTTTATGCTGAGGGAACCCTTCCCTTTCTCCTTCAGCCTTGCATCCGTCTCGACGGACAAGCCATGTAGCATAACACAACAGTGTTGCAATTATTAGTGGCCTTTGTGACCCCAAGTAACCTTAGCAGATGCAAACAACTCTTCTGGAAAGCTAGCACACCCTTCCCGGTCACTATTAATCATAGGGAGTGTTGAAGGTGTGGGGTAACGCTGTGTATGCTGACAGTGGGTTGGGGGGAAGGAAGAGGGACAAGGGCAGCTATAAATTGCTGAGTGACTGCGTTTATATTCATCACGCCTTGCAGAAGAGATGCTCTCTCTCTCTCTCTCTCTCTCTCTCTCTCTCTCACACACACACACACACACGCACACAATCGACCAAAGGATTCTGATCCCAAGACTGAAAATACAATCCCAGGTCTCAATAAAAGGTATGGCCAATGAGGTTCGAGGTGTCCCATTTGTACACATTCAGCATACATTCAGACTTGGCTACATATGTCACATATTCCCCAGAAATATGGGATTATGGCTTTTTGAGCTAAAAACCTATGGCTAATCATTGTTTGCCCAATATCCATTCTCTCCCCTTTCCTTGGGAGTAGAAACCTTGATTTTGAACCAGACATATGGCTGTGCAGCCAGACATTTTGATCTTTATCCTCCCTTGCAGCAGTAAACAAAAGTAAACAAAAGTGTGCTATGGGACCTTGGGCAAGTATCCTTGAAAAGAGGTCTAGGCCCTTCTTCTCCCTTCCTTCTTCCCATTTGCTGGAATGCTAACGTGAAGGCTGGAGCTTAGGCAGCCATTTTGTGCATGAGAAATATACTAAAGATGGCAGAACAGAACGACAGAATTGAGCCTGGGTAGCTGCCATATGTTTCCTGGAATCCTACCTCCCAACCTCTTTTACGTGAGGGAGAAATAAGCATCTATGTTTTTTAGCCTTTACGTGTGTGTGTGTGCGTGTGCACGCGCACGTGTGTGTGTGCGTGCACGTGCGTGACATGGAGCTGTACCTAATTCTATAACAAATAGACCTTAGAGGTCATAATAGACTTCATTTCACAGATAAGGAGCCTAATGATTAAAGATCAACTGTGATAAATGTCTCAATCAGGGAAGCAGAGTTGGCAAATTAATTACACTTCTGTTTAATCTTCTACTTCTAAAGATAGATGATGGAGGTTCTATTTTATATGCCCATCAGTATTTGTTAAATGAATATGGTTTTATATTTCACCTGCCTGTGAATTTCTCAACCTCCAAGGCTTCCAATTGGCTAAATCACACGTTTTCAAGACGTAAGATATTAAAAACAACAAACAAAAAAACAAAAAACTGAGAAGGCATAGTACTGGACTGATGTGCGAACATTTCCTTTCCTGCTATGTTCATCAGCTGGTACCTGTCTTCATCTGTACCCTAGTGTTTAACGTATAAAACTATGTTGATTTGCCCTGATGCTTCAGGAAGCAAATAATTTCAAATTTGGGGGATGAGTCAGGATCTGAGATGTTAAAAGGTATCTTTGCTTCACTACATATGCAAGATAACCAATATGCTATAGCCATGAAGCAGCCCTAGATGCTTTTGCAGAATAGGCCTCTGAAACTAACGGACAGCACGAAACCAACAACAGTCACTTATCGAATTCAATTAACGGGGGAAAAAAAATCAGCTGTCTCTTCCTGGTGCGTCCCCTTTCACGTACCCTACAATCGTGGCTCCCACAAATCACTCAGTGGCCATTAAAAGCAGAAGGGAGTTTACTTCCTCTGTGTTATACCAACTCTGGATCACCTGCCCACCCTACAACTCCACTCTTGTTGCTTTGCAATATTCAAAACGAAAATGGCAACAGAGGGAAACGTCACGTCTCTCATTCCGCTCCCTTTCCAGTAATATCTCCACCCATCCAGGTGGACAATAAACCCAATCTCCAACACACGTTCTTCTGCGCCCTAGTTACGGCCCCCACATCTGGAAGGACAATGAGCCACGGAGCCCCAGAGTCATAACCTCACGGTGTGTGATCCCTTTCACGTATCCGGTGAATGCCCGTGGGTGGGGTTAACCTCGAACACTTGCAGGCATCTATGGTCCCACTGTTGGCTTCTGACCGATTATAGGCATTTAAAGATGTGCAAAAGGGCGTCACGTCTTCGAGACCCTCCACCCCCACACCATCTCTGATAAATCTCCCAACATGTACTTAAATGCCAGCTTACCTTAACGATAAAACTGCCTTTCTTTATTTCATCCCACCAGGACCGAACCCTTGACTTGAGACTGTTTGCCTTAGAAAATGAGTTTTCTCTACCCCTGCAAAGGAGAGCTGCTGTGTATAATGGTCTCTGAAATGCTAACACAAACCGAGAAATCACCTGTCACGAACTATGAGGCCATTAGTTATGAAGAGCAATACTGATATTTACCTTCTGACTCTTCACGCTGGAGGGCAAAGCAGAGAAAAACCTGGATTTTCCTGGCTCCTGTGCCAGATAGAGAGACCATCTGCGTCTTCCCCCTTCTGCCTTTGCGGGCGGGGAAATAACGCTAGCGGTGATAATAACGTCGTGATTATCATTCAGAGCACTTCCACACGCATTATTATCTGATTTGCTCCTCCCAGGAATCCTGCACGAGGTGGGTATTATGAATATTACAGTGTCCAGAAGAGGGAATTGATGCAGAAGGTTAAATAATATGCTCCAGGCAACCAGACGGAGAACGGCAGGGCCGACACATCAACTGTCAAGTTCGTGAGGCGCCTTTCTTTCCACATTAACCCCCTGGACACATTTTAAAAATGTAACTGTTTTCCATTTGGGTCCACTCTTCTCTTCACTAATAACCAAAGACCTGAGAGGTATACATCTGTTAAAGACCAGAAGCTACTGTAACTGCTCTCCTGTTGGTTTTACAAAGTCTCAAGAGAAGACACTAAAAACTGAGGAACGCTGGGGGGCCTGGGTGGCTCAGTCGGTTGAGCGCCCAGCTTCGGCTCAGGTCATGATCTCGCGGTTTGTGAGTTCGAGCCCCGCGTCGGGCTCTGTGCCGACCACGCAGAGCCCGCTTATGATCCCCTGTCCCCCTCTCTCTGCCCCTCCCCCACTTGCTCTCTCTCTCAAAAATAAACACACAGACAAAAACCTGAGTAATGTCACGAAAGCCCCTGGTAAACAAACAGGGTCTTTACAAATGTTGAGACACCTGTGAGAGAAGAAATGACAACTTTTTTTCTCAGCTGTCTTGGTGGGGTGGGCAAAATAGGTGATGGGGATATGAGCACAGAGCAAGGCACAGAAGTGCAGCATCCCTAGTCTATGCCTGAAACTAACATAACATCAGATGTTGACTATGCTGAAATTAAAATAAAAAGCTTAACACTGTATGTTAACTACGATGGGATTAAAATACAAAAATAAAAACCCCACACATTTCTACTGTACAACTTAAACATTTTTTAAGTGTATCTATTTATTTTGAGAGAGACAGAGACAGTGTGAGCAGGGGAGGGGCAGAGAGGGAGAGTCAGAGAGAGAATCCCAAGCGGGCTCCCTGTTGTTGGCTCACAGGGCTCGAACTCACGAACTATAAGATTGTGGCCTGAGCCAAAACCAAGAGTCGGTGGCTTAACTGACTGAGCCACCCAGGCGCCCGCAACTTAAACTCTTCTGCTTTTTCTGATATAAAAACAAAATGTGCGGGGGGCGCCTGGGTGGCTCAGTCGGTTAAGCGTCCGACTTCGGCTCAGGTCACGATCTCGCGGTCTGTGAGTTCGAGCCCCGTGTCGGGCTCTGGGCTGATGGCTCGGAGCCTGGAGTCTGCTTCCGATTCTGTGTCTCCCTCTCTCTCTGCCCCTCCCCCGTTCATGCTCTGTCTCTCTCTGTCTCAAAAAATAAATAAACGTTAAAAAAAAATTTTTTTTTAAATAAAAACAAAATGTGCTCATATTTGGAAATATGAGAAACTTAAAAAAATAAATTGGCATGTATGTAATCTATGTGTAATCTATATTTAAAGCCCCCACAGATCTATACATATATTTGCAAAATTGGAACAATTCTGAATACGTTTTATTTTATTTATTTATTTATTAAAAAAATTTTTTTAACATTTATTTATTTTTGAGAGACAGACGGACACAGAGCATGAGCAGGGGACGGGCAGAGAGAGAGAGGGAGACACAGCATCCGAAGCAGGCTCCAGGCTCCGAGCTGTCAGCACAGAGCCTGACGCGGGGCTCGAACTCAGGGGCCACGAGATCATGACCTGAGCCGAAGTCGGACGCTTAACCGACTGAGCCACCCAGGCGCCCCAATTCTGGATACATTTTAAACTCTACTTTCCTCCACTTAACATTGTATTACTAAAATTACGGGATGCAATCAACTAGTTTTTTAGATTAGTTAAAGGAGGGATAAAATAAAAGTGGAAAAAAACCCTCAGCACAGTTTGTAACTAATTGTCAAATTCAAAAGCACTTGGCAAATGGTAAGTAATTTTGGCATATAAATGAATGGAGTCAAACCTTAATTAGTCCAGCAAATACTAACTTGAGTCCCAAGCAGCTGAAGGCTGTTTTCCAAAAGGCAGCCTTGGGGGTGGCGGGTGAGACAGTGTCCCTAAGGTTTGGGAGCTTATATTCTGGAGCCTCAGAAATCGGAGAAATGCAATATATTTGAGTAGAGCTTTCACACTAACTAGGAAGATTGGTTTTACATAGCAAATGAATGGTATAAACCCTACTCTAAGAATAGTATTTAATTTACTTACAAGAAGGAACCATCAAAAAATACCCAACGGCACACAAATGTTTTGTTAACTAAAAATAAGTGTCTTTTCAAACACCTATAGGTGCTAAGTATGAGCCAATACAGGAATAAAAATGATGTAGTTGCATTCCATTTAAGCTTTTGACTTTCTCTAAGCATGTGAATGAGTGAGGGTTTATTGTACCAAATAAAAACTGATGATATGTTCTGTAGATGCTGATATTTCTAATCAACACTAGCTGCATTTCGGCTGGTCAGGTAAGAGGAAATGTGACAGCAAAAGATAAGCAATACGCTAATCTGTTTTTTTTAAGCCAATATTTACTTTGTTAAAAAATTTTTCATGTTTATTTATTTTTGAAGGAGACAGAGACAGAGCATGAGCAGTGCAGGGGCAGAGAGAGAGGGAGACACAGAACCCAAAGCAGGCTCCAGGCTCTGAGCTGTCAGCACAGAGCCCGACGCGGGGCTCGAACCCACAAACGGAGAGACCATGACCTGAGCCGAAGTTGGATGCTTAACTGACTGAGCCACCCAGGTGCCCCCAAACTGTGAGGTTTTTGGTTTTTTTTTTAATCTTTACTCATTTTTGAGAGACAGAGAGACAGAGTGCAAGTGAGAGAGGGGCAGAGACAGAGGGAGACACAGAGTCTGAAGCAGGCTCCAGGCTCTGAGTTGTCAGCACAGAGCCTGATGCGGGACTTGAACCCACGAACTGTGAGATCGTGACCTGAGCCACCCAGGCGCCCCTTTAAGCCAATATTTAAACTGAATTGATATACATGTTTTAATTTGTTTTAATCCCAAGTGTCCCAAATTTACACATTTCTTTGACTTCTTTCCTTGCTGGGCCATATGATACTAAAAGATTTCTGTACTATAATGGCTCGGATTAAATCTAGGGCTGGCCAGAGTCCCTAAGCCTCCGTGTAATGTCGTTGATAGACATTAAAAAAAATCAGATTAAAAAAAAAGAAATCAAGCAGTCACACCATTTTCCAAACCTACCCACTTCTCTTTTGTACAACTGGAAAGAATATCAGAAAACCAGAAAGGTGAACACCTAAAGTGAATGCCAAGAAGGAGACCGTGCTTTGGAGGAAAGCTTCGCGTGGAGCCTGTACCCTCTCAAGCCCCTTCCCTCACCAGACCCGAGGCCAGACCAACGAGAAAGGGGGGAAAAGGCAATTAAAAGAAGCATAAGATGCAGAGAGAAAGAAGAGAAAAACGAAGAGGCTGAGAGTGAATAGGAGAGGAGCCCACGGGTGGCATGGATGGGGGAGCTGACAGTTCAAAGCCCTGAGGCACAGAAATGCAGTATGATTCTATTTAGTCCATCACACCTCTAGCCCTCAATTATCCATTTGGATAAAGTGGATTCCATTTGGTAATGGCTGGCAGTAGCTGTCACGTCTTAAGTGGTAAGGGCCCACGTGCACAATCAGTGGACTCCTTTAGCACGTGGGGAAGACGGCTATGGAAGAGTGGAGAATTAGGGATAGGAGCTTTATGGGGCCGGAAGGGGGCATGTGACATGAGGCAGGACAAGAGGCCCGAGTGGAGAAGGGTACGGGGCTTTGAGAGTGCTCCGGTAACTTCTCCTTCAAGGAGGCTCAGGGGGTGTCCTGGGCATTTTACATGAGCACATCTGTTTCAGGCACATTCTATTCCTAGAGACCTGCAACCTACACCTGCCTTCTTGTACCCATAATGGCTTGGTAGTGTGGTTTCTACTCGTAAATGGTTCAGACACCGGGTGCAAATGAGCGAACAGTTGTTATTTGTGCCTTAGTTTTCCCGATGATACGGTTTTTACTTACTTTATCTTCTATCTGCTTCGTGGTCATGTTAATGTGCATGGGCAAAAGGCAATTAGTAGCGATTGCCAAGGGAAAAGGGAAAAGGGAAAAGGCAAATGACCTTCTGATCTGGGCCACCCATGTTTCTCGGTAAAGGAGCCAGGGCCATTCCGGGGCTGGAAGTCATGTCTTTATCAGGTCAATAGCATTACATCCAGATTGGCTCTGTGTATCCATTCTAATTCCATATGAGCTTTGCACCGCTCCTCCTGTTGTTGATAACAACCTGGTCACAGATCAACACGCAATATCAGTGTTTTTCTGTAAAGAGAGACAACCTTTTACCTGCGTCACCATGACGTGAACCCTGTGATGACACATTGCAATGACATTCTAAAGATGCTGACAATCACCTGTTTTAACCTTGACATCAACAAGATGGATCAACAGTCTTGACTTGTTTTAAACTTGTTTTAATTCGACATCAACAAATTCTTTAGCAGCTGATAGGTATCTAGAGTGGCACCGGAAGCTTTTAGGATGGGGGCACACACAACACAGACCCACACAGACACACAAAGACCCTGGGCCTGTTCAAAAGGGACTTACGATTCTGATGAAGAAAGGCTCGCACAGAACAAAATCGGAGCACCGCACTGCACAGTACCGTCGATTAGCAAGCTAGAGGGTTTATGAGAAGTTACAGTGGCCTAACAACTTTTCTTCCGATGAAACCATCGTTCAAGCCTGCTTAAACATCGAATCTGGTTTCCCACAACTGATTAACCTGAAAATGGTTTAGCACAACACTAATCCTCTAATTGAACAATCTATAAATGCCCTCCATAACAAGTTCCACAGAGCCCTCTCTTGGACTCACAGCAACGAGGCACATCCAGCATGTTATCCGATGCTCGTTTTAATGAGCACCTCTGGACCTTAATGAAATATCATAGGTCCAAGTGAGCATCAATTAAAGAGAAAATGTCTCAGAAGGTATAGACGGCGATGCATCATCAATGGCGACCTACTCCGGGCTGGCAGTGCTGAGCGGACACCTGTGTGGTTTGGGGGGTAAGGTGCCCCCTTAACCAGCGGCCCTCACCTCTGTCTGACACGGAGATGAGCGGGGAGCCTGGGATAAAAGGTGCGAAGCCCAGCACACACACACATTATGGGAATATTGTTGGAGGAGAAGCTTCGAAAGGAGGGAAATCCGTCTGGACGACATACATAATAACACCTTTGGTGAAATCCGCCCATTTTCTTCTGTTTTCCCAAGGAAAAGAGGAGAGCGGGACATTAGCCCGAGCCCCCGAAGCCGTCTAACTTCGCAGAGATACAAAAAGCCTGCCTCGTTTCATGGCACCGGTGAGCCCTGCTAACTTCGCCTTCCGAGGAACACATTTTTGGCCGCGGGGGAACGGGCACCCACTCCCGACCTGCCTGGGGACTCTGCAGACGCGCCCTGGAGGGAAGAGGTGGGGGAAGGCAGCCCCCGGGCAAAAGGAGGCATTCCTCCTCCCCGCCGCCCCCCGCAAGCAGAGCCTGGACGAGCTCAGACCCCACCACCACATCAAAGGGCAAACAAAAACTCTGGCATTAGCGGGGAGGCACAAGGATTTGGAAGGGATACGTTACTGCCCGGGCTGGACCTCACTGACTCCCATGACTAAGCCACCTCACACAGAAAACTGGTTTTATTTTTTCCCCAGGCGCAAACAGTTAAACTTTAGGAACGACAGCCCTGTTACCTAGGGTCCAAAGCAAATATCTGCAGAAGTGTCCCTGAGGAAACGGCGGTCCACAATTCCGCAGCTCTTTTACCTACCACAGATGCTGGTGCGTGTCCCCAGCGCGCCGAATGTCCCTCTTTTGGGGGACTTTTGGGGGGATCTGGATAGGACCTTTTATTAAATCTTGGACCATGGGAAAGGCTGGGGCCGTATCCATTTCTTTTGATCTGTAAACGGATGTTGGGCAAATTCAACGGCATCACAGGTGTCTTCGTTTTTCCCTGTTCATTGCCGTCCTATGTAGCTAGTTTAAGGGCTCTCTCTAACCCAGATTTTAGCTTCCCTTGCCCTATTCGGAGTTGGCATCACCTGGGTGAGACCAACATGGCTCTGAGATCCAAAATAGTCCAAGAGACGAGCTTTGGAAAACGCACTCCGAGAAAGGCCCATGGCCATGGCCACGGTTGTCTTCTCCCACAACAATGAAGACTGCACAGGGAAGGAAGAAGAGCCTGACAAAAATGGATTCTCTGTCCAATTAGCTATAGGTTTTTCCAGTAGGGCTTTCTTCAAACCCTTGTACACTTTGCTGCCATCCACAAACCCTGGGCACTGGTTTCTTGCCCCCACAGCCCTGCTGTCTGCAGAATGGCACATAGCACACTAAAAGCACACTTATTATTAGATTTTCTGCATGGTTACATAAGCCTACAAAAGGGGAAAATGTAAATGATTCAGGAAGATATTCTTCATGTGGTTCTCATGAAATCTTTAATATCTTAAGACTTAGGAAGGCCCTCCTGGCAAGATACAATCAATTTTCATGCTTCATTAGGAAAAGAGTCCTTTCAGTAATGTTAAGAAAATGGCTATAGGCAAGAGAGGAAAAAACTACTCTCCGGACTGAACAAAACCCCAAGGCACTTTGGACTAGATCCTTCCTTCGCGCCCACAGCATACCTGAAATGAAAAGGAACGTTCGCGGAGGGTCGGCGGGGATTACATTTTGACCGGCCTGTCTACCCACAGAATTGCACGCAACCAGCAGAACTCCTCATCGGTCGGCATATGAAACTGAACGGACCGTGGGCTACGCCGACCACAGTGCTCCCCCGCCAGAAAACACAGCAATGACAGGACAGGCACAGCCGACCGGGGGCTTGTGTGCCGGAAGGGGCGAGGGCAGCACTGGGGAGACATCACCCACACACCGAGCTCCTTCAAAGGCAAAAGCAGATCGCGCCAGCTTGTTCCTTTCCTTTTGATTTGGAAACTACAGCTTCTCAAGACCCAGTTTCCCTTCATTTCATACAAACCAAGAGTACAAAAATAAATTTCTTAAGAGCGCCATTGACATTATTTTCTCTGACACTGGAATAATCAGCTGGCAAACCCTGCATTCACTTTTTTTCTTAGCCAAATGTTGGCACCGAAGTCTCCTTTTCGGTCTCCAAACAACCTGTCTTTAGTACTGTCCAGTCTAAAAGCCCCTGTCCTACTGTGGTGACATTCACTCAAGGAAGCTACGTGGCGTGGAGTCCTACAGATGGTGAAAAGTGAGGAACACACAGAAACACCTGCCGAAAGCAATCTACTTTCCAATTTGTTTAAGTCACTCCTTCATTCATCCATTCACACTCCTATCAGCTTATGTCCAGTGTCCTCAAGAACTGTACCACGTAAATCCCTGCATATTTAAATAAACAAAGTCAAGGGGCGCCTGGGTGGCTCGGTCGGTTAAGCGTCCGACTTCGGCTCAGGTCATGATCTCGCGGTCCGTGAGTTTGAGCCCCGCGTCGGGCTCTGTGCTGACAGCTCAGAGCCTGGAGCCTGTTTCCGATTCTGTGTCTCCCTCTCTCTCTGCCCCTCCCCTGTTCATGCTCTGTCTCTGTCTCAAAAATAAATAAATGTTAAAAAAAAAAAACAAAGTCAAAACGAACCCCGTGTATAATTACAAATGAGCAACATATCCTTGTTTCTGCCAAATGCCACGAAACACGCTGACCTCAGAGGAAGTGGGTTTGAAACAACTCCACTGGACGCGTCACACCCTCAAAAGGCTCAGGTGCGCAAGTCAGCCGATTGGTCACGTGACCATGTTCCGCGCTCATCGTTCTCAAGTTCATTTCCCGATGGAAATCCAGGCTACTGCTCTTCCTGCTGGCAAAGATCTAAAGCCAAAGGTCCTGCCTTTCTGTGTAAAACTTAAGTGCAGGATTTGAAAAGAGCTTCCTTCTTCCCTCTGTCCTTCCAATCACCGTTGGATTCCACGGGCCGGGAGAGGCGCTGGAGGGTCACACATGAACAGGTGACATTCCCTGCTCTCCAGGAGCCTATCATCATGCGGGGGGTGGGCGTGGGGGGCGACAGGCACCAAACGAACCGTCACAGTTCTCTGTGTCCAGGCTGCTCCAGTGGACGTAGGAGATGCCCTAGCATCAGCTGTATCACTTTGAGTCCCCCGCGACACTTCAGAACAGCGCAATGCAGGCACAGAGTAGGGAATCATTCATTCATTCGGTTGGCTTATCAGTGACCACATACTAACCATCTACTACGTGCAAGCCAGGCATTGTGCCAGGTACGAGGGCAACGGAGATGGATAAAGTGCAGGGTAATAAATGACTCCCGAGGTACCAACGAAAGGCTGGTAGGAAAGCCAAGGCGTTAGTGAGTTGCTCTGTCT
This sequence comes from Prionailurus bengalensis, assembly GCF_016509475.1. NCBI lineage: Eukaryota > Metazoa > Chordata > Mammalia > Carnivora > Felidae > Prionailurus > Prionailurus bengalensis. The sequence goes on along the minus strand of NC_057349.1, from coordinate 12,794,598 downwards.
ACAAGTGTATGGGACACGTCCAGATGGGTCATTCGGGGAGATCTCCTCCAGCTGGGTCTGGAAGGCATATACTTACTAAGTGGCTTAGGAAGCACGGAGAGAGGCAGCAAGGGAAAGTAAGGAAGAAGGAACAAAGAAAGGACACAGGAGGCACAGCAGGGACTGTGTCTGTGTGCCCGGTGGGCGGGGCGATGTTTCTGTGTCCCAAGGCCGTGCGTTGGTTGGGCTGAAGGATTCTGCACAAGCCCGGACCTATACTTCTCTGACTTCACTCAGGATGTCATCCAGGCATCATCACCGTCTCGTGAGCTCCCTTGCTGGGCGAGCACAGCTCCCCGCTTCTTAGAACAGAGAAAGGCACAGACGTGGGGACCGTGACGCGCATGCCCAGGGAGTGGAGACTCCATTTCTCATCTGCTCACAAATTTCAGTGAGTGTCTACTATGTACCGAGTGGACTAAGAGTACGAAAAATTAGGATTAATAATCCTTTAATAGCATGAGGCTTCAAACACTGCGCCCTCGCTCCAGACTTACTCAGAGGCTTGGTTATTCACGGTCTCATACCCCTGCAGGTCCCTGCGTCTAGATCTCCGTGTTTGGGCTCTTCCAGGGAGAGAGTAAGGAATCGGCCTCCATGTGATGTTTTTTATAAAAGCTTCTCTACCTGAAAATGCCAGACACATTTCAGATGTCAAATCTAACGTGGTGCTCAGGGTGGGTGACTGATCCATGTGAAGGCTCTTCAGTGGGAGTAGAAACCTGTCTGGCTGATTGTCTTTTCTGCACACGCGCATTCAAATGTTCACAGGCTTGTGGGCCAGAAATAGCTGCTGGGGGAGTGTGACATTACATCACAGACTGGGGAAGGCCCTGTTACCCGAAATCAATGAATGCTTGTTATGCCCCTCCCCAAAAGGGGACTCTGTTGAATGCAGGGCCGCTAGAGTCAGCCTGAACCCCCAAACTGTCCCTTGCGGGGCACTGTTACGGGTTGAATCGTGCCCCCCCCCCCCGATTCGTATGTTGAAGTCCTACCCCTTAGTACCTCAGAATGGGGCTGTATTTGGAAGTGGTGTCATTGCAGAAGTCACTCGTTACAACGAGGCCATCTCAGAGTAGGATGGGTCCCTCTGCACTATAGCTGGTGCCCTTGTAAATTGGCAACATCTGGACAGACACACACGGGGAAGATTCGGGTCATACCGTCCACAAGCCAAAGAGCTACCTTCCAGAAGCCAGCGGGGAGACCCGGAACAGGTCCTTCCCTAGCACCTTCAGAGAGGGAGCATGGCCCTGTCACACCTCGATTTATACTTCCGGGCTCCAGAAATGGGAAAGAAGAAATTTCTGTTCTTTAAGCCACTGTTTGTGGTGCTTTGTGAAAGCCTCCCTGCAAAACTAATCCAGGCATAGAATAGTGCTGTGTGCGTGTACAGGAATGACTTCATCGCCTAGTGACTGGAATTCAGTTATCAAGTAATCATATCAACACTGTTGGGTTCCTCTCAGCCTATCCTGTGCCCATTCGCCCACGCTACAGAATTCTTATTGAAAGCCCGAGACAGGTGCATTATAGAGTGGCTTGAGCTGCCTCTCTATCAGTCAGGTTGCCCACACTGGGCATGACAGTGAACTCCATTATTTCTCGGGTATGTACCACACTACCTCCTAGTTTGAGAAGGTTCCGATGGTCAGACGGATATGGAGGGTCATTATTCCATATTTGATCTAAGGGCCACTGATGTTTCTATACTCATCTATGTCTACACTTACAGCTTTCAATTTGAAAGTTTTTTCAGTTTATTTATTTTGAGAGAGAGAGAATGAATAAGGGAGGAGCAGAGAGAGAGAGAGAGAGAGAGAGAGAGAGAATCCCAAGTAAGCTCTGGGCTGTCAGCACAGAGTCCAATGAGGTGCTTGAATCCATGAACTATGAGATTAAGACCTGAACTGAAATCAGGAGTTGGATGCTTGACCGACTGAGCCACCCAGACGCCCCTACGCTTACAGCTTGAAAACACTGAGGAATACAGAATGGAAGCTTATTCAGAATGGATCAAACAGCCTGACTTTGGGTTTCACTATTTGGTAATTGGCTTTAAAAATTTTTTTTAATGTTTATTTATTTCTGAGACAGAGACAGAGCATGAGTGGGGGAGGAACAGAGAGAAAGGGAGACACAGAATCTGAAGCAGGCTCTAGGCTCCGAGCTATCAGTACAGAGCCTGACGCGGGGCTCGAACCCACAGACTGCGAGGTCATGCCCTGAGTTGAAGTCGGACGCTCAACCGACTGAGCCACCCAGGGGCCCCGGTAATTGGCTTTTAGTAGCGATTTTATCCAGTCAGGAACCAAAGTTCCCTTGAAAGTTTCTGCTTTTTCGGGAAACAGGGTTAGCTAAAAAATTAATAATGCAAAGAAGCGAGGGGTAGGGTAGGGTAAGAGGACAACGATGTTTTAAACGATCATTAAACTGTATTTAAAAACTGAGCCTGGGTGGCTCAGTCGGTTAAGCATCCGACTCTCGATTTTGGCTCAGGTCATGATCTCACAGTTCGTGAGATCGAGCCCCGTGTCAGGGTCTGTGCTGACAGCACAGAGCCTGCTTGGGATTCATTCTCTCTCTCTTTCTCTCTCTCTCTCTCTCTTTCTCTCTCTCTCTCTCTCTCTCTCTCTCTCTCCTGCTCTGTCTCTCTCAAAATAAATCCAAAACTCTTTTAAAGCAGTTTCCCGATTTCTCTTCCTCCATGACAGCACAAACACTGACTTCAACATCTGTACCTGTATCCCATGTACAGGTGGAGGCTTGCATGGTCTGGGTCCCATCTAAAAGAAAGAGAAATCGGACACCCACAAGAGCTGGTGTCAAGCTTTTAGGTCTCGACCCAAGCTTTCTGGGGAGGCGTGGAGAACAGAGGTGGATGGGAGGGCGGGGTCACAGGAAGGTGGGGAGCCTCGACACGGGTCCCTGCACAGAAGGACGTCCCAAAAAGCCTTTATGTACCTCTCTTCCCGAACTCCATTTCACATGGTAATCATGCGTCAGCCTGCCCCCCACCTCACCCCACTCTCTCTCTCTCACGGTCCCTCACCACCACCCCTGCCCCATTCATCACCTTTTCTTTCCCTTGGGGGCAATTTGGCCTAATCTCAGCTTCATCATTCACCTTTCTGACCTCACAACAAATCGCAGCCCAAACAAGCCCGGAACTAGTCCTCTCAAGACGGCAAGGAAGGGAGAGGATTGCAAATATTTACAATTTGTAATTGTTTTTCTTTTATTCGTGGCACATTCTGTATTAATGCAGACCGGGCTGGAAGACTTCTACTTTGGAATACTCCATCCCACCAAACTTGTTCCAGCCGAACTCTGCGTGCTACTAAATTCACTCTTCCTTCCCTCCCCCACCCTCCAAACGATAAAATTCAGTCTTTCACTTAACGGGGAGAGGCAGTGGAGCTTCGGGTGCTCCTAGGAAATCCTCGATACATTTCATCCCTTATTGATGATAATTAATATTGGATTTATATTCAAATAGTTCACCGCTTATTAACACATAATTCTTAAAATGTAAGTCTCCCCCCCTCCCCCTCCACTTTCCTGTTTACGGTCATTAGATCATTCCACTAAGAGCTTTGCCTAAACAATTTATTCATTTAACATTTAAGTGCCAAACACTTAGCTAGTAACCTGGAGACAAAGAAGAGTAAGACACTGCCATCCCTGCCTTAAATGGAGGGAGGGATTATACAGGAGGAAACCCATCTGACTCGGGGCACTCTTTCGGCCCAGTAAGGGCCAATGCACCTGCACGTCAAGAAAAGATTGACTAAAAAAAAAAAAAAGAAGTTAGAGTGGGAGAGAGCCAAAGCATAAGAGACTCTTAAAAACTGAGATCAAACTGAGGGTTGATGGGGGGTGGGAGGGAGGGGAGGGTGGGCGATGCGTACGGAAGAGGGCATCTTTTGGGATGAGCACTGGGTGTTGTATGGAAACCAATTGGACAATAAATTTCACATATTAAAAATAAATAAACATTGGGGCGCCTGGGTGGCGCAGTCGGTTAAGCATCTGACTTCAGCCAGGTCACGATCTTGCGGTCCGTGAGTTCGAGCCCCGTGTCGGGCTCTGGGCTGATGGCTCGGAGCCTGGAGCCTGTTTCTGATTCTGTGTCTCCCTCTCTCTCTGCCCCTCCCCCGTTCATGCTGTGTCTCTCTCTGTCCCAAAAATAAATAAACGTTGAAAAAAAATTAAAAAAAAAAAATAAATAAACATTAAAAAACGTTTTTTTAAACTGAAAACAGAAAAGAAAAGATTAGTCATGGAAAAGGTTATGGATGCGATGCCCGGTACAGAATATTTGACTTCCCTTTCATGAGCATGGGATTCTCATTTCAATCGAGGAATTACCCACATAAAGAGAAAACCCGGGGCTACCATACTCAGCTGTGATCGGAAGACTAGCAAACGCCAATTCATGACAGCGATTTTCAAACGGTCGTGGTCGTTACTACCACGTAGTGATTATTCCATAACGTAGATGGGCTTTATTCTCTTTGCACTCCGTCTTAACTTCTACTCGGTACGCCCAGGTAATTCGAGAGGCTCGTGTGCCTTATTGCAATTTATATAATGATATTTTGACACCGCGACTTGAATGTCAAAGATTATTCAATCTCTTTCACTACCGGGAAGAGACTGAGCTTTGTCAAATGTATCTGCCTCTCCTGGCTTTCTCTATATATCTCCAACAAAGCTTTCAGCAATACTCTTCCACTGATTGTTTGGGACACGGACCCTAATCATGATAAAAGAACTGAACACGGGGTGGGTCCCCAGAGGGTTCCTCGGAATGGATGGCCGTGAGATAGAAACTAGAGCAAATGACACGGAAGGCAAGGAGTAGGAGAGGGTGGTATCGCTTCCGAGCCATTCCTACTTAGTTCAGCCTTCAGACTTTACGCACCGAACACGTGTTCGCTGACTGCCTGCTCCCTACCAGACACGAGAAATAGAAGATCTGAAAGACACAGCCCTTGTTAGCAACGAGCTCGGTGTGCTTCATGGGTGGGACGTACAGGACGGCTCGGTGAGACCAGGAGGGAGAGGTCAGGGTGGATTCCTTGCAGGTGACAGCGATGTGGGGTTTTGGAGAATAAAAATAAACCAAGGAGGAAACAGCTCCAGACAGAGGAAGGAGCAAGTGCAAAGGCAGGTGAGGGAACGTGTCACGTTTGGGGAAATACATGTGCGAAGAGTCTAGGAGGGGAGAGAGGAACGGGTCAGTGGTCTTTCCCGCCCCTCCTCCTGAAGGTCACAGACCATCTCTGAAGGGTTCAGCTGGGACATTTTTAATATTAAAAAGGCCACTCTGGTCACAGGGTAGAGGATGGGGAGGAGGGGACCAAGTTCTACAGGCAGGGAGAATGGCCAGGAGGATCTTGCCGCATGCTATCGGGGTATCACAAATTCCAGCCTGGGGCAGAGGAGAGGAGCCACGGAGGAGAGAGACTGCACAGGCAGAATCCACACCACGGTTAGCGAATGGTGCACGGGGACGCACGAACGAGCAAGACGGGGCTTCTGGCTGGCTGGTGCCATTCACACGGGGATACGGGAGAGCTGACGTAATCACGTCTTTCTAACCCGGTGACTTCACGTCCCATTTTACCTTTAGGATGAAAAGTTTAAGATTTTTCACTTGGTAGTGAAGTCTGTCAACGATCCACTACTCACTCAGTCCACATCAGCTGATCTGGCGAGCTGAACAGACACACAAAAACGACTTTCTCCATCTGACGACACATCCGCATTTTCTGAATTACTAGCTTGTCTTCGTGAACGAAGAGAAATGTCTTGTAACTTATTCAAAGAATAAGATAAGTGCAAACATTTCCCTGATAAGGCGCTAATCTCAAACACATTCTCTCTCCTGATAGAGGGCTCCCGTCCATTCGTCTGATTATCGCCTGTTCCTATCTTGGTTAGGGTCTCTGTCCTCTCCTTCACCCTGAAGGCTATCAATCTTCCCCCAAGATAAGGAAGGTCTAGGTAGAAACAGATACTTTGGGGTTCCAAGAGGACAAAGCCGTAATCCTCAAACACAAGGACACATTCCAGGCTCTACAACAGTCTGCGTTATTAGACTTTATTTTTTCCAGTAACGAAGCCACAATTCAGGAATCTATGCAAAACTAATGAAGTGAACTCCACCAAGTTCCCATCAATCACTCCTTCTTGCCATCCTGCCCTTCCTGAGGTGACGATGTGCCATCTGCTTGTAAGGGCTATCGACACCGAGTTCTCTGCATTTACTCCCTCTGGTGCTTCGGAGACGGCTGGGGAGCCGTGACAGCCCGTTAACTGTGAAAAATGGGAGTTCAGGACTGGAGGTGGCTGAGAACATTTTAACATATCTGCAAAGGCACGAGATAGTTAGGACGGTTATGCTGCGATCTTAAACATTCCCTTTCAGATCAGACGGAGCCCTTAACACAAAACTTCTGCATAAGAGAAACAAGGAGAAATCTATGATCAAACGACACATTGTGGGAAGGTGGCGCTCCTCCAGAAAGTCGAGAGAGCAAATGTGAGCACTCCCTGACCTATCCTGACCTGCTCCACCAGGCCACCTGGGCTGAGTCTCTGACACTGATAAGTCCCGGGGGGAAGGAGAAATACCCTTTGTAAGGAGTACAACGGAGGCAGAAATAAAAGAAATAAAGACGTGCACTTCAAGAATTCAGGATGTACATGTAGAGCGATTAGCATAGCTCCTTAGGCTAATAGACTGGCTCCAAGGGGGAATAGGCCACCACTCACTCCCTTGTATTACTTTTACAGAGATCTGTTTCCCAGCTGGGGCTAAGTTATTCCTTTGAGGACCAGGGCCACATCTTCATCATCAGAGTATGATGCGTCTAACAGCACCCGACATAGAATAAATGCTTAATAAACGTTAGTTTGTTAAATAAATGCATTGGGAACAAGGGATCGAGCAAGTCTCCGAGTTACAGGTGGATTAGGAAGATGAATGGCTCCGTGGTGGTCGTGGACCAGCACTTAAACTAACCAAGAGTCCTGTGCCAAGTTTGTGCACCTGGATGAAGCAGAACCAAGGTCCTCCCTCCCTCAGTAAACCGCTGTTGCTCTCTGTAGGGTCATCAGAGAGCTTGGCGACAGCCCCTCTGGAGACACACATACGACTGAGCGCTGAATCAAAGAGACAAGTTAGAGAGATCAGAACTTCCTCCCTCCTACGCTCGGGGTCCGATCTCTCCACTGGCTGCTGGGGCAGAGGCAGCGCTGTGTTACTCCCGTTGAGAGTCGAACTCAGACTGTGCCTGCCAGTGAGTCTCAACCAAGGAGGGTGTTAACTTCCCAGGGACATCTGAAAGGGAATGGGGGTATTCTGGATTCTCACGATAACTCGGGGGACGTGACTAGAATGTAGTGGGCGGGGACAAACGAGGGTACTATTTGTACTGTAATGAACAAGACAGTGTGCGTGGCTCAGGACCGTCCTGCCTGCTTTGTTGGGAGACACGCAATTTAAATTCCTTCCAGAACAGAAAGTACCGTCCTAGGGTCCTTCTGTATTTCATCCTTCTCTCTTCATAAAATACGTAGGTTATCAGACATTCCCTTTCAAGGTCTCACACCAGCGGACTGTCTATAATAGTACTATTGACAGCCAACAGTTACTGAGCACTCAGTCCATGCCAGGTGACATATATCTAATACATAACTGAATCTTTGCGACAACAAATTTGGTAGGTATTCTCTTTTAACTGCCATGAGTAAACTCATCCGGAGAGAAAAAAAGCTCCAAGAAGTGCAGCAGCCAAGATGTGAACCCAGGTTCCCATAACCTCGAGTCCCTAGACGTGACCATTAGACAATGATCCTGGTTTTCATGTTGGTATGAACTCCAAGCTTGGTATGCATGGGAGGGAGGCTGGGGATGCCGAGGAGCTGGGGCAGAGACTTGACCATGGATGGAGTCCCCTAACCAAAGAGCCTGCAGCCAAGGTGAAAGGGACTATAGGTCCCCATGCAGTGCTGTCGACCGCCATCATGGGAAGAACTCCATCAGCAGCAAGGGCGCACAGCTCAACAGGTGTATTTCATCGACTTTGTGCCAAAGTCCCTGCTACCCAAGTACAGAACTTCCCTGAGAGCAATTCTTCACCTAAAAACACATGAACATCCTGGAAACAACAGAGGATCCAACATTTTTTCCTTTCAACAGCAGCAGATCATATCTATTTCCATAAGATGTATGGACTCTCTCAAGACCCAAGTGCACAAGGAGGTAGACTTCTGAATTCAGGTGCAGGCAAATGCTGTTACTTCGAATTAAATATGTTATTTCAGGTCTGGTGTGTACCTTTCAGGGGAAGCCCGCTGTTGTTACCACTGGGAATTTCACAAGTGCCTTTTTACTGCCATGTTACGGACTGTACCAGAAAGCTGGCATGATTCAACGGGACTAGGAAAAAAGGAGACACCAGGGGCCGCGTCCTTACCGAAGCTCAGCTAGTGGAATGTTGCATGACCTCAAGTAACTTGGTGTCCAATTCTCAGGCCTCTGCCCACGGGTTACTAGACTTTTCTAATCTAAGATGATCTGTATTCTGCCGCCTCTGTGGCTAGTTCACAGGCTTGTGGTGGGGATCAAATCAAAGAACAGTGTGCAGGCAAGTAAACTGGAGATACGACTGTGAGAAATACAGTATCATCGGCACGGTTTTTTTCAAAAGCAGAGAGGAGAGTCTCCACTCGGCTTGGTTTATAACGCCCACCTGACCAATGCTACCTTCATTTGCTGAACTACCATTCGTCATCCTTCTTTTTTCCTGAGCCCAGTGTGCCTAGATTGAAAAGGCATCAGAGGGAAGTCTGGGTGGCTCAGTCGGGTGAGCGTCCGACTCTTGATTTCGAGTTCCTTTCTGTCTTGAGCGCCCTTAATTTTCTTGTCCTCCTCGAGGCTGTAAAGCCCCTGAATGAATGGAGAGGAGGCAGCGGTCTTGGTTTCTCAGCTTATTGGTCATCCTTTCACTACAAGAACTACCCAGCAGATAATACGCTAGCATGTGACACATCTTCTGTTCATTTTCCTTCTGGAGGACAAAGAAACAGCAGCCAAGAGGGGAGGGTCAATGGGAAGCACTAGCCAAACACGCAGGAGTCCCATGACTAACACGGGCATTGCATTTGCTCTATTCCAAACGAGTGGGACTATCCCACGCGTTTCCTTGCTGCAAGAAACGTATAGACTGTGAGTTTGCCAACTCCGTAGTTCACAGCGGAGGCAAGAGAGGCTCGCTCAAGGGGATGTAACAAAGTACAGGGGCAATGTTTGGCTAACCTGAGCTTCCCCGACTTTAAACTAGCAACTGGTCGGAACCTGTAGACTCAAGGGTGCACTCATGCTAGTCCTGGAAGTAGGAGATTCTTGACCCATAATGCCAAACTCTTGGTTCACTTCCCAAGGACTTCTGGCAACGGAAGTCTTTATTTCTGAACTCTGGTGTTCTCATTACCACGTCTTCAGGATCTGTTGCCCCACCGCCTTCCTGACTAATCTCTGTTACCCTCCATCACCTGGACCTTGGACCCCACTGGGGTATGCATGCGTATATACATTTTGGGGGTATATCCCTTTGTACGCATGCGTATATACATTTTGGGGGTATATCCCTTTGTACGATATGCATGCAAATAACTTCCTCTCATAGACTAATCTGTTTTTTAGATGCCTGACTTTACACTGTATCCGTAGCTACTCAGCCCTGAAACAAATGAACTCTGGCCTTGCTCCCTAGTTCAGAACCTGGGCTGTCAGACCCTCTGGGTGCACCTTAGCTGCTGTCTCTTTTCAGTTTTGGCTTCTCACCTCCACTTATACCTTCGTTATCTGTGGTAGTGGCAGTAATCCATTCCTTCCTTAAATTTTAATTCCAGTGTAATTAACAAACAGCATTACATTGGTTTTAGGTGTAGAATGTACTGATTCAACAATTCTATTCATTACTCAGAGCTCATCACGACAAGTGCCCTCCTTAGTCCCCATCACCTATTTCACTCATCTGCCCACCCACCTTCCCTCTGGCAAACATCAGTTTGTTCCCTATAGTTAAGAGTCTGTTTTGGTTTGTCTCTTTTTTCTTGTTTGTTTGTTTTATTTCTTAAATTCCGCATATGAGTGAAATCATATGGTATCTGTCTTTCTCTGATTGACTTATTTTGCTTAGCATAATACCCTCTGTAGCCATTCACGGTGTTGCAAATGGCGGCAGTAATCCATTCTTAAAAAGCAAGGTGACAGACTCAAGGTATCAAACACACACACACACACACACACACACACACACAGGCAAGCACCAGAGATTGTATAGTAATGCATGGTAGACAGGAGACCGGAAGGGTGGGTTCTCATTCTGGTCCCACTCCGTAGCAGCACCCCAGATGTAAGATGGTTCCAATACTACAAGTCCTGTCTTCTGCTCCCCAGAAACATTGGGAAGAACATAAAATGATTGCTATGAAGGTCTTTTGAAAACAATAAACGCTGTTGAGATTAAAACTATCATAGCTATGGATTACTATTATAGTTTTTTTTTTTTAAAGCAACTTTTCTTTGAATTACTCATGATGCAGCAGCAGCATAATCCTCCCCCATCAAGACCAGGCTCTGTTCAATGAGACGCTTGTAGGCATGGCCGCCCATCAGAATCACCGCCATGCCTTGTAGTAAACACAGATTCTCAGACATTTTCAATCATCCGTGAAGCCTGAATTATTAACACTGATGCAAAGGAAATGGCATTAAAAACGAGTTCCCCAAAGGATGCTGGTCACTTAGGCTTAGGACACACTTTTTAAAAATAACAAGTTTCTCTGTGACTGAAGAAACTTAAGTATGATTCACATATTTGTTATCTGTTCCTTCCTGCAGGGGATATCAGTTTAAATGTAGGTTTTCTAACGGGTACTTTGGAGTCTAAAAGAGTTGAACTCTGGAGTGAGTCTTCTGGAAGGCACTAGAAGGTTCTGGAAAAGCAGTGTGCCCCATGAATCTGTATGCATGGAGTGTGTGCATGGCAACGGCTGACGACAGGGCTTTACCACAGCCTCCATGCCTCTCACCCCTGTAGACTCTTCTCTGTCCTCCAGGCCCAGCAGCCCAGAGAGGAGACGTCAGCACCCTTGGCCTGAGCCTGGTGTTCCCACCTGGCCTCTGGTGGCCCAGCCTCTTCTCTGCCCAGAAGTCTGGGGATTGATTCCTCCAGTGGAAACCCTGCAGCCACGTCACCAAGATCAGTGGCCCCTGCACAATGACTCTAGTGAGAGGGCCTGGCAGGGGAGAAAAGCAGAGCTCAGCAGCAGGAAACTCTGATCCCTCAAAGGAAACATGGAATAATGGTGATCAAGAATATGCCAGAAAGTTCTGCTCGCCTGGTCGGCAGTAGAAATGATACTAGCTAACCCTCATCAATAACCTTGCCACCGCCCTCTTTTCAGATGGCTGCTTTTAGGCTCTTCAGTTTGGGGAAATTCCGATGTTACCAGCAGAGACATGACACGTGGGGAGGGTTGTGAAGAGCAAAGACAGAACTCAGACTGCCCAGCTGATACCCACAGACGTGGAAATGGACGAGTCTTAAAAGTCAGCTAGACCTGAATGACATTATAGCAGCTGCAAACTGGATAACGGCCAGTCATAAATTAAGTGTTCCTAAAATGGCCGGACTTCCTGCCTCCCCTTTGGAATCCTATTGCCTGAAGTTCTTCTTCTTCTTCTTCTTCTTTTTTTTAAAGTTTATTTTTGAGAGAGAGAGAGAGAAAGCAAATGCAAGCGGGGGAGGGGCAGAGAGAGAGAGGAGACAGAGAATCCAAAGCAGGATCTGTGTTGTCAGTTCAGAGCCAATGTAGGGTTCGAACTCACGAACCGTGAGATCATGACCGGAGCCACCCGGGTGCCCCCTGGCGCTTGAAGTTCTGTTCATGACCACTTTATGCGTACCGATTTACTAGACATCTTCCCGGCCCATTCTTTATCTCTAAAATCACCAGTCAGTGGTTCGCAAAGTGTGGTCCTCAGAGCCAAGAGCATCATGATCGCAGGGAAACTTGTTAGAAGCGCACGTTTTTAGGCCTTAACTTCAAACCTATCGAATCAGAAACTCCGGGGTGGGGTCGGGCAATCTGTATTTTAACAAGCCCTCGAGGTGATGCTCCTCAGCTCATAACTTGAGTGCCACTGTCCTAGGAAATCACATGGTTTCCCTCCCCTTAACATAAACACACCCAAAGGAAATAACCATTTTTTTTTTCGAGAATCTTCAAATTCTTAAAACATTCTATCTGAGTGAATTCATAAGCAAAACACAATAGCATACTGACATTTTTGCTGGATGAAGGCTATTTTTTTTAGAACTACTAAAATATCATGTATCTCCCCAATACGGAAACAGCATATGACTTACAAATCATTAAATAGGACAATTATGGATAAGTGGCTTTCTTTTCCTTTTTTTTTTTTGTACTTTTTAAAAAATTTATTTTAAATCCAAGTTAGTCAACATATAGTGTAATAATGATTTCAGGAATAGAATTTAGTGATTCGTCGCCTACCTGTAAGTTGCTTTATTTTAAAATGCTGACTCTCCTGCTACGTTATCTGACTGCAAATACATCTACCGAATTCACGATAGATGGCCAGTGCAAACGCTAGTTGTGAGCCTATGGCATTAATGTTTTAAGTCCTGCTCAGGAAAACAAAATGAAATTCTTGGCTTACACATGTGACTGAATAAAGAAATTTTTTTTTTTGCAATCAATCTACAATATAGGACTATAAATTTTCCATGTGGATTCTAACATGGGACCCTGCCCTTTCTGGTACCCACCCCCCTCCTACCCCCTTAATCTATACTTGGCCCAGATCTCATGGGTCTATGCATTTCTTCAGTTTTCTTACACACTTGTCTTCAAGGTAAGTTCAATGCCTGAAACACATCTAGGAGTAAGTTAATAATTCAGTATCTGAAATATCGGTTTTGTTGGCTTTTAGACCTTGTGATGGTTTTGAGTATGAAGGCTGCTTTTACATTTTTTCCCTCTGTTTCGAGCTAGGCTTCCCAAATTCTCCACAGTCACAGTGTGGCTGGTCAGACATGAGGTAGCTATCCTATCACCTCTGGTTACGGGAGAAGGCACCGGTCATCCTAGGTCCCTTCCCCAAGTGTGTCCATCATGAATGAGCTAAAAGTTTAATCCTTTGTTCCCCCCCAAACCATTGCCTCCTGGATCTTTCAGGACAGCTAAAACAAACAAACAAACAAACAAACAAACAAACAAACGACACTGTACTTTTCTCTCTTTGGGAATATTTTCTAGATTCTTGTCTTAAGGACCAACAAAGAGAATAAGAGTTCCTACTAAATTCAGTTCTAAGTCTTCACTGTCTTTCCAACAATTAAAAAACCGAAACTATTTCAAATACTAACCTTAATAACTAGACCCATAAGCCACACTCATAAACCAATACTCATTTTGTTAACCAAAGAGAAATGTACTAGAAAACGTGGGACGAGGAACGGACAGCTCATCCAAAATCCATGGAAATAAAAACCCATTTATGGCTGCACTTTCCATGCTGGTTTTCCAGGATGGTCCTGAACTTGCTGGGTCATGGTACAATGGTGCTTTTACGTAGCTGCCGACGAGAAAGGGTGTCTTGTTGGCCCCAGCTTGTACTAGCCTGCGAGAGGGGACTTAAAATTTTCAAGCCTTGTGTTAGACGCAGCCATTATTAAAAATTAAATTATATAAACTTACAGTTGAACAAGTTATATTAAAAACTCATCAATCCCCAATGATTTTACTCTATTTTGCTATTATTACTGTACTTTATTCTTACTATGTGTGACTTTATTTGCTCTTCAGTTGAGGTGAATTCCATCAACCTGTGGGATGGAAATACGTATGTAATGGTGAGCTACTATGCGTCCTTCCCAACCTCACATTCGATGATGTCATGTCAGCTGCGTTGGAATTGGTCACCGTGGGAATGTTCACAGCACAGAAATCAGCAAATGCTATTAATCCGAACTCCCGGTGTCCCCTCACCAGTAGCTAAATCTTGTATCAGCCCACTATGGCATTCATTCCAGCTTTCCCTTAAGGGGACTAGAACTCTTCCTCGTGGGGGCCAGGGCTAGCAGAACTGTAGGCCTGGTGACCTTTCCATCACTACACGCATGGCACGTTCCACCCAACCGCATACCCAAGTCAGAACGGGCTTCGGGTTTCCAATTAATCTACCGATGATTTACTATTTCCATTATCTGCTTTGAAATCAGTCTGACTCAGAAATGGAATTATGCATGCATCAGCAAGAACTCACACGAGAACAGTATCTGCAGGGAAAAATAATGCCACTTGACATTTGTGTAATCCCTCCTAATGTTCTCATAATTTCGCGGATTATCTTTATGAGTCTGCATAACCACCACTGTGTTGTTTCATTGGCTCCATTTAACAGATGAAGAATGTGAGGTTAGGCGACCCCTCCAAGGTCATGTATCCAGTCGGTTGCCCTGCTGGGACTCAACACCCAGAAATCCAAATTCAGGGCTCGTTAGACTCCATCGCAGATTACTGCTTTTATGTTGATCTGCTTTGAAAACGGGAATTTTTCAGACGATCAACATCTGAGTTCACTTTTTCCCTCCTTCCTTCGGTTAGCAACGTAGCCAACGATGATGCACCCATCCATCTCTATGTTTATGAATAAAGACCTCCCCCCGCCCAGCACCCCTGCTCCCTAGTTTGGCAGAAACTACATCTACACTGCCGTCATGTCCTAGATAAATCAGATCCAAACACACTTTGGTTTGAATTCCTAAAGATGCTGTAGGCATGTGGGAAGAATCAGGAAGTGTTTTATACTTGGGATCTAAATTGTGCAAATCAGGGGGGAAGGTCTATAATATCCCATTTAAATCAAATTAGAACAGTCAATAAAGAAGCCAGGTTTTATACTCAGTGGTGAAAACAGATACACATGCGTGTGTCTGTGTGTGTATGCTCGTGTGTGTGAATAGTTTGTGTTAGATACACACATCCACACGCCATGAGGGCAAAACACGCCATACACACATACGTACACACATACACACGTGCGTGCTTGTGTGTGCATATGTATGTGATAGTTGTTTTCTCCATCCCGAGGAAGCTAAACACCAAAACAGGGGAAAAAATTGCCGCCCTTTATCAGCTATGTACACATTTTCTCCTTGCAATATGTCTAAAATGATTTTATGACTAAATCCTGGGAAAAAATGTGAAGAATGCCTGGCTAGATACATGCTTTTCCAGTAAAAACACAACATCGCTTATTAACTGTAGCACTTGGAGGAGGCTTTCGACATGATGTACATTTTTGTTTTAGCTTGAGACAAAATCCTGTTTGGATTTAAGTTTTCTTTGGCTTTAAGAGAAAGTTTCACCGATGGTACACTGTGGGCCTTCGGGCCTCCAGTTCACGTTCACCAGCAGAGGACAGATTAAGTGCTAGTCCGTTAAAATGACTCAGTCCTGAGACTCCAGCCAGGGTTAAAACCTTGAGATGTTTTCTCAACACATTAAGCAGAAATAACTGTAACAACGCAAACAGCAAACCCATCTGTCCCCTTGTCAGGACTTTTGAGACTGTCAACTGACCGACCTTGTGGCTGGAAAGCATTTGAGAGGAAAAGTTAAAGGCGGCAGCACTTAACGGAAACAAAGAAATTCTTAGAGGTCATTGGTGAATTACTAAGATGGGGATCCTGAGAATAGATGACAGAGTTTCCAGTTTCTCTCACAATTTTGGTGGGTGTGTGGGGATGACTTACAATCATGTTTGGTGACTTAGCCAACATTTTCTTGGAAAGAAATTTCCCTACTGTTCTACTAAAGCTGTAAGTAAATGGGGGCCGAGGTGCTGGTCTGTGCTGAGGACACTTTACAGTAGTTCAGGCTGTCAAATTAAAAGCAAACACTTTCTCAGCATTTCCGAAGGCTGAAAGAGTGAAAAATGTGTTGTCTTCTAAGTATATCAGGGTTAAGTCATTTCTTGGCCTCACGGCTCCAGAAGACAGGATGGAGGTGTGTATGGTGGGGGTGGGGGGTGGGGAAATCACCTCATTCTCCCTCTAACCCACTGGTTCTCAACCAGGGGCAGTGTTGTCCCCCACGAGGGACACTTGGCAATGTGTGCAGACATGTATGGTTGTCACGGATGAAGGGAGGTGCCCACCAGCATCCAACAGGTAGAGGCCTGGGTGTGATCCTCAATATCCTCCAAGGCACAGGATGACCCCTCCCCCAATGGCCACCCCACAGAGACTTATCTGGTCCCAATGTCAGCAGTGCGGTTGCTGAGGTATTTCTCCAAAGGAGACGTACAGTTGACCAACAGACACATGAAAAGATGCTCAACCTCACACACCCTCAGGGAAATGCAAATCAAAATCACAATGACAAATCACCTCACACCTGTCAGGATGGCTACAATAACAAAAACCCAAGAAACAACGGGTGGTGTTGAAGGTAGAGAAAAAGGAACCCTCGTGCGCTGTTGGTGGGAATGAAAACTGGGGTGGCCACTGTGGAACACAGTACGGAGGTTCCTCGAAACATTAAAACTAGAAGTACCATACGATCCAGTAATTCGACTTCTGCGTTATTTACCCAAAGAACATGAAAACACTAATTTGAAAAGATACAGGCGAGCCTATGTTTACTGCAACATTATTTATTTACAATGGTCAAACTATGGAAACAGCCCAAGTGTCCATCAATAGATTAATGGATAAGGAAGATATGGTATATATATATATATATATATATATATATATATATATACATATACATACAGTGGAATATTACTCAGCCATAAAAAAGAATGAAATCTTGCAATCTGCAACAACATGGATGGGTCTGGAGGGTATAATCCTAAGTGAAATAAGTCAGAGAAAGACAAATACCTTATGATTCCACACAGACGTGGAATTTAAGAATCAAAACGAATGAAGAAAAAAAAGTCAGTTAAGCGTCTGACGTCAGCTCAGGTCACGATCTCACGATCCGTGGGTTCGAGCCCCGCGTCGGGCTCGGTGCTGACGGCTCGGAGCCTGGAGCCTGCTTCGGATTCTGTGTCTCCCTCTCTCTCTCTGCCCCTCCCCTGCTCGTGCTCTGTCTCTCTCTCTCTCAACAATAAACATTTTTTTAAAAATTAAAAAAAAGGAAGATGTAGTAAAAAGCAGCTCTCCCTCTCCTGCCTACAACTTTTCTGGAATCCTGCAGGGACTACTGTCCATCCTACGGCACCTGTAGGCTGAGGCAGTTCGCCCTTCTCAGCCCCATGCAGGGGCTTGTACCCTCCTGTGAAACTCCCTTCTCTTCTGACTCCACAGCCGGCCCCGTGACATGCCATTTTCTCCTATTTATTGCTTCAAGGTACCCATTTTCAGGTCGCTTTCAGCCTTGGCAGATGCTCTGGAGACCTGGCTGATGGCATTCCTATCGGGCCTCACCCCAACCGTGCAATGTTTCAGTGACCACACGGACGGGCATCTTATGCAAGGACTCCCGGTTCCTTAATCTTTTCTGTTCCTTAATGTCTCCCCTTCAGATCATTCATTCATTCATTCATCAAACATTATGGTGCGCCTCTTTCGTACCCGACTCTGTGCGAAACATATCAAAAACACCATGTTGTTTTTCTAGACTCAAAGAGATTACAGGCTAGACGAGGAAGGGGAAAGAAAGTCTGTATTTCGGTGCCAGCAAGGAGTTTCAAGAATCACAAGCCAGAGAAAGGTTCAAAGACGATCATGGTCTGTTCTTTGCTAGGGTGGGATATTTTGGCCATGTTTGTTGGCTAATACTCTAACCCAATAGTTCCCACACACTGGTCTGAGAACCAGGCCCAATCCATGGAAACAAAGAAAGATGATGACAATATAGTAACTTTATCATAACACTAAACTTCTATGATTTATTCTGAAACTATGTTATTCTCATTTAGGGATGTCAAAATATTCTTTCCTTTTAAAAAACATTAGGTAAGTTACTTTTAACTTTTTAAATGTTTATTTATTTATTTTGAGAGATTAAAAATTTTTTTTTTCATGTTTATTTTTTTTGAGAGAGAAAGAGAGGCAGAGAGACAGGGAGAGGGAGAATCCCCAGCAGCCTCAGAGCCTGATGCAGGGCTTGATCCCACAAACTGTGAGATGGTGACCAGAGCTGAAATCAAGAGTAGAATGCTCAATTGAATGGGCCACCCAGGTGCCCCGAGAAAAGTTATGTTATTTTATTATTATTTTTTTTAACGTTTATTTATTATTGAGAGACAGAGAGAGACAGAGCATGAGCATGGGAGGGGCAGAGAGAGGAGGAGACACAGAATCCGAAGCAGGCTCCAGGCTCCGAGCGGTCAGCACAGAGCCAACGCGGGGCTCGAACCCACGAGCCTCGAGATCATGACCTGAGCCGAAGTCAGACGCTTAACCAACTGAGCCACCCAGGCACCCCTAGAAAAGTTATTTTAAAGTGTCCTTATATAAGACAAATATTTGACATATGTATGTTAGTTCCCACTAATGAAAAAACCTCACCCTTGAAATCTACCAGTGGCTCTCGAAGCCTGCCTACGAGAACATCCTTCTATGGGAGACAGTCTGTGTGCAGGAGGGTTAATGAGACTGGCTTTGAAGCCACATACGCATGGCTCTTCACATAAGATGGAGAGATGACCAGTTGTTCTTGATAAAAATGGGGGGACTGACGGAAATTAGGAGAGTCCTCCAATGCCTCGAAGCAACCCCTTGTTACCACCTCTAATGAAACATACATGTCTACAGAGGAGTTCAAGAAGTTGGTGTCACCCCCCTTCCTGGGGACGGTGGGGCTCAGGACCCTGGGGACGGTGGCAGAAGTCTCAACATTAAGAGTTAAGAGGTTAAGAGTCCTTGAAACTATATGGGCTTTGGGTTTTATTCGTGGGGGAGGAGTTTTCTCTTCGGAACGCCGTCCTCCCTCTGCACCCTGGAATGCAAGCTTGGGGCTGGCTCTGACAGGGGGGACGCCTCCCTCCCGGCAAGGTCAGCTTCTCTCGGTCATAGAGAGAAAGCTTCCCGTGGATACTCTCCTCCTTGGGGTTATCTTCCCACCTCTTCTCTCGATGAGGGTGGCTCTATTCTGGGGGGCAGA
This sequence comes from Prionailurus bengalensis, assembly GCF_016509475.1. Lineage (NCBI taxonomy): Eukaryota > Metazoa > Chordata > Mammalia > Carnivora > Felidae > Prionailurus > Prionailurus bengalensis. The sequence goes on along the minus strand of NC_057349.1, from coordinate 12,775,326 downwards.
CATAGGACGGTGAGCCTGTGACGACAGCACTCATAGGGGCTGGGTTGCGTGGTGAGGACCTTAGGTCTGAGGGACCCAAGGGGGTCCCTGCGCCTCCCCCTCCCCGCCACGTATGTGCTCTCCTTGTGTTTTCTTTTTTCCGGTTTTGTATTCGCTTTTTCTTTCTTCTTCAACTTTTTATTTACATTCTAGTTAGTTAACACACCGTGTAATCTTGTTTGCCGGAGTAGAATTTAGTTACTCATCACTTATATCTAACACCCAGGGCTCCAAACGAGCGCCCTCCTCAATATCCTTCCTCGTGTTGTCATGGCAGGAAGTCTACCGTATTCTGGCTCCCCGACCACTCTCTCTTCACGTCCCTTGCTCTTTCCTCCTCTGCTACAGTGAAGCCTGTCCCCGGGGTCTACAACATTCCTAGCCCCGGGCTTTCTCTGGGTGGCCTCCTCCACACAGAATGCGACTACTCACCCTGGACTGAAGGCCCCCCGTGTCACTGACCAGATTCGCATTCCCGGCTGCTTGTGCCGCGCCTGGTTGTCTGTCTCTTAAAGCCCAGAAACCTTCAAAACGGCACTCAGCCTCTTCCTCTCCCAGCCTGCATCATCTTTACCTCTCGCATCTTTATTATGTTTGTAACTGGCCGAGTAGCGTGCCATGTGCCGGGGGAAAAAAGTAAGGAAGCAAAAGAATTCAATTTTGTAAAAAATCAGATAAGCAAAAAATAATTTTTGAAGATACTGAAAAGTCTAAGCGCTTCCTGTTCGCATGCATCTCTCTCTCACGCCGGACACATGAATGCATTTTCCTTTCTGAACGAACGTCCACTTTATAGAAATTTGATTCCCTTTTTTAAACTCTTTTTTAATGTTTATTTATTTTTGAGCGAGAGGGAGAGACAGCACGAGCAGGGGAGGGGCAGAGAGAGAGAGGGAGGGAGACCCAGAATCCGAAACAGGCTCCAGGCGCTGAGCTGTCAGCACAGCCCGGTGCGGGGCTCGAACTCACGGACCATGAGATCATGACCTGAGCCGAAGTCGGATGCTTAACCGAGTGAGCCACCTAGGCGCCCCTGGAAACTTGATTTCCTAACTAGAATCTAATTTTGGAAGATATCGTCCCAAAGCCTCACAACCCTGAGTTTCATTAGAAGCAGGGTATGGAGTAGAGAAGGAAACAAGGGGGAAAAATGCGTGGAGGAAGTTCTAAAGTCGGTGTTGACCTCTGAGCTCTCTTCCCCTGCCACCTTGGCGGCTTCTCACAAATGCATAAAAATTGGGGTGAAACGGATATATAACTTCTAAGTTATCAGGACAATAAGTTTGGTTAGCCAAACAGGAAGCTTACTTCATTAGTAGTGTGCTCCTGCGAATGGGGCTCATCTTCCTCATTCACTAGGCATGCGAAGCATGTTGTCATTATTTGGACAGTCACTATCTCCATAAGTCAAGCAGATGGGGAGAGGTGGGACTTTACCCTGACGAGAGTTTAACGCTTCCAAGGCCAGCAGAAACTACTTAAACACCAAGACTTCTTCTTCTAGGATACGACACTCGTGTCGTCCCAAGTGTGGTAACTGGGAGATCTGTGGCTGGGACTATTTTATTTTATCTTATTTATTTATTTATTTATTTATTTATTTATTTATTTTTACTGTTTATTTATTTTTGAGACAGAGAGAGACAAAGCATGAACGGGGGAGGGTCAGAACGAGAGGGAGGCACAGAATCCGAAGCAGGCTCCAGGCTCTGAGCTGTCAGCACAGAGCCCGACGCGGGGCTCGAACTCACAGACCGTGAGATCATGATCTGAACCAAAGTCAGAAGCTCAACCGACTGACCCACCCAGGCGTCCCAATTTTATCTTATTTCATTTTCTTTTTATCTGAGTATAGTTGACACTGAGGCTTTTATTTTATTTTATTTTTTTAATGTTTATTTATTATTGAGAGACAGAGAGAGACAGAGCATGAGCATAGGGAACATAGGAGGGGCAGAGAGAGGGGGAGACACAGGATCTGAAGGAGGCTCCAGGCTCTAAGCTGTCAGCACCGAGCCCAAGGCGGGGCTCGAACTCAAAAACTGCGAAATCATGACCTGAGCCCAAGTCGGACGCTTAACCAACTGCACCACGCAGGCTCCCCACACTGAGGCTTTTATTTTAGTTGGAGCAGACGAGATGATGAAAAGGTCTGATCACCACCAGAAGTGACCTTGGCAGGTTTTGCCTCCCTCTAGTAGGAAGAGTGCCCACTGGTGGAAACATTTTGAGTCTCTAGTTAGAGGAAATTATCGGTATTGACTTTTAACTGTTCAGTTCCAGACAGTTGCAATAAAAGTATCATGTTTAAATCTCACCAACGTAACTGGGTATTTTTTCCCCCTCAGGGCCAAGAGCTGTGTTCTAGGGATCCCTAGATTGCAGAATCTCCGGCTGCTACTTTTTCTCCATCACCAGCTGACCCCAAGGCTGAAGAAAAGAAGACCTCCCTATGCTGCCTGTTATCTGTTTCTTGCTCTAACACTTGCTGGTCACTTACTTCCCTGGGATTGAGAGCATTCTCTTTGCAGAGAATTATTAATGACTGTTTCCCTTTCTTTCTATTTGCCCTTTTCACGTAGTTTCGTAAAACAGGTAGTGTTTATTGGTCAGAAAGAGCGTATAGTTTTGCTAGAACTTGTTTTTAAGAATGGTTGAAAACAATTGAAATTGTTTTAAAAAACAACCGGCTTAGAGCAATTTTCCGGTTAATAATACGCACACAACCCGCGAGCCAAGCACAACAGAAGAGGAGAGACAAGAGAGAACATAAAACATTACTTATGAGATCCTCCCCACGGTTTAGGATCACGTCTGTAATCCATGCGAGGCTTCGCTGGAACAAATTATGAAAGCTGTTTCCCCTTTCAAGTGAGAATCATTTACATGGGCTCAGACCTCTCCCGTTCTCATCTGTTCGACTCCTGCGCTCGCTGACATTAAGCAGGAGCAGAGAACGTCTGATGTCAGCCCCGGCTCCTGCTGTGTTCCGGGTTATTGTCTTTCCCTTTGCACAAAATGAAGGGGGCAATGCGGCATGGCAAAAGTTGGGGCCTCGGAGTGTCTAAGCTTTCTGCGGGATTGAGCATGAGAATTATTTTTGTTCCCTGGCATCCAGCGATGTCTTACCTCTACAGAAAAATTTTACCATGCCCTACACCTTTCTTCTTGCCAACCTAATGAGGGAGGTGGTTTTAACCCAGGCTGATTTCCAATTTGTAGATAAAGGATTGCCAATGACTCTATGAAAAGAGTGTTTTGTTTTGTGGATTTTACGTACATGTATAGGTGCATACGTGTACGTACATAGAGAAACATATTATGATGCACACACACACCCCCACACACTCAGAAAGATTGGGGCTCTAGGGGCGTCTGGGTGGCTCAGTCTGTTGAGTGTCTGACTCTTGGTTTCGGCTCAGCTCATGATCTCACGGTTTGTGAGTTCAAGGCCCGTGTTGGGCTCTGTGCTGACAGCGCGGAGCCTGCTTGGGATTCTGTCTCTCTCCCTCTCGCTCTGCCCCTCCCCTGCTCATGCTCTCTGTCTCTCCCAAAATAAATAAACTTAAAAATAAATTGAAAAAAAAAGAAAGATTGGGGCTCTGGCATGAAGTAGAACTTTGCCAGATCCCAAACCCGGCAGAGCGCATCTAACTTTGGACATGCACGCTGCCTTCACACCAGAACCATAAACACAGAAGGCATTTAGGGCCGCCTCATACGACAGCAGGCAGTAGAACGGAATCCCAGGGCCTTGGCTTCCCAGGAGAAAGATTGGGCTTCTTCCATTTTCTAAAGAAGGGGAGGTGACAGGCTCTCTGAGCTAAGCCACTTTCACAGCACACTTACTATGCTGTTCCTCAGTGCCATCTCTGACTGCCTTGTCATCCTCCCGTGTCCCCCCACTTCTCCTGGTCCTAAAAGCAGCACAGACATGCAGAGTGGCCGGTCTACAGCTTCTGGGGACGCACATGACATTTCAGGGCTCCGTGTGCAGCTCTTGGAGTAAGTGCAAAGAAAATAAAATACTCTCCCTGCTACGATTAAAAGAATAATGATCTTCGTTAAAAAAAAAAAAAGCTTAAAGTAAATATGACAACGTAGTGACACTGGAGGGAGCTCTCAACATCTAGTGATAGGAAAAAATGCTAAAATTAAATACTCTAAAATTAAAAAGAGAAGTTAAGGTTTGGGAGGCTCGTGTGCTGAAGTCTGGCTTGCGCTGGTCGCTGTGTCCATACGGACGTGGGTCCAGAGCACCAGACAATTAACGATATCAATACAGATGTATTGTATTGATCTGGGGGGGGAGAGACAAGAAAACTATCCCCAACTCAGGACTCCTTAGCCAAAAAGGAAGGCCAATTATTCTTGGCTTCTACATGACCTCTGAAAAGCATACCCTGGCATCTTTTCCTAGAAAGTTATTTTAAGTACTTAAGAGACAGAAGAACATAACAAAAGGATCAGAGAAAGTGAGCCTTGTTGCAAGGGGGCACAGTTTTGCTCTCCCGTTTCCCACCGGAAGGTGAGGTGAGAGGAAAGGCTCTCTGGTCCCACTCTTCCCGCAAAGCCCCCCGTGATGGAGGAATGGCTCACATCTGCCTTCTGGTCCCAAAGATGACAGGCTCTGACCCGATAGGCTCCGTGATATCCGTGTGAGGGGACATTTCGACACTCTCGGGGCTCTCACACTCAGCCCCCCTGCTTGACGCTGAAATGCGAGCTGGCTGGAGCAGGGCAGAGCCTGCCTGGCACTGTCCCTTCCTCGGTTACCATCCCCGGGTTGTGTTCAAGCAGTGTCCCCAGCCCCAGCCTGTGTGCACATGCACACACTTCAATAGGCAGTTCTTTTTTTTTTTTTTTTTTTTTTAACGTTTACTTTTGAGAGACAGAGAGAGGCAGAGTGCATGTGGGGCAGGAGCAGGGAGACAGGGAGACACAGAATCCGAAGCAGGTTCCAGGCTCCCAGCTGTCAGCACAGAACCCCACGCGGGGCTCAAACTCGTGAACCGTGAGATCATGACCTGAGCCGAAGTCGGACGCTCAGCCGACTGAACCACCCAGGCGCCCCTCAAGGAGGCAGTTCTGATGCATTTCCTGTGAAATGCATCTCTGATAGTCCATCCTTCAGCCCCAGGGGTAGGACGGCAAGCAAGGGGCTGTTCATCCAGGCTGGGAAGAGTGTTCAGCCTAGACGCACGCCCTATATCTTATATTCATAACGATCACTTCTCCACTCACCCGGCTCGGGTCTCGGAAACTCCCCTTCTTCGCTTAACGATATTTACTGAGCACCTAAAACATAATCCACCGCACTAGATTCGGAAGGTGTCATGGCATATGTCTAATTTCTCAGAAGCAAGACTTTCTCATTTGGGCTTCTCAGAATACCAAATGCAACCCGCCAACGAGAAATCACATTCGCACAACCCCTTCCCCGCCCTGGAGTCAGAGTGTGATCCAGGTGGGAAGAGCGTTTGCCTTTAAGCGCCTCTCAGCACAGACGACAGAAGAGAAATCTGCTCTGGGTTAATAAGTACATCACAGGCACCCAAAACTTAATGTCAACCTCTGATTAAAGACACGGTCTCTACTCTTAAGGAGCTGTCTATTTATAGCATCCTAATAAAAGCTGAAAGTCCTAGCTGTGATGCTACAAGCGACTATACGGTTGGAGCATAATAGTTAGGTTATTATGCCATTTTGTGTTTTATCCGAAACATCTTTATTTTAATTTCCCGACCCAGGGATTTTGACTCCAGTTAATGCCGGTTTGACGGTGTCTCTCCAATGTCCATTATGATGTCACATACCTTGTGGATGGAAATTATCCGTGCTGTAATTCAAAAATGCTCTCAGGGAGCCGGGCACAGAAATCAAACAGACTGGTAATACAGGAAGCAATAAAACAATCTGTTTGTAAAGCCAAGGTTCCATAAAGTGTTAGACTAGGAGAGCTCTCAGAGATGAACTATCCCAAACTCTCCCTCGGGCGGCTGAAGCGGCCAAGGTTGCTGGTTGCCATGGCTGGCTGGAGGATGGCCGGGGCCATAACCACAGCTCCTGCCCTCTATTCTTCCCGTCTTCAGCCCTGGCTGATACTGATGATACCCTGTGCAAAATCCTGCTAATGTCCTTTACGGGACACTTACGAGACCAGTGCTGCTACGAAGGCAGTACGTTTACTGGAGGTGACAGAGACGCAGAAAATGGTGAAAGGCACTGGGACTGGGGGCTAAAGCTGTGCTTCCGGGCTTTACCTTTGCTTCCTACTTCTTCATGAGAGGAGAGTGCATTAACCAGCACAGGAGGGACCATTTGTGACGCGTGCTGTCCATGCTGGGAGAGGAAAGGCCACAAAGAGATGTTTGGGGCGTGCTTTCTCTTGCTTTAATTTTTTTTTTTTTTTTGAGACAAAGAGAGACAGAGCATGAGCAGGGGAGGGGCAGAGAGAGAGCGAGACACAGAATCCGAAGCAGGCTCCAGGCTCTGAGCGGTCAGCACAGAGCCCGACATGGGGCTCCAACTCACACACTGGGAGGTCACGACTGAGCTGAAGTCAGACGCTTAACCGCCTGAGCCACCCAGGCGCCTCTTTTAAATTTCTTTTTAATGTTTTTTTTTTAATTTGCTTTCTCTTGCTTTAAATGCAGACGGAGTTGATGGTTCTTAAAACCTCTCCCCCTCCTCACTGCCTGTCGTCTGTCTCTTCCTTTCTTTTCTCCTTCTGCAGTTTTCCTTGACTGAATTAAAACAAGAAACTAAAGAAATGGAAAGCTTGGAGGAATAATGAGGTAAGCGGGATTTCTGGACTCCTTTCCTTTCTAAATTAATCATACCCAGAAGCACCCAGGTTGAATAATTTCTCAAGAACCTAAAGGAAGCTTCCAGCTAGCTCTGTACTGATTTACTACCAGACGGCTACTACCTGGGCCATCTTCTCTTTAAGGTCAATGGGAACTGAGTGAGCTCAAACCTAACGAATATTCTGCATTCGTAACCTCTGAAGGCACCACCAGACCATCCACAGGACAGAATCAGATTGGTGAAACGTCACGGCAGGAGGAGGTCAGAGATCGGCAATGAGGAAGTCACGTGACGTGCCCGAGGTCACAGAGGAGGTGGCAAGAATGACTGTAAACTTGGCTTAAGGTAAAGGCACTACCCTTTCCCCAAAGTTGTAACTTCAGGTTCCTGAAATAAGTACACTATTAAAATATTCTTTGAAAAAAAGCGTTCTCCCCTAAGGTCATGTCTTTGCGATCCCAAATAACACGGATGGGGCACCTGGGTGGCTCAGCTGGTGAAGCGTCCGACTTCAGCCCAGGTCATGATCTCACGGTCTGTGGGTTCGCGCCCCACGTTGGGCTCTGTGCTGACAGCTCAGAGCCTGGAGCCTGCTTTGGATTGTGTCTCCCTCTCTCTCTGCCCCTCCCCCACTCTCACTCTGTCTCACTCTGTCACTCAAAAATAAATAAATGTAAAAAAAAGTTGAGAAAAAAAGTTGAAAATAACATGAACGGAACGAATCGGTACTGATGTGCGAACGGATGGCCACTAGAATGAACGGTAGTAACTCCTCTCCCGTGGCACACTGAGATCCCTGAGAGATGTCCTTCTCCCGGTCAGTCGGTCCTCAGGAGTACGTCCCGCATATGTATTGCCCTTTGGATGCTGAAGATGGTTTCATTCACGGTATCCTGTTTACTTGTATGTCAACTCAGTTAGACACCGCAGGGTGCTTAGTGAAAACTATACTCCAGCTGAAGCTGAAAAGCAAGGCGATGACGAAGATGCCCACGGGCACAGCCCTGTTAGCTCGCTGTGGACGGAGGGTGGAAGCCCGTGCTCTGAAATCCCAGATGAGTAGGTCCCCATCATTGGATCACACGTGGCCAGGAGCCCCACGGGGGCTGCATTCCCACTGTGAATCCCGGCAAGTCTGGGTAGCACGAGAGGCGGGTGGATCGATGTTCTATCTGTGCGGAGGCTGTTTGATGCGGAGAAAAAGAGACAGTCGCTGCCAGTAAACCTGGTAAGAACGTCACATGGAACCTGAAGTTCAGTCATTGTTGGACCTTCTCAGCAGCTTGCATTTTAGGAAGGATCTGACCCTGGGTAGAGGGGTCAAGTGAGAGATATTGAAGGGGGGGGGCACAGTGCTGTCCATAAAAAGGGATAAACGTTGGGCACATCTACCAAGCCAGCCTCTTGGGGATGGGAGTGGGAGGGAATAGTAGCCTCGTGAAGAACACGAGGCTGCCACGTTCTGTGGTCTGAAAAGCGAATTTTTTAACACTCAGGAGTGGAGGGGACACCCTGCACTACCCCTATCTCTGCTTGGCCAGGGAGTAAACGAATGACCCATCACCAACCGTTTTGACATCCACGGGAAGAAACGGGCCGAAGAAACATCCCAGAAGGGTGTCTAAAGGCCAGACCATGAACACAGAGAGATGGAGGGAGGAGAGTGGGGGAGGGGGCACCACGGGGCTGGAACCTGAGTTTGGAAGGTGTTTATGAGAACCTGGGTGACACCCCAGGAATATGCAGAAGGACACATACACTGTGGGGGTGGATGGGAGATTGGAGAGGAAAGTGTTATATCACAGGTAACTCAATGAGTATTCCTGCAATGTAGCCTCAGTATGGGATAGCCTTGTGAAATCTGAGTTAGTGTCTCTTCTAAGCAGATTGTTTAAAATTTTTTTTACAATTTTTATTTATTTTTGAGAGAGAGAGAGAGAGAGAGACAGAGACAGAACATGAGTGATGGAGGGGCAGAGAGAGAGGGAGACACAGAATCGGAAGCAGGCTCCAGGCTCCCAGCTGTCAGCACAGAGCCCGACGCGGGGCTCGCACTCACGAACCACAAGATCATGACGTGAGCCAAAGTTGGACACTTAACCGACTGAGCCACCCAGGTGCCCCAAGTTCTAAATAGATCATTTGAAATAACAGCCTCACCAAAGCATTTCACATTTTCTCTCTCTCATCCCTACATTCTACTACTGGGAAACATGTTAATAAAACAGCTGTTGTCCGAAACGTTTTCCTTCATCAAATGGGTATCCTGAAGATGAGGAGGAGGAGGAATGTGATGATGGCAACAAAACTTAGCAATGACTTAGGCGTCATCATCAGGTAGACTCTGTTTAAGATCATTGTCACTTAATTGTTATCAGATCCTCCATGGTTTCGATGCACAGAAAATGACGATAATGTGGGGAAACAGCTTGTCCAAATTCGCACAGCTAGCAGGTAGCTGAAGTAGAACTTGAACGCGGTGTGTCTAGTTCCAACACCTCGTTCTCACCTTGGAACCCGGCAGAAAGTCTGGCACGCAGTAGGCGCTTAATAAATACTGGTTGTGGAACAGATGAAGTGGCCACAACAATACAGAGGCTCTAACCCCGCGGTAACCGAACGGCACCGTAAGTTCCATTCTTCACCTAAATCGGTTAAATATACCTCCGGCATTTAACACAAGAGAAACAGTCATTATAATCGAACAATGTCACCGGATCGATACTTTCTGCTAAGGAATAAATGACTCTGACTTGCTGGTGACATTTATTTTCCAAAACGAACTCCACTTGGCCCCGACGTTTACAAACCAGCAGGAGGCGGTTACCTGGAAAAGTTGCTCTGCTCTACAGAATTGCCTTTGCTTTGCTTTCGCCCTCTCTGTGCAAAGCACAACAATAACAAAAGCGAATAAAAAAAAAGAACCGCATGATAATTGTAATTGTCTTTGTGCACCTACTTTTTAAGACTGATGAAGAATCTGACTTGTGGTTTATGTAATTTATTAAGCTGGTTTACGGAAGTCTAAGGTTGTTCTGAGACCATTTTCAAAGCTTCTAGACATGCAGGCCCGTCTTGGCCACTCGGTCTCACATACCTTGGCCTATGGTTTTTAAACAACTGCCCGTCTTCTAGAAGTCCCACACAATTGTAACCCGCTGCTGGCCTTCTGCGGGGGCTGCGTCTGGGCTGACACTATGTTGTTGGATGAGAAGAAGCTAAAACAAGGCCCAGGTTCAAGTTGGCTCTAAAGCATGTTTTCAGCATCTGAAAACTACCCTTCAAGAACTGAGCTTGCGTTCCCGTTCTCTGGCTGTGGAGCCAAGATCAAATCACCAAAAAACGTCAAACCTTGAAAACTGAATGAAGACCTTTAAAAAAAAATGTTTACTTATTTATTTTGAGATAGGGCAGGTGAGCAGGGAAGGGGCAGAGAGAGAGAGAGAGAGAGAGAGAGAGAAAGAGAGAGAAAGAGAGAATCCCAAGCAGGCTCCATGCCGTCAGCACAGAGCCCGACTCGGGGCTCGATCCCACGAACCGTGAGATCACGACCTGAGCCAAAACGAAGAGTCCGACGCTGAACCGACTGAGCCACCCAAGCGCCCCATGTAGGAAGAGCTTTAACGGAATGGTGTCTATGAAGCAGAAGATGACATCGGGGCAGGTGTGTAGGGACCTGGGTCCTGGTATCACCTCAGCCTCTGATTTGCTGTGGCTCCGGGCAAGTCACAACCTCTAGCTACCTTCCTTACCCTTTCTTACCACTTGCAATTTTGAAATACCATGACTCCACTTTGTACTTAATTGAGGCCTCTTCCCTGAAGGAATTTATAATCTAGTTGATGACAGAAGACCCACTACCATCAGCCAATTACACAATCAAGCAAGTGCTGAAAGTCCTTTCACGTAGGAGAGCCTGAGATGACCCCTGAAGAGTAAATCTGATGTGCAAAGGTCAGGCGCGGGAGGACATTCCTCGCTGATGCCCGCATGGGATTTCTGACTAAGACTCGCTTCACAGACTCTGGCAGGCTGTTTCTGAGGTAGCTACGTTTTGGAGATTATGATTCAACCAGTGGTTTGTCTAAACCTGTGTCGGGGGATGCCTTCTAACATATCCCCGCTCCGAGCCAACTGTATCTGCACAACATTCGAGTACATAAGAACCCAAATATAATACAACTCCGCAGTGCAATCCTTTGCTTTACTAAATTATGCATTGTTTTCCAAAGTCTTTATCATGAGTTCCCTTTAAATCGGGAACCCCCAGTGAGCGACAAGCATCTTAAGAATCACCTAGATTGAGGTCACACACAGCATCCATAGGGGAAAGTGCGTTTGAGTTAAAGGTTCTCCCAGTGTTAACTGTCCTTTTCTTGGATGAGAATGGCCAGTGCTGAAGAAGGAAAATACTTGGAAAATAAAAGTCTAGAAGATGCTTGCCGATATTCGTCTCTACGCCTGAAGAAAATGATTGTACGTTGTGCATAACCAAAAATAATTACACATAAATAATTTTCGTGTCTTGTGGACTCTGGGCTCTGGCTGTCCCTATTCATCTTACTGATACCACATGGTACTTCAACGCCGATATTGAATGAAAGTCAGTGACAGATCTGTAACAAATGAGTAAGCAGGCAAACGACGGGAGCTTCCGGGCCCTCTTCAGAGGCAGTGACAAAGCTCTTGAGGCTGTGGCTGTTGCTGCAACCTGCAGAAATTTTACACACAGTCGAGCTCACGGGGACCTTCTACTTTCCTAGGAAGCACTGATGTCGTAGGCTAGGTGTTTAAGACGTCAGCAGAGGGGACGGGGGTAAGGATGGGAGGAAGGACACAGGATGGCCGATATGCAGACCAGTGAGGAGGTTCGAGGTGACCGAGCTCCTGCCCGTGACTGACCTGTAAAAAGACGAATGCCATTGCCTGCTAAGGATACTGCTGGCTCACAGCGCGAAGGAAGGGGGCTCCCCTGTCATTCCACGTCCTGGCTTAGACACAGTACATGCTTTTCCTTGATACCCTCAGAAAGATGTGATTTCTCCACCCACTGAAGCCCACTATCTCCTGATTCATAACATAGGATTCAATTTGCCCTTGTGTTTCTATGTCTTGTTCACATAGGTGGCTTGTCTCCCTAAGTGGACTGTCAGCCTTCTTGAGGCTCACTTGTATACTTTCACTCGTTTCCCTGTCTCCCAGGATCTTGTGCTGGGGAGCCAATAAATGTTAGTTGAGTACGCGACTAAATGCGTGAAATACAGGTTTGCTGAGATCAGGGCGGTAAGCATGCTGTTGGATCTTGCATGCAGATTCTCAGATTTGATCATCTGCTGAAGTTAATAGGAATGTTGATTCCTTGAACTGTGAACTACAGAATACAAAACTCTGCCAATGAAAAAGCCTCTCCTTCTGCTGTTCATGCTTCTAGGCATCCGGTCTAGATCTTGCATCCAAAGACTCAAAGTTAGGAGATCTAGTTTGAAATAAGTCAGAGACGCTATTACGATTAACGCACTGCCTCAGGCAGCCTCCTGTGTGTCCTTATTTCCGAAGAGGTTAATACTGCAGTCCGTTCCTCCTTATTTCAGAAGCCCCTTAGAGCATTGTAACCAGACGGCACACACTCCTTCTCTGCCCAGATTTACACTACTTGAGATGTCCCTTTCCAAAAACAAAACAACAAAATAAAACTCCACCAAGTAGCTAAACTATATTCAAATATCCATAGAATTCTATCCATGGCAACAGTCTCAGGCTTCCAGAAATTTAATTTCCAGGGTCCCCCACCTCAATGGACAATAGAAGAAAATGGGCCTCACTGTCACAAACTTCAGCACCTCTCAAGGAACTAATTAAATCTCCTAGGATGCCCTCACCCACACCCTAAGAAATTTGAGGGGTGTGCAAAATCCAAACCCAATTCAACACCATCACAACAAAAGCCCTTTACTTAGACAAAGCCTCATCTTGGATTTCTTTGTCTCTTTCCCCCTACAGACTAGTAAATTTTCAAATTCCCCAAAGGTCATGAGTTTGGCAATGGAACAATGGCATCCCGGGGGGGGAACGCCTGGGTGAGGGACTCTGCTGCCCTCTGGGCCACACGGCGGGGCTGTTGTCTCTCTTGAGAGCTGCAGGCGTCATCAAAGGGGGAAACTCGGTCTCTGGGGTCGGGGTGAACGCTGGATACCTGCCACGCAGGTGGGTAGGCACAGAACCAGACCTTCTGGCATCGAGGTCCTGCCCCGCCATGACTGCCCGGGGAAGGAACATCCTAACCACCCTCCGGCATTAGGGTGATAAGGTTTCTGTCTGTTCAGAAGAGGAAAAGAGTCATCTCAACCCCCCACCCCAACCAGCTTGGAAATGAAGAAGGGGGAAGGAAAACAGTACTTAGTAAGCACTTTGTTTCAATGTGCCAATCACTATGCTGCGTGTTTTGGATCTCATCTGCACACGGCCCTACAGAGTAGGAACAATTCCTGCATTTCAAGACAAAATGAAGCTCCAAAGAACAGCCTCGAAAGGGCACGGCTAATATATCATGGATGCAGGATTCAAACCCAGGCCTGTCTGGTTCTTAAATCCATGTTCTTACCTCACACCATGCTGCGTCTCAAAAGGAAAGACTGGTTTTTAGGTGCGAAATAGGCCAATAGCTTGGCCATTTTGTAGGAGGGAAGATTCATGACTCATCCTTTTTGTTACCAGCTGGGGCTTAACATCCGCTTACTCTGAATTTGACCCTTCTGTCCTGTGGGCTCACAGCCACACCATGAGAGCCCAGGAAGAGAAGCCTGGTTAGCGGTTAGATCACATGCAACAAATGTTTAAGGGATGGTTGAGTGTGAATGTGAATCTAGGGGTGACAGAATAAATGAATGAATGAAACTGATGAGGCCATTCCAGGGCGAAGTTGGCAATCTTGGGTCTCATGAAAGCAATGCATCTTTTTTTTTTTTTTTAATTTTAAATGTTGGTTTATTTCTTTTTCGTTTTTTTTTTTTAATGTTAATTTATTTTTGAAAGAGAGAGAGAGACAGACTGACAAAGCGTACGTGGGGGAGGGGCAGAAAGAGAGGGAGACACAGAATCCGAAGCAGGCTCCGGGCTCCCAGCTCTCAGCACAGAGCCCGAAGCGGGGCTCGAACTCATCAGCCGTGAGATCATGACCTGAGCCGAAGTCGGAGGCTTCACAGACTAAGCCACCTGGGCAGCCCAAGTCTTTTTGTTTTCGTTGTTAAATACGACGTTGATTGTTTACAGCAGAGATGCTTAATGTAAGGGGTAAAAATTGAACTGCTTTCTGTAGCCTAAAAGGAGCTAATTAAAGTGTGGCCAGTCAGAGATTACATACTCAGAGGTGTCCCAAAGGCCCCTGGATTCGCACGGCACAGATAGTCTCACTCCCCGCTAACACTTCTACTGGGTGTTAGATACTTGATACGGAAGTGATTTCCACCCTTCTCCCTCTCTCACTGCTCGGGGAATCCTGGTCAATTCCTAGGTTGACCGTGCACTAAATGAGGTGGCGAGACAGACACATCTAGCCCAACCGAACCATCAGAACGTGAGGTCACGGTGCTTATCGGACCCCGTGAAAATCCATCCGCCCCATTCTGGTATGATCACTGTAGTGCCTAAGCCATGGCCCTCACTCTCTCCACTCAGAATTCACTTTAAGCTATTATAAGGAAGCCAAAGATAAAACAGCTTCTGCATAATGAAACACTAATCCCCGGAGTGTGACGCCCACGACACAAATGAATGCTAGACAGAAGATAACCAAATGTCTAGACTTATTCATAGTTCAACTCGGCACTCGTGGCTGCCTCAGCTTATAAACCATAAACCGGTTTAAAAATACACAACGGAACAACAACAACAACAACAAAGGGCTACACCCAGCAGCACCTCTTTATTTGGGCCTCTTGATTTGAGTTCATTTGTACTTATTTATCTATCCAAACACAGGCACGCCTTCGAAAGCTGATACCAGCTTCCTGAAAATAATATGCAGTGGGAAGCTTCTGGAAGTGATGATGACCTTTCTTCTTTCTTTTCATAAATATACTGGTAGACTGGAATATTTCCTAACAAGCCCCCCCCCCCTTTTTTTTTCCTGGCTCTTGAAAATTAAGTTAATAAGATTGCACGATTTAAAGGATCTGTGGATTTGTGTTCAGCACAATGGACTGCAAGTCTGGCTCTCTGGATTCTAGAATGATAATGTCAGCTATAATTGGCTGAGTATATTATATCTCAGGCATTACACCAGGAGCCCAGAACATGACCTCATTTCATTTTATAACAGCTCTCTAAGGTACCCATTCTCCCACCTAGGATACCAACTGTGCCCTCTGTCAAATTACCTTCTGCCTTGGTTTCTCCAACAGAAATAATAATTTTAAAACAGGAAGGCTTAAATAAAATAAAACGATGGCCAATTAATTAATATTAAGCAGCGAGACAACAGTTGCTATATGCGTATATAATTCTAACATGAACAATTCATTTTTCTTTTATGTCTTTGTCAAGAGAGCTCTTAAAACATAATTTCTAATAAAAGTAAAAACGGAATTCAAATTCCTAAGATCACTCTGGCAGAAGTTAGATATTGCTATGGAAGGCCTTATTCATTTGTATCCCAATGGAATGTACTGATTCCTGCAGGGGAGGCCTTTAACATTTACATTTCATTATGCAGGCGAAAGAGAGACCCATGAATGAGACTTTCAGGAGCCTGGAGTCCCCTACTCCAGCCTTGGGAAAGAGCTAGGCCACTGCATGTGACAACTTTAACTTACCTTTGACTGTTTAATGAAGACGAGGTAAGTTAAGTAACATTTTTCTTAATGGAAAAAAAAAAAACCCACGAAAGCCCTTAGTTATTGCCCAAAGAAATGTTCAAACCTTATCTGTTCCACTGTTATCTAGAGCTTTCCTGTTCTAAGTATGGAACAAAATGGATTCTGAGAGTCTCCTTCCCTCTTATCTCTTCTAGAAGCAAGAATTCTCTAAAGGCACGACAGGGAAGGAGGGAACATTTTGAATCATTTTTTTCCCTCTCTTCAAGCGAGTGCAAGGAGAATCGTGCATGGTGAGGGGACACAGGGCCAGCACCGAAGTCACTTATGTAAGTAATAATGACTTCCACCCAGAACAATCTAAATTAGAGAGATTATACTGGCCCAATAACTAATGTCACATTACACACTTACTTTCCTTTGTATCCTCTATCTGTGTGGCCTTTGATAGACAAAGTTTTTGCTATAACCATGGAATATACAACAGGGCAACCGCAGAGTATTATACAACAGGGCAATCTGTGAGATATAAGAGGAATGACTACATTACGGGGCTGTCGCAGAGATTCAATGAGACAACGCACAAAGAGCACTTGAAAGAGTGCCGGTACGTCCTAAGTATTCCATACACGCCAACTATGGTTCTTATTCCTCTCAGTATATAGAATTCTATTTAACAGAGGGCAGACCCGCCGAATCCCATCCCATTTTCAACCTATTTCTTTCAAGGCTCCTTTCTCTTTCTCCTTGTGTTATGGCTATGTCCGCCTTCCTCCAGTAGACCTTCAGTGTTTGGAAAGCAGAAACCCTACCTCATTTCTCACTGTATACTCAGGAGAATGTGGCCTAGCCCCTCGCACCGTATAGGCCTTTAACAAGTTTTGATGGAATACACAAACGGATACATGAGTGAACAAATTAATATACGTTGGAAAACGCCAATCATTTCCAAGCCACGATCCTTAAGGGAAATCAGAATGACAAAGCATTTGATTATATGTCTCTTCAATAAATAAAAGGAGTGACAACTTTTTTAATGGCTTTCCTTGTTTTGTTTCAGTTTATGAATACTACATCTAGCTACCAAAAAGCTGATGCCATTTGGGTTTGAAGAACAAAGCCATGACTCTTCCCCAAAGAAGGCTAATCATACATCATCAACATCTTCTACTTACAGGATACTACCACTCGATGCAACAGTACACGGAGATCTAAGTCTAATAAATAAGTAGATATGCAGCAAAACAATATAGCCAAACTCCATATGACATTATTGAACATACACTGGCAATGATGATCAGTTCAAGACAAACCATATTCAGTAAAATTTATATACATGTGTACTTTTTGACAACTTACAGACTGTTATAGAAAGACAGGACTACATAAATCTAGCATGGAATAATGATTTGCAGCAACCGGTTGGGGACTTCTAAATTTTAGCTCGTTATCAGGAAGAGACAAATGTGAGCAAAATGGGACATCTATGTTTAGAATATGATTCTCCAGTTTTCCACCTGCTACTACCCTAATTCATCCTTTAAGACTTGGTTCAAAAATCAACTTCTCAGAAGCCCTTTATGTCAATTCCATCTTTAACCTCAGTGCTCTTGAGGTTAAAAACTATGTGAATGAATGAATGAATGAATGAATGAATGAATGAAAAGGTGGAGAAGTGAGCTGGGGTGATTAACGGAAGCATGTCCTGAATTGTTCTGGTTCAGCAAAAGATTCAGAAGTGAACATTGTAACAGAGCTCTGAAAAGATATTTGGCACATAATAGGTGCTCAAATGTTCATTAAATGGAAGAATTAATGGAGAATTCTTCCTGCTCAACTGTTTATGTCTAGAAGATGCAATTTCTGAAATTATTTTCATTGCCAAAGTAGATATTGTTCCCTTGTGCTATTATGTGCTTCCTCTAAACTATGAATCCCTGGTTCCTTGTAAAAAGTTTTAGTTTTTGTACAGAAATGGATTTTGTTTTGGCCACACTAAGCAGTGCTTCTTTGCTCAGGCACATTAACCACCCACTCCCGCCCCTGAAAAAGCACAGAGGCTTTCAGAAATGTGTGGCCTTTGGAATAAAGGAGGACGTGCAGAGATCCACTGTAATGCATGGCATGGCATAAGTCAAATCAAAGAAGAAACAGAGAAGCAAGGATCGCTCGTGAGATTTGGACTCAGAATAAAATCGTAGGTGCTAACGGTAACGATCTCGTGTCAAGGACATAACAAACTTCTATCAGTTCCTTGGACAGACAGAATCGGTTTGATGTGGACCTAAGTCATGGTGTGGACTTTTGCCCACTTGTTCTTACTTCAGGACCTTCTGGGGGATGGAATTTACCACACGGCATCTGGGTGGGAACCTCATGTTTGCCCGCAGCCTGGGACTTTATTCCTGCTCTGCCCACAGATGATTCACTGGTCAGCCCTCACTGAACCAGCTCCTCCTTTACCAGCTGTGATGTTGTTTAAGTGATGCCGCCTCCCACCCAAAGTCCCTGCTTCCTCTTCTATTGAATGAGGATAATAAGAGTACATATGCTTCACAATTGTCATGAGGTTCTGATGAGCTGATACACGCAGCTATGTTAGCGTGGTGCCTGGCACATTATAATGTGCCAATAAATGTTATCTAGTAGAATCATTATTGTATTTCATAACCAAGCCTCCACTCGTTTGCCCATTACTTATCCCATTTTTTTAGCGTATTTTATATTTTTAAAAGTAATATTCAGGATGAATGATTGAAGATACCCACATGGCTTGCCATAAGGACTACTCTCCTCCCTTGTCGGGTGCTGTGCTATGCACGGAAGGTGCCATTCTCAGAAGCTGTGAGACCCAGGATGGACCACATTCTATGCTTTCCTTTAAAGAAAATCGGCAAATGGGAGTGCCTGGGTGGCTCCGTCGGTTGAGCGTCCGACTTCAGCTCAGGTCACGATCTGATGTTTCATGAGTTCGAGCCCCACATCGAGCCCTGTGCTGACAGCTTGGAGCCCGGAGCCTGTTTCGGATTTTGCGTCTCCCTGTCTCTCTGCCCCTCCTCTGTTCGTGCTCGCTCTTTCTCTCTCAAAATTAATAAATATTAAAAAAAAAGAAATCAGCAAATATGACAACAAAGGGTGCAAGGGGAGCCTTGAGGAGAAAGGGATATGAGGGAAACACGGCTGGATGTGTGTGCTGAGCAGCTGGCCATGTGTACCGCTGAGGTCCAAGATGCAAGCAAGGTTAGGCCGGGAGGGAGGCAGAGACACAGCGGAAGGAATCGTGGGCTTTCTGCCAGCATCTGGCAAAGTCCACATCTCTCCTCCCATCCAGCCTCACTCCCAGCAGAGGGCAGTGGAAGCCTGTGGGGTGTGTGTGTGTGTTTAGGGGGGGCAGATAATTGACCAGTAACCGCTGCTTATCCCATTGTCTACAGCCCTTTGAAAGAGACAGCCCTCATTCGTTGGTCTAGTTGGCCACCATCAGAGGGCATTTAGTTTCGGTGCAGAGAAATATAAGGACCAGGGATGGTTCGGGGTGATGGCGCATTTTATATAACATATATACACACACACACCACATCGCTGCCTTGGAGGATATAGCCCGCAAATATTCTGCTGCAACGTCAGAGTGCCCTTACAATGATGGAAAGCCACACGTTAATGCCAATTAGGTAGATCCCCACGAAATAATTTGAACCAAATGGGAATTACAACAGCACCGGTGTTCCCCATAAACACCGAGTTGGAGTGTTCTATGCTGAATTTTACTTCTGTGTTATGAAGACGGCCGCTGATACGGTGGTATGACTTCTGCCGTCTCTGGGGACCTTCAAACAAATGAGCTATCTTGTAAGCCAGTCCCAGAATGCCAGCTTCCTGAATAAATACTAAGATGCATTTACTATTTGTGTCACTTAAGAGGTTGAGGATGGGGGGAGGGGAACGATTCCAAACACATGCACATTTTAATTTAACAACAGCTCAGCTATTAGTACGGGGTCCAGTTGATGCTTGGACAATGTGGGGGGTCAGAGGCACCAACTTCATGCCACCCCGTAGTTGAAAATCCACAGGTGACTTTGACTCCCCCGAAACTTAACTACGAAGAGCTTACTGTTGACCGGAAGCTTTATTGATAACATAGACAGTCAATTAATACCTATGTCATACGTATTGTATGTACTACCTATTGTATTCCGACAGTAAGGTTAGCTAGAGAAAAGAAAACGTTATTAAGAAAAGCGTAAGGAAGAGAAAATACATTTACAGTGCTGCACTGTATATACTGAAGACAAGTCATGCCTAAGTGGACCCGTGCAGTTCAAACCCGCGTTGTTCAAGGGGCAACTGTATTAGGAAGACTGTCCTAGAAGCTGTGCTGGTGTCCTGAGTAAGTCTACACAGCATGCATACAGGCAGACAGCCATAAATGATGTTGTTACTCTGCCCCAAAGGGATAAAACTCAGACCCAAACAATCCAGTTAGTCGTACCCTGGAGCGGGCTAATTTGTATTCACTGTGACAAGTCTTTCCTCTCAGACCTGAAGTAATTATTAGAAAGTGAGAAAACAGACATTACTTTTGGGAAGCTGGGACGTGGCTTTATATTCTAAGTTGCCACCAGATAGAATGACCCATAAAAATAACTTGGAAGGCTATTACCTTACAACCAGAGCATATAAAATCTGATAGTTACAGACTGTGCCCCTGTCATGTGTATTTTAATTAAAGGTTTAAACTGCTAAGAGACAAAAACTGAAAACATGTACATAATCCATCTAATTTTGCATAATTTCTCGTTAGTTGCATAGCTGCTTGTCACCCTGTCTGACCCCGATTTCCATGTGATGTGTGCACATTTCCTGGCTGGGGGCGTAAAAACCCCTTTTGCTGGGTACAACGATTGCTATGATTTCCTCTCGACGCGCACGTGAAACCGGAAGGTTCCCAGCTGGAATTTAGTGGAAGCACATTTAGGACAGGGGGCCACTTGGTATTTATTTACGAGGTTCATCCAATTCAAGCGGCCAGGGGAACGTGAGCTTTTTGTTGTTGTTGTTCCTGGCCTTCTTGCTCTAGGTTTGTATCTAATATGGTGTGGGAGGACATCAGTCTACACGCCCTTGAGAGGGCGAGATTATTCGCACTAAAACTAACACGGCACATATCACCCGCGTATCAACCAGCGGTGTCGTTTTAACATTAGCAAGGGCAGAGCAGGAAAAAAAAAAAAGAAACAAAATCACTTAGTGCACTAACAGTTACATTTGCCCGCCCCTCCTGGGATAAACCAGGACTAAAATAAGTAAATTAAATTTTTTTTTAACATTTATTTATTTTTGAGAGACAGAGAGAGACAGAGCATGAGCAGGGGAGGGGCAGAGAGAGAGGGAGACACAGAATCTGAAACAGGATCCAGGCTCCGAGCTGTCAGCACAGAGCCCGACGCGCGGCTCGAACCCACAAACCATGAGATCATGACCTGAGCTGACGTCAGACGCCCAACTGACTGAGCCACCCAGATGCCCCTAAAATAGGTAAATTTTAAATAATAGATAAACAAGACTCTGAGATTACGAGGTGAAAAGGGATGTGTAAGTGTTCAGACTTCTTGGGTTTGAGTCTTTCTGTTTCCTCTGAAAAAGGCGTTTTTCAAAACATGGATTGAGGGGCACCTGGGTGGCTAAGTCGGTTAAGTGTCTGACTTGGTGTCAGCTTATGTCATGATCTCGCGGTTCGTGAGTTCGAGCCCCACATTGGGCTCTGTGCTCATGGTGCAGAGCCTGCTTGGGATTCTTTCTCTCTCCCTCTCTCTCTGCCCCCTCCCTGTTCTCTCTCTCTCTCTCTCTCTAAGAAAATAAACTTTAAAAAAAAGTATTTTGAACACAAAAAACCATAGAGTTAAACACCAGGCTGCCTCCTATATATACAGGTCATTCATTGTATTATATGATGAGGTTATACACAATCCCAAGGGCGAGGGCAAGGTCAAACACACATGCATATGGGGGAGGAGTGAGTGTGCGAACGTAGGCTCACATTCCTACAGACCAAGCGGGAAGTCATTGGGACAACCACCAGTACGACAAATTAAACTCGGCCACAATCGAGTCCCACCGGAACCTTCCAAACCTTTGTCTGAAAATACCGGATGCTCCGAGACAGCTAATACATGGCTGCGTTTAGTGCTGTTCTTCCTCCTTGACTTGCACAGCTCCCCACTTCTTGGAGACACTTGACAAAGAAGGGTTCTGAGCCTCTGTAACCTGGTGAGGAGCATCCGTGAGTCCTGTTCCTGTCTCTAGAGCGAACTCTCTAGAGCGGCAACATTAAGAGGCCTCGCCAGTCGCTGAGCAAATAAAAAATGGACACCATCCAACTAGCTACATTTTCGTCCTTCATGATGAAGACCCAGTTGTGACTCCTCCTCCTCCCCAGGTGGGCAAATACGACACAAAAATGAACACATGGTAACAGCAGTTGCAGGGGAGAGATGTTTCTTTGATCTGTGTCACCTCTGTCCCCTCCGCTTTCCTGACTGGGACCAATGAGGTCTCATTTCAGTTCTTTCATATTTTTACAGGCCAGAGGGAAACCAGAGATGTTAAAGGTTCACGATGGGAAAAAAAAAAGTATTTCCAGTAAGGTGCTTTAAAGAAAAAGTATTGTCTTAGCAATTTTGAAGTTTACAATACAGTATTGATGACTATGTAATCAGTATGCTGTGCAACGGGTCTCTAGAACTTATTTATCTACAAGTGGTTGCAAGTTTGGAGCCTTCAACAACGTCTCTCCAGTCCTCCTCCAGCCCCTGGTAACCACCATTCTGCTCTTCGTAGACCCTACAAAGACCCTGTTCTTACCACACAGAGAAGAAATGATAATTATGGGAGGTGATAGAGGTGTTAGTTAATTATGGTGGGAATCAGACTGTCAAATGTAAATGTGTCAAATCAACATGTCCCACTGCAAAGCGTAAATGTATCAAATGCACCTTGAACTTGCAGGAGGCTATGTGTACAATTGTGTCTCAACAAAAAGAAGAGTATTGTCATCTGACCTGTGATCTGATTCAGGTAATGAATTTTGGAGAGGGAACTCTAAAATTCATTTTTTTTTAATTTTTAAAAAATGTTTATTTACTTTTGAGAGAGAGAGAGAGAGAGAGAGAGAGAGAGAAAAGGTGAGTAGGGGAGGGGCAGAGAGAGAGGGAGACACAGAATCCGAAGCGGGCTCCAGGCTCTGAGCTGTCAGCACGGAGCCCGACGCGGGGCTCGAACCCATGAACCACGAGATGGTGACCTGAGCTGAAGTCGGATGCTTAACCGACCGAGCCACCCAGGCACCCAAAAATTCATTTTTAATGAAGGGACATTGAGTGATAGGGCTTGGGGATGGAGAGAATCCTTATAATCACACACCAATCTCTGAATAATATTTTCTTTGTTAATCGAAAGTCTGAAAACTGAAATGCCATCTCTGATGTATTACTGTTCGAGTATGATCTCAACAGTCCTGAAAGCAGGTGGTGAGCACCGCCTAGAACTCAGGTTTGCTGGCTTTCCATTTCTTTTGTGACTGTTGCTCTGAGGTAATTGCTGCTATAAGGCAAATCAGAGCTACGGGTTCAAAAGAAGGCAGGCGAGAAGCACATGAGTGTGTGTGTGTGTGTGTGTGTGTGTGCGCGTGCACGCACGCACACGCAAGTGTGTAGGGGTGGGCTGCACCCACAATTGTTCCGTCATCTGCAACCATCCACACAGCCCATGTGGATAATCACAGTTGACTTTTCAGCCTTGTTGGGAGCCTGACTTTACTGACTGTACCTCTCTATTTGACCCCGGCGGCATGGGCCAAGTTTGTCTATGTAGTATCGATATGGCGTTGACTTATTTCCAGGCTTTGCCCATTGTTCCAGGCACAGGGACACAACAGATCATGCCACACAACCAACTGGCTATTCCGTGGAGAATCAACTGGAATTCTCCATGTTGTCCTTACCTCCACATTAGAAGGTAGAGCTGCCCCAAAGGGTGGTCAGGGGAATGTTCACAGAAGCCTCTGGAGGATCTCCCTGGGCATGGCTTTGTGAAAGAGAGAATCGGCTAGGCTCTCTGAATGGGTTAGGAGTCAAGGTGAAGAGGAAAAGAGAGACATGTTCTAGGGGTGATGGGAGTGTGGGTGCTCCATGACTCCCTTAAGGAGCCATCCAGGACCTTCAAGACGATTCAGAGGTGCTCCAGTCTGGCTGGAAGCAGCCCCGCTGTTGGTCCTATGTCTCCTCTGAAGACCTTCCAGGACCATCTGATGGGGCCAGGTCTGGGTCGGCAGCTCCCTGTTATACTGTGTACCCAGGGCCTCCTATGAACGCGAATTTCCAGATGCATCTGTGGACTCTACGTCTGTGCCCATTACGTATAACAGTAATCAACTCAACACAGAACAATATCCTCGCTATTGCCTTTCTTCATCTAAAATGCTGCAAAGCACTAGATCTCCTAACTCTTTCATATTTTAAAGATGCTTGATGTCAGGGTTCCATGGACCAGCTCCAAACCAAATATCCTCAGGTGCCTTCTGTCTTAGGACCCCTCCATACCCGCAAACTTCACCTTCAGGGAAAAAGGGAGCCCGCGTTGCCTCACTGTGCCAAGCTGCTCACCAAAAGTGACCCAACAGGCACCTGCTTTCCTCACTCAAGTGTACTTGTTCAAAATGTCTTTCTGGACAGTGGCATTTTAACAGTGTCTACCCCTTAACATACGGTCTAGAAATGTTCCAAACATATTACGGTAGACAAAGTCTAGCTATAGGTCCTGCTTACCCAGTGGCGAACCACAGAAAAGTATAATTCATGCTCCCTAGACGCTGTAGCTTCTCCATACTTTCTTAAGAATTCTGCCGACTTTTCCTTCTCCTTCCAAAGAGCAGATTTCAGATGTTTTTATAAAATCTTTCCATCGTAAAACGGGTCCCTAAAGCTTCGGCGTGGACATTTCTCTTGTAAATCCCAAGAGTTTATTATCAGATTTGCTTTTTGGTCCTCACGATACCCATCCTATTTGTGCAACTCACTTTCCAAAATTTAGGAATGAGAAGTCACGTGGGAGAGGTGGCAGGACCGAGACATTGGTCCCCCCCCCACCACATACACACACACACCATGTGCCCGTCACATGCTCCCTTGTTCAACTGCAAACATGGCGGCAAGGTCACGGGTGGTGGCCCATGTCCCATAACCTGTTTGCCAGCGAGCAATGACCCTGTGTTCCGGAAAGAAGAGAGAGTGTTCACCATTTCGGCATGGTGACATTACAGTCAGATTTCCAAGCTAGCCTCAGATGCTCACGGACCGCTATTAACCACGGTCTGCCGCAAGCATATGGGGAAAGACAGGCTGGAGTGGATCACAAGGGAAGACTCAATGGCATATTTGCCCACAACGCTGCTACAGTAGCATAGCTTAGAGAGAGTGAGAGGCAAGGCATTCATCCGCTATTTCATTCTGGAAGGAGGATCATTTTGGGGGAAATCTGCAAAACCTTGTGAGGACAGAAGGCAACATTGCTTTCAAGTCATGAGTAATGAGCCGTTTGGTAGGAAGGAAGTCGATTCTGTCATTCATTCTGACAGGGCTTCTTCACAGAAAAGGAG
The DNA here is from genome assembly GCF_016509475.1 of Prionailurus bengalensis. Taxonomy (NCBI): domain Eukaryota; kingdom Metazoa; phylum Chordata; class Mammalia; order Carnivora; family Felidae; genus Prionailurus; species Prionailurus bengalensis. The sequence goes on along the minus strand of NC_057349.1, from coordinate 12,750,012 downwards.
GGGGGCTGAGGGCGGGGGGCAGGGAGGGGGCTGGCTGGGGAGGCGGGGAGAGAGGACAGAAGGGTGAAGCCAGCCAGGCAAATGAGAATGAGAAATTGCAATTATGGACCTTATGGAGAAGCTGCTGGTAAGCCACTCTGGCCAAAGGAAAATGTTGACTGGACCAGTTTCGGAGGGAAACAGACAGCCCTTCTGGAAGCAGATGGATGACAACTCTCTGGGAGGAGGCTGTGTTGTTCATGTGCGAAATGGTCTTAGCCAAAGAGTAAAAGTGCCAAGCCATGTGTGTAAGCAGGAGCCACCTGGCCTTCGTGTGGTGGAGGAGCGGCGTGTGTGTGTGTGTGTGTGTGTGTGTGTGTGTGTGTAGGATGGCAAGACTTTGGCAACAAACCTCTAGCTGAAAACTCCAGACCATTAAACCAAGCAGGTCTTCATTTGTCTCTCTCTCCCTCTCTCCTCCTCTCCCTCTCCCTCTCCCTCTCTCTCTCTCTCTCTCTCTCTCTCTCTCTTTCTCCTTTTTTCTTTCTTTCTCTCTCTCTCTCTTTCTCCTCCTTTTCTTTCTTTCTCCAGCCAGCACTCTCCCCCTGCTTTAACCCTTCCCCACGTCTGCATGCATCTTGTCTTATGAAACCATAAAATTGAGAAAAAAACCCAATAGTAAAAGATCCAATTCGAGGCAGGATTCAGATTAAGTGAGTAGAAATAATCTGCTGGCAAAGGACAGATTCGGAACAAGCCCCTGTATATCCTCACCTGAAGCACCCTCCCCGCTCCCCACCCCGAGTCTATCCTCATAGACTGGGTTTCCTGGGTGGGTGGGTGGGTGGGTGGGTGTAGGAAAAACGGCAGGGGTTGGGGGAGGATTTTGGTGGAAGTGGATGGTCCAGGTCCAGAGGTGGCCTCTGATGGGGCCATGTCGTCTCCAGGGCAGATAGGATAGACATCCCCCACCAGCGTTTCTCCACCTCGGTGCTACCGACATTTTGTACTGGCTAATCCTGCTGTGGGGGGACTGCCCTGTGCATGACGGATGTCGTGGGGGGTGAACTCAGAACCACTGAGATAAGCTTCATGGAGGGTTGGCTGGTTTCAAGGGGAAACTACTCTCTTGTTTCTTGCATGAAGGTTAAACACACGCACGCACACGCACACGCATGCAAGCACTCAAAACCACACTCTCACACATCCAATATTATTACAAAGGCCCGAAGAAAAGGTCGCTCTCAGTTCTGATTTTTTCTCATACTTTCTTCTACCTGATGTGTGGTGAATGCATCTAAAGCTGGGGCCACAGCATCAAGGGTTCCATTTTTAAAGTGACCTTAACTGCCTCCGCTGTTTAGGGCCTTAAGCCCCAGAAGCCTGGATGGAAACATTCAGGCAGGATACAACTCCCGTTCTTTCATTCAGCTTCTGCAAAATAATGTTGCATACATATGCATGCCTTATAATCGGGCTCTGCTAACTGTCTGCACCCAAAAGAGAAAGCAGACGTATAAAGACGATTGAAAATGTATTCCACAGGGCTCTGAGGTTGTTTTGAAAGACTCTTGATTCCTCACAGATTTTCAGTGACTAGAGGGATGGGGGGCTGTAGGAGGCTTGCTGCACTCTGAATTATTTAGCTGACTCAAATGAACAGATTTCACATTGCTCAATGTACCTGATACTGACATTGCTGTTTACGGATCGGGTCTTTTCTGCGTGTAGCGTGAGAGCATACGAGCATAAACAAGACACGGCCCGTCTTCTCCTGTATGCTGGGACTACCAGCAGCCAATGTCTCTTAAGTGCTCAGGCACCGTTGTAACACCTTGGCTTTCATCCAAGCCTTGCAACAAGTTTGTGAGGTAGCTCCTCTTCAGCCAAGTTTGCAAGGGAGGAAACTAGACGGAGAAGGTAACCGTGTAGCCCAATTCCAGTGCTAGTAGATGGCAGAGGGCGGATTTGAACCCCGGGCAGGCTCACGCCAGCGCCTGCACGTCTAACTGGCATGCCGGGCTGCCCTTTTCTGCTCCGGCGGTCACACAGCCAACTACGCTCTCAGGCAGGCAGTGCTAAGCGTCATAAATAGCAAAGGAGTCTAAAAAAAAATTAAAATGGGATCTGGTAACCCAAAGGAGGGACAGGCTGGCTTTGTGGTTAGATGGGCTTGTGGAGCAGACAGGTGTTGAGTGGGGATGCTGAAGTCTGGAGGGGGTGCTTCGTGGGCTGGGTCGGAATGAAGGGGAACACGGATGTGAACGCGTAGGGAACGTCGGAATTACGACGGGAGTCAGGCGTGGCTGGAACATGGGCTACCGACGGGGGGCGGAGGGAAGAAAGGCTGGGGAGGCTGACAGAGATCACCCTGGCTACCAGTCCCTGCACCTGCTTCCTCCTCGTCTTGTGCGGGGAGCTTGGGGGTTTCTGGTGAAGAGAGGGCACCTGCTGAGCTGTGGCTGTGGTATGCCTCGCTTCTTAAGAACCTTAGATTTCAACTCTGCCCCATTACCCCTTCTCCACAAAGAGACAACCCGTCTTGTAAACGCCTTTTCCTGCACTGACTGGACGGACCCCACGTCTCCCACTGGCACGGGCAGACACGCAAAGATAGCCGACGACACGGTGCTCGAGAGATGCCGAGAGCCCTTTCAGCAGAACAAAACAACAGTGTCAGAACTTCTCTTAGGACAGGACCCGAGTTGCACAGTTTAGTCCCATTCGATCCGCGTAAGAACCGCAAGCACAACCGTTACCCTGTCGCCCTTGACAAGTGGAGAAACCGAGGCAGAAACGGCTAAGGGGGCCCTTTGCCAAGGTCACACAGTGAGACAGTGTGCCGGCTGGGGCCCACACCTCGGTCTTCAATTCCCATTGGAAGCTAACTGTGGATGGATCGGGGTGAAGGGGCCATCTGCCCACCACTGCATTTTCAAACGTGAGCCAGTGTTTCTCATTTCATTGTCCAGGTCATAGCAACTATTGAAATAAAGCTATACGGTTAGTTCAACATCAATCAAAAAGGAGAGAGAGAAGGAAGGAAGGGAGGGAGGGAGGAAGGAAGGAAGGAAGGAGGGAGGGAGGGAGGGAGGAAGGAAGGAAGGAAGGAAGAGGGAGGGATGGAGGGAGGGAGGGAGGAAGGAAGGAAGGAAGAGGGAGGGAGGGAGGAAGGAAGGAAGGAAGGAAGGAAGGAAGGAAGGAAGAGGGAGGGAGGAAGGAAGGGAGGAAGGAAGGAAGGAAGGAAGGAAGGAAGGAAGGAAGGAAGGAAGAGGGAGGGAGAGAGGAAGGAAGGGAGGGAGGAAGGAAGGAAGGGAGGAAGGAAGGGAAGAAGGAAGGAAGGGAGGATAGAACAAAACAGGAAAAGACCCTGAGTTATTGAGAGCCCAGCCCATGGTCTGCAAAGCTGACAGTTATTATGCGTAATTAACACAAAGCAAGGTTCTGTATACACACTATCTCCAGACATGTTTTTGAAACAAGGGTTTTGCCTTTTACCACCAATAATTTGTCTTGTTGTATGTTGTTACTTACACAGATGTTCCATAATTTTTTGCATATGGCTCAGCCAAAGAAAGCGTTTTCCCCTTCCATTTTTGGGAAAGATGAGATTGCCTGTGTGAGGGAGAGAAGAACGTCTAGTTTTTACATAATTTCTATGGTGATGAGGGGTTGGGGGTGGCTGGGGTGTGTGTGTGTGTGTGTGTGTGTGTGTGCATGTGAGTGTTGTGGTGTGTGTGTGTGTGTGTGTGTGTGTGTGGTGACAGGATCCTCCACCCAATCCTACAACTGCATCTTATCGGACTCTCTTCACGAAGCCATTCCTACAGGACTGGGGAGTCCTATGTACATGCAGGTTAATGGCATTTGCTGGGATAACACATTATCAAAAGCCTCTCTAAAAAGGGCCTGAATATTTACTGAAGAAAAAAGAGGCGGGAGAGATGGGAATACATGGGAGAATTTTTCTCTTTCTTGGCAGTCTTCACAACTGAACACATCAGAGCCTCCCGTGTTTCTGTGACGGCCCTCCGTGCAGTCCAGTATGCACATATACGGTATCAGAGGACAACGCTGCCCGGCGATTTCTCGGGAAGGAGGATGTGTCTATGCGGATGTGGTTTATTTTCAGGGGGTGGGAGTGGTGGGGGGTGCACATATCAGAGGGAGGGGTGAGATGAAATCCAAGGATACTGGGGTTTTTACAAGAGAGAAATCCAACTGGCTGGAGGGATGGGGGGGTGGCGAGGGCAGATTTAAAAAAATATATACATTTTCTCTTTTATTGCGATACCACCAATTGAGAGAACATTCTGCTGGGGGAGATGTCTGCCAACGACTTCTAATTCAGTTTGTTCTACCCGTTTTATTTTTAAACCCAAGTGCAGATTTTATCCCTGGAATGTTATAGAATTGGTGTGGGCAGAAATGGGCAAATTTACTTCAGAGGTGTTTTATAACAACTTGGAAAAGACCCTCTAAAATTCTCCAAGTACATTTCAGGGGTGAATTTCATTTCCTTTCTCTTCTTCAGAAAGCTACTTCGATTTTTTTTTAAAAATTTGCACTTTACAAAGTAAAACATGGTGATAATTTTGAAAGCATTTCAAGATAATGGCACTATTAGGTGTTTACTATAAGCGAGGTAGTTGGGAGTAGATTGCATACTCTCATTTAATCTCCCTACCACCTTATTATGCCATTTATGGGTGAGAAACCAACGTAGGGAGGGATGCCAGAGCTGAGTTCAAATCCCGGTCCTGACAATATCAGAATCCTTCTTAGCCACTATGCAAGTATGCTTCCATGTATCAATGTCTGGCACTTTGTACTATTAACCAGGCTACTTATTATTCCAACAGGATGGTGGCAAAGGCAGATTTCCTTAGCTTCCTTTTCTGATGACACCCTGATGCAGCCGAAGGAGGCTTGCAAAATCTATCCAGTCTCTGAGCAGGAGTTTTGGGGGGGTGAGCATGATGGTAACAAGAGAGTGTCAGAATTGGTGAGTGAGTGAGTGACGTGTGTGTGTGTGTGTGTGTGTGTGTGTGTGTACTTTGAAATGCCACAGCACCAGTACCAAAAATTGCTTGTCCTACCTTGGCAACATTAAAGAGCGGTAGAATGTCCCTCCCAACCCCCGTCCTCCAAAAGTAGAATGTCCCTCCCAACCCCCGTCCTCCAAAAGTATTTACTTCAAAAATCGATTTCCTCTGTCACTATTTATCGCAGCATTTTGCTCAGTGGTTCTGAGAAACCGCATGGAAAATCACAATGTTACACTTGTTAAATTGACCCTGCAGGGCTCGACCGCTAGTACATGCATCATCCCAAGAGGTAAAAAGGCAAGTCTGCCAGGCTCATGCTGAGAATATCATCATGAAACCAACAAGGATATGCAAATCTGTCTGTTCTATAGCTCATTTGCATAGTTTTTCATTGGTTTTGTAGAACCTCTATACTAAATGTCAATTTCCTTTTCTTTCCTAAAGCTTATTAGCTGTGTGTGATGTTTACAGCTTGAAGACCAAACAGATTTAATAGGTAAAACATTTAAACGGTATAATTAAAAAGCATGTGAGAGGCTCTGATGTAGATCAAACGCATAGATATACTTGTGCTGTTAAAATATGCTTTCCAAGTTTGGAAGATGCAGAGGCTTTATACATGTCTGTGCACGCATAAGCTCCACCACAAAATTTGCTTAACCTATTTTTTTTTTCTGCAACGATCTAGAAAAAGCAGAGAGATGTGCTTACAAACTACTAAGGGCTTGAACCTAGTTGCTGAGTACACATTTTACTCACAACGAAATCTGAATGGAAGTCTGCCAACGTCTGGGCCGACGTTCAAACACTCTGAGTTTCTATGTATTCCAATCTCTCAAAACTAATGTTTTAAAACTCTTTTGATATTTTCTGAGGCACTACAGAGCTAAATCCTCACCTCTCAGTTCAGAGTAACATGCAACAATCATATTCTGCTCTAAAGATGTGCAAAGGCCTTTCACCGTGCAGCGTTTAACTTCCTCCACAGCGTCAATACAACGAACACGTGATGGGTTTTGACCCAAATTATTTTCCTTTGTGCATCAGATTTGGGAGCTGGGTGAAAAGAGGCAGGTCTGGAGAGATCTTGGAAACATCTATGAAGACTGAAAAAATAATTATCTAAATGGGAGGCAAAAAACATCTTATTTTCTTTTTTGCATTCCATGTGGGCAGGCTGAGCACATACCTACTACTGGTCATTAGTTCATAATGGCTCTACCAGAAGGTAATTGGTGATCCACACCTTTGGAGCACTTCTTCACTGGCAACGTTAATACAATTAGCGGATAAACCAAGTTCCGCGTGGACCGCGGGGGGAAACGGCTGTACAATATCAAGTTAAACTTTATATCTGGCCTTTAAGGAAGAAAAGGAAAGCCAAGTGGCCTTAGGAGATCTTAGAGGCGGTAAATAACTGAGACCTGCCGCTACAAACAAAGAGAGATGTCTTTCCAGGTTAAACATCGCCTTGCCACACGGAGCCCAGGGGAGGCTGCCATAAAACACCGTTGTCATGTTTTAGCGCCTTTGGGGCCACGGGCACATTCGTGCTTGATGGAATTCAGCTGTGCAGCTCCTTACTGTCAAACACAGTCCATCCTGTTTTAAGTTCTTTCTTCGGTCTAACGTGATGGGCAGCGGGACGAAACAGGTTGGATTAAACAGCATGAAAGAGAACGAAAATAGGAACAGTTCTCAAACAGAAGCAGAACTAGAGATGCTGCGGCCGCAGTCTGCAGACCCAGGTCTTGATGGCTCTCCGAGGAATTATTTCCAAAGCCCAGGTAAGCCACAGATGGGCTCTGTGCCCCTGTTTCCTCATCTGGGAGACGAGGGTCACCACACATCCTCTAACCTCAGAGAATCTTTGAAAAGTGAAAAGTGCCGTGAACACGGATGCCAAACTATTATCTCAGAATTCAATGTGCCCAAATCCGATGGAAACAAGTGAGACCCTAAATTGATTTGATACCTCATGCTCTGAGCTGCATTTTCCAAAAGCCTTTGAAAACTGGCATTTATAATATTTTGTGGGTCTATCCTTTTCCGTGTTCAGAAACATGTGCACACATCAAAACAGACCCAGTTAAATCTGAATTATCCAGTGGGGGATTATCCAAGATTCTTACTGTTTCTCCCTTTTCCTGTTGCCCATTTTTTAGATTCTCTGGCAATTCCTCCATGATTAAGGAAAAGCATGCAAATCAATCAATCCTCTTCCTTATGCACTGTAATTTCAATTATCTGTGTTGCCTCAGCCTCTATTGGCACGGATAAGTGAGGACGTGCTATTTGTACTCACAGTTGGATGTAAACATTTGTCTGCATTGTCAGGAAATGAAGCAGTGGCATAAATTAACTTAATCTCTCCACCTTCTTTTTTTTTACGTTTATTTTTGAGACAGAGAGACAGACCGACACACAGAGTGTGAGTGGGGGAGGGGCAGAGAGCAAGGGAGACACAGAAACCAAAGCAGAAGGCTCCAGGCTCCGAGCTGTCAGCACAGAGCCTGACGCGGGGCTCAAACCCACAAACTGTGCGATCGTGACCTGAGCCGAAGTCTGGTGCTTAACCGACTGAGCCACCCAGGTGCCCGTTTCTTTGCCTTCTTAAAACTTTGCTTACTGAATGGATATTTTTCTAAGATTTCTTTTTTTAATCTTTTTTTTAGAAAGTTTATTTATTGAGAGAGAGAGAGAGAGAGACAGAGAGCACAAGCAGGGGAGGGGCAGAGAGAAGGAGAGACAAAATCCCAAGCAGGCTCCACGCCGTGAGCGCAGAGCCCGATGCGGGGCTCCAACTCATGCCCCGTGAGATCACAACCTGAGTCGAGACCAAGAGTCAGATGCTTAACCCACTGAGCCACCCAGATACCCCAAAGATTTCTTTCCTAGTTTTATATCTACATACCTGCCTTCTAAAATGGAGAATAACGAACAAATTTTAACCTTTCTTTGATGACTCAGCACTAGAAATAACCATCTATTTGTTATGGGTCTATACAGCACAGTTTTCTTTTTTTTTAATTTTTTTTTCCAACGTTTATTTATTTTTGGGACAGAGAGAGACAGAGCATGAACGGGGGAGGGGCAGAGAGAGAGGGAGACACAGAATCGGAAACAGGCTCCAGGCTCTGAGCCATCATCAGCCCAGAGCCCGACGCGGGGCTTCGAACTCCCGGGCCGCGAGATCGTGACCTGGCTGAAGTCGGACGCTTAACCGACTGCGCCACCCAGGCGCCCCTACAACACAGTTTTCTATCTGCTTTTGAATATTCTTCTCACTTCCTCTCAGCCTTCTTTTTTCATCCAACAAATCAAATACGTGCGGACTGTCTCCTATAGGTCAAGCGCTAAGCTGTCAGGGGGTACGGGCTGAATGAAGAAAACTGGCAGGGTCCTACACTCATAGAGCTTCCATTCTGGTCGGGCAGGAAAGATACGACGTGATGGCACAAATAGATAAGCTTATATGTGAAAACAGCTCTCAGAGAAACGTGCAGGGTGATGGGGAATCGCCCGGCATGGTGGAAGGAGGTCGGCGAAGTGGGCGATCCTAGAGGGGGGTGGAAGCAGGGAGGATGGGGAGAAGTAGGTAGATCCAAAAGATATTTAAGACACGGGACCAGTAGGACCTGGTGGCAGAGGCAGAGGAAAATAGAGAAGAACACTTCAAGGATGGCTTTTGGGCGTCTGTCCTGGGTAACCAGAGGATGCCCGTGGCCGAGGTAGAGAACGGGACCAAGATGAGATTTGGTGGGAGGGAGAGGGTTATAACTTTGGCCCTGAACATGTCCAGCAAAGGTGCCTTTGTGATATCTAAATGGAGCTCGCTGCCAGGCGGGCCGCCGGGTAGAGAGGCCCGAGGTTGTGGAGAAATCTGGCCTGAAGGTACAGATGCGGGAATCTGCGTCCATCGTGGAGCTGGGCGTTGGGATGAGATCGTCGGGGGTGAAAACGGAACCGGAGGAGAGAAGTGGCCCAAGGCCGAGGACGCGAGGAGCGCTGGCACGTGGGCGTAGAGAGCATGCAGAGGAGGAATGCTGAAAACGGCCTTCGGGAGAACGGACCAGAAGGGGGAGAATGGGCATCAGAAGAGAATGGCGTGAAGGACGCCAAGGGAGGAAGGTGTTGTGGAAAGCAGGGAATGAGCGGCACTGGCCAGGCGGTTGAGAGATCAAGTCAGAAGAGACCGGTAAGGGCACACAACACATCCAAGGACGCGGAGATCACAGACGACCTCCGCAGGAGACGGGAGTGTGGACTGGAGTGGGAAAGGGCCCAGCCGGAGCCAGCGGGGCACATATGGCTTGTCTTTTACCTGGGGCAGCAGAGGGTGAGGCTCTGCAGTCGGCCACGGTCAGGCTCATGTCTGGCCGCTCCCACTGACCTATGAGATTGAAGGCAAATGCTGGATTTCTCTAGAGCTCCATTTTCTCGTTTGTACAAGGAGAGAGATAACCTACCTACGGGGCTGTTGGGAGACTTAAGAAACACAAATCACTTCGCCCAGTGCCTGACGCGTAGTAGTTGTTCAATAAGTGCCAGTCTTTTATTGCCGTCCACGCTCTCTTAACCAATTTATTTGTTGAGGACCTACGCGTCAGGCATTGCATTAGACGCTGGGACGGAATGATCAACAACAACAAAAACTAATTACCCACCCTCACGGAAATAAACACACACACAGTTTCACCATGAAATACTTTCCGTTAAATGGTGGTACATGCTAAGGAGAAAGATAAAGGAAAAGGAGTTAGGGCAGGGGTCTAGAACACAATTTTCCAAAGTCTGTCAAGAGACGCTTCATAGGAAGGGCGCCTGGGTGGCTCAGTCGGTTAAGCATCCAACTCCAGCCCAGGCCACGATCTCATGGTTCATGCGTTCAAGCCCGTGTCGGGCTCTGTGCTGGCAGCTCGGAGCCTGCTTTGGATTCTGAGTCTCCCTCTCTCTCTGCCCCTCCCCTACTTGTGCTCTGTATCTCTCTCTCTCTCTCTCTCAAAAATAAATAAACATAAAAAAATTAAAAAAATAAAAGAGGCTCCATGGAGACAGTGACACTTGAGCAAAAGCCTCGAGAAAATGAAGAAAGCAATGTGGTGTCTTAAGGAAGAGCATTTCAGGTTGAAGGAACTGAAGGCGCAAATGTCCCGGGGTAGGCCCCTGCCTGACATGGTAAGAAAGGAGCATCGAGGTGGGGGCTGGTGTGGCTGGGGCTGGGGCTTGCTAAGTTGGGTGGGGTGGGGGGGGAGGGAAGAGAGCAGGAAATGAAGTCAGGGGCCGGGACAGGGGTGGCTATGATGCGCTCTTTTGGCCATAATACGGTCTCTGGTTCTTCTTCGACATGAACGGTCAGGCCATTAGCAGGTTTTGATCAGAGGAGCGACCAGGCCTGAACTCTGTTTTAACACGTCCTTTCTGGAGGCTGTGTTGAGGATACGCTTTACGGCAGCAAAGGTAGAAGCACAGAGACCAGCGAGGAGGCTACTACAATATTCCAGGCCAGAGGTAAGGGTGGTGTGGGGGTTGTGCAGGAGACAGAGGAGTCAAGGGAGGCCTCAGAGCCTTTGGCCAGAGCAGATGGAAGGAGGGGGCTGCCATTTCCTGAGGTGGGAAGAGTGGGAGCGGCCGGTGAGGGAGAAGGGCAAGGGCGCATACTAATGGGGGTGCTTGCCGGGTGGGGGGATATCGGAGTCTGACACCGAAAGGAGAGGGCAGGCTGGAGAAGCTGTCAGCTTTGAGACGGTTTTGAGAGATCAGCGGGAAAGCCGAAGAGGTCTGAGGACTGAGCTCCGGGGCTGCCGAATGTCGAGAATCCACCTGCTGCTGCCCTCACCGTTCCGCTCGGTAACAGGTGCGCGGGCTGCGTGGAAGGTTCTGGCCACGGCCGAGGGGCATCAAACCGCACACGCAAACGTCACACACGTGAGGGCTGCGCAGCACAGGTGCGTGGCGGACTTCCGTCTCCTTCAGGGGACGCTCGTGTTTGTCACATGCCCCGTGTACTAAGCTGTCGAGCAGACCGCCAGTCAGCTGGGCCACAGGAAGTAGAGGCCAGAGGTGGCTGGTGAGCAAAGGGACGATTCATAACCCCGTTCGCTACTCTGCTGCCAAACACTTAACAGAACGGACGAGACTCCCGGAGAGTTTTGCTGTACGATTTGCCAGCGAGAAACACAGAAAATCGTAACTCCTCGTGTTTTCTTCCTGTTCTTACATGATTTCATTAGCGTATAAAGGATTGGTACTCCTCTTTGTTCCAGCGCACGTGAGGATGTGCTTTCTGTCCACTGCTTCCTAAATGGCTGAGTAGGATTTGGCCATGACCGAGGAAGCTGAGCGGCAGACGGTACAGAAGAGCTCCCTGCATCTAGAAACGCATTGCCCACAGGGCCTTCTTGTCCAGGAGCGGATGCCACACTAACTGTGGCCCTGCTGACATCCGCACTCACGGCACGGCAGCGTGCTAGCTGGAGAGGCGGTGACCGTGGCCAAGGGCTCCTTAGAGGTCGTGCTTAGAGGGCCTGAAACGCCTGCCATCTGCAGAGCCAAGAGAGAGAACCACGGATGCTGTTGAAGAGCCTCTGGCTGAATTAAACAGCTCTTCTTTATCTGTCCTCCCTTCCTGTCCCTATTTAAAATATTACGAGTGCGACACATCACAGGGCTCTGATTCGGAACACAGCACAGAAAATGCCAGCTCTTGGGTCAGGTTTCAGAGTTATAAAGAGGAAGGTAAAGAGGATGTTCAATCTCTCTGTCTTAGAAATAGTCGATTTTAGTTAAAAATGAGAAGCCCAGGGGCACCAGGGTGGCTCAGTCGGTTAAATGTCTGACTTCAGCTCAGGTCATGATCTCACGGTCCGTGAGTTCGAGCCCCGCATGGGGCTCTGTGCCGACAGCTCAGAGCCTGGAGCCTGCTTCCGATTCTGTGTCTCCCTTACCCTGCCCCTCCCCCACTCACACTCTTTCTGTCTCTCTGTCCCTCCTTCAAAAATAAACACACATTAAAAAAAAATTTTTTTTTTTATTTAAAAAAAATTTTTTTTTTTAACGTTTATTTATTTTTGGGACAGAGAGAGACAGAACATGAACGGGGGAGGGGCAGAAAGAGAGGGAGACACAGAATCGGAAACAGGCTCCAGGCTCTGAGCCATCAGCCCAGAGCCTGACGCGGGGCTCGAACTCACAGACCGCGAGATCGTGACCTGGCTGAAGTCGGACGCTTAACCGACTGCGCCACCCAGGCGCCCCCCAAAAAAATTTTTTTTTAAATGAGAAGCCTAGTCATCTTTAGCAGTGAACTAAAGAATGCCAGGTTATTTTCCCTCCGTAGACTCTCATACTCCGAGCATATATAATTATATGACTAGCCCGCTCTACTGTTTACATTGTTTGTTTTATGCCAGAATGATTTTCACTTAAAAACCCATCAAGGAGGATGCCAGAAAAATATTTAAGAAACAGACAAATTCATTAACAGCCCTTGTTAGGTGAGCGGGCTACCGAGAAACTCTTAAAATAATACGATGCAGAAAACAGGTTGGTGGTTACGTGGAGAATGCCCTCCAGCCTGGCACCTGGGAGGCACTCGGTCAATGCCGAATGAAGAAAGAACTCTGTGAGAGGAAGAAGCAATTCGAGTTGCTATTCTAGTCTCTCACATAAGATGGGAATAAAGCTGAACAGAATCATTAATGGAATTTAATAAAGGAAGCCTCCCAAAGAGGAAAATCCAAAGTTCTCCTTTCATTACCGAATTTCTCAGATTCTCAGTGGATCTAAATTTAAACTCACAGGAAGCGGACCCTTTGCCAAAAGGTGCCAAAGGTAACAGACGCTACGGACTTTGCTGATCCTGTCTTCCACGCCATGAAGGGCCTCAAAGAATTTGAAAAGCACAAAATAGAAAAAAGTGTATCATTTTCTTTTCTGTAAACCTATCCAGCTATTAAAAGCCAAGAGGGAAAATGTGATGGTTAATGGCAATTGGGCAACTACATTGGCAAAGTTTTAACAAGTCGCTTTGGGGAGGCAGGAACTTGCCGGGGTGTCGGGTTATCGGAGAGAGAAAGGGGCAGAGAATGACTTACCCGCCCAGATCGTTTGAATGTGTACCAGAAAGATCCAATGGGTTTTTTTTTCTTCTACCACAGAGCTACTATTTACTGAGAGTCCACAATCCTAACTCATCCTTAACCCTGACATACCTTGTATCTTTGAATGGTTTATGAGCTACTGACCTTGGTAATTTAGAAATGACATATGTAACAATGTCAGTGATACCTCTGTAGGAGAGAGTTGGAGAAAAGGCAGTGAGTAAGCTTTATGGTAAGCCCCAAATCTCCAAAAGACCCTCGCTGGAAGATAAGCAATCTGGTGAGCTATTTGGGGCCCAGCAACAAAACTGGCCAGGAGTCCCACAGAATCCAGTTCATGGGGTGAAAGGAAGAGACCACAGGAGGGTCTAAAAGTGTCTGAGTGATGGGGCGCCTGGGTGGCGCAGTCGGTTAAGCGTCCGACTTCAGCCAGGTCACGATCTCGCGGTCCGTGAGTTCGAGCCCCGCGTCAGGCTCTGGGCTGATGGCTCGCAGCCTGGAGCCTGTTTCCGATTCTGTGTCTCCCTCTCTCTCTGCCCCTCCTCTGTTCATGCTCTGTCTCTCTCTGTCCCAAAAATAAATAAACGTTGAAAAAAAAAATTAAAAAAAAAAGTGTCTGAGTGGTATGGAGCTGATAATCTGTTAAGATCAAGGGGTGCCTGGGTGGCTCAGTCAGGTAAGCGTCTGACGCTTGGTTTTAGCTCAGGTCACCATCTGCCGGTTCGTGGGTTCAAACCCCGCATGGGGCTCTGTGCTGGTGGTGCGGAACCTGCTTGGGACTCTCTCTCTTTCCCTCTCTCTCTGCCCCTCTGCTGCTCATGCTCTCTCTCTCAAAATAAATAAACTTAAAAAAAAATCAATAAAACAAAGCTTCTTCCTAGGAGTCAACTACTGAGTTGAGGAAAAACTTTTGAGAGCAAAATCCACCTTGAGCGAGGTCAAAGAAAAGCAAGGGGACAGATGAAAGGATACAAGTGGAGGGAAGCCAAGGAGACAGCTAAGAATGTCCGAACCTTATTTTGTCATTTCACGGGAACAACAGAAGAGGGAGCTCTAGAGCTGAGTAGCCAGAAAAGCTTTTCTGGCCTACCCCTTGGCCCTAAATTCAGGGACATTCATTTCACTTAAGAATGCGCGCCAAATAGGATCGTGGTCAAATCCAATGCACAGTTATTATGAGTAAAAGAAAAGGAATAAAAATCAGAGTAACCTGCTTCCCACAGAGACATGCCCCCAAACACATGAAATCTTCAAATTAATACTTCAAAAGAACTAAAAGAAACTTGAGAAAACAAAACAAGTTAACAAGGGAACACAAATCTAATCAAAAACTCAGAAATGAAGTGATTGGGGAAAAGCAGTGTTTGGATACAAGGGCAGTAGAACCAAGGAAGTATTTAAGTAAAAGAAAAAAAAATAATTTAGAAATAAAGACTAAACAGGAAGAAACATAAGAGGGAACACACACAACAGAGAATGCCCAAGAAGTATTAGAACATGGAAAGAGGGGCTCCTGGGTGGCTCAGTCGGTTAAATATCTGACTCTTGATTTCGGCTCAGGTCATGATCTCAGGATTCGTGACTTTGAGCCCCACATCAAGCTCTGTGCTGACAGCATGAAGCCTGCTTGGGATCCTCTCTCTCTCTCTCTCTGCCTCTCCCCCACTCATGCTGTCTCTGTCTCTCTCAAAAAAATAAATAAACTTTGAAAAAAATTAAAAAGAAGAACCTGGAAAGAAAAAAGAGTTTGGGACATCAAAAAGAAACAAAGAAAAAGATAGAAAGGATTCAAGACAAAGCCTCTGAAATAGAAGACGGGCAAAGAAAATCAAACCTAACATTCCAGTAAGAGTCTTCAAAAGCAAAGCCAAGTGATAAAACAGACAAATACTTAAAACTGTAACTCAAGAGGACTTTCCAGAAGTAGAAAAAGATTTGAAACTATATATTTAGAGGACACACCATGGAAAAACTGACCTAGAAAAAAGATTAAAAAAAAATCCTTTGGATAATCGATAATTGAGGCAAAATGACCAAGTCATTCACTTGTCACAGAGAGAAAATTAGAGTCAACCGACTTTTCAAGAGTCAGGCTTTATGGTAGAAGTCCAGAGAGTGACACTCCGGAAAGGCAACCCAGCCAAGGATTTTACACCCAGCCAAAATGACCTTCAAGTCAACAGCAATCTGTTATGAATCTGTAAAGGCCTAGGGAGGAGTTATTATTCCCAGAGTCCTTCCTTAATTATCCATGAGGGAGAAGGTGCAGACAATCAGAGTGGCTGGAAAGGCACGGATGTAAGGATGGGTGAGCATTAAACACATGATCAGCTATGGGTCTATTTCTCAAAGATGACCAAGGAGGACAGTACTGTTATATATATATATATATATATAACAGTATACAATATAGAGTATGGTTATCTACTCTGACCATGTAGGCAGTTTAATGATTTTAAAAAAAAAACATGGGGGACCGTGTGAAAGAGAACGAGCTCATGGATACAGATCTAAGTGGGAGTAGAGCATAGTACTTCAAATCAAACCACAGAAAGAGGAGGGAAGAGGAAAGAAAGGGCTACTAGAAATTTCAATATCACTCATAGCAGGGAACCAAAAGGTAATACCTAAAAAAAAGAGTGTAGTTCATTAAGGGTATTATATTAAGGAACTTATAAATATGTTCACTGAGGCAAAAAATATAAAAACCTACCTGAATAATAGAATTGCTTATGCTGAAAAAATGAAGGATATATAAAAAATGGTTATGCATAGAGAAAAGAGAAAAGAGAGTGAAAGGGACAGGAATGTGTAACAGATTTCAGTGACCTCGCCTGCTTTTGTGGCTTTGATTTTTAGGAAAATTTAAATATTTTCTCACACTTATTGAACAAAAATAATTTTCTCAGTGTCTCCTTTAAAAGTCTCAGATAGGGGTGCCTGGGTGGCTCAGTCCATTGAACACCCAACTTCGGCTCAGGTCATGGTCTTGTGATTCATGGGTTTGAGCCCCGCATCGGAGTCTCTGCTGAGCCCACTTTGAATCCTCTGTCCCCCCCCCCTCTCTGCCCCTTCCCTGCTCACGCTCTCTCTCTCTCAAAATAAATTAATTAAAAAAAATTTTTTTTAAGTCTCAGATAAAATTAAGTCAGTGGATGTAAACATATATCCAGTTACAAACACACCAAGAGGAACTAATCCAAGTGACGTGAACACATTATAACGTAACTGCTTATCCCCCACTCGCTGGACTAAAAGCTAAATCAAAACCAAATAGAAAAAAAAGTTACAAGTTAAAAGCGACCATATTGGTGGGCGGGAGGGTCGCGGGTATTTTTATTTGGAAATAGTAGTGAGTGTAGTGGGAGACAAAGTAGATGAGTAAATTATGTCCGGGTGATTGAGAATCGCTATTTGTAGCTTAAGAGAAAGGAAACTGATGTAAGATGAATGAGGTTAAGAAAAGCCTCATGGTACATCAGGGGAAACTCATGATGTATTTTATTTTAGAAAATACACACAGACCCCATAATACATATACACAAACACATACACATACACATGAAAGAAGTTTCCTACCTCTCTGTGCCCACTGACAAAACTCAGATGCAATGACTAGCCCTGTGGCCCAGACTGTGGTCTCCAAATACCATTTCTCACTGAAAGGAACCAGGTTTTCCTTGGAAAAGAAGCTGATCTCAGGCTTGGAGCAGGAATGTACAGGATGAGCCTGGAGCATCCTGTCACATCAGAAAAGCAAGGAAACTATCAAATACAGCTAGTACTATATTACCAGGACTCAGCAGTGAAACTGAGTAGGTTTTCAATCAATGGTCAAATATTAGGCCATTTGAGTAACAATAACGGTAATAATAACTATGATGACCAGGTATGTTTAAAGCCCTACGTTCACAGCAGTAATACTTTTAGGAAATGGTGACTTGGGAGGACATCACGAAGAAAAATTATTTTGCAAACTGGTAAAGAAAGGGAAAGAATCAAGTATTAGTCTGGCCTTTTATATAGAACCTGGAGCACTGAGAAAACACATAGCAGACAGATGAGGGGAAGTTTCTCTTCGTGAACAATGATTCCTTCTAAGACGTGAACAGAGAATAACAGAGTTCGACTATGACCATTTGCCATCTCTAATAAACTTATGAATGTGGACAAAGATCTCCATCTCCTGATGGAAATACACCACACAATGCCAGCTATGAAGTTGTCAGGCAAAGCAAAGCAAACAATGCCTCTAGAACTTCCTAGCAATTCCTAGGAAATGCCGGAGACAGAGGAACATGTTTAACAACACCACAGGGATGCACTCATCAAAATCCAGATGGTGGGAAACTCTACTGAACAAATGGTCTGCTTTCCTCAACAGAAAACATGGCAACATGAAAAAAGATGGGAGTTGAAACCAATAGTTTAAAAGAGCCTTAAGAGACAGAAATATTATTTATATCTGGATTCAAGTAAACTGTAAAAGAAAAAAACCCCATAAAACACAGAAACCCTGCAACATAACAGAAACCTGTATTTATAAGACAACTAAAGAAATATAAACACTGGATATTAGATGATGTTAAGGAATCGCTGTGATGATGCTATTGTGGTTTTGTATAAAAGAAAGAACCCCGATTGTTTATATAGATGCTAAAATATTGGGGCACCTGGGTGGCTCACTCGTTTAAGTGTCCAACTTTGGTGCAGGTCATGATCTCGCTGTTCATGGGTTCGAGCCGCGCGTCAGGCTCTGTGCAGACAGCTCAGAGCCTGGAGCCTGCTTCAGATTCTGTGTCTCCCTCTCTTTCTCCCTCTCTCTCTGCACCCCCACTCACACCCTGTCTCTGTCTCTCAAAAATAAACATTAAAAAATACTAAAATATTTATGATGTTTGGAATTTGCCTCAAAATAATCTAGATGCAGGGATGGTGTAGATGACACTAGGTTCGTAGCTGCTGAAGTGATGAGGGCATGGGAATTCATTTGACCATTTCTCTACTTTTGGACACGTTTGATATTTTCTATAATACAGCGTTAACGTGCCTTCAGGAAGTCAGCAGTGTTTCTCAAACGTGCTTTTCCACAGCTGTCCCTTGGAGTATTTACTAAAGTCACATTTCCTACATCCGAACACTGGGGGTTCTTAATAAAATTAAAAGTATGCCCAACCCTAGATTTCTGAATCAGAACACCTGGGAGTAAAGCCCAGAAAACCGTATTTTAAATACACTATGTGTCATCTGTGCATCGCATTTTGCCTTTAAGTATTTGCATAAAATAAATTACTACAGTTTTCAAAGGGTGTTACATAATAGTTATCATTACCCTTAGATTGGACAACAGTACAATCTAAAAATGATTTTTCCTACTAAAAGAACCTTAGAGTAACCGAAAATATCCTTCACACACTATTGTTTAACTTCAGTAAAATGTTTTTTCTCCGTGTCATATGTCAACCGACAAGTGACTTGAAAAATGTTATTATGAGAGTAGGGCAATAGATCATGCTTTCTAATGTCTGCTCAGCACTTGGGGTTAATAAACTAGAGGAAAGAGCTCAATGTAACTTGGACAAAGTCACAAAAATATGCCTCTTTTATGGAAACCAAGCCAAGGACAAAAGATAAGCAAAATCTTTATTAAAAAAAAAAACAAAAAAACAGTAGGTGATCCTGAACCCAGTTACCGCGTCATTCAAGAACTATCCCTAGAATCACAAGA
Source organism: Prionailurus bengalensis (assembly GCF_016509475.1). Classification (NCBI taxonomy): domain Eukaryota; kingdom Metazoa; phylum Chordata; class Mammalia; order Carnivora; family Felidae; genus Prionailurus; species Prionailurus bengalensis. Next base: position 12,731,155 of record NC_057349.1, on the reverse strand, counting down.
CCTATTTTCCAAAAAGAGGGTTCTCTATCCTTGACACAAAGTACACGCTTCTTTCCGATAATGGCACTTCTCACTAGAAGCTGGCGGTTTGTTGAATGACTGTCTCTTCAGTAAGCAAACAGCTTGCCAGGATGATGAACAATGAAAACTAGACCTCAGTGGCAAAGGTACTGCTAAAGAACACAGGAGCAGAAAGGGACAGAGTCAGCACTCAGTAAGCACTCAGTAACTAGCACTGAGGTGCTAGTTAGAGTCTTAGAAGCTCTGTATAGGATTTCTATTTTAAGTCTTACTGAAGCGTCTAGCTTTTACACTTGTTTCAAAACCCCAAGCATTCTACCAAGCAGCTTCGGAGCACATGCATTTTGTTTATAAATTATATTTCTCACTATTTAGTAACTATAATTAAGAAAAAAAAGCACTCCACACCTTGTACAGTAGGATATTACTTCATGCAGGAGTTAGCTTCTAACATTCTTACCCAGCGCAAAGTATATGGGGTTTAAATTATCTCTGAGGTATATATATACATACATACATACACACACACACACACACATATGTGTGTGTATATATATACATATATACACACACATATATATGAGAGGGAGAGAGAGAGAGAGAGAGAGAGAGAGAGAGAGACTCCCAAGCAGGATCCACGCTCAGTACAGAGCCCAATGCAGAGCTCGATCCCACAACCCTGGGATCACGACATGAGCTGAAACCAGGAGTCGGATGCTCAATCGACTGAGCCACTCAGGCACCCCTATCCCTGAGGTTTTAAGGTGTAAATCAGATCCTAGTGGTCTTCTACTCAAACCTTCCAGAGGCTTCCAACCACATTCATGGTGAAATCTACAGTCCTGGTCCTCGTCAAGGCTTAGAAGGCCTTATAGGATCTGATCCCAACTATGTGATACCCCTCACCCACTCACCCATGCCCCCGCCCCCCCCCCCCCCCGCAACACATACAAATTTATTTCCTGCCTACCTCCTTCCTTTGCTCTGCTCTGACATACCAGCTTCCCTGTTCTTTTTTCATGGGTCAGACACAACCCTGTTCCTACCTAGAGCGCTTCTCCTCTGGCAAACCACAAAATGCGTCCCCTTCATTCAGGTCTCCGCTCACACGTCTCTCTCTGATCACCCTAAGAGAGCAGGCTCCCTCTGTCTCTTCTTATCTAACTGTACATTTTCTCCAGAGCCTTCTTCACAGCAGACACTATATCGTGCATTTCTTTTAAAATTTTTTTTTACGTTTATTTATTTTTGAGACAGAGAGAGACAGAGCATGAACGGGGGAGGGGCAGAGAGAGAGGGAGACACAGAATCGGAAGCAGGCTCCAGGCTCCGAGCCATCAGCCCAGAGCCCGACGTGGGGCTCGAACTCACGGACCGCGAGATCGTGACCCGGGCTGAAGTCGGACGCTCAACCGACTGAGCCACCCAGGCGCCCCTATCGTGCATTTCTTGTTTGCTTAATGTTTGTCTTTACCCTAGAGTGATAATTCTGGAAGGCAGGAGTTGTGCTCACTGCTCCAACCCAGCATCCATACAGTCCTTGCACAGAGAAGCCACTCAATAAGGATTAATGTGTGAAGAGATGTCCCCTGTATTGCCCACCACGAATAGTAGAAAAGGTTCTTTTTTATACCGCCCTGTCCCCTAACTGTCATGAACAGTCAAGTTTGAAAACCACTGGGCTAGACTAAGGCACAAGAGGAAATCTACATCAGATGTGTGTGTAGGCATCCAAACCATCCAAACCACTTTAACAACCCAACTGGAGAGGAATCGAAAGTGTTCTTGCCGGTGTGCAGTGTTTCCTTAATTCCATTTTGATAGTAAGTCTATCTTCAATATTTACTAGATTTTGTTGTGCAGATTAAAGGAGACAATAGTAGAGTTCTCCAGAATGAGACTCTCAGTCACCCTGGTAGTTAACACGAAACTTCCATTATGACATGGAATGACTTCCATTATGACAGCCAGATGACTAACTGGCTGACGGGTACAGCCAGGTTTGTTGAGATCCCAAAGCAAAGCTTCTCCTGTCACCTCAATGCATATATTTGCCACCCTTTAAGTAGAAACACTGCAACCTGCCCTCGTTTTTTCCCTTCTTATTTTTAGCACATAAACTTAAGGGCCTCCTATGTCCACTCACGTGGAATTTCACCAGTAGGCACCCTGGTGTAGCATGAGTGCCTCATACTCCATTACTGGCTCAGGCCAGACAACACAGCCCGAGTTCTTGTCCTTGGTGGCTTTTGGCACGTAACAATACGTCAGTAAGCATAGCGCGCAAAACGGTGCGGCGAAGTGATTTATTGGCCACGAGGTGTCAAAGGTAACATGCATATGGTGGGCCAATTGTCAGTGACGAAATCCCAAGCCAGAGGGCACTCGCCATGAAAAACAAGGTAAATTTGTGGCTTCTGAAACTGAATAGACACTGAAGAGCATCTCATTAATGTTACAATTTGAACAGTGTTTTCTGTCTCTGATGGAAAATTTCAGAGTGGCCAAGGAAGCTATCATTGGTTCCCCACATTGCAAGCTTACCAATTACAGAATGCAAATTGTTTCATAGTGTTAATGGCTTCAACTTTAAAAGGAGCCACTTCTACTCTTCCTTTTGTGTTAAGTGAATACGTCTTAAATAAGTTTAGGTGAAAAAAATATCCCGAGATTGCAAGGTATCTGCTTGAAAAAAACACCCTAAAATACACTGTTCTTATTTGCAACTCCTTAGTTTAGGGAACCAGGATTTCTCAGTAACGTGCAACAATATTAAAAAAGAAAAAACAAACTACTCCCAACAAAAGGGGATAAATTGGAAACTGAGCTTAGAGAAGCCTGCAGCTGTCATCTGTAACACTGATTTCAAATTTCTGGGTTCATCACAAAGCCTCATTGTTCTTTCTTCTTGGTTTTAGAAGTCAGCATTATACATTGAGATCTAACAAACATTATACTACCAACATTTTGCCTTAGCAGTTTTATATGTTGAGGTTTCACGCAACATTGCGTTTGAAAAAGAAGCTGATACTAAAAATATTTGTAAATCATCAAGTAAAGGCAAAGAATGATATCTGAACCTGGGGGTGATTGTTGCGACGGCTACGTAATGCCTCAATGCAGGAAAGAAGAACAAAAGAAGAAAAATGAGTTTTATGGAACTTTTCCTCCACATGATAGCGAACACTTGGATGTAAGTCGTGTATCGAACCATACCGTCTTCGGGTTTGGAGTTGAGTAGGCAAAGCGCTGGGGCCATCGTTGATGTGACATGTGTTTACCCACGTGGATAGGTTCCCAGGGAGTAGGAGAGTGGGGGTAGAAATCATTTCATCTGCCAGTGATTAAGCGGTTCCTGCCATCTCCCTTCCCCATCGAGTGCTCTCTGATTCAAGGGAGGGAATGTGCTGTGGTGGAGAGGACATGGGTTATTACTCTGAGAGACTCAGGGTCAAAGCCAGTACGTTTATTATTAGCAGGGTAACTCTGAGCTGAGTCACTTCCGTTTTGTTGAGCCTCTTTTACGTGCAACACAGAGATGGCAATACTCACCCAAGAGTTTGTCGAGATGCCTTTATATTTCATAAAAAAAAATCATACACACAAGTCATCTAGCCCCTTGCTAAGTATTCAGTGAATAGCTTCTGAGCTCTTCTTGGGACCTGGTAGAAATGCTGACTAGGCTGCTCCAGCCACAGGGATCAAATTTCTATCTTGGGAACGGACTTCTCAGGTGAGGGATACAGCGAGCACCATTCCTAAGCATCATGAGAGGCCCTTCCAGGAATCCAGCCATGGGTCCCACTGCAGCAGTCATCTGTGACTGTGACTGTGACCTCAGTCACCTGATCCAAGAGACAAAGAGATACGGGAGGTGAGAGAGCAGGGGCTTCAGAAGGGCAGATTCCCTCAAGGCCAAGGAACAAGGCCATGCAGGGCAAGATGGCGGCTCCACAATGATTACCAGTCACGAATCAAAGGGCCATGGAGAATTTTTCTTTTGCTTAAATCAGAGTCAGTCTCCTCTAAGCATTAAATGAGAGCACCTTCTCTTCACATTTACAAGCAAGCGTTTGCCACTTCAGCTGTACAAATTATATAGGATTGAAAATAGTATAGCTGAGAGAAACGAGGAGTTTGTAATTAGAGTTCTTTATTTTCCCCCTTCTCAGAGCAAACAGGAACAAAGTGAACTGAAACATGGTCGTTTAAAAGGTTAAAAGGTTGTCATCCCCTCCCCCCGCCATGTCCTATCTTTAGACTTGCTTTCTTTGCCTTTCTAAGATGCCAAAGGTATGTTTCCTCTGCCACTACAAGACGCTGTGAGCACAACACAGGCACAAAGGTGGCTGTGTCCCTCAGCATCATGGGCACGGTCCTCCACGCAGGGGACCAAACATCAAGCCACTCACAGATTCTCTTTCCTTCTCTGTACAAGTCGTGAGCTTGTAATATGGCTAATGTGTAAGATGGACGCTTACTATAGCGAGGAGAATCTGCAAACAGCATTCAATCAGATCCATAGAGAGAAGGCTTGGACTTTGGTGGAAGAGAAGCACGATGTGAAGACTGGGAGCTTCCTGGGGCCAAGAATTATATTTCCTTCTCCTGGCATAGGGCCTGCTGCTGGCATTCAGTAAATATTTAGGGAATCAATAAATTCAGGGTATGACCATGTGATGTCCAGATACAGTTGAGAATCCATAACAGCTCATGAATGGCATCTTATCAGAAAATAAACCTCTCCAGCCGTAGAGAGTCTAAAATGAAATTCCAGGGGGACACCTGAGTGGTTCAGTTGGTTGAGTTTCTGACTTTGGCTCAGGTCATGATCTTGTAGTTCATGGGTTAGAGCCCCGTGTCGGGCTCTATACTGACAGCTTGGAGCCTGGAGCCTGCTTCAGGTTCTGTCTCCTTCTCTCTCCGCCCCTCGTCTGCTCATGCTCAGTCCCTTTCTGTCTCTCAAAAAGAAACACGTTACCAAAAGATGAAATCCCAGCTGACAAAATGGGAAAGATTTAGAGGTATCTATCTCGTGGCCCAATGACCGTGGATCAGTCTTCAGAGGAAAAATGGATCTTTCGTGGAAAAAAAAAAAAAAAAAAAAAAAAGCAGTAGGAGGGTAGTTTCTGAAAACTCATTTGTGAATCGAAACGAGGACAGACCAAGTGACTTAACATTCAGATAAAAGAGTAAAAAAAGAAGAGATATTGCTGACTTCTTTCCCTCTCACTGGTGTGAAATTTTAAAGGCATACTTTGCTGTCAAATGGATGACATCAAATGAATTTAAAGTATCTATAGAAACCTGCCTGTTCATCCCTCTTGTTCTCAAAGTACATCATCCGTTCTCATCTCATTTCACCTCACCAAGTTTTACAACAGCATGTACGTTTTTGCTTTTATCACTTTATCTTTCGAAAATGTTACACACAATTAATTCACATTAAAACCCCACTCCTAATTCAGCACCTCAAGATACGGAGTTTAAAGATTCTCGCTAGAGTTTAGCGCAAGCCTGCTTTTCGCTGGCTGCCTTTTTTTTTTTTTTAACAATTTTTTTTTAATTTTTTTTTTCAACGTTTATTTTTGGGACAGAGAGAGACAGAGCATGAACGGGGGAGGGGCAGAGAGAGAGGGAGACACAGAATCGGAAACAGGCTCCAGGCTCCGAGCCATCAGCCCAGAGCCCGATGCGGGGCTCGAACTCACGGACCGCGAGATCGTGACCTGGCTGAAGTCGGACGCTTAACCGACTGCGCCACCCAGGCACCCCTTTTTTTTCTTTTTAAGGTTTAGGAATGTTTACCTCATTGAGGCGCCTTTAAATTTACTTTATCACCATCATTTGCATCAAGTAACATACTGATTGGGAGTAATCTAGTCTTTAAGGTGAATCTAGATGAAACTTTATCACGTTTGGTGCAGAAGAAAGTCCTTGAGATTTGCAGTCAGAACATTAAAGCGTCTGGGTTCAAGGCCTGTCTCTGCCACGTGCCGTTTGTGCAATCTTACACGACTGTGTCGCTTCTCTGAGCGTCACTTGGATTGGTTATTCAAATGGGGCTGAAAGGAAGGACTGGTCTAAGCAGCGCTCTGGGGGTTACATCAGCGCAAGGCAGTAAGTAAGCTTTATGAACTGTATATGAATTACGTCATTTTTGTCATCACCATCGTCCTCATCATAATCGTCATCCTCATTATCACCATCACCTGGACTTAAAAATAATTCAAAGGGGAGAGGGTAAGAAGGAACCAAAAGGAGCCCCTACTCTGTGCCCTGAATCGTGGGGTAGCCAGTACGCGCGTCACGTCACTGCGGGCCACAGCAGGGGCCCTATTACCTACACACAAATTTACTTCTGTTGTATAGAAGCAAATCACATTTCCAACTCTAGAAACTGAGGCCCAGAGAAGATTAAGTAACATGCTCAATGAATTTAGAATTCTGGTATGTTTCACGAATTAAACGGATAACTATTTATCGAACACCGTTTCAGGTGTATAGATAGAACAGTGAGCTAAGCAGACGGCGGACAATGAACTGGGTTCTTTTGCATTCCAAATCACTATTTTCCCCACTCCATGTTATATCAATACATCCTGGCTCCCTCTCTTCTCTCCTCCCTCTGCCCAGGGCTCTGGAGTGTCAGGGTTCAAGGCAGCCCAAGGGCTAGGTGATCAACACTCTGACATACAGGTAGCCTATGTGTGACACACTGGCTTGAGAAGCTCTGCATTATCTATTCTGTAGTCTAGAAATGTCTAGAAATGTCTAGAAATGTCACTCGTGTATTGATTTCCTCCCATGTTTAATTATTATTGCATTTGTGTTATATGCAATTCCCACTATTATATGCAAATCAGCTTATACTCTTTTATTGCCATAGACTTAATGTTTTTATCAGGTCAGCAAGATGAAGTTAAAATGACTTTTGTAGTCGGTAGGTAAAACCAAACAGGCATCAAAGCAACATTTTAAAAATACGCTTTTAAATCACAGCAGAGAGTGAAACGAATTAAAGCAAAGAAATTAAAAAATAAGCAAATGATCTGAACAGACACCTCACTAAAGAAGACCCATGGATGGGAAATAAACATATGAAAAGATGCTCCCCACATCACAGGGCATCAGAAAGTCTAAAATTAAAACAACAACAAAACACCACTACACGCCTATTAGAAGGGCCAAAATCCAGACTGACAATGTCAAATGCTGGCGAACATGTGGAGTAACAGGAACTCTCACGCGTTGGTGGTGGGAATGCAAAGTGGTATAATTTGGCAGATTCGTACAAAATGAAACATAATTTTACTATACGGTTCAGCAATCACACTACTTGGTCTTTATTCAAAGGAGGTGAAACGTATGTCCACACAAAAATCTGCTCTTGAGTGTTTACAGAAGCTTCATCCATAACTGCCAAAGCTTGGAAGCAACCAAGATGTCCTTCGGTCGATGAATGGATAAATAAATCATGGTACATCCATGCAATGGAATATTATTCAGTAATAAGATGAAACAAGCTACTAAGCTACGAAAAGACACGGGGGAATCTTAAATGCATATTACTAAGTGAAAGAAGCCAATCTGAAAAGGCCACATACTGTAGAAGTCCAACTACATGACATTCTGGAAAAGGCAAAACTAAGGTAACAGTACAAAGATCAGGGCTTCGGGGGTTGGAAGGCAGGGATGAAGAGATGGAACATAAGGGATCTTCAGGGCAGGGAAACTATTCTGCGTGATATCTTAGTGCTGGATACACATCATCACACCTCTGTCAAAACCCATGGAACATACCCCAGAAAAGACTGAACCATACTGTAAACTAGGGACTTCAGTTAAAAATAATATATCAATATTGGTTCATACAAATGCATCATTCTACTGCAAGGTGTTAATAACAAGGGACACTCTGTGGGGGAAGGAGGCAGGGAATGTGGGAAATCTCTGTGCTTTCCAATCAATTTTTCTACAAACCCCAAATGCCTCTGAAGAAATAGAGTCTGTAAATTAAAACATTTAAAAAACAAAACAAGACAAACAAAACAAAACTCTGCACTCAGCTACTTGAAGTTTTTCCCACAGAGGTCCTTCCAGATATTGCCTAGAGCCAAGTGAAATTAACCAGATAAGACGCCATCAAGACACCATCAAGATGACTCCGAGACATGGTTTGAAGGACCAGAAGTGACTGGTCTACGTGTCGAGAACTAGGAAGACATGGAGTCAGGCGGGGGTGTCTGCATGGGTGGGGAGATGTCCTCAGAAGAGTAGTTGAGTAGCACAGAGCTCTGTGCTGGACTGAGAGAGAAAGGTCACACATTAAATACATAAAGTCACAAGGAAAATTATTGGAGGTAAAGGCTGGAGGTGCTGAACTGCAATTCGGAGTTTAAAATGGAATCTGAAAGGCAAACAGGGTGACTCCAGACAACTGGGAAGGGCCATAATGGAATCAGTACAGTATTCAAGGAAGGGTCTCTGCTAGGTCCAGGCTACCTGGAAACACGAGAGACAGGGAGCCCCCGCCACACGTGAGGCCACCATCACCAGTCCAGTGGAAGGGAAACAGAAGATACTGAGGATCTAAGGGAAAGTGTAATTTCTAGGAAAAGACATGGTGAGCTGCGATAAACAAATCAACGGAAAAGTAGTAATTTCTCAAAAGTCCCGACTATGAGGAAGGAAGTCAAGAGTGTAACACTCTGTCAAGTAAGGTTCCTACATCTCTTCTCGCCGAGATTTCCCATCCGACTGCCAGAGGAGCAGAGCAAGATGTCTGCGATAAAGACGAGCATGAAAAAGAAAAACAGGGAGGAGAGAGGGGACGTACAACTGGCTAAGTCGGAGGACGTGCCCTTTTCTATCCATGTCGTAAAAATACTTTCCCATGCCATAAAAATATTTTCAAGATCTGTATTTAGGGGTGTCTCGTGACTCATTTGGCTAAGCTTCTGACCCTTGATTTTGGCTCAGGTTATGACCTCATGGTTCGTGAGTTCGAGCCCCACATCGGACTCTGCTCTGTCAGCACAGAGGCTGCTTGAGATTCTCTCTCTCCCTCTCTCTCTCTGTCCTTCCCCTGCTTGAGCTCTCTTTCTCAAAATAAATAATTTTTTTTAAAAAGATCTGTATTCATTAACAAGGGAAGATGTTCATGACATATTATGAAGTCAGAAAAAGTTGCCAAAAATATATCAATGATCCTGTGAAGTATAATTCCAGTTTCTAAAGTTACACGTAGAGTAAAACCGTGGATTGCGAGTCACTTGTTCTTCGAGTGTTTTGCAAGAAGAGCAACCACGTCTAATAAATGTTAACTTGATAAACGAGCAATGTCTTGTAATATGAGTCGTACGTGATGCCGAACATTCCATGATCACAACTGAGCCAATGGTTCTTGAAATTCGCTTTGATATATGAGTGCTTTGGATTACAAGTGTGTTTTCAGAATGACTTATGCTCACAAACCAAGGTTTTACTGTATTTATTTGTGTATATACAGAAAACAGTCTGTCAGAAAACAACCCCAAATGCTAACGGTGGTGAACGTCTATGGGTGACAACACCACGGCGGACTTTTTATGCTCCTGCTCTGTATTTTCCTAACTCCTCTTCGAGTGATTGCAAAGATTACTTGGGAAAGACTAATGTTTTCAGTGAAAAGAGTTAACACTCTTTCCATCCCATCATTCAAGTTCCCCATAATGTTCTCCTTGTTAAGAGCCGAGTAGTCAACGCCTTACATAAAAGCTAACGCTTGCTTTAGATCGGCGGTACTGCCTCTCATGACACAAATTACGTCAACAGCCACATCTTGATGCATAAGGGAAAAAAAGGAATGGAAATTCCAAGGACGTACAGTCACGAAAAGTAATGGCATGAGCAGCGAGCCCAGCAGCAAAGGAAAATGCCTTGGGGAGAGTTGAGACAGAGCCCCCCACACTCCTAGCATTTGTTTCCCTGACTCTGGAGGAGGTGTCTTGATTAGTCTATTTAAAAAGTTGTTATTGTAAAAAAAAAAAATCCTAGCTAAAATTAACAGTAAAGTGCACAAGATACGCAGAAACACCCCATGATGCAAATTATTTATGAAGATACTGTAGCAGCATGACCAGGAATTGGCATGACTCACAGTTACTCTACAACAGAGACGTGCTCCCCATCAACAAACCAGAGGGATGTGCGTTCCAGTCACCAATGTCGGATTTTCAGGTTTGTTCTGAGATATCCATCAAACCGTTGCTTTAAATCCTGAGCGGGGAGTGGAGGTCCTCGGGGTGGGGAGGGGGTGTACGGAAGATGTGTCCCAGCGGCACTGTTTTTAAAGATAGATTAGATCTACCATTTTCCCTAAGCAGTTTCATCTTGAAATCTGTTACAGGAAGTACCTTTAATCAAAAGCCATCTGTTTCGAATACTCCCTTTCTATGGGCATAGATTCACAATAGCTATTTAACGGTAGTTCATTTTTTAGGCACATTGCTAGTATCTTTCCTGCAGCTTTCAATTCTGTTGTGATCAAATAGGAGTATGAGAAAGCCAGAAGACTTAGAACAGTTGGCTTTGACCTTTCTCACCTGCGCTAACAACCCCGTCCCAAAGTTTAATAGGAGAAGGTGAACTATTGCCCTAAAGGAAGACTAAAGATTGTCTGAAGATCCCATGTATTCATGTCTTTTCTGTTCCCTCTGAAACACGGATATGCTCTTGGTAAGATATTCGATTTCCGGTTCAACCTAGTGACCACCAAATAGTTTCACTCTGTTTACCTACCAAATGGGGAGTTGTAGCAATGGCAATCGTCACAGAATAACGGTGCCAATGACAATATAAATGAGGACAATAATTTGTCTCAATAGCCTTGATAGTAACATCCTTGAGAACTAATAAACTCTGAGGCTAGAACTTAAAGTAATAATTTAGGTTAGGACTAATAAATTAGTTTATAAGGCAATAACCGTTACCTTATAAGGGGGGAAGTACTATCTAATGGTTATCAGAATAACTTCTGTTTGTAAGGGAGTCGCTGAGGGATTAATGAACTGTCACTGAAACCAGGAAGCCAGTGTATGTTACCCCTGGGCCATGAGTTGCTAGTATACACGGACGTACACAGTTACAAATCAACCCGGAGGAGCACATTAACTGAAGCAGTCAAACCTTCATGCCCTTTCTGAGGGGACGGAGGTTAGCAACATGCTAAGTGGATGTATGCGTTTCTAAGATGTATGTGACTGATGTCGGAAATACTGCAATTCAGAGCACCCAGAAGCTCAGTGCTACTTAAGAATGCATACCAAACGGTCCTTCAGCGGCAAGGGGGAAGCATAGACCATTAGAAGTCACTTCTAGAAGGTAGAGGGGACATAGATGGCCACCTTGTTGTCTTACTTTTGAACAGAAGAACAGAAACTTACTTAGACTGATGCTTCTTCTGAGCAGAAGCACAAAAAACTAGGTAGGTTGGTGATAGAAAACTACATGAGAGGTGGATCCTTGCTTCTAGACGAAGGCTTTGCACCTACAAGTGCAGGAAGGTTGATCTGAAGGTTTCTAAAATCTGCCAAACCTCTGCAGCGGATAAAGTTGCTCTTTGCCTACCCAAAACTTCTAGAAAGGCAGCATTTTTAAGGTTCAATCACAGACACGGAGTGAGCAGTCAAAAAAATATCTGATGAATGAATGAATGAATGAATGAATGAATGAATGGTTTATTTCGAGCTGTCTGTGTGTGACATTTTACCGAAGCCTGAAAAACCAACATCAAACAACGGACAAGGGTCCTGTCCTTAAGAAACTTCTATTCTACAGAAGAGGCAAACTGTAATAAGCAATTTTAATATGGCTGTGACACTTGTAGAAATAAGGCAAGGCTATAAATAAGGAGCAAACCGTGGAGGCGGGATGGGCAGAGGAAATTCCTAAGATAGGATCCGACTAAACTAATTCACACCAAGGTGAGAATATCTTACCAGTGACCTCTGCCACTGGATCAGTAGGATTTTGATAGAAAACAACAGGAAGTTTTAGTCAATACTTGAAGACCAGGACCGGTGGCATTTCAGGTATGCGGTAAGAGACTGGCCAAGAAGATACTTCACGTGAGGTCAGCAGGTGGAAGTTCTACCTCGTTCTATCATAAGAAAGGGTTCAAAGAGGGTAGGTATGTGTCTCCTTCGAGCAGTTGCATTTAGCAAGCACATAAAAGGAAGCCGATGGAGGTCTTGAGCAGATATTTGCACACGCGTGTTCACAGCAGCAAAGAGAGGAAGCAGCCCAAGTGTTCACTGATGGACCAAATGTGGTCTGTCTATCCATACAGTGGAATACTACTCAACCTTAAAAAGGAAGGACATTCTGGGGAGCCTGGGTGGCTCAGTCGGTTAAGCATCTGACTCTTGATTTTGGCTCAGGTCATGATCTCACGATTCACGAGATCAAGCACAGAGCCTGCTTGGGACTCTCTCTTTCCCTCTTTCTGCCCCTCCCCGCTTGCTCGCTCTCTCTCTCTCTCTCTCTCTCTCTCGCTCTCTCTCTCTCAAAAATAAATAAATACATGAAATTATTATTAAGTTATTAGTTATTTTATCTGAAGAGTGATAGTATAGAGGTCAGAATGGGTAGTATACGTATTGATCAGGTGGGTAGCTGCCTGCTTCATAATAGGTTGGAAACAAATGATACCCAGAAGATTTCCTCCAGGATTGGCTGAAATTCCTGCATTAAACAAATTCAACCCTTAGGTCCCCAAGCCCTTGCAAAATGCAAATATCCTGGCCAAAGTCCCTATCAGCTTCATGTGTGATTTCTCCACAGGTCAACCCAGGTACATGAACTGATTTCAGGCACTTGAGGGGAGGGGCCAGATTGGGTCTGAAAAGGAGAAGAGGAAGATATAACACTGACTGCAGACTCTAGAACCGCTGAGATCAGATTGTGCCTACTTGGAAATTTTCCCCACACCATAGATGACCTTTTGCCATGGGTTTTCATACAATTTGTGGCTCCTTATTCGGACACTCACCCTTCCATCTGAAAGATCCCCAGCAATAAAAACAAACAAACGAACGAACGAACAAACAAAAGGTATGACTTAACACCTAGAGTTTTATCAGAAGATCAACACAACTTCCGCCCAATATTTTCGACCATGGTGACCTATTTTATCACAGAAACTGATCTGAGTTTTCAGTTTCATCAACTGAAATACGGTAGTCAAATTTAAGATCAAGTTGGGATAAGTAAATACACAGGTCTCCAGAGCTTTGCATTTCTGAGTTCGCTGCAGCAAGTAGGCGGAGCTTGAAGACTCCAGGTCTGTGAACGATGTACCGATGAGACAGACAGACCGGATCGGAGGGCCTTTTATGTCAAATGAAAACTGCAGCTCACGGCGATCCTTGTGGCCGGATTACAGAGTGAGACTAGACAGCTAGTTGAGCACAAGGCTGCCATGTTCTCTGGAGTCATCCCAAGCCTCCCGGCTGCCGGCCTTGAGATTACAATGACTGCCTCTGTGCATTAACCCAAGAAGCAATCCAGGGTATCTTTGAAAAAAGTCCCACTCAGCCCGACTTCACTGTATTATTAACATTTCTAAATAATAAACAACAGGACGTGGTTCTGATCAAAGTGCTGACCTTCCTTGTGCCCTACTCTGGTCTCCCGTGGATCAGCGTGACCGCATCACTTAAAGTACAGGTGGGTGAGGAAAGAAGCTGACAGAACGTAGTGGAATGATACACAGGTGGCAGAAGGTACACACACCTGCATCATCATCCCGCTTTCAAAATAAGATTCTATTTGCTTCCTCTATACTCTATATACTCCAGGACGGACTGAATACATATTTATAAAGGGACACACATTATTTGGATTAACAGTCCATGCGACACCTCATATACGGTCACGGCTCTGTACAGAAGAAGCACGGGAGTTGGATGTTCCTTCGGTCACCCATACTGTTCTGCTCTCTCCTTCACGGGTTCTCCTCTAGTCTCTGTGCTGGAAGCCGGACCAGACGGAGCACAATGCACCAAATCTTTCTTTTAGTATCAAATGCAATGAGTCCGTGTCTATGCGATGATCTGCTATTAAAGCAAATAGGCAGGATTAGGGATTCCAAAACATGCCATGTTTTCATTTCTATGTCACGGGAGTATGCCGCCGGCCAAATCTGGGCACTTTAAATTACAAGGTCTCCCGCTGCACGTTTCTTTATCAGTCCTCCATGTAATTGTTTGACTAAGACTCTGATACAAACACCTAACATGCTTGCTGTTTCTCAGCAGGAAAAAAAAAAATGCCTTCGGCCTTTGACCCAACACTGGGGTTCCTCAAACCCTTTCCTGTCCTTGCAAACACATCCCATTGAGGTATCAGTGCCTGCCGGTAACAGCTGGCACGTACAGGCGCTAAACCGCGCGGCCGTGCAGAGCAGTGCCCCCCGACTGAAGTCGATGCGGACATAACGCTCCCCTACCAGTGAGCACGAAATGAAGAGCTCATATGGCCAAGGGTCCTCACCGGAAGGTGATTTATAAAAGGCTGTTGGAACGCTTTAAATGGGGAAGACATGGGACTCAGCTCACCAAGTGCTCCACCTGCCCTCACCGGATCACATTCTGGGTTTTTAGTTTGCCTTCCTGTCTTCCTCTATCCCCTCGTTTTCCAAGTATTCTCAGTTATATGGTTAAGGATGGTGTCCATCACGCAAGGACAGAAGAAATCAGGGACCATCTGCGGCAGCCTGCACCGCCCTGCCGACACTCTTCTGTATTATTATTTTTTTTCTTTTTTTACTGAAAAGTTTGAAAGAAAACATGGCAAATTACTGTCTCCTTCATGCACATTTCGGCGCCCCTCTCCCCACTTTTTATCTATAAAAGATAATTACTTTCAGCATTTGAGTTACAGTCCGAGGCCTGAAACATCCCGTCGTCCCCACCCCACCCTGATATCGGGCACCTTCAGTGACAACAAACTGGCCCCCAAACGTATCGGTGAAAAACCACAAGTTCTCACTCTCGGTGACTCGAATTAGTGAAATGAAACAGTCGTTTCTATTTTAGTAGTTATAAAGAGTTACACTTCATAGTACAGTTAAAAGGTCAGTTCTAGAAATTAATGGGTGAGACCTGGTCCCGTCAGAGGGCAGAGAAGGATTTTTTTACAGTGCCCGACGGCCCTTGGAACACACTGTCTGTGTGGGGGTCGCTGGGAGACCTGCTGGAAAGAAGAGTCTTCAAAGGGGATGACGTCGTAAATCGCTCGCCAGGAGACGGCACTTTCAGAGATGGTCTTTCAATAAACCCACTGGCAGATACTTGGGAATCCCAGTCCACAGGGGTCTGGCGGGAGCGAGCCAGTGAGTGGCTGATGTGATAAATGCTGCCAGCAAGATCCAACTCCCTCAAGGTGTTCTGAGTTCTGCAGACTTCATACGTCTAGGGCTCGTGACCTGCACCTCTGTCTTCCTGGACCTACCTCGGAGGACCGCCGCCCTTTGTCTGGTCATGCTGTTTAGAAAGCATATGTCAACTTGGAACCAGCTCTCAGCTACAGCACTTCTGCCTTCCCCGAGCTACCCCTGGGACATCTTTTTGGAAACGCCCCTCAGTAGTCCGGGCTAAGAAATGCTTTCAGGCTTTTGCCATCCAACCACGTTTTTGTCGATCTTATTGACTGGGTCAACATCCTGATTAAAATCCTTTGACGACTCTTCTCCGGTCTTCCAGACAGACTCCCAGCATCTCGGCAGAGCTTCCTGAGAAGGCACTTCACCGTCTGGCCTCCTAGCCTGACGCTTCTGGCCGGCTCTGCTTTAGCCACTCTGGATTAGTTGTGGTTCCAATGCACCAGCTTCTCTCCTTACCCCTGAGCTCATCGCACATTGTCCACCATGCAACAAAGCTGCTGTCTCCCTCCTCCCTTGAATCTGGGCTCATTAGGCGGCTGGCTTTGGCCAAAGGGAGATGAGCAAGGCTCTTGCCAGCAGAGGCTGCAAGGCACTTGTGTGCTGGGGTCTGTCCTCTCTTGCTGTCCTTGGGACCCCTGAGATCGTGATATGAAGAAGCTCAGACAGGCGCACTGGCGAACGACAGGCCACGTGGAGCAGGCACAAGCCATCCCAGATGAAGCTTGCCTCTCCTTCAGCAGCTAGACGTCGGGATGAGGTCATCATGGTTCAACCGGTCTGAGCCAAGTGGGCTGGATTAGAAGAGCCCAGTTGACATGCAGCATCACAAGAAATATGTTTGTCATAGGAAGCCACTAAATGTTGGGGTTGTTTGTTACACAGTATGTACATACCAATATACTCTCTTTGTTTCCTGCCTAACACCCACCCATTCTTCAAGTCTGAGGATGAAGGCCTCTCTGACTCTGGAAGTTGCCAGACTGGTCTGCATCCATAGCATCCTGTGGGTACCACTGATGGAGCACTTGCAACAGTATAAAGTGGTTGCCTATTTTCTCATCCCTCCTAGTAACGGAAAGCTCCTTCAGCCATTGCAGATGTCCTCCTTAGAACACACACTCAGCAAACATTTGCTGAAAGAAGAGACAGGAATGTGTATATCTATCTTCTGGATTTTTCTATCTTGCACTCAAAAGAACTGCACTAGGTCATTTTTACCTACCGGCACCTAGATATGGTAACTACACAAAAATATATAATAATGTTTTTCTTTTTTAGAGTTTCACTCATCTCAATAGCCTTTGGGAATCTCCCTACTCTTTTTATAGACGAGACTATCATATCTTCCAAACCTACTGGGCCTTTCAGTTTGACTAATATGAAAAAAATCACCTAAAATTCCAAGGGCCCTCAGCAGATATGCACATGGATAAATCTGACCAGTGTTATCACCTACACCCTCGTAACTAATCTACCATGGCTGTCAAAGTAGCAGAAGGTTTTAACAGTACGTAACTGATTTCACTATCAATGCAACGACATTGACGGTTAATGACAATTGATATTGCAGAAGGACCATTTCTACGACAAAGAGACCAGCAAATAGTAGTTCTTTACCTGTTCATTTCAGCAACACATCATGATAAATTCTCTTCTGTGAAGTTTATCATCCTACAGCTGGCACAGTTACTAGGGAGCAATCACTGGGCCAAAACAACATGTTATCTCATTTAATTCTCTCAGCAATCTTGCAAGGTGGGTCTGACCAACCCTATTTTAAAGGAAAGGGGAACAGAACTCGGGGAAGTTGGGCAATTTCCCAAGGACACACAGATAACGAGTGGCAGGTCTGGGATTTGAGCCCAAATAGGATTCCAAATGTCTCTTATTTGGAATAATACCTTTAAGTCTAATACCGTTGAGTGGGAGTGATAACTATCTTCCTTTGGAAGACAAGGAAATACAGGCACAGAGAGCGCTTGCTCATGGTCGCAGAGGGGCGGGAATGGGAGGAGACCCCAGATGTCCATTCTTAGCCTGATGCTCCCGCTCCTGGACCGAACCCAAGGCATCTCTAGCCTTTCCTTAGTTATTACCATTTACAGTCATGCCTACCTCTGTGACTGACAACAACAAACTCAAGAGAGCCTACTGTGAATCTAGGTAGGCTGTGAAAACAAACATATGAAGCAGGAGGTTCATGAGGCCTAATTGGGTATCATCTGCCATACCCAGTTTCTTAAAAAATAAGCAATCGTCAAACCTTGGGGTGCCTGGGTGGCTCAGTCAGCTGAGCATCTGACTTCGGCTCAGGTCACGAGCTCACGGTTTGTGAGTGTGAGCCCCAGGTCGGGCTCTGTGCTGACAGTGCAAAGCCTGCTTGGGATTCTCTGTCTCCCTCTCTTTCTGCTGCTCTGCTGCTCACTCTCTTTCTCTCTCTCTCTCTCCCCACCCTCCCAGGGTCCCTGGGTGGCTCAGTCAGTTGAGTGTCTGACTCTTGATTTCAGCTCAGGTCATGATCCCAGGGGTATGGGATCGAGCCCTATGTCAGGTTCCATGCTCAGCATGGAGCTTAAAGATTCTCTCTCTCTTCTTCTGCCCCTCTCCCCTGCTCTCTCTCTCTCTAAAATAAAGATAATTAAAAAAAAAGATTCTCTCTCTTCCTCTGTCCCCCTTCCCCACTCACGTTCTCTCTCAAATAAAGAAAAAAACAAAAATAAAAATAAATTAAAAAAAAACCCACTTCAACAACTTAAATGATGACCTTTTGGGCACACCACCCACTATCAAATAGAACTGAATTATTTTATTTGTTAAGAAACATGTTGGGGACATAGGATGCTCTGAGAGTATAAACAGCTACCTGCATGCTTCTTTTTTGTCCCCAAATCATTTCTCTTAATTCTAGTCCTGGATCTTCAACATCTATCCTTATTCCAGGTAGGGAAGAGGGAATCAGCATCTGCCGAGTGTATAAAAGCTGCGCTGAAAACGTTCAGTGACCCCAGAACTGGTTTCCCCGGCATGGAGACGCAGTACCATACGGTTACATCTTAGACAATATGGTCATTCAGTGGAGGAAATGATCAGAGGTTTCTGACAGCGCAGAAATTCTCTCAGTAATGAAAGGAAAAGTACTAATGATACTTCATATCATTTGTAAGTTTCAAATGTCCCGGGGACATCCCATTTATCAGATTCCCTCGCTTTCCATCTCTCAGTAAGGTTTCCAAGTAGACCTGCCCTTAGCTCTTTCTTCGTGAAACATGTCCTAACATCTCCGTGCTAACACAGACAGAAGCAACCCTAGGAGAAAATGTCATCCAGAGTCATTGGCTGGGAGCCTCCACAATGAAGTGCCTATAGAATAAACTCCCCAAGGCATCCAATGTCAATTGGTGGCCCAACTTTAGACTTCATCTAGACAAGGCCAACTAGGTGAGAGACTTTAAGATATAATACTCAGGATTTCTACGTTCTTCTGGATCCAAATCAGAAAAGGGGAAAAAAAATCATTGGGCGCCAATTCATTTTGACATAAAGGGAGGAAGAGAGTAATTAAGAAGAAGAGGACAAGGTTAGTAGTGTTCCTTTTCAATGCTGGGTACGTGGATCAATTACAGGAGCACAGCAAGGAAGCTCTGGTTACACCCGGCTGCTTTCAGGCCAGAAGGGTCAACAGGAAAAGGAACCAAGATCCAACGCCGTGGTGTTTCCCTCTATGCTCCCTCTCCTGACCCGATTCCTCGCAAACAGCTCCCCGTGTCCCCAACTCTGAACGCCAGTGCTGATGAACGACCAGAACATTAACCCAACTCACAAGCAAAACTGATACCATCCAATGTTCTGAGATGGACTAGTATCCTGGCCTGGCAGTCCCCACGTTCACCTGGACTACCCACTCATCGGTCGGTTATTCGTCATGCATGCTATCTGTATCAGAACGACCACGTGGTCCGCAATCCTCAGTAAGGGACAGTCCCAGGATACTGACATCCCTTCCTGGAGGCCTTCCCAGATGAAGGAAATGGAAACTCCTCCACGAGCAACGTGACTGCCAACTCCCTCCTGACCCCCCGGAGGCCACCGTCTTCCACTGCCACTCCCTCGCCTGCCTTTAGAGAAGTGCCAGCCCGCAGGTTGCTAGGATAAGGTGGCGTCATTGCTGGGGCACAGAAATAGATCGCCAGAGTGCTGGGAACCTGGATTTCCAACTCCAATGACAGCAACAAGACACCATTTGGCAGCTAATCTCCTCTACTAAAGGGAGCGACAGACTGACAGGACCCATCGCCCTCACCTTGACATGCTATCTTTTCATCTACACTTGTGCCCTGCGTGCTGGTGACAGAGTAGGGGCAAGAAACTCACTTCACAGAAAGGCCGAATGACTCTACTATGAATTATGGGAGCCGGTAGACGGACGCAGTCACCCACGGACATTTGTATGGTTAATTTCTCAGTGTCCTGAAAACGGGGGGAGGGAGCTTGTTCACAAGCAGAAGCGTGAGACCCAGAAAACAGGTAGAGCAACTGAGGTTGCCAAAAGGAAGGGAAAAGAAATCTGTTTGTACAGGCCACAGCTGTCCCCTTTCTGAACAATAACATCCTAATCTCGTGCCCCCTTTTCTTGGCGAACAAAGAAGAAAAGGCAAAGAAGACTGGAAAACTAGGGCTTGCCATGGTAGAAGAAGGGAGCAGTCTTTGTGCCCAGCTCTCTTTGTTCCGCAGAGTCAGTTTTACAATGCTTATAACGGGTAGCAACTCGTAGAAGCCCAGGGCATTAAGACTGCCTATTCAAGTCTTGGATTTTAGCCCTGGAGAAATTACAATTTTTCAGCTCTATGCAAACTACAAAGGCTGGCGAAGAAAAAAAGGAAAATGAAATGAAGAGCAAACTAACGGAAATTTTAGAAAACTATTCTAGAAAAACTGTTTTCATTTCTAGATGCACAGAGTGCAGCGTCTCAAAGTCCACGAGGACAGCCGTTGTGCAGGCTGAAAGGTCCAGGTACTCGTGCAAGGGTCCTATGCAGGGAATTCGGCCGGCATGGTGGACAAGCCTCATCCTGGCCCGACACTTGAGGCCAGAAGGAAGATGGTGAGCAAGATGTGTGTTGTAAAGACACAGGGAAAGACGTGGAATTTCTACATGGAAGAAGATGGCTCAGAGTCCAAAGGGTGACAAGAACTTGCCTGAGTTTTAGAAATGGAAGATTCTAAAAAGATTGCCACTTGTATCCCATTAAAATTTCCATGGGGGAAGGGGTTCTACTTAAGTCATTTTAGAACATAAGCACAAATAGAAAAAAAAAAGAAAGACTGAAAAACCAACTTCCTCCAACACAGGCTTCAAACAATGAATTTTACTATGCCACCTAAAAAGCATTTAAAAAATTTTTTTAATGTTTATTTATTTTCGAAAGAGAGAGTGAGAGAGACAGAGAGCAAGTGGGGGAGGGGCAGAGAGAGAGGGAGACACAGAATCCGAAGCAGGCTCAAGGCTCCGAGCCGTCGGCGCAGAGCCCGACTCGGGGCTCGAACCCATGAACCATGAGATCATGACCTGAGCCGAAGTCGGACGCTTAACTGACCGAGCCACCCAGACACCCCTAAAAAGCATTTTATACTTGTTGAAAATTACTTTTTCTGAATCAGGCAAACATATGTATTTAGGTGCCTGCAAAAAGTTAGCTTAATGTTCAAGAGGTACAGGTGATGAGTTAATTCTTTCCAGAAGATTCCACTTAGCACGATTTACTGTATAGCTACCACTTGACATTTAACATGAATATTCATCAGGGGAGTGGTTACATGATTTTCTGGTACTTGACAAATGATTGTTTTACCAAAGTGAAAAACTGGGGAGAATTAAAAGAACAAAGTTATCTTTCTCTTGGTCTTTTTTGACATCGGTCCCAAGGAACAATTTCTTTGCTGGTGAGAAAGAACCAATAGATTTTGTTCGGGCTTTCTGACAAAACAACGTTATTTTGTTCCTATTTGCGCCTCACTTTTCTGTAGGGAGGCAAAAGAAAACAACACTCTTTTAGGGGTTCAAAGTCTAAGGTATGATATAGTGTGTAAGAAATAAGTAACATCAGTCATATTTTAATAAAGACGATGGATCCGATCAACCTCGGAGATGTCCAGGAACATGGGACTTGCTTGATCTCTATCTGAAAGAATTGTCAGAGGCTATTTCCCTCCTGGGACAGCCCCACTAGCTAGTCACTGCTTTGGTGAACAAGGATTCCTCACCAGTGGGTGCTTCAAAAAACACCCCTCGAGAAGTATTTTTACTTCTGGTGTGGTTTCTGTCTTCAAGTTCAAGTTCAAAACACTATACTTACTTGGGTTGAAGGGCATCATTTCTTTAAGTGACCCGAGGGCTTGCTTCAGCTTTTGCAAATAAACATCTAAGACTGATCCTAAAGGAGAATGGTTCTCTGATGCTAGAAATCCCCACTCTATGTCTTTGTTGGCTGTCTTACCACATCGTTTCTGACGGAGAGAACTTTCTGACCATGAAGTCTCGTTTGCCCAGACGCAGGAGCAGGTAAGTAAGAGACTAGCTGTATCCGCTCTCCCTCCCTTGCCTTCTCAAAGCACACACAGACATCGGGCTAAAGTCCTGCCCTTTGCTTCAAGGTCTAATTCTGATGTGCATCAGTGCTTGAAGCCTTCCCTGAAAACCCAGCTCTGAACACCCTTACCCACCATCCCTTCTGGGGCACCTGACTCCCATGCCAAGTGCATAGCCCCCCACCCAGGGCTCCGTCAGCAAAGTCTCCGAGAGCAGCAAATATCGATTACACATCACTGTTTCCCTAACGGACTTCAGCACACCTTGGCACACAGCAGTCTTTTAATAAGTATCCTTTAGTTAGTGAATTCCAATCTTAAAGAGAACACAAAGCCTTTTAACCTCCGCACTACTCGGCTGGAAAGCAGCCTCACCAGGTCGCGGACGTGTCCTTTCCCCAACAGAGCACGAATATTGTAGAAGATGCACGGGCATTAATCTTTGCTTCCGCAACGTCTGGGTGTCCTGTGTATCTCTCTCTCTCTCCTCCCCGAGATGCAGAGATGCCGGGGGGGGGGGGGCGCTGAGGGCTGGGGGAAAATGAAGCCAAGGGGAAGGGGTGTGCCTGGAACGTGCTGGACTCAGGAAGCACCTCTGACATCAACTCTCAGAAGCAGTCGCTCCTGCGAAGGGCCTGCCGAAGGGGCAACGGCCAGGAGCTAGTGAGACCACCACTAAGACGTGGTTAAAGGAAGTCCGAGAAGTGCAGAGAAAAGGCTGAAAACGCCGGGAGACCCGAGGCCACACAAGACGGCCCCGAGTACTTGCGCAGAATGGCTCAGTCAGAGCCTTTACAACATGCACTCCCATCCCCAGGACCGTCCACAGCAAGGACTAAAAGCATCGAGAGGGGCTCCTCATTATTCTCACAGCAAGATCTCCCCTTCTCCCCTGATTCCCCCTATCTACTTCAGGGTTTGGGATTTTTTTTTTCTTTTTTATGATAGTGCTAGAGAATTTGGTGTCACAGATGGCAAATCTAAAAGGTACAAATTGACAGACACGCGGGAAATTCCCAAATCACTCTTATCAGAGCGCGTGGATGTAATTCCCTCACTCTGGGGATTAGAAATTCAGCTGCCGCTTTTCAAAGCTTAGGAAGACAGCATAATGCTGTCTAAATAGGCACACAGGTGTTTGTTTTGGCCTTCCCGTTTCTTCCGAGGAAAAACGTAACTCTTGCACTCAGAAGTTCTTTGGCAAAAGGGGTCAAGAAACCCACAAAAATCCAAGAAGCCTTTGTTGTTGTCATCCTCAAAAGCCATGTAGGATGATGCCGCCCTAAGAAAGCCTTTGGGAATTCCCTCTCTCACACCGTGGAGCCGATGAATGGACCTAACTGGTATGGGCATACTATTTCCTTGACCCAATTTGTGCATCATCCAGAAGTGAAGGAAATGTAAATGATGCTATTCAGTAAATGGTGAGTTTCTTTTTAGGTAGATCCTGTCCTTCAAGCCTGGCTCCCGCTTTGGGAACAAGTGTAAACATCGAAGGTAATGAAATGGTGTGACGGTAAGAGACAAAACCACCACCATTCACAGAAAGCCAGGTCAGGCGGCTCAAAAACAACTGATGAAGCGAACCACTCAAATGGAAAATGAGAGGAAATACACAAGGTGCGGCACCATGCAGGATTTTTTTTTAAGTATCAGAAAATCCCCAAACTCTATTGATAGTTCTATAAAACATTTTTTAAAACAAATTGTTTCCTTTCCCACATTTACTTATACCCATCACAGACATTTAGTGTCTATTTCTAAGGAAAAGAAAATAGATGATCTCTCCAGGCCACCCCCCTACATGATGAAACGACTGTCAGATTCAAGCAAGTCTCATGAGAACCGTGTTTATATTCCCTTTTCTAAGGGGCAACTAACACTTTTCTTAGATACTCAGTCAACTATTTACTGAGTACCCACTCAGTACTCAGCCACAGGTGTTGTGGATCCATCTGATAATAACGATGATGATGATAATAATAATAATAATAATAATAATAATAATAATATCCCTGCTTTCATGGGGCTTACAGTCTGGTTGAGGAAATGGACAATTAACAAGTAAATATGTAATACATAGGTGATTCAAAGGAAAATGAAGTAGGCTAGCAAGCACAGAGGGACGAGGTGGGTGCTACACAGGTCAGGAGAGGCTGCTCTGAAAGGTAACTCGAGAAGCAGAAAAGCTTAAGAAAGAAATAGAGATCATCACTGCCTCCTTGCATGTCCGCAAAGCAATATTTGAGTGGAGGGGGACAGTTTTTAAAAAGTTACTTTCAAAAGTGGCTCGTATTTAATTTTCAAAAAAACCAATGACTTGTGGTTTAAATGACGAAATTTAAATTTAAGTGACTACATTTAATTTAAACGACTGATTTAAATGACTAAAACTGTACTCGTAGAAGGCACTCAAATGAACACCTTTGAGTTGTCCTACGGTATCTGGGAGGGTCCTGTGGAAAGGATGTCATGATGATGATAAACTCACACTCTATCTATCTATCTATCTATCTATCTATCTATCTATCTATCGTGGGTTTTTTGCCATATGATTATGCTCAACATTTTATAAAGCAGTTATATGCACCTGGGTGGTATAGTTGGTTAGGCACCTGACTCTCGATCTCCGCTCAGGTCAGGATCTCACAGTTTGTGAGTTTGAGCACTGATGGAGCAGAGCCCGCTTGGGATTCTGTCTCTCCCCCTCTGCCCCTCCCAGGTGTGCTCTCTCTCTCTCTCTCTCTCTCTCTCTCTCTCAAAATGAAGAAATAAACTTAAAAAAAAAAAAGCGGTTGTAAATTGAAGTCGTGCCAAATCATTGACTTTTAGAAGCCAAACGGGGCAAAAGCAAGGTCCAGCCTGCCTCCTCCAAGCTGATACATTATGCAACGTGACATGTAGGGCAGGAAGAACCACCAGAGGCCACTTAACTCAACTTTCTCATGTTACTCCTCCTAAATCAGGCCCCTGGGGCTCTAGGGGTTCCAAAGTTCCAAGGTTAGCTGCAACATCATGCAGAAAACCCGGATCTCCTGACCCGTAGGTAAGTTTTCCTTACCATCCCCTTCTTGTACAAAGATACCACAGTCTGAGACACTTCCAGGAGCGACGTTCATCTGCCAGAAAGACGGTGGCAGATTTGAGAGGCGGTTAGTGGCAACAGGCCGAGGGGTCCTGCAGAGGCAATATGTCTGTGGCGCAATCTGCAAGGAATTCTGAGGACAGAAGCCGCGCATCCCAATAGCTGCTATGACAGTTCCTCCAATGTTTCTCTACATTCCGACACCATCTATGTGCGAGCACACGTTCTTTGAAAATCTCCTGTCTTCCCTACGGCATAGGCTTTCGGACACCAAGGACCCCAAAGTATGAACTCAATGTAAAAAAGCGCTAGGATCCTAAAAGTTAACTGATGGCCAAGATGACTCATTGCACAACTTGCTGAAAAACTGGGACCCTGCCCCCCTGCCACTCCCTACAAAGCAAATGCAGTCTGGAAGAGGAAGTCCTAAGCTCTGAAGGAGTTCACTAGAATTTAGTACTTTCTTCCTTTCTCACAACACACTCCCTTCACAGAAGGATTTTAAAATTACTTTAGTTGGCCATGTGGCATCTTCAATTTTACACTTCAGAACTTCTTTGAAAACCTCATTTAATGTTTGGGGTTTGACAGGGTATCACATGAGCATTTCAAAGCAACGGTTTAAAAAAAAAAACCCCACCAGATTTGAAACAAAAGCTATTTTGATTTTAGTATCTGCATTATTCATTTAAATGTAACCTGAAACCTAGAGCGTTTTTTTCCATAAGACACTTGTTTCCTGAGATGAAAACTCTTTCTAAAATATCACCAGAGATAAAGAAGTCACCAAAAGTGTATTCTCAAGGCCACCTGATTGGGAAGATCATTTCTAGTAAAATGCACTACTACTCTAGGATCCAAATGATTCCTTAATAGTGACAGAAAGTTAAAAACAATTTTTTCAATGTTTATTTTTGAGAGAGAGAGAGAAAGAGAGAGACAGAGCGAGAGTGGGGGGGGGCGGTCAGAGAGAGAGGGAGACATAGAATCCGAAACAGGCTCCAGGCTCTGACCTGTCAGCACAGAGCCCGACGTGGGGCTTGAACTCATGAACCGCGAGATCATGACCTGAGCTGAAGTCGGACGCTCAACCGACTGAGCCACCCAGGTACCCCAACAGTGACAGAAATTTTTACAATAAGAGAGATTTTTTAGTAAGTATTCAAGTGCCTTACACAACACTGTGCCCTTTACAGGGACCCCAAACGAAGATGTCAACCTATCGATTAACAGGTTATTTGTTGTTGCATATAGATGTACAAAATAAAAGAGTAACGTATAGACTTAACAAAATAACACTTCATGGGGGGTAGTGACTTGCCAAAGGTTTCAGACTTTCTTGACCTGAACCATAGGACCAGGAATCGAGTTCGGGTCTGTTGATTCTGGGAGCTATATATTTTCACCAGAACCAGCATGATCACATGCACGAAATGCTAACACACTAAAACTCCAGTGTTTTCCACCAGTGACATGTGGCACTGGGAGATTTTAAATTTAATAAGCTTATTTTAATAGGACAATTTAACTCTGAGGAAATACAGATAAAGCAGCATATTTTAATACAAATGTTCAGAAAACCATGAAATAAAAAAAATGCAGTGGAAATTTTATTTTTCAGTGTCAATGCTTTCCCTCCCTGATAGACGCACTCCTCCCGCTGCAGTATCTTACTCTTTCAAAATCATTTGTGCAACTGGAAAAATAGAGGTGAAAAAAATCCCTGGAAAACTTCCTGACTGAATTATTAAGAAGCCAAAAAGAGGGGCGCCTGGGTGGCTCAGTCAGTTAAGCATCCAGCTTTGGCTTGGGTCATGATCTCACGGTTTATGAGTTCGAGCCCCATATGGGGCTCTGGGCTGACAGCTCGGAGCCTGGAGCCTGCTTCGGATTCTGGGTCTCCTTCTCTCTGCCCCTCCCTCACTCATGCTCTGTCTCCCTCTCTCTCTTTCTCAAAAACTAAACATTAAAAAAATTTTTTTGAATAAGCTAAAAACTTATTATATAAAATTACATATGTATACATACACACAAATATATGTATTTATGTATATTTAATATATACACAAATACATGATATATATTAAATATGTATGTATATAAATATGCATGTATGTATTTTACACACACACACACACACACACACACGCAGAGTCCTGGTCAAAGCTAGTTCTTAGTTTTCTAAAACTTGAAGACAATACATTGACAGCCAATCCTGGGTTTCCTGCAGCTGTATTCTTTCCCCCATTAAAACTTTGTCAACTTCTTTCTTTTCTTTTTTGGACACAATTTAGCAATGAGGTAAAATCTCCAGAAAGCAACACAGCTGGTCCAATTCCTGAGTTTTGTGGCGGATAAGCTCCTTGATATCCATAGTGTGCTATCTCTTCAACTCCTCGATACTAAAGTTCCTTGTGAAAAGCAACCCGCAGCTGATACGTTACTAACCCCCAAATCCTGCCCCTGCACCTTAATACCAACCAGTAAATCAGCCCGTTTTGAATAAGAGAAGCACCCAAAAACCACCGAGTGTATTTGCATACCTCAGATTTTTGAAAGCCAGGAAAAAAAAAAAAATTCATTCCAGAAAAAAACTTCACATAAATAAACATAATTGCTGGGTGGAAATCCCGGTTGCTGATCCTTAGCCCAGAGGATTTGACTCCCTACCCACCAACCTAAAAGAATCGTAATAGCCCAGGTGAAAGAGTTTGCTCTGAACCTGACACTGCATAAGTGTACCAGGAGAAAGGGCGTTCCAACAGCGAAAGGAATCACTATATTCGTCTCTTGTACACCAGACGTAGATAATGAGCAGTGCCCCACAGAAGCCGAGAGAAAGACAGGCTCACGGCAAAGAAAGACAGAACCACTCCTCTAAAAAAAGAAATTAATTGGATGATCACTTAGAACTCATGCTAATACCCCTTCATCGCCCTGGCTCAGTGACATCCAATGATTCACAAAACCTTCCAAGGCAAGCCACCGCAGCGCTCTGGTTAACTTACAACATTCACTGTGCGCTGTTCACAGGTAGCCCTGGCTTATCCTTCACCATGGAGACTTCCCACAAGACGCTGGAGTGCTCCCGGCTCAGGCGTGTTCTTTCTTCCTTCCAGAGGAGTGAGAAATACCTAGCACGGGAGTAGCAGAAAAGAAGAAAAAGAAAAAGGTAAATGCATCATCCAATCACTCCTTATCTCAACAAAAGAAGTCTCGCGATCAGATCAATTAGACTGACAGCTCACCAGAGACCATTTTCCAGTACCCTTGCCTTCAAAGAGAAATTTAGTATCTTTGCCCCTGACCCAGGAGACACAGCGTGGTCTGGCCAGCCTTCTCCCCCCGGGTCGCCCGCGACCCTCCCTGCCCTGTCCCTACCCGCAACCCCCGCCCCCCCCCCCCACCACTGCCACCCATAAAGTTGAAGACAATTCTGGGAGACTTCTGATGCAATCCCAGCTGAGATGCAAATTTGCAACACAGCCTCAAAACATGCCAGTTGATTTCACTCTCTGCAAAAGGGAGGGAGCTAGGACCATCACCTTCTGCTGTTTTCATACCTCACTGGGTTGTTGCAAAGATCAGTAGGATCACTCTTGCAAAGTACTCACAGTTCCCGGGAAGAAAGGCACTATGTAAACGCCAAGTATTATTAGTGGTCATAAGCCTGTTACTGAGCTCGGAGCCAGGATTTAAAAGCCAGTTTTGGCCAGGCACCAACAGTCAACTATCCCTGGGGCACCGAAACGTGCAAAAGTCTGCACGGGCCGCTGTGCTACAACTCCCCTTCCATTGAGGGGTCCAGGGAGGCCCAAGGACCGGAAGCAGAGCTGTCGGGAGGCTCAGAGAGAGAGAGAAAGTGCAGGCTGGATGAGAGCCGGAAGCAAAGGGAAGGGGGGAGTGGAAGGTGGGTGACTGAGGCATGTGCAGGCGCATCGTTATTTGGTCCCTGCCACACGGCTCCCTCCGATTGCTGGTTTACAGGGTTTAGTGAGCTGGAGGTTTGCAGGGCTGTGAAATTTTCCACTTGGCTGTCTGCCATTCCCGCCCACCGAGGATAACACTTCCACACATACACAGAAGAGGCACGCTGAGGCCCTGCTGGAGAAGGACGGGAGAATTTTTGTTTGTTTGTTGCTTTTAAAGAAAAGACCTATTCATATCCTGATCCTTAATGTTTTCCACACCTGGACTTCTTGATTTTTTTCCCCTCCTTTAGGACAGAGCCAGGAACAGCTTTCGCCGGGCCAATAGTATCACATTATTTTGACCTGCGTATTCTCGAGGAGCGTGCTTGAGGTACAGGGACTTACATGAGTGGTCTCGGGGACGACGAGGCACGTAGGACCGAAGCGCTACGCCAGACCCCTGTCTGCTTCCCAATCATCCACAGGCGGCTGCCACGTTTCCCTCTTAAAGCCAGAAGGGCGCCCCGAGCGAGGGCGGGACCCAGTCCTGGCACTGTGGGGGTGACGCTATTTTTAAGGGCAACGTGTGGTCCTCATCTCAGAAAGAGGCCAAAATGAATGACAGCGAATCAGATTGAGAATCCGTAAAACACTGCCAAGTATACCTCAGATGAACTTAAAAAAAAAAAACTGTCCCCCAAAAAGTTAGGACAGAAGGGAGAAAGGAGGTGTCTGCTATTATAATTAACCTGGGCTCTCATAGTGACTGCAGTTTACCAAGCGTTTTCTTCTTCTTCTTTTTCTTTTTTTTTTTAATTGAGTTATAAGCGATGCACCATATTATATGAGTTTCAGGTATACAGCGTGCTTTCTTATTCATTCATTCACCGGACAAGTTTTTCCTTGGTGCTTACTCTACTCACCGACTTCTACGTTCATAATGGTGAACAAAATAGACCGGGACCGTGCCTTTAAGGAGCTCACTGCCTCAAGAGGGACAGACGTGACAGAATGAGTGCTCTCCACTGTTAGTTTATGTGTCGAATCTGAGGATCGGAGAGGCATGGAAAAGAAGGCATCAAGGAAAAAAGAAACACTGTGATTTGCCATCATAATGGGAGTCCCTCACTTAGGAGGGGCTTAGGAAGGCTTCTCTTACAACACTAACAGAGGTGAGCAGAAGTTTGCCAGGTATAGAAAACAGCCTCTGGGTTGTGTGATCCGACTGGAGCTGCACGACTAATGTCTGGTATTTTATCTTTTTTTTTGTTTTTTCCTGCCATTTCAACTGGGTCTCCTTTATCAACAAATGGGCAAGAGAACTGCTCTCGATACCTTGAAATAAGAGCCGTGCCTTCTTTCCGACTGCCAGGCCGTCGGAACAACAAACACTAGGAATTTCTGCTGGAGGAGCACAGTTCAGTGCAGGTAGGATACCTGATGTGACAGGAAAGGAACGGCTGGTTTCCTAATGCATCGCACGTCACCCCGTCATCACAGCGAAATAAAAGGAAGCTCTCTGTTAGCACCTGCGTGCCACAGCTGGAGTTAAGAAAGCCCTCCCCCCGAAACAGCTAAAAACGGATCACGTTCCGTGCAAACTTCTGGAAAAATTCTCCTAGTGACTTGGAGGAGGTTCCAAACTTGCTGGCTTCTGCTTCCCTATCAAGTGGTTTCCACTGGCTCTCTCTTGGACTCAAACAGCATTTATGCCCACCTTCAAGAGTGCCCTGTGAGGCTTTTCATTTGGTTCTCGGTTTAGTTATCGGTGTATTTACCCAGGTAAGCTCCACGATGCAAAGCAGTAAAAAGCAGCGGAAATGTTGTGTTCATCTGAAGTGTTTTCTTAAATTTTTTTTTTTTTTCAACGTTTATTTACTTTTGGGACAGAGAGAGACAGAGCATGAACGGGGGAGGGGCAGAGAGAGAGGGAGACACAGAATCGGAAACAGGCTCCAGGCTCCGAGCCATCAGCCCAGAGCCCGACGCGGGGCTCGAACTCACGGACCGCGAGATCGTGACCTGGCTGAAGTCGGTCGCTTAACCGACTGCGCCACCCAGGCGCCCCGATCTGAAGTGTTTTCTTGTTCCCTATCAACTCCAGTCTGGTACAACTCACTCCTTCCACTAAGGAAAATCAGTTAATTCGCCTTCTTCATCCTGCAAAACTGAGGTATCCTCAGACAGGTTCATTCATGTTCTCCCCATGAATGAAGTGAGCTCGAAAGTGTTCGGAACAAATAGGCCAAACTTCTACTCAAGTCTCGTCCCATTTAAGGCATCCAGGACAAAATGCGATGCCTCCTACAAGTTTCTCATATAACCAACAACTTTAATGATCCTTCAAGTTCAAAGTCTCGAAATAGAAATCCTCACTTTGACTTAGCAGTTTTGACAAACTTTAGCAAACTGGGAAAGAAAAGAGAGACAGCAGGAAAGAGGCCTTCTTGAAACTGAGTGTCCAATACTGCGCCATCAGACGTGGGAAATTATGCGAGGCTGACAGTTTCATCGTCTGTCCAGAGAAGAAAATGACTCATGGCCAATGTCTCCTTCCCCTGACTGCCCACACCACTTACAGTCTCTTCCACATTATTTTGACTCAAGGTCCTTTTCAATTCAGCACTCCATTAGACTGTCTTTCTATACTCCGCTGGCTTGACTTAAGTCTTGAAGGCTTAAAAAGTTTATAAACTCCTTGATGAAAGAAACCTTGACTTTCTTTTGCAGCCTCCTAACAGTATCTAGTAGGAGAGCCTGAATTTAAAAGAAATGATCCATATCCAAAACCTGTTCTACGACTTAACCCTTACTCCAAAGGAATCGCCACTCCATAGCTATAATTTAAGCCTTTCTCACCGGTCTCCGGCCTCCACGGACCCACAAGGGCCTACGCGATCATCCTACCATCCACATGAAAGCCCTCCGTGAACTACAGAACAATTAAGCTGTAACTTCACCTTCTCTCTGTTGTTCTTCCACTCCATTACATTTTGACTCATTAGTGGCTTTTGAACAGTTGCCGTATATAGCCTTGCTTCTCATAGCTTCCCAAAGCCACCGTCAAGGAAACCCCAGTGGATTATGGAGGCGGGGGGTGGAGGCATGGATGGTCTGAAGCAGTGGCTCTCGAATTTCAACCACCATCAGAAACACCAGGAGGTCGCAGATGCCTGCGCCCCCCCCCCCAATTTCTGATTCATTAGACCCAGAGTGGGGCCAGAGAATGCGCATTCCCAACAAGTTCCCAAGTGATGATGGTGCTGCTGGGCCACGGACCACACTTTGAGAACCACTGCTCTAAAGGTAAGCCTTTTGGTCAATGACATGGGCAGACAGAGACGAAGAATCTTTTGGGTGCATTTAATCACTGTAAGATGGCCATACTGGAAAGAATCATACCTGTCTATTCTAGACAGACGGCAATCGGCCCCAAAACCAAAAAGGCCCACGTACCTCATAATCTGGGGAACGTTTTTGTTGCTTCAGTCTTGGACTGTTAGCCCGCTGTCTTCCCGCCGGCTCCAGGTTCCGTTAGGGCCAATTCTGTCATTCATGTCTCCACCGGTCTCTTCCCTCTCTACCAGAAACTTCTTGGCCTAGACATACCCAGCCACTGCTATCCCTAGGAGACCTTCCAACAGTCTCCGCTATGTTCCCGAATAGCTGTTGTCTCTCTCCTGTTCACTGATGTTCAAGTGTGGTATAAATTCATGTCAGTATTTCACCAGGTGCAGCTTAACCTGTCTCCTAAAAGCAGGGGCCTTTTCCTAACAGACTTTCTTCTAGTATTTGGTACAGCTCATCCATAGTTCTTGGAGTTTTCTTTTACTTTTACTGAGCAGACTGGCGGTTTTGCCTGAACAGCATCTTTCTGGAACAATTCCCCCATTCTTTTGTCATCCGAACTGGGGTGACCTCGTGCCTTGGGTGCCGGAGGGGCACGTGACCCATTTCTGGAAGATCAGAACACGTATCCCTCTCACCATGATGGCTGATTTTAGGAACAGGCAATCAGAGCCAACCAGAGGCCTCTCCTCAGACTGGCTGGAATGTGAAAATATGTACTCCCAAAAGCTTGTGAGGAAAGCCCTTTTGAGAACGAGGCTCTGTGACAGGGAACAAGGCTGAACGACACAAAGTGTGAGTCCTGACAACACTGAGGTCCCTTCACTCCAGCCATGCCAAAAGTTCGATTTACCCCCAGACATTTTAGTTTTGTTGTGGCCCCCTAGATGGCCCTCTGCCCTAGTGGACACACACCTTCTCCCAGTTATTCGATCAAGCACTAACCCAGGTGCTGCCATTTTGCAGCTAACATTAAGGTCTCAGATCAGTCGACCTTGAAAGAGAAAGACTATCCTTGGTGGGCCTGACCTAATCAGGTGAGCCCTTCCAGGGGACAGGCTGTTCCAAGAATGAGATTCAAAATGAGAGGACATATGGGGAGAGGGGGCAGCACCCCATGGCAAGTTTCTGGAGATGGACACCAGGTGCTGAGAGTGGCACCCAGCCTATAGCCAGCACTAGAAAGGGGGCCTCAGTCCTATGACCACAAGGAAATAAGCTCTGCCAATAATCATGCGAGTTTGAAGAGGGATGGTGAGCCCCACATGAGAATGCAGTCCAACCAACACCTTGAATTCAGCTTTATGAAACCCTGTGTGGAGCATCCAGCTAAGCGCTGGTATCTGCCGAAGCCACAATAACATGGGTGTGGTTTTAAGCTACTAAGTTATGTTAATTTTTTAGGCAGCAATAGAAAATGAATACATACATGATACAATAATTTTTTTTTTTTTTTTTTTTTTTTGCTTAAATCACTTCGAGTTTTATTTTATCTATTGGTCTCTTGCAACCAAAATATCCCAGGACTCTTTTTTAAGTTTTTAAGTTTTATTAATTATTTTCGAAAGAGAGAGAAACAGAGTGCAAGTGGGGGAGGGGCCGAGAGAGGGGGAGACACAGAATCCGAAGCAGGCTCTGGGCTCTGAGCGGTCAGCACAGAGCCCGACGCGGGGCTCGAACTCACAGACCTGGAGATCATGACCTGAGCCGAAGTCGGATGCTTCACCCACTGAGCCACCCAGGCGCCCCGAAAATATCCTAGGACTCTTGATTCCTCTAAGATGGAACTAATCTGATGTTCCTCACGTTCTCCTGCTCCTCCTTCTTGGCTTTTGCCCCTTCTTGTTATTCCTTCTAACCCTAAGGTATGCATTTCCCGAGGTTATACGCTCAGCCCTCTTTTCTTTCTGTGATAATTTCCATTTATTGCATATAGTTCTTAAATCCGTATCCTTGGCCCTGGCAGCCCCCCACCCCCACCCCCACCCCCACCCCACAGGTGCTGGATACACGCAGTAGAAATAAATGATGTCTGTTTCAAAACTTCCCATTTCCCCACCTCAAACCAACCTTCCTCTTTTATTTCTGACTCTTGGTAAAGGGCATCATTGTCTTCTCTTCCTTCCTCTGTCTATGGGTTGTCAAGTCTTCCCAAGACTGCACCCCATCCCCACACTGCCATGCCGACTCAGACTCGACTCTTTTTGCCTTCAGTCTTTTCCCTCTGAGTCATCGCCATTGGGTCACACTTCTGAAATCGTCCACAATCTGACGGTAAGACCCTCACAGTTTGGTCCCAGCATGTCTTCTGGCTTCATTTCCGGTCTTCCCCCTGGTGCACACTGTCCCGGCCAGACTGTGCTGTTCCTTCATCTCCGAGAGCCCACATTTCTACTCCACAGGTCATAATTCAAGCCACACCTACACAGACCTACTCCAGTCCTACCCCTCCTCGTTCCTGCCATTTTGCAACTTTCTCAATCGGAAGTACAGCAGCACCACCCTTAGGCACAATTTTGCTTTCTTGCGCAGTTCGAGTTCCCCACAGTCCATCTGGGAGCAGATGATCTTTCTTCCGATGTAAAGCCAGAAGGTCAGCAGTAGCCTAAAGGCCGCGTCATGGCACCTACGTCACTTGCCTCACTGCATCTCATCACAGAGACATTTTATCATCTCACGTCATCACAGGAAGGGTGAGTACAGGACACGGAGATATTTTGAGAGACAGAGACCGCGTGCACATAACTTTTATTACAGCATATTAGAATTACTCTACTTTGTTATTAGCTATTGTTATCAATTTCTTACTGTGCCTGATTTATAAATGAAACTTTGGGGCGCCTGGGTGGCGCAGTCGGTTAAGCGTCCGACTTCAGCCAGGTCACGATCTCGCGGTCCGGGAGTTCGAGCCCCGCGTCGGGCTCTGGGCTGATGGCTCAGAACCTGGAGCCTGTTTCCGATTCTGTGTCTCCCTCTCTCTCTGCCCCTCCCCCGTTCATGCTCTGTCTCTCTCTGTCCCAAAAATAAATAAACGTGGAAAAAAAAATAAATGAAACTTTATCATAATTATGTACATATAGGAAAAACCAGTATATACAGGGTTCAGTACTATCCATGGACTTGGGCATTCACTGGGGGTGTTGGAGTATATCCCCTGTGGGTAACAGGCCACTACTGTGCTTTTTTGAAAATGTGAACTCCAGTAGGTTTTTTTATCCTTTCTCCTTAGCATACTAATAATTGTATTCCTTATGCTAAGACAGGTACCACTTCCCTAGGCAAACTGCACCAAACTCTACGTAGGCAGGGTTTATAACCTGCCTCTCTGTAAGCCTCATGGTGCTTTTACAAATGCTAAACACTTGATAAAAGCTTGTTTTTATCAAGCTTTTAACTGGCTGAGAACGTGGCATTTTACTTTCACTCTGACATGTCCTCAAGTCTCTTTACTCCGCGGTTCCCAAATAGGAGAGCTCCCTTTCTGGTGACTTGGGAGAAACATCATTACGTAAGCCTCTATGGAAACTGCTCCGTCAATGAAATGTTCTGTAAGAGCCTCCTTTTCCAACTCAGGACTAAAGCTGGCTCTTTGTATTTTCTTTCTGAGGAAGAAAGAGAAGCCACCGGGGCTGCTGGAAGTCGCTTCCTTGGGATGAGCGCGCACAGCCCAGCAGGTCCGGAGTCTCTGTCTCCACTCTCAAAGGAGCCTAAGCGTCAGTCATGAAGGGCCGACAGCTTCTCTTTCCCTGAAAGGCAATGTCAGTGCAGAACTTTCCGGAGAGTAGAGGTACCCAGCCAGATTTCAGGAAAAGCTACAGGGAGGGGTAGGGTGGGATGTGGCCCAAACCGAAGGTATTCTGTTGAATCTGATTGATTCCTCGTATCATGGGATCCCTATTCAATCAATGTTTGATGATTTGATGATTTGTCCATTATAAATTCTTTTTCCATACTGGTAATCCTTGGATATCTAGCATGCCTTTGGGACATTCTCTACCGATATTAACTGGTTTGTGTTTAGGCAGTAAAAACTAAGATTAGTATGTGCCTAAAGAACACAAAATCAGAGAGATAAATACGCTGAGAAAAATCCTACGATCCAACTTAAAAAATCATAATTCGTGTTGGTCATGCCACTGTTTCCTCCTGCAGAAGAGCTTATCACACAAAGTAAAGCTTTACCCGCACACATTCAGACTCGGCAGGTGTCTGTATTTGTATGCAGGTTACATCTCCTAACGGGTACAGAGCAAAGTTTGCTAGGAAATATAATTATGCATCCAGAGAAAAGTACGTCTGCATAGAAAAAAAAAATAAAATGAAAATACCTATGAGAAATACCTAATCTGCATTGAAGAGCTGTCGATAAACGACATCTCTAGGAAACTGTAATTTTCAAGACCAAGATGGCTCTTGCTCCTAATCGACAATTTCTTCCCAGCCCTGTTTGTTGAAAACCTTGCTCATGAGGGGTTGCTGGAGCCCAGCAGAAGGCACTTGGCCCGGGACACAAAGGAATCTTGCTCAAGAAGCCCGGACACCACACTGAGGCTACACATTCTCTGGGTTACAAGTCTGTTTCACACCACCATGAGTCATCACACGGCTTCTCCCTGAAGGAGTTTTATTCATGCCTGCTTGAGAAGGGCAGTGTTTAGTTTGGGTGTCGCAGAAGGGCTCGGTAAAAATGGGGAAGGTGGGGACAAAGCCGGTGCTTCATGTGTCGATCATTTACAAAGCCGCTACAAATTATGAGCAGTTATGGGCCATCCGCAGCCTTTGTGAGGAGTGCTCTGACTTTCAATGTCTGCCCTTCTCGCTCTAGGACAAAATTTAGTAAATGAGAACAAGATTTAGAACAAAATGAGTAAAAATTCTAAGAAAGAGATTTCAATATTTCCCTCTTGTTCTCTTTTTGACATACTATGAAGAGGTATATGATGACATCTACGAGCATTTTATTTGGTCTGACTTCACAAGATACCAAATGATGGGTCAAAGTACAAAGACGAGACAGAATCCACATATCCCTCCAGCTCCGTACTTTTGAACAGACACACATAGTAATGGAAC
Source organism: Prionailurus bengalensis (assembly GCF_016509475.1). Taxonomy (NCBI): domain Eukaryota; kingdom Metazoa; phylum Chordata; class Mammalia; order Carnivora; family Felidae; genus Prionailurus; species Prionailurus bengalensis. The sequence goes on along the minus strand of NC_057349.1, from coordinate 12,693,705 downwards.
TCACCAAAGGTATTAAAAACCAGAACTCTGGAAGCATCCTATCAAAGCCACAACTTCCTTTTGATTTAAGGAAATACTACTACGTAAATGCACGGCTAACAACCAGGACCTCAAATCATGCTTTAGAGGTTCTAATATGGTGGGGTGCCTGGGTGGCTCAGTCAGTTAAGCACCTGACTCCTGATTTCAGCTCAGGTCGTGATCTCACAGTCGCAGGATCAAGCCCCCCCCCCATTGGGCTCTGTGCTACTTAAGATCCTCTCTCCTTCTCTCTCTGCCGCTCTTCCCCTCTCTCTCTCTCTCTCTCTCTCTCTCTCTTAACATAAATAACTAAACATTAAAAAAGAGAAGTTCTAGTATGGTTACATGATTAAAAGCTATTCAAAGACTTTTTAAAAACAGAATTATTTTTCCCAAACTCCAAATCAGCGACCCAACTTTTGCATCGTGTTTGGATGAGAGAACTTTCCGTAATTATATTAAGTGAACCTCATTTGTCTCCTTTTTGGTCTGTCTCATTGAATTGATAAAGCCAACAAATATAATGACCCTATATTTTAGTCTCTTTTCTCCTACTATTCCAGGTAGCTCTCTCCTTGTTTAAATATTACAACCTTCTGATGCAATCAGAACAAAAGGACTGCAAGACAAAAGTGTTATTGAGAACTTCTCTCCTTCTGGAGGAGGCTTACTAAAACTATTCTAGCTTAAAACTGAGATTTCAACGGTCTCAGCTGTAAACAGCAAGGAACAGAAATGCCACTTGGCATTAAATCTAGGGATTACCTGTTGAAACACCAAAGGCAGGTATACTTTGATGTGGGTTATTTGGTGCCGGGGAAGTACCAAGAAATACAATTATTCTTTTGCTGTGAATCTGGAAGTGAAGGCTCGATGCCGTATTTGAAGCACAGATCCATTATGTGTTGGTGGTGGGGAACACGGAGTGGGGGGCAGGGGCGGCTTAAGAGCAAGTTCAAGGACACATGCCTGCCAGAGCCCGATCACAAGTAATGCTGTATAAAGAAATCCCTCCTATTCCACTTGCTACATTGTGTTAAGCCCCAAGAAAGGGAAATAGCAGCTACTATTTTCTGAGCAAAGGACCCCAGCAAGACACAGCCACGAATTGCCTGCAGGGTCCTGAAAGTCCGTCAAAACACCGGATGATCAGGTTTCATCAGAAATCCCAAGGAGTTTCTTGACATACTGAACACCCTAAAAGTTTTCTGCATCTCTTTAAAAATAAATATTAAAAACTCCAGAGACTTATACCAACATGTTTGTCACACGGGCCAAGAACACACATTCTCAGGGAACAGCACCCCGCCCCCCCCCCTCACTCATTTCTATCAGAAAAAAGAACAAGAGGTTTTCTCCCCTCCTCCTTCATTCTCCGGGTTTAGGGTTTATCCTCAGATCATGGCTCAGGGGATTCTCATACTTAACAACTCCCAATATATCAAAAGAGGAGAAAAATCTCTCGCTCCTTAATTGTTTTGTCGAATAAGCTCTCAAAAGTTCATTTTTGTTACCTTTTTTCAGGCAAAATAAGAGGCCTTTTACCAAAATTCTATTGCTAAAACAATGGAATTCTCCTGGGAATGACTTCGTTATGGAAATGAAGTGACAGCTTCTTTTATCTAGCCAGGCAGAAAGTCTGCATTTATAAAAGGCATTCAGAGCTCTCAAGTGCTGTGTGTGGGCGGGCATAAAATGCTATTTTTAATTCAGATTGCAGCATCCCTCCTATACAGGTCTTTCAAATAATCATAATCATAATAATACTGATCTACGAAGAAGAAAAAAAAAAGATTCCCATTTCTGCTGACCCCGGCAGAAAAAGAGAGGAAAGAAAAAAGAAAAGAGAAAGAAAAAGAAACAAATTAGGAGAATGATGAATATAGCTTCCTTCCACCGTGGACCCCTCAGTAGGCTCAGAGATCAATCTCTAAAGCTATCAGACCTGACTATCTATTATCCAGAATTAAAAGCACTTAAGCTCTGTGAGTAACAGCATTACATCTCACACAAATTTACATTTTTGTACGTGTGACTTTCACTGTGAGTTTACAGGAATCACCTGTGCCTGCCGGGAAATGCCACGTGACTTCTTCCATCTGTTCTCAAGAGTGAACAGTCCTTGGTGAGGCGGTGACGGATGAGTCCAGCTACGTGGCAGGGCCACAGTGGAAACCTGACTTCTAATTCCAAACACTGGAAGGTCCATTGGAGGGAAAAACGTATAGGATCAGAGTGGAATCACAAGGATAATGCATGGAACAAGGCCCCTGGTAATGGCTAAGTGACTGGCTTAAGACCCACACCAGCAGGATTAGAGATTACTGAACAGAGGCGGTTAGAGAGAGATTTTGCAATTGAAGTGAAATTCACATACCATGATTCATTTTTAAAGTGTGCAAGAAAGTGGTTTTTGCCGTTATCTCATTCCAGAAGATTTTCATCATCTCAAAAAGAAACTTCATTTCCACCTCCTCTCCGCTCATGACAACCGCTAATCTACTTTCTGTTCTCTGGATCTGCCTACCCTGGATGTTGCATATAAATGGTATCATAAAATATACGACTTCTTGGTGACTGGCTTCTTTCACTTAGCATAATGTTTTCAGGATCCATCGTGTTGAAGCACCTATCAGTACTGCATTCCCTTCCTGGCTACAGACTGGCTACACTCCAGCGTATATACAGACCATATTTTGTGTATCCATTAATCAGCTAATGGACATCCGGGTTATTTCTACTCTGGGGCTATTATAAAGAATGCTACGATGAACAACCGTATACATATTTTTGTTTGAATGCTTGTTTTCAATTCTCTTGGGTGTCCACCTCGCAGGGGAATTGCTGGGTCGTATGGTATTCTATGTTCAACATTTTGAGGGGCTGCCATACTTTTTTCCATGGTGGCTGCCCCATTTTACAGAAATGTATGAAGTTTCCAATCTCTTCTCTTTGCCAACACTTGTTATTCTCCTGATCTTTTTCATTATGGCTAACCTAATGGGTATGGAGTGGGATCTCACTGTGGTTTGGACTGCACTTTCATAACCACTAATGATGTGGAACGTCTTACCAACGTGTCTGTTGGCCATTTGCAGATCTTCTTTGGAGAAGGGTCTTTCCGCGGCCTTTGTCCATTTAAAAATTGGGTTGTTTGTCTTTTTGTTGTTCAGTTCTAAGAGTTCTTTATCTATTCTGGAGACCAGACTCTTATCAGATACATGATTTGCAAATATTTTTCTCCCATTCTGTGGGCTGTCTTTTGACTTTCTTGATAATGTCTTTTGAGTCACAAAAGCTTTTGATTTTGATGGAGTCCCATTTATCTGTTTTGTTGCTGTTGTTGCTTTAGACTTCAGTGTAATATCTAAGAACCCATTGCCAAACCCACGGTCATGAAGACCCACTCCTTTGTTTTCTTCTAAGAGTTTTATAGCTTAGTTCTTACACTTAGGCTGTTGGCCCATCGTAATTAATCTTTTGTTTATGGTATGAAGGAGCCAACTTCACTTAAAAAAATTTTTTTTTAATGTTTATTTTTGAGAGAGAGAGAGAGAGAGAGAGACAGAGTGTGAGCAGGGGAAGGGCAGAGAAAGAGGGAGACTCAGAATCCGAAGCAGGCTCCAGGCTCTGAGCTGTCAGCACAGAGCCCAATGTGGGGCTTGAACTCATGAACCACGAGTTCATGACTTGAGCCAAAGTCGGACGCTTAACTGACTGAGCCACCCAGTGCCCCTAACTTCATTTTTTTATATGTGTCTCATCTGTCCCTTCCCATTGTCCCAGCACCATTTGTTGAAAAGAGGTCAAAGAGGTATTGAGTATGGAATTATTTTAGTCTGTTCTCTTTAAAGAAGGCTTGTTTGTTGTTGAAAAACAATTCTGCAAATTCACTTAACCGACTTTTTGGTGACAGTGAATACATCCCAATACATTTTGAAGATGTAACAAATTTTCAAGAGTCCTGACCCACCAGGACCACAATCCTGAACTTTCAGGGAAGTCAACCGGCTCTTGGGTGGTACTTTTGCAGGGACTAATTTCCAAAAGCAGCAAGTAGCTTGAAATCACTTGGTTTTCTATTATTTTGGTTCGTTTGTTTCTGTGTCTATTCCCCTCTAGTGAGCTGCTTCTGTCCTTAGATTATCTAGACGCCTCTGTTCTCTTTCCCACCCCAATACCAATTAAATTGGTTCTTCGGCGAGAACGTAATAACTCTAATTTATAGTAAGTCACTTCTAGTATGATGTACAAGTCCCTGTTTTAAGCAAAAAGGGCTAAAGTTTAGAATTCCAGGTATCATCCATTCAACCACTAGAAGAACGAGAGACTCAAATCCCCTTAAAGCATCGTTTCTCAAACTTGGCTGCACCGTGTGATCGCCTGGGGAGCTTTATAAATCCTGATGCCTGGGATCCACTTGCAGACACCCTCACTTAATTGGTCTGGGGTGCAGCCCAGGCAATGGGATTCTTTTTTTTAAAAGATAATTTATTGTGAAATTTGTTTCCATACAACACCCAGTGCTCATCCCAACAAGTGCCCTCCTTCCTGCCCATCACCCACTTTCCCCTCTTCCCCACCCCCCATCTACCCTTAGTTTGTTCTTAGTCCTTAAGAGTCTCTTATGGTTTGCCTCCGTCCCTTCCTGTAACTTTTTCCCCCCTTCCCCTCCCCCATGGTCTTCTGTTAAGTTTCTCAAGATCCACATATGAGTGAAAACATATGGTATCTGTCTTTCTCTGCCTGGTTTATTTCACTTAGCATAATACCCTCCAGTTCCATCCATGTTGCTGCAAATGGCCAGATTTCATTCTTTCTCATTTACAAGTAGTATTCCATTGTATATATAAACCACATCTTCTTTATCCATTCATCAGTTGATGGACATTTAGGCTCTTTTCATAATTTGGCTATTGTTGAAAAAAACTGATCCCATTCACGACTACACCCAGAACCATAAAATACCTAGAAATAAATTTAACCAAAGATGTAAAAGATCTGTATGCTGAACACTATAGAAAGCTTATGAAGGAAATTGAAGAAGATACAAAGAAATGGAAAAACATTCCATGCTCATGGATTGGAAGAATATTGTTAAAATGTCAACACGACCCAAAGCAATCTACACATTCAATGCAATCCCAATCAAAATTGCACCGGCATTCTTCTCGAAACTAGAACAAACGATCCTAAAATTTGTAGGAAAGCACAAAAGACTCTGAACAGCCAGGCAATGGGATTCTAATGTGCAGCCAAAGCAGAGAGCCAGTGCCCTAAAGTCAGTCACCAAAAATGGCTCCTTACTCCCTCCTCCCCGCCCCCCCCCCCGCCACCGCCGACTTCAAAGCCAGCCCCTGGTGCCACCTTGCACACCTACAATGCGTTAGGGACGTACATTCTTCCTTTTTTCTTTTTTTTAAGTTTTATAATCTCAGATCAGAAACAACAAAACTGAATTTCCTCCATTGGTTCTCATTTAATCTTCCCCAAAACCCTGTTTGTTACGATTCCCCATGACCAAAGACAAAGCAAACTCTGAGAGATTAAGCAACAGCCCGGCCATGAAACTTGCAAGTGGCAGACAAATGGACTTCGATGCAATCTTGTCAACCCCAAAGTCCGTGTCGTTTAAGCCCTCCCAGTAATTTGAAAAGGGCCAAGTGTTATGGGTATGGTCGTATAAATTGGTACCGAGATCCACAAAGGGAGCGGCAATTTCGTATCTTCCATCCAGCACTCGTCTTCCGGGATGGGGCTGGGGGCTGTATCCTCGCTCAAGAGTATGGTGGGCACTGCCCCTGATATTTACTGTTCTTTCTATGTGCCACGGGTGTGTGTGTGTGTGTGTGTGTGTGTGTGTGTGTCCATACAAGGGAAGTAAGCCTCAGGGGTATATCTGAATTCAGGAAGCTACAACATGATTCCAAAAATGCACCTGGGGCGGGTTTTCAGAGACAGCCAGGAAGCAATAATTCTTTCCAGTATCTGGTAAGATTGGCAACGGGCAATGAAATGCCTTTATTATGGCACCAAAATAACAAACACTGAGGGGACTAACACTTCATTCATTTGCGCATTTAATCTGGTGCCTACATATGATTACAAAACTCCCATCGGCTGAAAACAGCAAGGCCGAAGGAGATGAGGCACAAAGCTTCAATCCTCAAGTAGTCAGGTTCTTGAAGTGGCGAGGGTACAACTTCAATCTGATACCCCCGATACCCGGATGCTGAAGTCCGGGACACAATAACAAACCTCTGCACGATAGCAGAATCAAGTTAGAATTGTCAAAATACATCGGGAATGGTGGTAAAGGCTTGAAGCGGAGTTTCAAGGCACTTTTCCTTTCTCTATCACGTGCACTCAAATGTGTGGATCTGGGGATGAATGCTTGTGTGCACATACGTAAGAGTGCACGTGTGTGCACACAGGCACACACACACACACACAACAGGCACGAAGGAAAAACACATTTCAGTCCTGTCATTTTTCATAGGCCTAATGTACTTATCCTGAAGAAAAGAGGTGGTGGATGACAAGGCTACTATTCTCTGCCTGCACACGAGAGGAGGCTGGGAGAATTTCCGCACGATAGATTCAGATGCTAGAAGGCAATAAGGATTTGCTGGAGGTTTTCTTGTTTTCTGATTTTTAGTATTATTTTTTTATGTTGATTTATTTTTGAGAGCGAGAGACAGAGTGTGAGCGGGGGAGGGGCAGAGAGAGAGGGAGACACGGAATCCCAAGCGGGCTCCAGGCTCCGAGCTGTCAGCACGGAGCCCCACATGGGGCTCGAACCCATGAGCCGCGAGATCATGACCTGAGCCGAAGTCGGACGCCTAACCGCCTGAGCCACCCAGGCGCCCCTGCTGAAGGTTTCCTTAGACCAGTCTCAGAAGTTCCTCAGATGAGAAAAGTTTTCACAAGTGGGAGCTGTACCTGCTCATCTCCTAATTGTGGTGAATCTGTCAACGTTCTTTCCAGTATATCAAGACTTGACTCTTCAAAATCATTCTCTGTGTGCTCTGAATTGCTGTACTTATAAGCTAACTACTTCTCAAAGTGCTGTTTAAAAACTGACATCTTCCACCACATTTCAGGCTAAGAATGTATCTAAATTTGCCAAGTCTCATTGGTTCTTCTGAGAGAGCTACTTTAAAAAATATACTTGACAGCCAATCTCTTAAAAATGATTTGTGCAGAAATCGTGTTCAAATTACTTTATGCCAAGACATTTAAGAGAGAATGTGGTTTTCTTTGTAATAGGCTAAAAATAATCATATCCTTTATCTTCAACTGAACATGTACATATGTTGTATAAGCTGTTGCATTTAAACAAATTGAAAACAGTAGGATTCTGGCTATAGTCCATAAAGAAACAAAACTTGCCCAGAATATCATTTCAAGCATTAAAAAAAAAAAATACAATTAAGTGTTATTTTCTACAAAGTTCAATCCTACATACAGAATCAGAGTTGTCAACCAGGTCTGAGGCAGCAAGTGATAAAAGTTAGTATCTCAACAACACACTGGAAATTGAGAAAAAAGTAACCAGGGCAGTCCAATTTTTACATAAGGAAAAAGAGAATAAGAGGAACGTTCGTTTATATTTCTACAAATTTCTTTTGAGTTAGTGGGCAACATACTATTTAAATTGACCCCATGGCAACAGTACCTAAATCATCTCCCTAAAATAATTCGCCCTGAACATTTCACTGAACGTGCATCATGTGCAAAGGGCCACTAGGTGAGGTGCGTGGTTCAGAAATGGATAAAACATACCCATCGCTTTGAATACAGGATATTGACTTTTGAAACAAGAAAACTACTTGCAACCAATTCTAAGAAGTTCTGGTAAATTTTCATCACCAACGGCGATTTTTTCCAAATGTATGATTTGCTTTGTGTTTTTAGCCAGAATCCTGTCTTCAAACGAAATCCTGCATAGAAATGCACCATGCAGTTGAAAATCCACATATAATTTTAATTCCCTGCAGACTTAAGTACTAACAGCCTAGTGCTGACTGGAAACCTTACCAAAAGAGTCAATTGACACATGTTTTGTGTGCTGTATTTACTATATACTGTATTCTCTTATTTGTTTGAATGTTTATTTATTTTTGAGAGACAGAGTGTAAACAGGAGACGGGCAAAGAGAGGGAGACACAGAATCCAAAGCAGGCTCCAGTCTCAGAGCTGTGAGCACAGAGCCCAACGCGGGGCTCGAACCCACAAACAGTGAGATCATAACCCGAGCCGGAGTCGGACGCTTAAGCGACTGAACCACCCAGGTGCCCCTATATACTGTATTCTTACAATAAAATAAGATAGAGGAAGAAAATGTTATTAAGAAAATCACAAAGAAAAGAAAATACATTTACAGTGCTGTGCTGTAAAAAAAATCCGTAAGTGGACCCACAGCTTCAACCTGTGTTTTTCAAAGATCAACTGTACATAAAACAAATAAAATTGAGGCTATTCACGTTGACCTACTGGTTCCTCCACCTCTCCACCCATCACAACCAAGGACTTCGGAAGGCAGACCCCTGGGGGTTTGGAGGCTTTGAGGAATCCTTAGGCCACTTGAGAATGTGATCTGACCTCCAGCGGTCTGAGGAGTCCATACTCCTTAAACATGGTGTACGGGACCTTCTATGCTTTGCTCCTTTGTTTCGCAGCCTTACGAGCTCATCACCTCACCAGTCACATGATGCATCACGAGTGATGGAATACCAACTGTTCACTGCACACACTGTGTCCCGTGTTGTTTGTTTCCCATGTTTTGTCCATGTTATTCCTCAGAAAGTGATCCCATTAGGTCTCTCATCTACGTGGTAAGTACCAAGACACCCCACTGCTCCGCACAGTTAGATACCATCTTAACTCCGGATATGCATTCAGTTTTGCCCCTGAAAATATATATAAATATAAATATAAAGAGTATATTGTATTTATAGTTGTACTCCAGCTTTTAGCTCAGGTCTTGGTGTAGAATAGGGGCATAATAAATGTTGAGTGAATGAATAAAGATGGATAGATGGGTGGATGAATGGATGGAAGGATGGATGGATAGATGGATAGATGGATGGATAGATGGATGGATGGATGGACGGATGGACGGATGGATGGATGGACAGATGGATGGATGGACAGATGGATGGATGGATGGATGGATGGATGGATGGATGGATAGATGGATGGATGGATGGATGGATGGATAGACGGATGGATGGATGGATGGATGGATGGATGGATGGATGGACGGATAGATGGATGGATGGATGGACAGATGGATGGATGGACGGATAGATGGATGGATGGATGGAAGGATGGATGGATAGATGGATGGATAGACAGATGGATGGATGGACGGATGGACGGACGGATAGATGGATGGATGGATAGACAGATGGATGGATGGATGGATGGATGGATGGACGGACGGATAGATGGATGGATGGATGGACGGATGGATGGATGGACGGATGGACGGATGGATGGATGGATGGATGGACGGATGGATGGATGGATGGATAGATGACATGGCTTGCTGCATTTTAATCAAACTGGTGGAAAACATTTATAGAAATACACATACCCATATATATGTAAATACATGTTTTTTAAAAAAATATCAAATACACATAAAATTTACCATCTTAAACTTTTTTAGGTGTGTAGTTCAGTGGCATTAAGTACATTCATGCTGTATACAACCATCACCACCATCCGTCTCCAGAATTCTTCATTTTGCAAAACTGAAATTCTTATACGTACATACATTTAAGAAATTCTCAGTAATGTAGCTTAATGATCTAGAGTGTGGAACACCCAGCTTCTTCACTTCCCTTTTGCCCCCACCTGCTATATATCTCAGGCCTTTTCATCCACACTTAGGATGTTCCTAAGTGAGAAATGTGGTCAATGTGGTTGAGGCATGTGGTCAATGAAACTCCTAGCCAGTAGTTCAGCTACTAGCTAGGAGTTTAGGTTGTTCAAAGTGAATTTTCTAAATTGCTTTCCTAAGCCCTCCCTGATTCTTATTAACATGAATTGTTAAGAGTCAGCTTTCACCCCTGGGACTGTCCTGGGCTTCACAGAAAGCATGCCTTTAAGGATCACGTGTGTAAAAGAGCCTATATATAACACAAGCAGCTTAAATGTGATACCCACGTGATTTTACTTTTCATATTTTGACATTTCTGAACTTAGAAATTGTTTCGCATAAGAAGAGTACATAAAAAAGTGGTAACAGTTTTCTATTTCTCCTGCTCCACGCCCCCCCCCCCCAAACGAATTATTACATCTGTGGTGCATCTTATATAATCAGGGCATCAGGGAAATTAGAGCAAGCTGGGAAGCATTTCGTATTTGCACAGAAAGACTTCTGGTTTAGAATGCTGACATACCGTGATTGCACTTTCAATCCTACACTTAGAGGAATATAAAGACAGAAAAGGGCTGGAAAGGGTGAAAAGTCACTCTGGTGAATGGAGGAAGGCCGGCAATGGGCAGCAGGTGACCGGGACACCGGGCTGGGATCCAGTGCCGACTGCCAGCCCGTGAAAATCTCTCCACTGCTCCGGCTCCAGGTCCCCCATGTATAAATTACATGGGGCAAATTAAAATTAAAACAGGGTGAAGCTCTTCCTGACCTCCTTCCCACGCCAGTGTTTAACAGCTCTCTGACCCTGTGCGAGAATCCCCACCGGGAAAAGAGCAAAAGGGCCAACTGGTCTCCTTTGCACGGTTGGTTCTGGCTCTAGATAATGGGGAGAGCCCACCTCCTCCTGCGTTCAGCTCTCCTACTCCCACTTTTGAAGCACTGTGATTCTTGTCCTGCTTCCCAACTTGGATCATTATTACTGCTCTCTAATTCATGGCAGCCAATTACGTACTCTCTCCAGGGAACCGAGGTCGCTGTGTGAGGGGCCAAAACCCCACCAGACACAATCTAAAGTGCTCCCTCCCAGCTGTGGTCAGCCTGGATACCTAGATACACCTGAGGAAGCCCCTGAGTCCTTGCCCGAAAAAAGGCATCATATCGGTGGCCCGGAAGCCAACCTTCTTAACGGTGGAGTATGCCTATCCTGTGCCAAGCTTAACCCACCAGCACTGTACCAACCAGGCTCTCCTTCACCAAGAAGCAAGCAAATGGTGTGAAAAAGGTCCCCATCGGTTGTGCCCAGGGGTCCTGGTATCAGCACCAGTGTTGAGTATTCTATCATTAGGTCAGGCTGGACATCCTAAAACTTAGTTAAAAGTTAGTAAGAGAGAGAGCACACGTAGGCTTCACCTGAGAAGAAAAGTGCACTGGCAGCATGTAAAATAGAAAATTAAATACAGTGAGGAGATCTGGAAATTTCCCCCTTGCAAAAAAAAAAGGGGGGGGTGATTTAACATGAACACAAGCCAGATTTGCTGAAAAAGCAGTCTCTGTTTCTCAACAAACGGAAGCTGTTTACAGAGCACTTGAATTTCCTGAAACACCGTCCTATAACTGACCCCTGTGCATTGCTACAAGGCCCCTATTCTCGCTGGTTTGCTCAGCGAGAACCAACAATATAAAGAAAGCAAATTAGGGTCTCAGGGATGATTTAAGAAGGTCGAGACATAAACTACGACACTTTTATCTTTTAAACATTAAAATTTTTTTTTTCACATTTATTTATCTTTGAGAGACAGAAACAGAGTGTGAGCAGGGGAGGGGCAGAGAGAGAGGGAGACACAGAATCCGAAGCAGGCTCCCGGCTCCGAGCTGTCGGCACAGAGCCCGACGCGGGGCTCGAACCCACGAACCACAAGATCACGACCTGAGACGAAGTCAGATGCTTAACCGACTGAGCAACCCAGGCGCCCCTAAACATTTAAGTCATTTCAGTCTTGCTTCACACAAATGAGTTCCCAAAAACCTCTGCTTTCTGTGGGCGGGGGGATGGGTGAGGTAGGGGGAGGCGATTAAGAGTATACTTCTCAAGATGAGCACAGGGTCATGTATGGAAGTGTTGAATCACTATACTGTTCACCTGGAACTAATATAAAATTCTCTGCTTTCTCTTAAAAGCCTCCACATGCCCAGAGACGGTGGATGCTGTTACCATGAAAAGCACACCGTCCCGCTGACTCCCCTGAGAAATGCTCCTCGGTTCATGACTCTCCTTTTCACTTCCTCTGCGGGACAGTGCCTCGTCCCAGGCTGAGAGAGAGCATCATGGTTTTGGCAGGGAACTGACTGAAAATCTTGGCATCGGGGTTTACTATAAGCTGAGTTTACACGGGAACGGAAGAACACTGGAAGCCCTGGAAAAATGAGAAATATTTCCAGGGTAACACAGAAGTTGTCCTTTTAGCTGGGGATTTGTTTTCATTTGTTCACATGCTGTGACTCATCATCGGAGTACCACAGAGCGGGCAGTATCCTTTCAGGTCCACCCTTTCATTAAGCACTGAATCGGATGAAGGCAGAGTTTTAAGGAACACTGTCCTGTGGGGGGGGGGGGTTCTAAAATGTTCTTCTCTAGTACGGTTTTATTCAATATTCTTATATAAGCAAAGTTGATGCTCTCCCCATATCCGTTCCCCATTTTTTATTTATTTACTTTTAAGTAGGCTCCATGAGCAGAGCAGAGCCCAACACAGGGCTTGAACTCACGACCCTAAGATCTAAACCTGAGTTGAGATCAAGAGTCAGAAGCTTAACCGACTGACACACCAGGCACCCCAACTCCTGAGCATATTAGTATTTTTTTTAAGTTTTACTTATTTAAATAATCTCTAACACCCAACATGGGGCTCGACTCATGACCCCGAGATCAACAGCGGCACGTTCTTCCAACTAAGCCAGCCAGGCGCCCTTGCCCCTTCCCCGTGTTTTTTTTTTTTTTTTTTTTAATTTCCAGAAAATATGCCATTCTTGTGTAGGTCAGACCACCAGCAGTCGTTCAGAAAAGGATGACTTTAGTGTTAATTCTTCCCCTCACTCATTGAATGGTAGCTAAGGCATTCAAATTCTCTGGAAAGCAGAAGCCATTTCTATGCTGAGTTAAAAAATATGAATGTCTTATTCAGAGGTGTTAAGAGGATTGATGAGTTACTGTTAGTAAATCACTTTGCAATTCCCAGGTCAAAGATGTGAAATGAACATTATCATTAGTTGTTTCAGTGGAATTTCAATGACGAACTATGGTCTAGTGGGCCTCATTAGGGTAAAAAAAAAGCCCATAACTTTGAGATAAGAGGGAGAACTTTGTCTGCAGTACTCATTTTCACCTAAGTGAGGAAAGCTCATGTTCATGATTATTAAAAATATCATCCTATACCATGTAATAAATTGATACAGGTAAAAGTTAACCAAAGGATGTATGGATGGATGAATGGATGGATAGATGGGTAGATGGATGGCTAGACAAATGGCCAGCTGGCAACTGAACACATATACTCCTCCATGTTATTATGGCTACCTCTTTAGAACGCTGCCTTCCCAATCCAAATTATCACTGTCGAAGATCGTCGTGCTTTAAGTCTTAGAATATGATGGATTTCAATCATGGAATCAAATCGATGAGTTTGGTGTTGGAAACTGACCATACAGATTTGTCCGGTTTTTGAAATAACACAAACCCTTTTGGTTTACTATCTGTTGCTTTTCTTCCCTTTGTTGCCAAACTGATTGAAAGATTTTCTATTATATTATACTTAGAAATTCTGATCTCTAGGAGATGCTTGAAATTAATGAATAAATAAATGGATGAACAGATAGGTATGAGGCATCCCTCAGTCACAGTTTTAAAGATCAGAAAGAACCTTGAAAGATTTCTCATACCTCTAGGAAAGACTAAACTTCAAACATACCAGATGAGTATTTTTTTTAATGTTTATTTTTGACAGAGAGAGAGACAGAGCATGAGTGGGGGAGGGGCAGAGAGAGAGGGAGACACAAGAATCTGAAGCAGGCTCCAGGCTCCGAGCGGTCAGCACAGACCCTACGTGGGGCTCCAACTCAGACTGCGAGATCATGACCTGAGCCAAAGTCGGACGCTCAACCAACTGAGCCACCCAGGCGCCCCTAGATGAGTATTATTCTTAACAAACATTTATGAGAAATGAGCTCATTCACTATATTCGTGTTTAAGGACTTTTACTTACACTTGAGTCTGACAAGTTTATCTTTTATCATGTATGCCTGATATACGGTAAGGTTTTTCCCAAAAGCACCGCTCAGAAAAGAATGACTTCCCTTAATTTTTGAGTCTTTCTAAAGCTTATCATATTATTTGCTGCTCAATAAATATTTTATTTGAAACCACAAAGTTCTCTTTATGTAAAACACACTCCCTTGAAACCTGTGGGACCAACTGCTGGTTTCGCACACCTATAAAAGTCACCTAACAGAATTTTTTTTTTTAAGAAGAGAAAATACATTTAACTCGGAACTATTCTTGGGAGTATGACTTTACAGTCACAAATACTGGATGTCATTATGAATTTAAAAAGCCTTTTAAAGATTGCTTTCAAAAGCAACATGGTAAGTGGTAGTTGTATATAATTCGTGAATACATACTCATTGGAAGAATGGAGAAAAAAGTCTCTTAATAATATCAGTTGGGACCCGTGTTACAGTAATAATCCCCAGAATACCATACCTCCCCTATGTCTGTGATCACATTAATTGTGTGAGCTTGGCTATGCGATTTGGTTTTGGCCAGAAAACTATAAAAATATAATCCATACATATAGAAAGAGGTACTTGGGGCTGGGAATAAAATTTCTGATAGCATCACACACGCATTCAAAAACACAGCACATCTTAAATGGCAGAAATGGAAGTCGAGACGATGTGATTTAGAAAGCTAACTATATGAGATGACTCACAAAGTGGTTCATAAGATGATGAAGATACAGCATTGTAGATGAAGGTTCTAAATGAATTACTTCACACAATAGGAAAGTAGAAAAAAGGACTATTTCTACATTCATCTACATATGACCTCAAACATGTTTGTGAGACTGAATAGTTTAAGTACAAATCTGATTGTTTCATCAAAGTCTCTAAGTTCTTAAATGTTTCCAGTCAGGTTGACACAAAAACCCATTGAAAAAAATGGAAGATGGCTTAAATTTGAACTTTATGGTGTATCTCAGGCCAGATCTCTTCTTGATGTGGAGACCCGAAGACTCAGCCGCCTACCTGAAATGCCCACTCAAAATAACTCTCGCCACCTCACGTCCACTGGAATGGCCACCATCAAAAAGAGAAAATGGGGCGCCTGGGTGGCTTGGTCGGTTAAGCGTCCGACTTCGGCTCAGGTCATCATCTCACGGTCCGTGAGTTCGAGCCCCGCGTCGGGCTCTGTGCTGACAGCTCCGAGCCTGGAGCCTGCTTCAGATTCTGCGTCTCCCTCTCTCTCTGCCCCTCCCCTGCTCATGCTCTGTCTCAAAAATAAATAAACATTAAAAAAATTTAAAAAAAAAACAGAAAATAACTGTTTGTGAGCATGTGGAGCGATTGGAACCCAGTGCACCTGCTGGTGAGAATATAAAATGGTGCAGCCACTTTGGGAAACAGTATGGAGGTTCCTCAAAAAATTAAAAATAGAATTACCATATGACCCAGCAATTCTACTTCCGGGTATATGCCCCAAAGAATTGAAAGCAGGATCTTGAGGCGGTATCTGACCGCCCACGTTCACAGCATTATTCACAACAGCCAAACAGAGGAAGCAACCCAAGTGTCCATCAATGGACAAATAAAAGGAAACTCTGACATATGTTACAATAGGGATGAACCTTGAGGCCGCCACGCTAACTGAAATAAGCCAGACCCAAAAGCACAAATAACGCATGATTCCACTTACGTGAGGGATTAAGAGTAGTCAAACTGATAGAGACAGAAAGTAGAGTAGTGGCTGACCAGGGGCTGGGGGAGGGAGGAAGGGTAGTTATTGTTTGATGAATACGGGCGTTAAGTTTTGCAAGATGAAGAGAGTTCTGGAGACGGAATGCACAAGATCGATGTACTCAGCGCTACTGAACTTACATCCAGGAATGATGTAAGATGGCTAATTTTACACTGGGAGTACTGTACTGCAGCTTTTTGTTTTTGTTTTTGTTTTTTCTAAGTCTCATGTAGAGGCGCCTAGATGGCTCAGTCGTTTCAGCATCCGACTTTGGCTCAGATCATGATCGCACGGTTTGTGGGTTTGCGCCCCGCGTCGGGCTCTGCGCTGACCCCTCGGAGCCTGGAGCCTGCTTCTGATTCTGTGCCTCCCTCTTTTTCTCGGCTCCTCCCCCACTCGCGCTCTGTCTCTCAAAAATAAATAAAATGTTGAAATTGGAAACAAATTTTTTTAAGAGTCTCACGTAAACTCAACATTTTCAAAAATCTGCCACGTGCCTGTGCCCCCGCCCCCCGCCCCCCGCCGTGTCTGTGAATGGCACATTCATTTCGTCAGCTCCTCAAGCCAGAAGCCTGGGAATTCTCCTGGTGAGCATGTCCTTACCTTCGTTCAGATCAAAACTCTGCAAAGTTCTGCCAAGCTGGCCTCGAGAATGAACTGTATCGTGAACCCATCTACTCCTCTGTCACGTTACTGCCACCAATCAAGTCCAAACCACTGTCACTTCTTATCTGGTCAACTGCAGGTTTTCTACTCTGCTTCCCTGCTTTTCTTGTCACTTCCCAATCCACCTTGCATGTTCAGACGCTTGCATAAATTCCCAGGCACGCAGGACAAAATCAGATTTCCTTTCCAGATCCAAAGCTCTGCACTATCCACGGCTTGTCACTCTAACGTCATCGTCTCCTACTCTTCTCCTAACTCGCTCTAGCCTCCAGCCATACAGGTTCAAGTTCACGATCTCTGGATGCACCGGGGACTTCTCACCTCAGGACCTTTGCATATTCTATACTCTCTGCCTGCACTCTAACTCCCATACTATGCCCCTTCTCATACTCAGTTTAATGTCCTCTCCTACGAGGGCCTTTCTTTAACCGCCTAATCTAAATTGGAGCCATCCCTCCCACCCTGTTCTTCTTTCTCATGTGTGACTGTTCCCTCTCCTTCATTTCTAATTATACTTATTTGTGTACATATTTATCCCCGTTTCTTCCAGTAGAGTAGAAGCTCCCGGGAGCAACATGGCACAAATAAATTTAGAGAGAATGATGTCCGTGAAAAGGGTCATGAAAAGAGTAAAGCAGGCTAAGAGGACTAGTTGCTATTTGAGACAGGACAGACAAGGAAAGCCTCTTGGAAGTGACACTTGTGTGTTCACCCAGGTCATTTTTCTGCTCAGACGTGCACAACAGCTCATCTGACTCTCCCATTTATGGTCACTGTGCAACCGTATTTCTGACCATCCAGGACCCTTCTGGGAGCCTTCTGATCCTTCTCTCTCCACACCCTCTCTACCCTCCATTCTTCCAGATGCGAATATTCATCATGCTGTCTGTCCTATCCCTTCCTGTCTGGAAAATGACATCACTCCCCACTCCAGTCTATCCTCCCAGTTTCAATCAATTTACCTTCTTGGTTCAAAACCCCTTGTTGCTGGTTCCTCTTTGCTTCCTGAATTAAGTCCAGACTTTTCATCCTGGACTACCTGACAGTCCACACTAGCACTTCAACTTGCCTTTCCGACTGTATCTCACGCTTCCCCCATCACAGGCAAATGGGCTGCGTCTTAGCCCCCACACATACTCTTCATTTTCCAGAATCTGTGCTTTTTGACTCATTTGCCCTTGCCACACCCACCTCCCTATCCCTGTTGCGAATTACCCCATATCTCAAGTCCAATTTCAAAATCACTTCGACACGAAGATGTTCCCGCTCTTCCCGATCAGAAGTGATCATAGAACGCATGTTTTCGATTTTATCATACATATTGTCACATTCTGTCTTAAGGCCATAATTACTTGCAAACTTTCTCCAGTCCCTTTACCGGCACAGACTGACTGTCTGTCTCCATCATTGATCACCTTGTTATTCACCTATCACTTCGTTGTGCTGTGGTCCCGGGACCAGCGGCACTGATATCATCTGGGACTGTCTTAGACATGCAGGATCTTAGACTCCACTTTGGACCCGTAAGAGTCAGAAGCTGCATTTCATAAGATTCCTAGGTGCTTCCTACGTACATGACCAAGCTCACAGGATCCACTCAGTAGCCACTTCTCCAGTTGAATTGACTGGAAAAACAAAGTATCAAAACCAAAACATGATTTACATAATTCATTCAAAGATAATTGCGAGTGACTAATGCTTTCCCTATATAAAACCATATCAAAGCTATATAGACAGCAGACGGTTAACGATATCAACCTTCTGAGGAAGGAAAACAAATTGTGCGTTGGCCAACTAAATGGCTGAGAACGTTTTGCGGTTTCATGAAGCGTGTCTATTTGTGGGTGGGAAGCCAGCACAGGGCTGGCCCGCTACTGCCAGTGGCATAATTCTCCTCCTGTAATGCATCAGTTGGCTGTGAAAATATTCACATTGAAGTTTTAGACTCCTGTGTCACATCCAGCAGGTTTAGAATTCAGATGTGCCGTAGTAAGACGTACCCCGATTTGACGGAACGATAGCATTCCTTTCTCTGCTCTGTTAACAAAGCTTGTGATTTCTTTTTCCTACACGATAGACAAATCACAGTCAGGAGACAGACTTGAGCGGACACATACTCAACCACTGTGAAGGGGGCGTTTCACGTGGGGAGGATCCGGGGAGTTGTGGAAGCCGGGAAAGGCCTCCGAAAAGGGCACCATGCTGGCCGCTAGAGGGCACGACAACGCGAACACAATCCTGGACCCATCCCTCCCACGCAAGGCTATTTTGCTGGTGAATTAACAACTCCCGCCTCCTAAATGGGCAGGGAGCTCACGGCTTCGGGGACGCGGACACAACACCTAACCTCGTTTGTCTTTGAACACAATGGCTGCTGAAGTGAGTAAGCCTGAAGTGGAGCATCCAGCAGGACTGGGGGCTGACAGGCAACACTGCCTTCAGGTGGCTGTTTCCACCCTTCAGACGTCCACAGCCTTCCGGGATCCCTTTTCTCCCTCGGAATCACCTCAGCAGCAACGACCGAAAAGCACACGACTTCCATCTCCTCTCAGGACTGCGTACGCGTGTTCTCAGACGTTCGGGCTGATCTTACGTCTACTGCGAAAGTGCTTCCCGGGGAGCAGGGGTCAGGGCAGTGAGGGCAGGAGGCCTGGAGCCACAGCGCTAGCTCTGAGGGGGACCAGGGGGAAGTGAGCATGTCCGTCCGAGGCCTCAGTGGCTGCCCTGCCAGGCAGCCTGGCTTCCTCCTGCTCCGAGCTCCTAAGGGCGAGGCTCTGACTTCTCCTCCGTCTTGCTCTTCACCAGGCCCCTCGAATCTCTGTGCAGACTCTGGGGTTTCATCACCGGGCGGGGTGCCCTTGAGGCGGCCAGATGGTAGCTGGCAGCACAAGGCAGGAGGGCTGCCCTCCACTGGGCCTCAGGGTGGTGGGGATGCCCTTCCCCTCAAAGCCAGCTCCTCAGAAGTTCTGCCCCCACGCCGCACGACAAAGGGCTCTGCCACAGAGTTTTCATACATACTTCTCCTTCCCCAGAAAGCACCATTTGTTTGAGAACCCGTAAATAGCTCCCGCAGAAGACACAATTTGCTCGAAATGCTTTGGAGCCGCGCAATACATTATGCTGACAGCACCAGGAAATAGCAGAACGCGAAAACAGGAACATCTCCCGTCACCTCTCAACTCCAGGGAATGGAGTGCACGTTAAATGGAAACCAAAGCCAGCGCTGTGCTTACTGGGCGCTCTGCTAGGAGCCTGCACCCCGCACTCCGAGGATGAAGTCGGCACACCCATTTTCTTCATACTAAATGAAAAAAAAAAAAACCAACCCCCCAAAAAACAACACAGCACTTCCAAGCTCCAAGCACTTGAGAGGCCCTCCCTTTTAAGACAGAAACAAGTTTAGAAGGCAAGCTTTTTTATTGTTTTCTTCCCAATATGTCCCACAAAGGCCAAGAGGACCAGAAGGGGCTGAGGAATGTGTGCAGCGGGCCCTGCGACCCGCTTTCTCAGGGTCCCGTCCACGGGTCTCCAGACACCATGAGCGACGGCAGGGCAGGGCGGGCACCAAAGCCGGAAGCCTCGGCGGAAGGCACCACAGCGACGGGGACGGTGGCTCGGACCCTGTGCCCACCGCCATCGGCACCCAACCGGAAGTGAGTAACAAGCGTCGCTTTCTAGGAATGCGGTGGCTGGCATCACGTGCCCTCCTTCCGCGTGGGTTTGTTCCGGCCAAACAGGACACAGCAGAGGCGCGGGTGAGGGCCCCGTCGGGCTCAAGCTGCGCGTGTCTTCGGCATCAGTCCTTTCAGCGCGAGCATACTGCAGAGGTGCGGCCAACGGTGGGGGGTGGGGGGGGGCGTCCAGAGTCCCCTCTGTGCCGATCTAATCTCAGGTCTCAAGGTTTCAGCTCCTGACTTGAGGAAGACATATTAAATACCCAGCAACGTGTTGATCTTCGTTAAACCACGAACGGCCTCTCAGACACACCCTGACGGGACACAGGTTACCGTTCGTCCCGATGGAAAGCGATCAAAAGCCCCCAGATGCTTTGGTGAGCTTGCTCGCCAGCCCG
Organism: Prionailurus bengalensis; assembly: GCF_016509475.1. Classification (NCBI taxonomy): domain Eukaryota; kingdom Metazoa; phylum Chordata; class Mammalia; order Carnivora; family Felidae; genus Prionailurus; species Prionailurus bengalensis. Next base: position 12,673,047 of record NC_057349.1, on the reverse strand, counting down.
ACCCGGCTTTACTTTCCACGTAGACTACATCAAAAGAATACAGATATCACTGGAGACTCGGGACGCTTCAAGTCTCCAGGGCTAGTGCGAAACTGCCCCTCGAAGCTACAGAAGATGGGGGACAAAAATTAAAGCCGGCTTCTACCTTCTCCTGCAACACACAATACCGAAGTCTAGTCATAGGTTAGCCATGCGTCTAAAGATACACCTCCCCCTGAGATGAGAGAAGGTCCCGATCATCTAGCTCCTCCAAAGGAACTTACTTAGAGATCAGTCGAACGACTCATGGAGAATTAAGGGGCCCATAAGAGGCACTGGAAAGACCTGGAAGGCCATGTGTCTGCCACGGCCAGGGGGCCCTATGCCTTGCCCAGCTGTAGGAAGGGGGAGGGGCTGTGTAGAAGACAGCAGCAAGGAAAGCAGGAGGGTCTAACCAACACCCACGGCATCAGGAGGGCCAAGGGCATCTGCGGGAGAGGGCAGAGACTTCAAAGCCCTCCTGCTCTGTTACGCTTCCTGCACCTCTGGCCAAGGTGCCTGCTTCACAGAGCAGGGGGAAAGGACGAGGAGTTAGGAGTTCTCTTCTCCCCCGGTAGCATGTGGCTGGCATCAGCCGACGTTCAGGAAAAAGAGATGTGGGGGTAATGGAGCCCGGGCACTCTTCTCCGGCTCCTCTGAGCTAAGAGTTGCTGCCTGCGGGCTGCACACCGCCTCACCTTGTCTCATTCGACTGTCCTCTGTCCCTAGACACCTGCACCCATGCGAGGGGACGTGACGAACCCTAGCAAGGATAACGGCATGCGGTGCCTTCCTCCTCTCTGCCGTCCGTCACACAGCATTCTCTCTCCTGTCTCTCAAATCAAGCCTGGCTCTCCCGTCGGACCAGAAGGACTGAGGAAGCAGTGCGCGGTGGCCTTGCGAGGCTCAGCAAAACCGTGCAAGAGCTGGACTAACCAGCAAAACACCCCCACTCGTCTCCCAGAGCCGTGGGGAGGCTGTGTCTAACAGCAAGGCAAGCCAGCGGGAGCCAGAGAGGTTTCACGGCGTGGGCCGGGAGCCCCCCTCTTCTTGGGGGTGAGACGCAGAACCACACATCGAATTTTACTTTGCTGGCCCACATTTCCACCACTTTGTCTCCACTAGAGGGCCAGGATGGCGACGAAATTTCAGCCTAACACTGTGTTTGCTGCCGATTTAAGATTTAAGCCTAGACCTCCTGGAGGGAGGGGCAGGGGAAGGAAGAGATCGTGGAAAGGCGGGGGTGACCACGATAATGCAGTCACTCCAAGAGGCTCGCGTCGGTCCACGGTTATGCTGTGGTTCTACCTGGGAAGCCCCAACCCACGGAATGACACTGAGATAAGCCCAAAACCTACAGAAGGGAGGACACCTTGCACAGCCCGTTTCTTCTGTCCAAGTGATCACGCTGTTGTCGCTCGGCTCTTTTTTCCAGCGTCTCCCCAATCTGTCCCTTCATTACGCCCCCACATGAGCTCTCAAAATCTCAGCTCCTTATGCTTGTTAATAACCTCCTCACCGGGGCCTCCGTGTCTGGTTTCCTCCCCACCACCTCGGGGGCCGTGAACACAGCGGTAAAGCTCATCTCGCTGCAACACGGTCGGTCACATCACCGGCTTGCTCAGAAACCTCCGGGGACCACCAACCCCCGATTCAGGACCCTCTCCACAGCACTGCCCCGTTCATGTGTACACACTGACAGGCAGAGGGCTCAGCCCCCTCCCTGTCCACCACCCCCACCCCACACCGGGAATAAACAAGCACCGTTTTCTAGGATTGGTTAGCGGTCACGATCACGGGAGCCTCCTTGGGCGCTGGTTTCTCTTGGCCAACTGCTACGTAGCGAGATGTGGTCGAGAGACCCATTCTTTGGTCTGACACGTGCGCTGTGACCTCCACACTACCTTCCCAAGGCAGTTTTCTGCTTTCTTTCCATACGCTCTCCATCCTGTATTGATTCATACATACAGCTTCCAGTTTCTTTTTCACATGCAGCTGCCGTGTGCTTCGCTCAGTATATGTTTTGCTCCTGTCTGAACCCCGCTCCAGTCCCCGCTCCGGTTGGGAGCTGGGCTGCCGCGTACCCGCCAGGACCCTAGGAGGCGAGGCAGCGGGTGAAGGTGTGAGCCTGATACAGGAGAGAGACGGTGCGGCGTGGTCAAAGACACCCGGGCTGGAATCATGGAAGCACTCTGGACAGATTAACTGCTCCCTCCCTCATTAAGTTTCTTAATTTTTAAATAAGGGCAGTGATCCCTACCTCATTCAAGAAGAACAAAGCAAGGGGCGCCTGGGTGGCTCGGTTGGACTTCGGCTCAGGTCACGATCCCGCGGTCTGTGGGTTCGGGCCCCGCGTCGGGCTCGGTGCTGACAGCTCAGAGCCCGGAGCCTGCTTCAGATTCTGTGTGTGTGTCTCTCTCTCTGCCCCTCCCCCATTCATGCTCTGTCTCTGTCCCTCTCTCAAAAATAAAGATTAAAAAAATTGAAAAAAAAAAAAAAGAACAAGGCAAGAAAAGGCAGGCTGACACCAGACAACACGTGAACTGTGAAGCCACGCTGTGGACAGTTAGACAGCGGTGTGGTTAAGAGGCGGGGCTGAAGGTTGGGCGTGAGCCCAACCACCGGCCCTACTGGATATAATCTGCCCATGTCTTAATGATGTTCCATTCACCATGGCTCATTAATGCTAGCTATATGGTGGCTTGTTCGCATGTTCTTTTAAGTTTAGTAAAACCCTCTGACCAAGTCTGGGCTTCCGGGCGCCATATGCATTTATAAATACCATCAGGCGTGAGTGACAGTTCGTTCCTATGCTCACTCCTTCTTTCAGCCTGCAAATATTCATGGAGCACCTACTGTGTGCTGGGTGGGAGAGAGACAAAAATGAACGAGAGGGCGAGAATGATACGAGCTGTATAAAAAGCTGGAAGCAGTGTCTTGGGCACAGCAGATGGCGTGTGTCGCTTCCAGGGCAAAGCTCTGAAGCGTTTCATTGCTGGTGCAAATGTCCAGCTTCTCCCTCTTCCCTGCGATCACGAAGGAGACCGCTAGGCAGCCGCATAAGAAGAGCAGAGCAGGCTGCATCACAGGGCGATGCCTGGAGGACTGGAGACTCACCGGATCCACAGCGGACCCTGCAGGAGTGAAAGCTAAACTTGTGAAGACTATCGGGTTGACTCTTCACGCAGCACAGCCCCGCCCTACCCTGACTAATACAACAGCTTCCGTTTTCTCTAATGTTACCATCTGGCAAACAAGCATGTGTACTAATGCCCCGTGATGGTTCTCCTATGGACCGCCCTTAATTTCTTTAAATCTCCTTGACGTTGCCTGGGATCATGCCCTGTCCTTCCAACAAGGCTGGAGCCCTCCATATACAGTCACCTTGGTTTACACTTCTGGGGTTCTCCTCTTTACCCTCCAGCTCACATCCCCACCATTCCCTCCAAATTTGGGCATGAGCCTTAAACACAGCAACTGTTTAATTCATGACTAATGACTTCATATTTTAGGAAATAATCAGGAAATATTAGGAATAATTCCCTAATATTGGGAAATCATTCCCCCAATATAATGGCAGTTGTTTATTTTCATTAACCAATACCACTATGCTGGCTGGCATGGATAATTATGAATTAAGCTTGATAGCTACAGTAAGACTTTAGGGATTCATGTGTGGATTTACTGCAGCCCTGGCCTCAGGATTCTGTGTCAACCATGGCCAATCACAGGTTGTTTGCTAATCGTTTCTTCCTCACTGATTTTGTGGATCCCAGTGTCTGTGGCCCTATCACATGAGATCGGTCTGGGCTTCTAGGATTCTCATTCATTCGTTTAAGCATACAATCATTCTCCGAGAGTCAGCAGAGGAGAACAGCTATGGCATCAACTAGCTGTGAGAACCTTACTAGTCACCTTATCTCTTTGCGTGCCGTCCGTTTGCCCCCCTGTAAGGCAGGAGTTAAAAACGCATCTCAGGGCGACTGGGTAGCTCAGTCAGTTAATCTTCCGACTCTTGATTTCAGCTCAGGTCGTGACCCCAAGGTTCATGGGATCAAGCCCCGCATCGGGCTTCGAGCAGACAGCACGGAGCTCGCTTGGGATTTTCTCTCCCTCTCCTCTCTCTCTGCCCCTCCCCGTTCATGCACATGCACTTTTTTCTCCCTCTCTCTCTCTCTCAAAATAAATAAACTAAAAAAAAAAATGTATCTTGCAAAGTGGTTGTAAGAATCATACCAGCTATATATATATATATATATATATATATATATATATATATATAAGGTACTGGGAAAGTGGTTGTCAGTACTAGAATATAGTGGTTCCTGGCATGGTGTAAGTACTCTGAATGCTAATACGATTATTTACTGAGCACCTACTATATGGCAGATATTAGAGGGACAAGGATGAATAAGAACAAGAGGCTGTCCCATCCCCAAGGAGTTTAAAATCTAGTAACAGTGATAAATATATAAGCAAATAAGTGAACCGAAGGGTCCAAGAGCCAGAGAGAGAGAGAGACAGAGAATAAACGCATGCACACACTCACACGGCAGATACCGTCCCACGCGCACACATGGACACACACACGCACACACACGTGCCGTGTGCAACTGCCGGCAACTGGTGAGCTACACACAAGAAGGTGCTCCTTCCCCTCGGAAGAAGGGAAGCCAGGAAGGGCTCTGCAGAGAACACGAAAGCTGGACCGAGTCTCCTGGGACGAGCGGGTATTTGCCAGGCAGGGGAGGGCACGGGGGCATCCAGGCAATCAAGGCACGTGAGAAGAGGCGTAAGACCCCACTGACTCATCTAACAGATATTTATCAAACGCTACCTATGAACTTGGCACAGCGTTAAGTACATGGATGCGGCAGTTGAGGACACTGACGGGGTTTTTGCCTTCAGTGAGCTAACATTCTAATCGAGGAGATGAACAGGAAACCCAGTAAACAAGTCTATAAATCAAAGAGCTATGGAGAAAACACAGTGGCTCCGATGTCTGGAGTGAGGCTGGGGATGGCTCGCCCAGAGTAGTGCGCACAGCATGAGAGGTGTAAGCAGAGCCACTGTCCCCTCGGTCGTCCATGCCGGGTTTTTCCCCGAACCTCCTCTCACCCCACTGGCTGGACTTCATCTACCACCGAGTAGACTCAAAATTTTGAGCACGCTTTCCTTCCTTCTTCCCGCAGACAGTGGCCCACAGACTCACAATCTTCCTGCGGGTGGACTGTTCTAGACCCAGACTGGGGACGAGGGAGCGGGAGGCCCATGTCTGGCTTTCAACCTGAGACACAGCTTCTGACTCCGTCGCTGTTAGCTGTCACACAGGTGCATCTTGGCCTCCATGTGCCTTATCGTGCTGAGTCTCATTTCTCTGCTGCCGCGGAACTTGGGAAGGGAAGGGCACTCTTATTAAGATAAAAGTTTTCATCCGATAAAAACCTTCCCTCCCTCAACAGACCTCAAAACTAAATTAGGAACCACTATCCTCATCTATCAAACCTGTCACCTTAATGAAAAAAATCTTTCAAATCTTTTACTTAATAGCTCCAAAGACATTGCCAGGGGTGTGTCTGAGAAGTCTGCCCCGAATGGTATAATAAGGCAAATTCAATAGCGGGAGCAAATACTGGGGGATGGGGGGAGAACAGGGACGATTTCAGCACCCGCATCAAACCCCAGGGCACCCACTTCATGGGTGGCAGCCACAAGAAGGAAGATGAGAGAATGTGAAATCTTTACATTTACCTTCTGACTGCATATCTACACGTTTTTTTACAACCACGCTAGAAAAAGAATTCCTTGAATTTATCTTTTCTCTGACGAATTCAAAAGCACTTTCCATGTGTTCGCACGCTTGATTCACAACTTCCTTATGAGACAGGATGGGACTAGAATGTTATCAGGAAGAAATATTCATGGCCTGGTTACTATCTACAGGGCTCGGTTCTGAGCATTAGGGAACTGGAAGAAAGAAAGAAGGAAAGAAAGAGAGAAAGAGAGAAAAGGAAGGAAGGAAGAAGGAAGGAAGGAAGGAAGGGAGGAAGGAAGGAAGAAAAGAAAGGAAGGAAGGAAGGAAGGAAGGAAGGAAGGAAGGAAGACAAAGATTAAGATGATTGGTTCCTGACCTTGAATGCCCTACCCTCTATCTGAAAGACTGCTCAGATCCCCAAAGCATTATGCATGAAAAAAGGAAATACAAGACACCTGTCAAATAGATGGTAAAGATTTTTAAAAATGCTCCGGGAGTTCAGGGGAAAGGAACATCTGTTGAAATCAAGAGTGATTACAATGGTTTCATGGAGGAGTTCTACATTATTATTATTATTTTTTAATATTTATTTTTGAGAGAGAGAGAGAGACACACACACAGAGCATGGGCAGGGGAGGGGCAGAGAGAGAGAGAGAGAGAGCGAGAGCGAGACACAGAATCCGAAGCAGGCTCCAGGCTCCGAGCCGTCAGCACAGAACCTGACGGGAGGCTTGAACGCATGAACTGCGAGATCATGACCCGAGCCGAAGTCAGACGCTTAACCGATGGAGCCCGCCAGGCGCCCCTCACGGGGAAGTTTATAGACAGGAAAACATCAGAGAGAGGTTAAAACCCCAGCTACACGTGCTGGAGGAACCACACTCAGAGACTGCACCTCTGGTGGAAGCTGCTAGAAAATCAGCGATGCGCCCTGGACTTCTTCGTGCAGTCCTACTGCGCCTGGCCTCCTGGCATCACACTCTACCCTGGAAAGCTCTGAGGAGCACAGTAAAAGGGTTCTCTGTTTCCCTAGATTTCCCACTCGCTCCGGTCCACTGCCCACTTTCCAGCCAGAAGCAGGACGGGGACCGTAGGCGAGCGTGAACAGCAGGGTCAGTTAGTAACAATCACGCAGTCCCGACGTGCTGAAGGAGGGGGGAGGCCGGCCCGGGTGAGGAGCGGGGGATCCAAAGGGGCATCGGGGCTGTGCTCATCCTGCCCCGGGATACGCTGGCTGCCACGGTCATTATATTTTTTCTGGCTGCACAGACATGTTGCTATGGAACCGATACTTGCCATTGCGACTTGGCCTCGAGCAAAGAAAATCACATCACTGGCAAGCGCGTTTCCCTGGATTTCCCTTAAAGGGATACCATCGACGGCACTGCTCCAGCTCGGAAACAACAACAGTATTGTTCCAGGGTCCAGCCCTCCGCATACCATGAAACGGAGCCCAGCCGCTCATGTTCTACAAGGTGTCCACGCACGTGGCACGTGGGCCTACGTGGTCCAAACCCCAAGTGTGGGGACCGGCCCCTACCCGCTTTTTAAGTAGGAAACGCATGGCTTCCATTTCTGTTCAATTTCCCTGCAACTGGTCACAGTCAACAGGCTGCAGTATTTGGGGGGATGATTTGATGCCTCCTGATTGTCAGCTTCGCGCCATTCGTGACCCCGGTGGGGACCGAGTAGCCCAAGTGGTCTGCCCCCCCCCCCAGCTTTACCGTTCTCGCTTCAGGCCTCACTAGCAGCTGCTTGCTTGCTTGCTCTCTCTCCCTCCCTCCCTCTTTCTTTCTTTTTCTTCCTTTCTCTCTCTCCCTCCCTCCCTCTTTCTTTCTTTTTCTTTCTCTCTCTCCCTCCCTCCCTCTTTCTTTCTCTCTCTCCCTCCCTCTTTCTTTTTCTTTCTTTCTCTCTCTCTCTCCCTCCCTCTTTCTTTCTTTCTTTTTCTTTCTCTCTCTCCCTCCCTCCCTCTTTCTTTTTCTTTCTTTCTCTCTCTCTCTCCCTCCCTCTTTCTTTCTTTCTTTTTCTTTCTCTCTCTCTCTCCCTCCCTCTTTCTTTCTCTCTCTCTCTTTCTTTCTTTCTTTCTTCTTCCTCTTTCTTTCTCCCTCTTTCTTTCTTTCTTTCTTTTTCTTTCTTTATCTCTTTCTTTCTTTCTTTCTTTCTTTCTTTCTTTCTTTCTTTCTTTTTCTTTCTCTCCCTCTTTTTCTTTCTTTCTTTCCTTCCTCTTTCTTTCTTTCTTTCTTTCTTTCTTTCTTTCTTTCTTTCCTTCTTTTTCTCTTTCTTTCTTCCTCTTTCTTTCTTTCCTTCTTTCTTTCTCTAAATGAAAAGTACAAAGCAGGTGTGGGATCTGGCCCTTCCCCACGTTGCTGAGGCCCTTAACTGCCATCTATCTTAGTCTTATCCATTTCTTGATCCCACAGAGACCCTTGGGTTCTCCAGGAAGCAGGGACCTCACGTCCCCACATTATATACGGTGGTGTGTGCTCTGGGGATAAAGCTGTTGGGCTTTTCTTGGGTAAGATGAGAATATGGAAACCTGCAAGTTGCGCCCCCTAACAAATACACATTCCTGCGCTCCGTGCATCTGGGGACGGGACAGGAGGGTCAGGATTAGGGTAGGAAGCAGATGATCGCCAGTGAAGTAGCAAAGCCATGTTCCCGATTCCATTAGAAATCAAACCGTCTCCGTCCCCGATACAAAGCCATCGAGTTCCTTAATGATGACCCCCGTTAGGGTGGAAAGGAAGCTCCCACTCATTACGATAAGGTGATTAAGTTGCCAAGTGGGACAAAACAATAGACACAGCTTCTCAATACTACACTTGGACCATCCCGCGCTGAGACGGAATGCTTTGGAAATACGCGCATTTGGCTCTCCGACCCCAATGAACCCGGTCCAGAGCCAGCTCTAGCACAGGCACCCTTGCAAGGACCGCAGATCAGCCCGCCTTCTGGGGTTCCGGAGGACGATCACTGTCTCACTCCTGTCTCCATCGTACTCCACAACAGCACTCTCATGTGAGAACCAGTACAACCTTTTTTTTTTTAATGACGAAATGTTTCTCCGGAAGTGTCTATGACTGCAGGTCAAATCTGTACTGCACCATCAGGAACTTGTTAGGCATTACTCTGCAGGTGCAGACAGTCTCGGGGGGTGGGGGGGGGTGCAGGTCCGCAGCTGGCCAGCAGGCACCTGCAGGTGCAGCACGGCTTCTAGCTGCAGAACAGACGCACCGCTGAGTCTGGGCTCGTGTCGTGGCACTGGGGACGCGGCGGTTTGGGAGGCGCAAAGGAAAACATCGCCTCCCAGATGAGGTCTGTGACAGGAGTGTCCCGGGTACGCCCGCCCGGCCAACCCCTCTCGGTAGTAGCCAGGGAGGATTCCTAGAAAGTTAAATAGTTAAACAGCATCCCTCTTGATAGGTGCCTTGGAGGGATATTATCAGGTCAAACCACCTGCAGCCTTGTATCCTCAGAAAGGAGATCCCAAAGACGGTGCTGTGCCGGGTGGGGTCGGGTCGGGGGCGGGCGGGGGGGAAGCAGGGGAAACCACCACGCAGCTGGGAGTCAAGTGCATCTCATCACTCCAGCTCTACCGCTGTCTGAGAAGCCCCTGGACAGAGGATACGAAGCCCTCTGGGCCTCAGTTGCCCCATCTGTGCACAGGACCTTTGCCAGATGGGCTCTAAGGTCCCATGTACTGTTCACATCCTATTATTCCCTGTCACAATACTCATGACACAGTGTGTCATATGAACAAAACGGACGGTTTCTCCTTGCCCACGGCTGTATTTCTGTGCAAGTCATGGGGGGAAAAAAGAGAGCCTTCTCTCTTAATCCTCTCTGCTAGCTGCACAAGGTAACAGTGACGAAGGTAATAATTCATAAGAGGCAAAACATGCGTGTGCCAAAAAGAAACGGCAGAAAGATAGGAGAGAGAAGCCTTCCCTTCTGAAGGCAAGAGATCTGAGCCTTTTAGTTCCAAGTGGGAGAAACTTCTAGAGAACACCTGCTATGGAGCACTTTTTCTTGGAGCATCCCAATAACCGGATAAAATCTTGATGTGAAAATATAATTAAAAATACATACACATTATGAAAGATAAAGTAAAAATATAGAAAAGAGTCAAAGGGTCACTCACCCTATGAAAACGGCAGACTGGTTTCTTTTCACCAAGAAAAAGGACTAATTTCTTTGGAAAACTGGAAGAGAAAAAGATTTTAAATGAACAACATGAAGTCTGTATTAGAGGTCAGTGCAGGTGTGCAGGCCTAGAAATTATAAAAAATCCCCGCTCCCAGCACTTGGGCACTTAGTAGGTGCATGGCAATTGTCTGATGGATGGTGGGCATCTGATAGTTTGGGCAACCACATGGATTTCGAAAACAGGAGCTTTCAATGTTTAATATGCAGAAAGTAAGCATGTGCATGATTTTTTTTTTAAGATTTATTTATTTTTCAGAGAGAGAGCACAAGCAGGGAAGGGGCAGAAAGGGAGAGAATATCCGAAGCAGGCTCTGAGCTGACAGCGGTGAGCCCGACGCGGGCCTCGAACCCATGAACTGTGAGATCATGACGTGAGCCGAAGTCGGGTGCTAAACGGACTGAGCCACCCAGGCGCCCCGTGCAAGATTCCTTTATCACAAAATGCACGAACCTCGTGACGTATATGGTGGTGCCCGGGAAACCATTTTTCAGGTGGACTGTCTGTGGTCCCACAGTGGGGCTAACTGAAAATGCCTTAATGAAGGGAACCCGTAACTGCCCTGTGCCCTCTCCCCACACCCCTTCCCCACCACAAAATGTACACCCACAACTCCGTGCACCCCCCCGCCCCGAAGTCAGTAACCCCACAGGGATCTGTAATTGGGTTCCTATGGGAATGTGGGCTTGGTCGAGAGGCACTGGAGGCCACATCTCGGGCCGACTGAGTAATCCCACGAAGAAGCCACGGCGTTTTGGGATCAAGTGTGGGAAAGAACGGAGAGGATGTGAATGTTGGAAGTGGAAGCCTGAAAGACGAAGGGAGATCAGGGGTGACTTCAACAGGCTGTGTAATCTCTGTCACATAAGGAACTCTGCTCAAGATCCAAGTTTTTACAAATTTCCAGAGACTGTTTCAAAGACGCCTTTGCAGGCTTAGGAGGGAACGTGAGGCAGAGCTGGTCTAGCTCCGAGAGTGGCAAGTTTCACATGATCCCAGAGCATTTGGGAGTAAGTCTACGAGCTGGAAGAAGCCACTGCTTGGTTCTCCTCTCTTGCCCTACAAGGAAGAGAGCGCTGTGGCCGTTCAGACAGTAGGGACAGTCTTCTCCTCAGGACACCCACGGGTGGCAGATTCCCAGACCCAGTGTCTCAGAATCTCCAAGGCGCACCTCCCAGCCACAGAGAGAGAAACCTGCCTCCTAGACTTTCAGGCTGTGCTGGGGGACGGGAGGGCTCCCCAGACCATGTGGTTCTGCCTCTGGAGAAGTTCACGGTCTACCTGAAAACACTCCAGGGTAACAACGCAAGAGCAAAAGAGGGTTCAACGCTGGTGCCATCTCTCAGCACCTTCTTTTTAAAGCAACACTTTAATAATCCGCTAACATAAATTAACCGTTTTCATCCTCACGGTGGCAAGATGTCTACAGTCAGAACCACAGGGATCAGAAAAGCTGATTTTTGGAGTCAGACCCGAGTCGGTATCTCAGGTCAGTCGCACATCAGCTGTGGGACTCAAGGCGCATACACGCTCAGGACCCTTTCTTTCCTCAGGGGCAATACTTGTACCCACCGTGTATCACGTTTCAAGCTCTTGGTGGGTGCTCGGGACGTAGAAGGCACTTGGGAAAAAGAAAACGCTTTGACGCTAGGTGACACAACACATTTCTCTGTCTGCAACAATCCAGAAGACACAGGAGAGATTTTTATAATTTCGTAATTTATCAAAATGTGAGCACCTGTATTGCATTCTCTTTCTCTGCAACCCCTCAAAATTAGATGAGACAAATGAGAGCAAAGTAGAACATTTACCGTGAACAATTAGATAATATACACGAGGAAACAGCCCAAAGGAAGCAAATCAGCAGGCCCCACTAACAATCACTATGCACATTTTGGCTCACAAGGCTCTAGGCTCTCTCCTACACTCAAGTGCACAGAATTTATTAGACGTATACTTAAATAAATAAAATTATATACATACTTATTGTTTAGTCATAGCATACTATGGTAGTATTCACATTGTTTTTCAGCCTGATAATATTTTACTTATTATATTACAAACCTCTTTTCCTATCAATAAATCCATCCCCATCATAATTCTTTTTAATTTTTCAGTTTAAAAATGTTATTTCTTTCAAAGCAGGCTTCACGCCCGGTGTGGCGCCCAATGTGGGGCTCAGACTCACAACCCTGAGATCGACACCTGAACTGAGATCAAGTGTCATATGCTTAACTGACTGAGCCACCCAGGCGTCCCACCATCAAAATTCTTTTTTTTTTTTTTTTTAATTTTTTTTCAACGTTTATTTATTTTTGGGACAGAGAGAGACAGAGCATGAACGGGGGAGGGGCAGACAGAGAGGGAGACACAGAATCGGAAACAGGCTCCAGGCTCCGAGCCATCAGCCCAGAGCCCGCCGCGGGGCTCGAACTCACGGACCGCGAGATCGTGACCTGGCTGAAGTCGGATGCTTAACCGACTGCGCCACCCAGGCGCCCCATCAAAATTCTTAAACTACAAGAGCAGCGCGTGGAAAGAATGAACCACTCGATAAACAGGGGCTAAATGTACAGTCTACCAAAGTGCCCCACATTTATGAGAAATGTGGTACAGAGTCTACCAAAGTGCCCCACATTTATGAGAAATGTGGTACCACGTGTGGTAGCACATGGTTCTTTCCTTTGACATTTTTGTCAAGATACAGAAAAAGCAGAGAATATAAACACCAGAGGTCTTCACGAAAAATTGTTTGGGTTTGAGTGGGTGTCCCTTAGAAGACTACAAACCGGCCCTAACACCACAGGGAATAATATCACAAAGGACAGCATTCGGTGAGTTTCCAATCTACTGGAAGGGGACAACACTTCAAAGCCCGGGGCCAATGATGGATAGAGGTGTCTACTCCAGCTACAAAATCGTAAGTGTGTCCTGTTTCAGTGTGATGACGGTAAAGTTACTTCATGACAGAAAGGTAAACTGAACATTGTAGATCCTTGAGTGGATCTGGGCTTAAAAATCATCACCGCGTTACATAAACTTCAAAACCTGAAAAACAATCAGAATTTACCATGTTTAGAAAACGTCTAGAGGTGGAGTGTTTGTGCAGCCTCCATATTTGTAATCTAGCTTCCTTCTTGAAGGGAATGGTTGAGTTGCTAAAGCATACGTGATACGGTTTTGCTCGAGTTGCACGACACATCCTCGTCCCTGATTGAGAAAATCGTGCCATACCTCGAAATGCGACGGACTGGCAAAATTGTAGGAAAATCCTGCTTTTGAGGGGAGGCTCGGGAGTGGACGTATCCCCACAACCGGCAAAGAGCACGGGTGCTAATTCCTCCTCCAGTCGTTAACGTAATCAACCCTTCTAAGGATTGCCAGCCCTGCCGGGACAAGCAGGCAGGACGTGGGGGACTGGCAGGGAGCAGCAGAGAAAGACAGGACTTAACTGTGGCAGCAGAGGAATGCCAGCTCTGACACCAACTGGGAAATCCCAGAGAGACCAAACGTGAAGAAACAAAGAAGAGAGACATCACCGTCTGACTTCTGAAACAGCCAATGAACAGGCGCGAGGCCACTTTGCATTCTACCTTCCAACCAAAGTTCCCCAAACTTCACCCATCCCCTGTCCAGCTGATGCAATTTTTAGGGGAAGTGACCGTCTGTGAAGGACTCATGCTCTTGGAAGAGACTTCTACTGTTCTGTCTTGACCACACAAAGAGTCAACATTAGGAGATAAGAACACAGATCTTAAATTTTAGCCCTGGATGGAATCTGAAAAACATCTCCTCCGCTACTCACACTAGGGCCTTTCTAGCACAGAGTATGGGCTGTGTGACTCTTAACAGATCTCCTTTGATGGCAAAATTCAGGAGCCAGTGAGCTGTCCCTAGATCTGACAGTGAACGTCTTATAAGAACAGAGGTTTCGCTTTGCTTAACTCTTTTGTGGTCTCTGCTTTCTCCATGAGAAAGAACCAGAGGGCCGGGCCACGTTGTATGCTATGCTGTGTCTCCAAGGCTAAATGATGCACGTTCTTAAATTTGCTTTCAAAGGGTCCTTCCTATCTTCTGATGGTGCACGTGGGGTGGCCCAATACTCATTCTGTATCTCAGACCTGTAGAGACATGGAAAATTGTGCCTTAAATTCTAACATCTTCGTCCAACTGCATACCTCTGGCAATGACGATCTAGCCAGGAAAACTGTGCTAATACTCTATGTCCCGCACGTACAATCTATTTTTGGACTACTGACTTTGGAAATGCGTATCTTCTCATTGTACGATCATGTAGCATCATCCTAGGCAATCACACTGGATTCCTAAATATTAGCTACAAGCACGTACTGAGTGTCCTGGCACCACGCATGTGGATTTTTATAAGAAAAGCTGCAGTAAAATAGCATTCTGTGCAACACACACCAAAGAGCACTTACTTTCACCAAATAAGCAGAAACTCCTTTTTCGGGTTGTTGTGGTTGTTTTTAATGTTTATTTATTTTTGAGAGAGACAGATCATGAGCAGGGGAGGGGCAGAGAGAGGGGGGGCGGGGAGACACAGAAAGCAAAGCAGGCTCCAGGCTCTGAGCTGTCAGCACAGAGCCCGACGCGGGGCTCGAACTCATGGACTGGGAGATCATGACCTGAGCCGAAGTTGGACACTGAACCGCCTGAGCCACCCGGGCGCCCCTCAGGTTGTTTAATGGAGGCAGCAAGCAAGGATGCCCGAACAAAAGTTATCCAGGGCGTGCGGTGGTACGCAGTGCTTTAGTCGCCCAACAGGTGCCAGGCAAGCATTCTCCAGGCAGAACAGCAGGACCAAAGTGCTGACAGTTGCAGCGACACAAAATGTAGCCTTGGCAAGTTGGTCTAACAATTACTTTGCATCATTCTGATTATGAGCCACAAGCATGCAATCAACAGCACAGAGACGATCTTAAATGATCTCCATCAGCATTTTACTTTACTTATCAAAGCGTGGCAGATGGAACACACTCTCATCTGACCTCAACGCAATGTTAATGACCCAGACACAAAGAATGCCAAGGAACAACGGCGGTGCGAGAGCACTGGCCTTGCTGGGGGCCATTGGTTACAATAGATGCACTTTATTTCGTTCAGTTTTTCCATTTATTACCTCACCGTAGAAAAAGTAATATTTGTGCGTTTCTCATCTGGTAAATTTATCCACAGTCTAACTCAACGTAAAGATTTAAGTAAGTTTACAGATTCCTCCAGACTGAATATTGTGTGTCATGCATCGCTCTACAAGGAGCACATCCCGTATTCCAAAATGCATTTTGTGGGTACACATCTCCCCCACTAAACTGCAGCCCAGCTCCGAGAGCCTGGAATTTACATCATTTATTTCTGTTTTCCCTACACCTAGCCCAGTGCCTGGCATATAAAATACGCAGAAATGAATGACTTCTCACCGGGCCATAAACAAGAAGGCATGCACGAATGACACCAAGTTGTGCTGAGAAGTCCCTAGAACTTCAAGGGGCAAGATCTGAATTGCAGAACTTATCTTCACATTGGAATGGTAAATACATACGAAGAAATATAGTGGGGATCTGCTCTTGGGAAGTAAAAATATACAAATATCAAAACAAAAACATACCCTTCTACCGAGGGAAGAAAATCATTTGCAAAACGGCCCTCCCACTAGATCTAACCTCAACAGCAAAGCCTATAACAGAAGAGGGGGATAGTATCTGGGGATTGGTTTTCAAGAAGAGTAATTATAATCACAATAGGTTGGAGTACCAGCTCTTGGAGAGAAATACTGATTGCTAGATTATGGGGGAGATTTTTCCTTCTCAAAAAGTAAAGAAAAAGGACCACAAAGTTCTTAATATATCAGCACTATTACAACTAATGCCTATCACTTCACCGACACATTTCAGTTGGGGCGGTAAGATTCCATGAAATGGGACAGAGATTATGTATTTGCCTTTATTAAAAAAATTTTTTTTTCTGGGGCGCCTGGGTGGCGCAGTCGGGTAAGCGTCCGACTTCAGCCAGGTCACGATCTCGCGGTCCGTGAGTTCGAGCCTCGCGGCGGGCTCTGGGCTGATGGCTCGGAGCCTGGAGCCTGTTTCCGATTCTGTGTCTCCCTCTCTCTCTGCCCCTTGCCCGTTCATGCTCTGTCTCTCTCTGTCCCAAAAATAAATAAACGTTAAAAAAATTTAAAAAAAAAAAATTTTTTTTCTATGTTTATTTTTGAGAGAGAGAGACACACACACACACACACACACACACACACACACACACACACAGAATCCGAAGCAGGCTCCAGGCTCTGATCTGTCAGCACAGAGCCGGATGCGGGACTCAAACTCATGAACTGCGAGATCATGAGCTGAGCCGAAGTCAGATGCCCAAAAGACTGAGACACCCAAGCACTCCTATATTTTGCCTTTAGATAAATATCATATCTGCAATAAAATGTGACATCTCGCCAGGTGCATCCATTATCGGGATCCTATTTGGATTATACAAATGACTGCCCTCCCAACCACTGTGTATAAGAAAAGGTTTTCAGGTAGATGCTACTCCCAGCCTGATGGTTTCTTGGGTATCTGTGTTTGTGAGGGTGTGTGTGTGGTGGTGTGTGTGTGTGGGGGGGGATTTTCTAGTGGTCTCAAAGGATATTATATACAATGTAATAAAGTAATATATACAATATCTTTTAAAAAAGGTTTTTTTAATGTTTTATTTATTTTTGAGAGAGAGAGAGACAGAGTATGAGTGGGGGAAGGGCAGAGGGAGAGGGAGACACAGAATCTGAAGCAGGTTCCAGGCTCCCAGCTGTCGGCACAGAGCCTGACATGGGACTCGAACCCACGAACCGTGAGATCATGACCTGAGCTGAAGCTGACGCTTAATGACCCAGGCACCCCTCTATACAATATCTTATACCCAATGTTTACTGTTCTTGAATTGCCAAAACACACTACGTAGACTTTTCAAAGGCAGTGTCCATATACCTGAACGATTCTTCGAGCAGTTAGTGTAAGTTTATTGTAAGCAACGCCAAAAGGCTAAACAGAAGACGAAATAAAGTCAGCAGGCAGCAGGATCTCAAAATTCCGGAGCCGGCAGTCACTGCCTTAGCAAAGCCGCCCCTCTGACTTGGGGGGAGGGAGCAAGAGAAGCCGATGCTATTTTTAGGGTGAAAGGCGGCATGTTTCTCATGCTCTACACTTTAGGGCCCTGTCCGGGCTGCAGCCTCGGTCACTGAGTTAGAGACCAAGGCTCCTTCACCAAAGTTCAATATGAATAGGACCTGGCAAGGGGGAAAGGGAAGAGTTAGATACTCCGGCTTTCAAATGTGCTGCCTGTGGCAGGGACGTTTCAGGCACATCGGGCAGTGGCACAGGAGGTGCCCCGATCAAATCACAAAGGCCTTAAGGACACAATTTTGGGACACATATAGCTGGAGTTCAGGAAATACTTTAAAAGCTGTAATACTCGTATCTATGTGATCTTTATAGTTTTCAAAGTGCTCACTATAGAATGAAAACGCAGTGTCAACATCTCTGTATCATAGACAGGACGTTTAACATGGACCTTTCAAGTGTCGACAACAGCCAAGGGCTGGCAAACTTTTTCAGGAAACGGCCAGGTAGCAAATGTTTCAGGGCCCGATGATCTCCATCGCGACCACTCAGCTCCGCCCACTGCGACACGGCAGAAGCCACAGACAATAGGATCCCGATGGGCGTGGCTGTGTTGCAATAAAAACTTTATTTACAAAAACGGGTACAGGTGGGAATTGGCCCACAGGCCAGGGTTTGTCAACCCCTGGTCCAGAATATCATGATGCTGGGAAATGGTAAGACCTCATCTCTGCTTCTCCTCTTCCTCAAAATAGATTGTGTTTTCGTTTATGTGAACATTAACAAAGGGAACGTCACTCAAGTGGACTTGGGAGACTAGAAGGGGAGCTGTACTACTCAACATCAATCGTAGGAAAATTGTCCATTACAGACCCCAAGGCGAGAATCAGCAGCAGGAAAGAATCAACAATCACGGGTCCCACCAGGGGAA
This sequence comes from Prionailurus bengalensis, assembly GCF_016509475.1. Lineage (NCBI taxonomy): Eukaryota > Metazoa > Chordata > Mammalia > Carnivora > Felidae > Prionailurus > Prionailurus bengalensis. The sequence continues at coordinate 12,655,012 of NC_057349.1, read as the reverse complement.
GATGCACCTCACAGCTCTGGCTAGCACTCAACCACCCCTCGAACACTCAGCCAGTGAGAAACGCTCATGACCTTGAACTCGTGCTCTTCTCCAATAGATTTTCATCCCAAACAACTCCTCCCAACGTCCTCCTGTTCCATAAAATAACGTCCCTTTCTTTTGTGTGCTGGACTTGCCCATGGTTTGGCCGTAGCTTCCATGCCCCCAACAGCTGCTCTTTGCTATTTCCAATAAACCCATTTTTGCCAACAAAGAACTGAAAGTTTTATTTTTAAGGTGAATACCTCAGCACAAAGTTAGATGGCAATAACATCCAGTAGTCAAAAGCTGTGAATGACTTAGGTTGGCGGTATCCACCGTTAGACTTCCCCCACAATAAGCAGCAAGGGCAAATTTTTTCAGTATGAGGTGGAGTTTTACAGACCGGCAAGTCTCCGTGCATTATCCCTGCATTAACGTACGTGCAAATAGAATAGGCTGTCCCACAGAACGTCAGATAAATGTCTAGTAGCCTCTTGAAGTAGTGTACTATCCAGGTAATCAAGACGAGAGCTGTGCAACCACAAAAAACAAACAACCTGATTAAAAACTGGGCAAAGGAATTGAATGGACATTCCTCCCCAGAAGACATACAAACGGCCAACCGGCACATGAAAAGCTGCTCGATATCTCTCGTCCTTAGGCGAGTGCAGATCAAACCCACAATGAGACCATTCACACCCCAGGAGGATGGCTATACACATGACAACAACAAACACAAAGCAATGAAAACAGAAGACAACACGTGTTGGCCAGGATGTGGAAAAATCGTAACCCTCGCGCACGGCCGGTGAGAACGAGAAATGGTGCACTGGCTGTGCAAAACAGGATGGAGGTCCTTCCAAAAATTCAGCGCGGAATTACCACACGGTCCAGCAATCCCACTTCTGGATGTGTGCCCGAAAGGTGTGCAAGCTGGGGGTTGAACACCTGTTTGCGTATACCCAGGTTTACGGCAGCACGATGCACAAAACCCACAAGGCAGAAGCAGCGGCTCAAGTGTGAATAAAGAAAACATGGTAGATAATTCAACGGAATACTATTCAGCCTTAAATAGGCCAGAAACTCTGACACGGGCCACAACATGCACAAACCCCGAGGACGTTTGCTGAGTGAAATGAGCCAGCCACAAAAAGACAAACACTGCATGATTCCACCTGTATGCGGTACCCAGAATAGTAAAAGCCATAGAGATAAAAAGTGGAGCAGGGGATGCCTGGAGGTGGTGGCGGGAGGGGTGAATGGGGATTTACTGCTTAATGAGTCCAGAGTTTCAGTTTGGGAAGATGAAAAGCATTCTGGAGATAGATGGAGGGGGACAGCTGCACAACAGTGTGAATGTACTTGATGGCCATGAACTGCTACTTAAAAATAGTAAATTCTAGGGGCGCCTGGGTGGCTCAGTCGGTGAAGCGTCCGACTTCGGCTCAGGTGAGGATCTCGCAGTCCGTGAGTTCGAGCCCCGCGTCGGGCTCTGTACTGACCACTCAGAGCCTGGAACCTGCTTCGGATTCTGTGTGTCCCTCTCTCTGTCCCACCCCTGCTGGCATTCTCCCTCTCTCTCGCTCTCTCTCTTAAAAATAAATATGAAAAAAAACAGAAAATTCGATGTTACATACATTTTCTCACAATTAAAAAAAAGAAAAAAACAACTTTGTGAGCACTTGGCCCTCCATGGGAGCTTTTCAAATGATCTCTTTGGACCAGGAAAACCCAAAGACAGCCAAGTGAGCCTTGCCTGAGATGGCTGGATGATGGCAGGCCGCTAAGGAACTTGAGGGTTCTCGGAAATCAGTTAAAATGTGAGGGCCTTCACATCTAGGAATCATTTGGACCAAAAGAGAATATGAGGGCTTCTGTGATTCAGGGGAACTCCGCACGGATTTGTGATATGGGCAGGATTCATGCAATATTCTGAGTGCCATATCCCCAGAGACGCGACTCGACAGTGGGTCAGGAGGAGGGTCGATTACAGGCAGGAGTAAAAGTTAGGGACGGAAGGCCACAGGGAAGGGCAAAGAAAGGTAAAAGAAATCCCTGTAATGAAGGCAAAGCAACCCCATCTTTTATGAGAACAGTGAAAAACTCACAACCTCCAGGTAAGAGGAAGTCTCTGTCTCCATCCCTAACCTCGCTCTCCTTGGTCACACATGTGTGACCACCTTTCACGGACTGGCATGAAATGTAAGCTCTTCTGAGTCTAATTCTGCAGAACACTTAATACCGCATAGCACGCCTAAGAGGTGACCTCATGAAAACTATCTTTATTTCACGTTATTCCAGGATTACTCAGGTGTCATCCTTGCAAAAGTCAAGCTAACACGGGGCTGCATTACCTGCGCCAGTCATGAGGCCGAGTCATGGTTTCTCAGCCAGAGGAAGATGAAACCACTTCTTCCCACAGTTTCGATGCGAAGTAGGAAGATACCTCCAAGCTAGCCCAGCCCTAAGAGAGGAGAAAAGTCTGGCAGCCACGTTGTTGATACACGACATTAGTGACTACCCTTAGGTGAGGACGACTCTTCCCACACTACACAAACCAGATAGAAGGCTGTGTCATTTCCAGCTCAGTTATGCAGAATGACCATGAGAGTGTCCATATACCTCAACTACCCACAACGTTTTCTGGTGACCAGAGTTTTAACCAACCTGTAGTAGAACAGAGTTTTCATCGGAGGGCACACATCTCTATTAGAACCATTTTTACAGTCCTTGTCAGGGAATTCAAAGCAGGAAACAGAAACGTGTATATGCAAAAAAAAAAAAAAAAAGAAAAAAGAAAAAAAAAAAAAAGAAAAAAAAAGACATGCAGGGTAAGGGTTTATGCCAGATGTTTAGACAGCTAAAGCCAGTAACGTGCAGAAAAATGTTCAATAACTAGCTGGAGGGGACAGAAGAGCCGTGATCTGTAGTGTTTGCAGGTATCTGTAGTCTAAACATTCCTACCACGGCCGATTTTAAGCATGCAATATAATGCCCACCTGCTCTCAAAATTCCTCAAAACCTAAGAGTTGGCTTGTGAGCGGCAGCATGAACTGGCTCCAACACACCACTGGCTGAAACCCGTTTCCCTCATCCCGCCAAGATCCATAAACCCCGTTTCGTATCTAAAATAACCACCCCCCACCAAGCTAAAGTCCATCATTAATCACGCCTCTTTCCATCTACCAAAAGATATCTGTTCTCACCGCCACATCTTTTTCTTTTCTTTTGTTTTTTAAGTCTCCTCCTCTGGAATAAAGCTCACTCAAGTCCAATCTTATGTAGGGAGGCTTCTTCAACTGCTCTGAGACAGCACTGGCTCTTGTCTATTTGGAATTTCTACAGCGCTTACGGTCTACTGTCCTCTCACTGGATTCTAGGAGGCCGGGTTCCATGAGGGCAGGGGACGTTCTCACAGTGCTAACTAAGCACAGCGCAGGGTCTGACCCGGCCTGAACTGAATGCAACCCGCTGGCATGACTGGTGGGGCCGACTATCCAGGCAGTTCCGGTGAGCTAGCTCACCAGCTGCTCACCCGTGTGCAAGCCAAACTCTCACAAAAGGAGGCAGGGAACGAATACTTGTTGAGCGTTAAAATTTCTCCAAGCCCGGGTACCCGGAACTTGGTTCCCAACACCATTCCTCAATCAAAGGAATCGGGGCTAACTGGAGAAATGGCCGATTCCAAGATGGTGGCAGGGAACAGTCAAGGTGAGCATGAAGATGTTCAGAAACAAAAACACAAAGGGTATCAAAGGGAGACAGGAGACAGAATCCCTCATGTTCTTGAAAGAGCTGCCAATGCCCCAAACTCGCGCAACTGGCCCAACAAAGCACACAGCGTTGTACTAGATCATAACCTGAAGTAGAAAACAAACGCCCACGAGTTCATACTGATAAAGAAATGACTGAATAAATAAGACACCAGTCTCCTTGGTGTGGGTTCTTTCCCAAGATGGGGGCGTGCGTGAAAAGAGTAACTTTAGAATGTCGAAACCTGACAAACACCACCTCAGCTGGGCGAGATCAAGCACCAGGTGATCATGGGAAGTCACGCTGAGGGTAGGCGCCCTTGACGTCTACGCTCTGTAGACGGCGATGTCCCAACTCTGAGAAATGCTCATCAGTCATTTTGTAGAATGCCCCTCAAGTGGGGTTTTTCTAATCATAACAAAAACATAGGAAAAACCCCATTTGAGGGGCATTCCAGAAAACGACCGATTGGCACTCCTCAGAATTGTCAAGGTCATCAAAAACAAGTCAGAGAAACTGTCACGTTCAGCGGAGCCGAAGGAGACACGATGGGGAATGCACTGTGGTTTCCTGAAGGGATCCTAGCACAGAAAAGGGACGTCAGGTGAAAATTACGGAAATGTGAATGAAATAGGGACGACTGACTTACTATGACGACGACGACTATCACTAACGAACTGCACTCTTGTCAAGTGACTTACATGGATTATTTTGCTTAATCCCCACAATGCTGTTAAATGGCTCCACTCCCCTTTTACAGAGGACGACAACCTCGCTCTAACTATCCACCCCAAGGTAACAGAGTTAGTCACTCGTGGAACTCAAGGTGAAACTCACAATGAATTCTTCTACGACTTTCAGAAGTTTGAACTTCATGAATCTTCACAACAGCCCCATAAAGCCAGGTAGCTGGCTTTTTTTACGCGAGAGGAAACCTTACGAGGAGGATGCTGGGTGAGTTACTCAGGGTGGCACAGCCCCTACGTGGCACAACCAGAATCCAAATGACAAGGGACTTGCATCCTAAGGACCCAAAACAACACACGTGGTATCTCCGTTAAGAACCTGCCTTGCAGCATCGGCCTCACGATGCGCTATTGAAATAAAAGATAACGGTAACCACAGCAAACACTGAAGAAAGAGTATATAGTATGTGCCGGTTACTTTACAGCTTCGCCCTCCCAACAACCCAGAGAGATAGGTTCTATTATGATCCCCATTGTACAGATGGGAACACTGAGGCACAAGGAGGTGAAATCAGGTGAATAGATGGGTACTAAGTGTACAACTCTTTCAACTTCTCTGGATGTTTCAAATTATGTTTAAAGGAGCCTCTCGTGAACCATTGTGCCTGGTCATCATAAAAAGGCTTCTCAGGGATTGTTTATTTGACCCAAATTTATACGTATCTGATTATTTTTTTTGGCATCCCACTTTTTAAAAATTAGTTTCCTGATTTCTCCTTTTAACTTCTTTTACCTGAAAGCTTCCTCCCACCCACCCCGCAGTGAGAGACGTACATCTTGCCAATGTGCTGTAATTAGGCTGTTAAGTAACCGACTTGAGGCCAATGTTCATTCATTAGGGAAAAAAGAAAAAAAAAAAGCCATACGTAACACGAGTTCTAGGCTCTGCAGAGCGTTAAACTTCACACGGACCCTCCAATCATCTTCGGGGCTTGGATGAATTTCAACACTGTCCTTATCATAGACCAAAAAAATACATCATTGTTGTTGCAGTCGGTAAACATCTCAGTTAAGTGGCACGTTTATCATGCATTTATTTCTTTCACCATTTGCATGAAGTTGCTCATTTACTCACTCTACCTGCGATTCGTACTTGGGCCTCAGCTACCTGAGGACCTCTTCTTGGTTTGCTTCACATGAGGTTTTTCTGGAGATAGGAGTCAATGAAATGATTTAGAAAAAAAAAAAAAAGTGCCTCTTCCGATTCCAATATCAGATTGTTACTATCTTTTGTAAAAGTTAAAATCTGTTCCGGATCGTTTTAGGTGTGCACGGTCCTGAGTTCAGACGCGTGGCCAATTCATCAGTGCTGACAAATGTTAAGACTGCCCGGGGTTTTGTCTTGCTTTCCCACCCCGCAAATCAACAGCTTCCCCCTACGGCCCCAAGAAAGGAGCGTTTCCGTTCTGCCGGGCGAGGCCACCACGGGCCAGCACCAGCTCTCTGCTGACCTCAGAGAAGGGCTCCGAGTGCAAGAGTAGCTGTGGCTCGGAAACACGCTCCCATCGGAAAAGAAGCATGGTCCGGGCCCCAAACAGACTCTGCTGGCAGAGAAAGTCTCACTTCTCAGGAGGCATGTGCACTTCTCAGTCTGCCAACCTGATCGTGGTGAGCTGTAGGCAGCTGCACAAACCGGCCAGATGGGTGCATTTGGTGAAAGCCCTTTGAAGTCATTACATTCCTCTGATCTGCACACGAAATATGCCCACCGGGGACAAGAATTCCCTGCTTTCTCTGCACCTCCACGACCCGGACTCCCCATGACAGTGAGAAGCTCGAAGTGCTCAGGGTACCAACTTCGGAGCCAACGCCGGCGGGGGGGCCTGGAGGCCTTGGACAAACTTCTTAACCTCAGCGTGCTCAGACACAGAAGTTGCAAAACAACGGTTAAAGGGTTAATATGTTGACCAGCACTCCACAAGGATACTGGCACAAAGTTAAGTACTGTACCGGCATTTGCTATTAGAGACAAACGTCCAAACAGTTCACTGTTATCAGTGATTCCAAAGTAATGAACCCGACCACCCCCCCACCCACCCCCCACCCCCCGCCTCACTGTCCTTCACCTGCCCACCCATCCAGGGTCGGCTCATTTAAGACCCGCACCGATTCCAATGTCATAAGGCCTGGTCACCCAGGGCAGCGGTAGCAGCAGACAGAAACCCTTATTTGCAAGACTAATGTGCTTCTCCAGATGAAATGTATAGCTAACTGTGCAGTCCACTTCTCCTTTTCTTAATAAGGGTTTTTCACATGCAGATTTTATCATCATGCTTACTTCCTCTCTTTTCTTGTAGTATTAAACATCTTTTCCCTTTCAGCTCTGTCCCACCCTACTGTTGAATTTTAAAAAAGGAAAGAAAAAGCAAACCAGCCAACTAGCTCGGAGGCCTCAGTATTTTGCTCTCAACTTCACACTGCTGATAATACACGCTGCCGTGGCAGTTTAACGGAGAATTGGGATCTGATGAGAAAAGATGAGAGAGGGACGCAGATCAAGGAACTCCCGAAAACCAGCCCCAAATAGTGTCACCAAGGCCTGGTGGCCTCCGAGCTTATTAAACAGACCGCCTCTCACTAAGGGGCATGCAATTCGCCTGCAGTCCTTGCTTTAAAACTATTAGGTCACCCTCACACCGGATTACCTTTAAACAAGGACATTCTGTAACCAGGGATCCACCTAGGTGGCTTAGTCATCCGATGGGCCTCAAGGTCACCGGCTTGAGTAACAGGATGAGAATGACCTCATTCACCCACTATAGAGCCGTTATGTCACCAATCAATACGGGAGGCCTCTGAACATCACCAACAAAGACTTCTCGAGGGAGCACCTTGCACACATCAGAAGCAAATTGCACCCTTAAAGGCAGATGACACACAGAACACAGAAAGACCCGTTCCGCAAAGCAACAGCCTTTGTTTGGTTTGGGAGAAGCAGCACTCCAGCCCCGGAAACAGGGAGAGAGAAGAGAGAATCCGTACAACAGAAACAGAGCGCTGTCTGCACTCTCTCTCTGACGTGACATTTCCCCCCACTTTCCCTCTTGAACACAGGATGCATCTTCTGGGGTCTCACCAGGCAGGAGGGAAGACAAAAACGGAGGTATAATTACTGGGGGCTGTGATGCGGGGGACCAAGAAACAGCAGCCCTCCGCCAAGAACCGATCCCACAATGCACTGGCGGAGAAACCAGTCACGCTGACCGTCACAGACACTGGAGACGGCTTGCTCTGTCATTGTTCGATTTAATTTACAAACGTTAACTCATCTGGCCCTCCCATCAACCCGCGGCAATAGGTGCTATTATCGTTCCCATTGCACAGACGGGGAACACTGAGGCACGAGGAAGTGAAGCAAGGTGCCTAAAATGTCACACAGGCCGCAGAGTCACCAACAGCAGCAACAGGCACCAGGGGAAGTTACTTTTGTGGGTTTTTGCACGTGCTCCATCCTTTTTGTGAATAACTATCCCACATATTTAATCCCGAAATGCTCTCCTGTCAGAGAGAGAGGTGTTCGACCTATCTCCGTGGAATGAAGGTGGGAGTAACTGACTCTAATTAGTCCTTAAATCACTCCGTGAGGCAGACCGAGGGCATACAAGTAACCTCGGCCTCAGGTAAGAAAAAGGAAGTGCAGGGAATCCAAAGGACTTGTCTTGGGCCACATGGCTTTATTTCTGACTTTTTTTCATACCGCTTTAAATACGAGCTCTTGCGCGACTTACCGGCGGTTCTTGGGTCTTCCAAAGCTGCGAAAGGTTTTGAAGAACGCAAAATCTTTTTGCCTACACTCAGAACAGAACGGAGGTGAAGGAGGCGCTAGTCTGGTGGACGGAGGCTGGGGCCGGCCCCCCAGCCCACGGGGCTCCGCGGAGTGTAGCCGGAGAAGCAGCATGGCCCGCACCACTGCCAGCACCCCGGCCCCAGCAAAGCACAGGAGCAGACGGGACTCTGCCCCAAGCCCCCTGGATCTTGGGCGGAGGACGACCAACCATTCCAAGTCCCATGGGTAGAGGACGGCATTCTCTCTCCCTCCTACCCGGTTCTCCTCCCTCTCAATAGACATGGGGCTCAGAGACACCCTTTCCTGGCCTCCTTTCTCGCGCACCTCTTTGCGTTTCCTTCTTTGGGGCTGTTCTGTATCTGTTCCCTTTTCGGTCTTGGGGGTTTCCCCGGCTGATCACTGGAAACGGGGCAACCTCTTGTGACCTACTTTTTCATCACCAACCGGAGCAGAGGAGGGCCGGCTGTGCTCGGGGACCTTTCTGGGTCTCTCTAGGCCTGGGCACCGTGGATGAAGTCTGGGATTCTTCGAAGTGGGAGACTTGACCCCAACAGCGGTGGCCAAGCCGGTCGGGGGGAGGGCGCAGTTTCACAAGGACGGGACTGCAGGCAAATCTGTGTCCTGTCGCCCTGCATCTCAGTAGGCAGAAGGCGCTGGGCATCACGGATCATCAGAGCCCGAGGGCACCTCTGTGCCTTCAGTCCAGCTTCCGCAGTCGACAAACAGGGAAGCTGTGTCCCACCCACACTGGGCGACTTAGCTCAGGGTCTGCAATCGGCACGGGTTGAACGAGGGATTTCTGACCTCCTGCCCCTGAGCACCCGAAACCATAAAGGGCAAACGTAGGGCGTGAACAGAAGGACCTTCGTGAGATGCCAAATGATGCAAGATGGTAAGATGCTCAGGTTCCGGATTCATATACGCATCTGTGTAAACTTCTCTCTCAAGGCCCTTTATGGAAAATAAAATACATCCTACTGCCCAGAATCACCCGAAGGCTTACCAAGTGTTTTAAGGCCCTCTGATGCAAAGTGCAACACCGAGAGATTAAAAAAAAAAAGATAACCCTTTCCCGGCTGCCCACGTCTCTCTGGAACGTGTGATGGGTGAATGGGGAAGAGACCCGAGAGGCGCCCAGGCCTCCCAGGGGCCCCCTGCTTCTGCCTGAATGTGAGACACAGCCGCCCGATCATTAGCATACCAGATTTGCATTCACTCCAGATGAGATTTCATCACCGCATCATATTTATTCATCCCTTAATATAAATCCAAATTGCTCTCTCCAAATAGCAGAGAGCACTGTGCTTCGGTAAGGGGAAAGCGAAAAATGATCGCGGTAAGAGATACACAGCGTTTTCTCCTCCTCTCCCTCCCCCGTGCTGTGCCCTTCCCTGCCTCATCCCAGGGCTCAGAAGACACGCCTCGGTCTTTGGTTGTCTCACGGTAGAGGGGCTCTCGGCGAAGGGAAAATACGGTAGCCCTCAGCCCTCCCAAATACTGTGGGAGCCCCTCGTCAGTCCCAGTGGAGGTGAGCCCCGGTGCCCTCCCAGCAGCCAAATGTAACTCTCTAGCAGACCAAAGGCTACAACCTCTTAAGGAAGACAATCTTGGGGCGCTTGGGGGGCTCAGTCGGTTAAGCGTCCGACTCTTGATTTCAACTCAGGCCATGATCTCACAGTTCGTGGGATCAAGCCCTGCCTCGGGCTCTGCACTGACAGTAGGGAGCCTGCTTGGGATTCTCTCTCTCCCTCTCCCTCTCTGCCCTTACCTGCTCTCTCTCTCAAAATAAGTACATAAACTTAAAAAAATAAACAAAGAAGACAATCATGTGTCTGAACCTGGAAAAGTCTGCTTGGAAATAAAGAACTGTTTTTTTTTTTTTAACAGAAGTGAGGCATTAACATAGGATGTCCACAAATGGCCTTTGGGAATGCCAGCACACAGAGTTCAGGAAATGAAGGAGACACAAAGCACACAGGGCCACATTGCTTTCTGCTTGTCCCTTTCGACCGTGGCCACCACCTCCTTCTGCCGGGGAAGTGGCATATCACGGGAACACTGCTTTGCCTGAGAAGAAATTTATGGTGCCTTGTCTTGTGAAGGGACAATTAGTAGCATTATCTAGAAGGGTACATTCTAGGGGCACCTGGGTGGCTCAGTCAGTTGAGCGTCCGACTTCGGCTCAGGTCATGATCTCACAGTTCGTGAGTTCAAGCCCCGCGTCGGGCTCTGTGCTGCCGGCTCAGAGCCTGGAGCCTGCTTCGGATTCCGTGTCTCCCTCTCTCTCTCTGCCCCTTCCTCACTTGCGCTCTGTCTCTCTCTGTCTCTCAAAAATAAATAAACATTAAGAAAAAAAAAAAAAACGTTAGCAGGGTACATTCCCGAGTGTTGTTTCTGATTCTTTTTAGGTGGGGACCGGACATGCACTTCCCCCATGTGCCAGCGTGTATTTTTAAAACAGTACAAATCTTAAGAGAAATCCCTCTTATCGGCCTGCGTGTATGCTAAGGGAAGGTTCGCGTAAGACTCCTTACGGGAAAGCACACTCCAAGAAAAAGACTGGCCAATTACCTGTAAACTGAACTCCTAACTGTGCCTTGAACCAGGGCATATGTGACAAATTTTATCCAGTAATTGTGTTTTCATGGGTCCTAACCACTATGATTTCACTATGATTTCTTTCTCAAGAAAGAGTCCAAGGATGGTCAGACTTCAGAGGAATTTAGACGGTTTCGAGGGTCTTCAGAAGTTCACGTTCAAGCTGAAAATGGACCCTTAAAAATTAACCCTAACTTCTGGGTCTGGGGCTAGATACCAATGACTTCCCACAGGGTAACTGAAGATACTGGGAGCTGGCTTCCCTAGCTTCCAGGACTGGAGCCAAAAGCAACAGAGGTTGTCACCCCTGAACCCTAACTCCACTACAGCATGTGAAAAACCTCACAAAATACAACGTCCTGACCAAGAATTCCTCTTCATGACGGGCCTGAAATATTCAAGACGTTCAGGGAAACATTAGGGAATTGGACCGCGAGTTAGGAAATTCCAGTCCCGGGTCTGCCACCAGCTCGCGGCTGGGCCTGAGCAAGTCCCAGAACCTCTCCGGGCCTCCGCGTGGAGGTCAGCAAAGCCAGGGAGTTCACGGATTTCTAAAGTCACCCGCATTCTCTGAGCCTCTGCTTCCAAGCTTCTTGTCTTTCCCTTTGCCAGCAGGGACCGAGAGTGTTAGAAAGGTTGTGCCTCTGACCCCAGAGGAATGTGACAAGGGCCTTCCTTGCATTGTTCCCACAGTGACCAGCGCCAGCTGTCCAGGCAGGCCGGCCAAGTTATGGCGCACGACTGGGGCCGCTGTGTGGACTCCCCCCACCCTCCAGGCCTCCCCACTTCCTCGGGGCCCTCGTCTGCAGGTGGGCACCCTCCCCGGAACACAACAATGGGTCTGTGATCTTTAATAAACAACAGTTGAGGGTTTAAAATCTGGAGTGCAGCCATGATGGCCTGAGGCTCCCCCTGATCTCAGCGGGAGGGGTGCAGGTAAGTCTTTGCTTCTCCACATCTCCGAACCTACCCCTGGAGGGGACAACGGGGTCAGTGCACCTAGAGACGGCAGGCAGTTTTCCAAGCATGCTGGCATGCGATGATGTGAAGGGAAGTCCTGCCAAAAGAAGGGACTCCGGTGAGAGATCTCCACCAGAGACTCTTGGGGTGAGCCCCGATTTGCAAACAGGCAGTTCTGAGCAGGTGTGGCGATGAAGAGTTTCCTTTTTGCCTGCAGCCTTGTGTCTGAGATACTAATAAGGGAAGATCACTGGAAAGCATTACCATTATTTTTAGCTTTTCTAAGGGAGGGAGGAGTTTTTTGAAAGGGCAAAATGGAAAGGAATTTAGGGCAAGGGTGTGTGTGGGGAGAGAGGAGAAAAGATTAGGAAAAAGAAGGACTTGCAGGAGACACACACAGCTCCTTCCTCCTTCCTTGACCGATGGCTGCGGCCAAGACCACATCGAGGACGTTAGGTCCACATATCTGGAGGCAAAGACGTGCCCGGAAGGAAATCACTTTTCTCTACGCATGGCAAACGTGTACTTCACCCTGTGGGATGTCTTTTGGGTTTTTTTGTTTTTTTTTATCTTTTAAATGTAGCAGATGAGGCCAGTCACAGAAGCCTTCTTGGAAAAGGGCTTTAAAATTCATGCTGGATTTGAATGTGGCTCCAGCACAAACCCCAAAGAAATACCCTGTCTGGATGTACAGAGATCATGAATGTTCCAGATTCATAGGAGATGGAGAAATTCTTCCTAAATGACCTTACAACTTTAAAATAGCAAGGTGGAGGGGCGCCTGGGCAGCTCAGTCGGTTAAGCGTCCGGCTTCAGCTCAGGTCATCTCACGGTTTGCGGGTTCGAGCCCCACGTCGGGCTCTGTGCTGACAGCTCGGAGCCTGGAGCCTGCTTCGGATTCTGTGTTCTCTCTCTCTCTCTCTCTCTCTCTCTCTCTCTCTCTCTCTTCCACTGCTCACGCCCTGTGTCCTTCTTTCAAAAATAAATAAACATTAAAAAATATTTTTTAAATAACAAGGTGGAGTCCAGCAGCTTCTGGGGTGACCAAAATATGGGCCAAGAACATAACATTTCAAGGGAGGATTTCTTTTCTTTTCCTTCTTCCTTTTTTCTTTTTTTTCTTTTTTCTTTTTTCTTTTTTTTTTTTTTTTTGGCAATAGGTAGTACAAAGTCTCCTTAATGAGCTGCAAAAGCTAAGGCATGAATTCCTCAATTCAGAGGCCTGGTAATTGCTGAAACCACAGCCCAAATGCCACCTGGTTCCTAAGAATCCTTCTAAAACACAGACCGCTTCACCACGACCTGTTTGCCTGCTACAATTTTTGAAGCAAGATCGCAACACAGTCAAGTCCTCAACCCTGCGGCGTGGCCGACCCGGCCCCGGAGCTGACAAAGGAACACGAGATTGGGTGTCCCACGTCCAAAATAGGACCGAACGGGCATTTGTGCTCTAGGAGAAGAGTGGCTGTATTTTGTTTAATGGAACTAAATTTGTGCCCATTTAAATCACGAGCAGGTGGCACTCAGTAGCAAAGGAAGCCCTGAAAATATTCACATTCAGTGAATGCAGTCTTATGTATAATTAGCTGAAATTTTATTTTAAAGTACTCTAATCTTTTGTACTTTTTTTTTTTTTTTTTTTTTTTACAATTCAAACTGGTGAGGAACAGAGAGCAGCTTCTGAACGTATTATGAAAGCACACAGCCACTGTATTATCTGTACATGTTTTAAAAAACAAAACAAAAAATGGGGAAGGCATCCGAAAGTCTCTAATAGCACATATGTCAGGATCACACCGGCGGGAAGGGCACGCTTTCTTCCAGAGGAATGAGTCTGTTGTTCGGGAGAGATAAGTGAGCTCCACAATAGCATCCAGGAGAAGAGCGGACGGGAAGAATGAAAGGTATCCATTCTGGAAGCCTAACATTCCCTCTCGACGGGTTCGTGGAAAATTTCAAACGAGTCCCAAAGAACGACAGAGCACCAGACTTTCCCACCCCGGGCTGGGAAGTGGTCCTCTTGCCTGGGGTCAAATGTCATTCAAGCACCCCTGTCTCTCTCGCCCTCGCAACCCCCTGGGCGGTAATAACATGAGTACAGAAAGCAAGCATCGCACTGGTTAGAAGTCACAAAAATCCTACACTTTAATCTAATTTTCATCTTAATTTGCCACTTTTCTGAGCCTTAATTGTCCCAGCGATTAAGCGGAGATATGAAACCGCCACTAAGAGATACAATTACTTCTGACACATTCATAACAGTTACTTGCAACTTGTCACAGTTATTGTTAATGTGTTTTCGTAGCTTTTGGGATGAGCTGTTAGAAGCCAGGAAACTCCTCTCCGAGGTGAAGTCCCCTATGTTAAGATGCTGGGGGAGGGCACACATAATTATTATGTAACTGTACCCTGAGAGCATTTCCATGACAAGTTTATTTATTTTTCACATATAAATTAGAACCAACTATTTCAACATGTTGAAATGAGAGTTTCTATGAAAAACAAATGTTTTGTAGAATATAAATCAACATTTCCCAAAGAGGAAAGCGGCACAGGCCCTCTCCCTGGGGGGAATTCTAGCATCTTTCAGAGAAAGAACAGGCAAGTCTGAGGAAAGTGAAAAGAAAAAAAAGAAACATTCCCTCTCTTTGTCCAGGGCTTGCCAAACCCCTAACGGAAGGGGACATACAAGAGAACAGCAAATGTTCTCAAGGAAGTGTCTAAGACTGGAAAAATAATAAGCGAATGCAGGGCTTTATGTAAATGACAAGAATACGTGGCAACTGGTTATGGGGGGAGGGGACTATCACGTTTAAGAAACCCCATGCGAAGTCAGCCCCAGACCTTGAGATGAGGCTTTAAATGCACTCACTTTTGGGGGCGCCTGGGTGGCTCAGTCGGTTGGGCGGCTGACTTCGGCTCAGGTCATGATCTCACCGTTCGTGGGTTCGAGCCCCGTGTCGGGCTCTGTGCTGGCAGCTTGGAGCCTGGAGCCCGCTTCGGATTCTGTGTCTCCCTCTCTCTCTACCCCTCCCCTGCTCACGCTCTGTGTCTCTCTGTCTCTCAATAATAAATAAATGTTAAAGAACAAAACATTTTTAACTGCACTTGCTTTCAAAAGCCAAACCCCAGAAAGTCTTCTCATTTTTACTATATGCTGGCAACAAATTCACTCCATGTATAACCTCACCCTAAAACCCAAACGATGGGCCCAGTGTCATGGAAAAGCAGCCGGGTCTGGGGAAATGGTCCCCCACCTTGGTTTCCTGGAGCTGCCGTAAGAAAGCACCACACGCTGGGGGGGGCTGAGCCAGCACACATTTATTTCTCACAGTTCTGGAGGCTGGGAGTCCGTCAAGATGGCGGCATGGTGGGTTCCTTCTGGGGCCAAGACAGAAGGACCTGTTCCAGGCCTGTCTCCGCTAGCTTCTGGTGGTTGGCAGGCCATCTTTGGCATTCCTTGGCTTGTCACAGCATAACTCCAGCCTCAACGTGGCATTCTCCCAGCACCTCTATCTTGATGCCCACACTTCCTCTTTTCCTTCAATCTTTTTTAAATGTTTATTTATTTTTGAGAGAGAGAGAGACAGAGAATGAGCGGGGGAGGAGCAGAGAGGGAGGGAGACACAGAATCCGAATCTGTGCTGACAGACACAGAATCTGTGCTGACAGCCCGACGCGGGGCTCGAACTCACAAACGGTGAGATCATGACCTGAGCCGAAGTCGGACGCTTAACCGACTGAGCCACCC
This sequence comes from Prionailurus bengalensis, assembly GCF_016509475.1. Lineage (NCBI taxonomy): Eukaryota > Metazoa > Chordata > Mammalia > Carnivora > Felidae > Prionailurus > Prionailurus bengalensis. Next base: position 12,639,396 of record NC_057349.1, on the reverse strand, counting down.
AGGCACCCCATCAAATTTCCTCCTTTTACAAGGACAGCAGTCGTGTTAGACGAGGGTCCATCCTAATGAGCTGATTTTTACTGGATCATCTGCAAAGACCCTATTTCCAAATAAGGCCACCTGCACAGTCACCGGGGTTAGGACTCCCAACGTCTTTCGGAGGGATGCAGTTCAACACGTAACACCACCTTATCCCCACCCAACTTAAGAGAGGTAAAGGGGGGGGAAGCCGAACCGGCTCCCATGAGGTCCCTCTTGTCCCACAATGCGTGCCACCAGTGTTTTAGGCTATCCACCACTGCTCGCAGGGAACACTCAGGAATAGACACTCCAAGCCTATGGACACACACACCCTAGCAAACCGTCACTTGGCTTTACCGTGTTATCCAGGCCGTTTCCACTACCTTCCCACCTGCACCTGTTCTCAGCTTTGGCCACATGGCTGCCGGGCTATCTGCCTGTCAACCTGGTCCCTTTCCACCTCGGGATTGGACAGAAGTCATCCGCGGCCTCTGACAATTTTGCATCCTCCTCTACATGTTCGGCTCTCCCGCTCCTGTTTTCATTTCACCCTTTTTACGTTTGGGGCAAGCCGAGACGTATCTCAGAAAAGGGAGTCAAAATATACTTTTGACCTATTTCTATAGCCAGCATGACGACGGGGGCACGGGAGAGCCCATCATGGTCATTGTGAAGTATGCTCTTTTGCGGTTTACAAAGCATCTTGCAAGTATGATCGTTGCAGAAAACAATTATTCAACAACTCTAATCGACAGCGGCCATGTCAATGATTCCCAGTTTATAAAGGAGGAAACGGAAGCTTAAAAGGGTTAGGTAATTCAGTCATGGGCACCCAGCTAGTAAATCGCAGAGCCGAAATACGGACTCCTGTCTTCTGACAGCAGGTTCTGGTTTTTTATACAACACATAATATGACATAATCTGCATGAAATCATCAAGAAGGATTGAAAGTTGCTTGCTGACTACAAGCAGTGCGTTTATATGTTTACATTCCGCATTTTAAGGCATTTTTCAAAATGTTTTTTTAATGTTAGGTTTTATTTATCCTTGTAAAAACGAGGTCGAGTTACTCTTAGGCCCATTTTACAGATGATCAATGAAGGCAGAGGTTATGTAATTTGCCCAAACAAACCAATGAGGTGACAGTGGAGCCAGAATAAGAATTTCTGTACACAGGGGCGCCTGGGTGGCTCAGTCGGTTACGCATCCGACTTTGGCCCAGGTCACGGCCTCACCGTTCGTGAGTTCGAGCCCCGTGTTGGGCTCTATGCTGACCACTCGGAATCTGGAGCCTGCTTCGGATTCTGTGTCTCCCTCCCTCTCTGCCCCTCCCCTGCTCACGCCCCGTCTCGGTCTAAAAAATAAACAAACACTTAAAAAATTAAGGAAAAAAAGAATTTCCGCATACTAATGCAAAAATGGGTACGTATGACTTTACAAAAAGGATAATTCAGTATCAACATCCTCGGAGACACGTGAAACTGCAAAGAAAATAATGTAACCTGAAGGATAAGAAGAAAAACTTTGGATACATTTCCGTATGTTTGACTACAGGAAGAAGCAGCACATGTGTGTGTCAGGATGGACGTCCCACCTGCACTGTGACAGGGGCCAGTGTAGATCACCTCAGACGTCCCTTAAGTTGGTAAAAGGCTATTCCAAGCAAATCACACAAGATCTGTGACTGGTGACGGAGAATATACTCTCCAGATCATGGCAGACCACAGATTCCCTTTGGTCTTTCACCCAAATTCGTGAGACAAGGCTTCCAGAAGGAAGCGGAAGGTGAGGTAACTTCACCCCAATTCGCGAGACAAGGCTTCCAGAAGGAAGTGGAAGGTGAGGTAACTTCACCCCAATTCGCGAGACAAGGCTTCCAGAAGGAAGTGGAAGGTGAGGTAACTTCACCCCAATTCGCGAGACAAGGCTTCCAGAAGGAAGTGGAAGGTGAGGTAACTAACGGCTTTAGAAGAGAGAGGTGACAAACGTGTCACCCCCCATGTGGTCACCAGACCACTGTGGCTGGAAGTGCGTGTGGGGGGAGGCGGTGGCAGGAGATGAGATGGAAAGCGAACGGGGAGGCCACCTTGGGAGGGTCTCAAAGGCCTTCCTGAGTAATTGCAAGGACTCTGTCAAACGTGAAGGTGCTTCCCAAGGGTTTGAGCAGGGGAATGACCCCATCAGATACATCTGCTGCTGTTGCCTCTGAGGGAGGGACTCGCAAACCCACAAGTCCGGCCCTGACCGCTCTTCCAAGATCCAGAGACGTTTTTCAGAACGCCCGCTGGGCATCTCGACACGGCGATCCTGCTCGCACTGGGCGTGTTAGAGCTCTACGGGCTTTTCCAGCTCTAACGTTCTGTGACTCTACCAAACGTGGCGGGTCTGAAAAATCGACATTTCCCTTGAGGAGACTGAAAATAAACGAGTAACAGAGAAGTCATGTTCAAGAGGCAGAGCAAAAAGAGCAGTGTCTTTAATTGGAAAAAAAAAAAAGAAAAAACTCTGTGTTAGTCATTCCTCTCTAACTTGTGCCTGGGCTCTTAACTACAGGATGCATCTAAGCGTGTTCAAGAAGGCACGCGTGTGCATAGGTGGTGGGAGGGCTGGGGCGGTGTCGCTAGGCACCATCCAAGGACACACGCGCTCCACGACAAGACGCGATGGCTTTCTTGCCCATCAAAGCTGCCACCTTGCACCTGCAGAGGCTGGCTCTAGAAACAGAATAAGACTCTTGAACTGCTACATGTTTTAAGCATCCCACGCCCCTGAACCCAAAACAACTCGCACTCCTCGCTCTAAGCAACTCACTCCATTTCTAAACAGCAAGTAGCCCCTGAATTCCCAAGAGACTATGTGGTAGGGCGTTTCCTCCCAAAGACAGACGAAGAATCTCCGAGATACCGTTTAGGAGGAATAAATGTGTTTTCCCGTTACACTGCCGTTCTGCTACTTCAAAAGAAACAACAGTGTGAAAATCTTTGCTTTCCCAGAGAGGACGCACATTAATTCATACAGTGGGTTTTGAATAAGGCATCATTTATAAGGTAGAAGAATTCTGCTGCTCTTTTCCGGACACAGCTTCCAAACACAAAAATCTAGAGTGTAGGTGGCCTGCCTCTCCACACGCCGAATTTAGAAAGACACTCATACTCTCCACAAGCCCACCTCCATCGGCCCACGTTCAACGTGCGTCTTGGCTGTGGCAGAAGCCATTGCGGTCCACTATCCAAGCCCCGATCAGAATGTCGTCTCATGGGGGGGGGGGGGGGGGTCTCACCCTTACGTCTCATCTGGCTGGTCCACACTGGTGCCGTTCAAACACACTCTGGGTTTCCACAACTGTCCGCCATCCCTCATGCTCAGGACAGCACCTCCATCAGACGCTGAATTCTCACTGGGGGCAACTTGACTTGGGCTCCTCTGTCCAAGGGTGAGGCCGCCCCGTGTGTTCCAGATGACAGAATACTAAGTTGTTAAAAACCACACAGAGCAAAACGGCTTCGATTTCAGGAACGTTCCCTGTGGCAACTGCACATATACCAATACCCGTAGATCTCTTCAGGGATATTATTCAGATTCCATTCCTTCGGGCCATGGGCCTCTGGGATTTGGGCTTCTTGGTCAATTGACAATATCAAGACACACAGTAAAAACAAAACAAAACAAAACAAAACACCACAGTTTGGGTCTGAGGAGAACACTGGCCCTGTCGACTCACATCATGGCCGCCAAGCATACGTTCCACATACTGCATGACCCAAAGGCCATTTTGATGGACTTATTAAAAGTCCGTAATAAATCCATAGCAAAATCCATACTATGCCCATTTTTTGAGGTAAAAACCATCACCCCCAAACTCTCTAAGGTATATCTTATTCCTCTTCCTATTTAGGAAACTGTCTGAATTTTCATCATGGTCTCCCACAGCCTTCCAAGTGAGAATCAGGTGTCCCTCCTAGATGCTTCCACTATACTCTCTCATGCTATCGATCACCAGGTATTGTAATTGACTAGTCACTTGTTCCTCTGCTACAATAACCATAATGTAGCATCACAGGGTAGGGACCAGTTTCCTCTTGTCCTGCTTTAGCATCTTTAGTCCTTGGCACCCTATTTGGCACACAGTGGTATCTCAAAAAATATTAGTCGACGGGATGAATATAAAACCCAGTGTTTTATTTATTCCTCCAGTCCATGGTCAATACCACCATCTCCTACTCCACTTGGCACTGACCGTGGTCCTCCATGGCCCATGGCCACAGTTACTGCCTGTGGCCATCCTAACTAGGAAAGCATCATCTCCCCTGAATGAGACAGTGATGACACTGTCTCTGCAGTGATGAGACTTTGCTCTGCTCAAAGTCAATCAGGAGCTAACAGCTTTAATAGCTTTCTCCTTTGAGAGACCGAGGAGGCTTGCAAGAATCTTTAAAAAGGGAAAGCTTTGAAAGAAAGTGTGAGCAAAGCCTATAGCATTTAGGGCTGGGAACAATCATCCCTCTGAACATACACCATTTTTTGGTGGGAGAGGGCAACCCAGTGAGTAGTAATTTTCATGCAGTTCTAGGCTAGTGCCCTTTACGTAAGATCTCTTCTAGAACACTGACGCTTGCACGATGCACTGTAAGTAGATTAGGGTATGTTTATGCCACGACACGCACGGTTGAAGATAATTTAACCGAGGGTGAAAAATAACTTGGGGGGGGAATGATCAAATCCACATGAGAATACGCTATAAATTGTAAAGCAAGTGAATCATGGAAAATGGCGATCCGGGCAAAATGACAGCTTTTGTTCAAGTCCACCCAGAAGTCTTTCTTGAAAAGCCTACTATGTGCTCAGCACAGAGCCACGACTTGTGGGGAATATGGAAGAAATCATTGCCACGGTTCAGAGCCCCTTCCCTCCCGCCAGTTCCTAAACCCGCCCCACAGACACCAAGGCTAGGTCTCAAAAATGTGAATGCAGCTGTGCCCTCATGTTTCCAGCCACCACCATCGTAGCCACACTCCGAGCGTGACAAAGAAGACCCTACACAACCCGAGGGCTGCCACTGCTCCGTCCCGCTGCCCACCTCTTCTCACCACCTCGGCCATCGTCTCTTACTAACGCTTCCCTGGGTTTCAGACTCCTTGACTCCCTGAAGCCTACGCCCTTGAAAATGCTGGCCTTCTCTGCATTCCCTAGACCACATTGCCTGCTTTTTCCTCATAACTCATCTCTCTGAGACATCTTTCCTATAAACACTTCTCCATTCCAGTCCTGGATGTGATTCCCTTTATGAGCTTCCCCAGTACTCTCTGCGTATCAGGGTCATGGCACTTGACACATGGAATTCTTCCTTCTTTCCCTCTGCCCTTGCTTCCTCTGGCCTGTCTATAAACACTTATGGAGCAACTGCTCTCCACAAGGCCCCAGGCTGTACTAGACGTGTGCATCGCTAAGAAATCTGCACAAATCCTGAATCGGAGGCATGACTTCAGACGAGCAGCTAAACTCACTCGGAAAGCTCCAGTAGCTTGGTCGAGTTCACACAGTCAGCAAACGGCAGATGCTTCTGCTCCAAGCTCTTTCCTCCTCAGCACCCAATAAGAAGGTGAGAAACACGCTCGAGACATGTGCCCAGAGCGGGGATTTCCTGCGATGCGAAAGTCACATCCGGGGCTCTGGCGTGAGGCCAGCAGATGCCGGTCAGGGGTGGGCATGTCCTCTGGGTGGGCATACCCACGCGGTCTGTTCACTCCCCGCGACTTTCTCTTTCCTGCATATCGTACAGACGATGGCACAGTGAGTCCCCAGAATCACCCGTCAGTTTCTGTAATTTGTAGAGCCAGTCTAAACTCCTTTGGTTTTTAACCACAACTCACCAACTCTGTATATTAAATGTTTCCAACCAGCATCAAAGCCTCAACTGTCACTGTCTTCTGTTTGTTTTCGAGCTGTGCTAATGCAAGGGACAGTCCGTCCTAGTACTTATTACTAATGTCAGGTTCAGGGTTAGCACATAAAATACCTCTCCGGTTTCTTTGCGAGAGATCCAAACACTTTCTTAATGGCAACATCAAAAAGAATCAACATGTAAACATGTTTGAACAGGAATTCCTTTTCCCTTCAAGGATTTCTCAATATTTGGAACTCCTTACTCGTCAGTTCTGCTTACAAACGGCAAAAGATTTCACTATTTCTGCTTAGCCTTTTCTGAAACCCTTTATCGTATGTGCTGACAATCAGGGTTTTGACCTCAGAAATACTTTGCTGTATCATATGGCTTAATCGGGGGGGGGGGGGGGTTGGGACAGTAAAGAAAATGACATTTTTACCTCTTCTTCCTTTCTGTCTCTTTCTCCCTCCTCTCCCCCATATCTCCTTTAGCAAAAGCCCTCATTTAATCCTCACGGATTGGTAAATATGGTGTTACATGCTCGTATAGCTTCTTAGCCTTTTCACTTGATTGGAAAAAGAACAATAGCACGAGGTTGGAGTGTAGCTGCTACCTTCCTCCTTTACAGCATGGACTTCCCACTCAAACTCCTCAGTGCTGGTGAGGAAAATCAGCCTACCACCCCATCCCTGCGGGAGAGTTAGGAGAGCAACCTTCACCTCTGCAAACAATTCAGTCAGACCCAGTGCTTCCAAATTGCTTTCTGCTCATTGGAAAGCCCTGCAAACACCAAATGGGCATTAAACATGCCCAACCCCAAAGGCAGCCTCGCTGTTAATGGGGAAACATCAGAAGCATTCCATTAACATTAGAAACACCACCAGGCTGTCCACCATCATCGCTGTGATTTAACACTGTTCTGGTGGAATTAGCCAATTTAATTATCAAGGAGAAAGAAAAAAAGGGGTATAAAATCGGAAAAAGAGGCAGTAAAATCATTATTTGCATATGCTGTGGCTGCAAATCTGAGCGAGCCAGTTGAACAGCAATGGTAGACAATTAGAGAATCCCGTAAGGTAATTAACAAAAGTCATATGCAAAAATCAGTAGCCTTCCTCAATGACAGCCAGTAAAAAGATGTCCCCACTTTTCATGGCAGCGAAAATATAAAGTACCTAGACGATAAACTGGATGAGAAATAGGCAAGAAAAACAATTAAATACTACTGAGGAACATAAAAATCCTAGAAAGCACCGTGAAAATATGATGCTAAGTAGAAGAAGCCAGTCATAGAGGACTAAATGTGATACGATTCTCCTTATATGAAGGCTTCCAAATAGGCACAACCAATGAAGAAAGCAGATTAGTGGTTACTGAGGGCTGGGGAGGGAGGGTATGGGGTATGCTGATGGGGACGGGGTTTCTTTGAGGGATGATGAAAACGTTTTGAAATTAGATTGTGGTGATGGTTACATAACTCTGTAAATGCACTAAAACCACTAAATAGTGCACATTAAAAGAGTACATTGTATGGTACGTGTATTATACCTCAATAAAAGGTATGACTTAAAAAATACTCAGCAAAAACCCAGGAGACCATTTTTTTTAAATATAATGTTCGACTGGAGAAGGCCTAAGTAGATCAAAAAGTTAAAAGCCAAAAAAAAAAAAAAAATCTGATAAGGCAACGTAATTTTAAAAACAAATCCCGCATGAAAAAAAATAGATCAAAAAAAGAAACAGATAAATAAAAAAAGTACAAGACAAAAGGACTAGTTTTCTTGAGCTCCTAAGTGCCCCTAAAAATCGATTCGATGGAAAGACCAAAAACCCAGTGAAACACACGCAATGAATGTGAACGTACATGTTTTAGAAAAGCAAATGAGAATGGCACTTAAACATGTGAAAACATATTCAATCATCGCTATAATGAGCAGAGTCACATTAAAAGCTACTAAAAGATAGTATTTTTTCACCTCTTGGGTTGGCAAAGACCACAAAGTTTAATCACACTGTCTGTGGAGAAAAGGCACACTCACGCAGCTCTAGTGGGAGCACGCATTGGTACAGAGCGCCAAATTGGAGGGCAATTTGGCAAGGTTTACCAAAATTAAAGCTGCACATGCCTTTTGATTCCACTTGAGTAATTTCTCCTCCAGAGATCCTTGCTGACATATCAAATGCTATTTATAGAAAGTAATTCACCGAAGCTTTGTTCATAGTAGCAGATAATTGGAAACACGCAGAAGTCCGTCAATGTGGGACTCAATAAAGTGTGGCAGGACCATACAATGGAATACAATTTAGATATTATAAAGAATAAGGCTACTCTCTACGTTCTAACAAAAAGATACTCCAGGATACACAGTTAGGTTAAAAAAAAAAAAAAGGCAAAGAGCAGAACAGTTTGTGTGGTGTAAACATTGTTTAAAAAAAACAAGAACCCAGTTTTGCTTATATAGTTATAAAATAATCCGAACGGTATTTCAAAATAACGGTAATGGTAAGAAAGAAAATGTTAATGGAGCTTGCTTCCAGGAGCGGATTTGGATGCCTCGGAGACAGAAACAAGAGACTTAGTTTTCTGTGGACATCTACTGTGCCCCTTCTATACATTTAGTGATTTAAGACAAATCTGTGGTTAAAAGAAAGAAAACAAGTATGGCAAGGACACGGATACGAAATGAACAAAATATGGGATCTAATTTTCAAGAGATCTGGGAGTTATTTTTAATATAGGCATATTTAAGAAAAACATAGTTATACGAAAGTCCTCCTAAGTGACCATCCAGGAGACCAATTCAACTTCTGCAAAACAGATGCATTCCGTGAAGCTTCTTATATGTGGGGCTTTTGTAAGGCCACCCTCCCCCACCCCGGCGCCCCCATACCTCCAGAGTGGGCAGGACTACCCTCCAAGACCAGATGGATTTTCACAATTCATTCATAATTCATTCAAATGGGGCTGCTGCGACAGCTGGACGCGTCCCAACTAGGTAGGTTTGTTTAGATTTATCCTCAGGATACAAAACAGACCAATTTTGCCTATTTCTACTCACTTGAATTATTAAGTCTCTCATTGGCCATCGGTTACCTTCAGAATAAAACAGCTGTAAAAATGTCCTGATAAACACTGTAGTGAATTCACCAGACATTCCCTTAATGTGCTCGTTCTAAAGGGGGGGGGGGAGGAGGGTAAAGATAGAAGGATGGGCACCCATCTGTACCCACCCGCCCCCCCTCCGACTCCCCTCCGAAGGAGCCCCGTGCACTCAGGCAGACCAGCCTGGTGAGCAGTGACGGGCCAGCCAAAGTGAAGGGTTTCAGACTCCACCAAAACTCCTAATTTTACCTCTCTCGCGGAGCCTGTAGCAAATCCATTTGTTTGTAACCTCTTCTGTCAAGTGGAACGTTCGGATTCCCTTCGACGCACATCTATCATCACAAAAGAGCGGGCAAGGCTTCCCCTGTATGCCTCCTTAGCCATGACAGCCATGAGCGCGGGGGTTGCTGAAATTCACAGGTAACCCCCAACTTTATTTTAGTCCAAAATCTATCCTCTCCTACAGATGAGACAAATGACATTTTTATGTTCTCTTCCACGTTCATGAAGGAGGGAACGGGAGTGAGAATTAGTGTAGCTTGTATATGACTTAGAGAAACTGCTGAAAGCATAAGATCGGAAGAATTCTATAAACTCTTGGGTAGCCTCCAAAAAGACTCCTCTGAGTTCCTGATGCCTTGGGTATCTGGTGTGGCGTATCTGATACTGGAGGTCAGACCCACTGGAACGCCTGAGCCGTGGGACTGGCACAGAACTGAAGAGAAGAGACAGGTGAAGGATTTACATCTCGAGATTTCCAAAAAACAAGAGGAATAAATATTCTTGTGCAGAAGGCAGGAGTGATGATAGGTTTTGAAGAGACTGGGAAGGGGAGGACGGGGGAGGGGAGAAAAAGCAGGCGGCCCCAGGCTGTGCCCAGAGAAGGGAGTGGCCTTGTTTGAGATTCTGAGATTTCGACAGGTGCATAGCAGGTTGGATCGAATTGATAAACAGGTCATGGGTGCGGCAGTATGTGCGGGTCTGGCACGAAGGAGGTGAGGTTAAGGTGAGGAGACAGAGAGCGGGGGCCCCTGGATGGCTCAGTCGGTTGAGCGTCCGACTTCGGCTCAGGCCGTGATCTCATCATGGTTTGTGAGTTCGAGTCGACTCTGTGCTGTTATCACCAGAACCCAGTTTGGATCCTGTCTCTCTCTCTCTCTCTCTGTCTCTCTCTCTGTCTCTCAAAAATAAATAAACATTAAAAAATGTAATAATAATAAAAAGAGCCAGGCTGGAAGTGAGCACCTCACTCAAACAGAGAGGGAAATGGTCATTCTGTCAAGGAAGGGGGGGGGCACCCGATAAAGAGTCTTGAACCACATTTCTTACTTTCCACGGCCAAGTCAGAGGGAGGCTCATGAAAAGAAGAACGCTCTGAGAGGTGAACAGGTGCCTGAACAGGTGGGTTAATCTTCTGATGAGGAAGGCAGCAGAGAGTTCTTCGATTAAGAGAGCAATGGATACGGGTCCAAATCCCAGCTCCTCCCACATCCCGGCTGCATAGCTTCAGGCTTTAGGGGAGCCCGGAGCCCGTCGAAACCCCCTCCATGGTGTCTGGAAAGTAAGGCCATCTGAGAAATGCCGGAACACATGTGGGGTGCTTAGGAGAGAGTCTGGTGGTTGGTGATTAGTAAACAAATTAATCTTGCTTACTACAACCCACCTTCTTCAGGAAAATTATTTTGAGGAGAGTGAGATAGATAAGAAGAGACCGTAGTGAAGCAAACCGATGTATGAAAAGGAAAAAAAAATCATTTAATATCTTCTTTTTTTTTAATTTTTTTAATGTTTATTTATTTTTGAGACAGAGAGAGACAGAGCATGAATGGGGGAGGGTCAGAGAGAGAGGGAGACACAGAATCTGAAACAGGCTCCAGGCCCTGAGCTGTCAGCACAGAGCCCGACTCGGGGCTCGAACTCACAGACCGTGAAATCGTGACCTGAGCCGAAGTCGGCTGCTTAACCGACTGAGCCACCCAGGCACCCCCATTTAATGTCTTCTAAGCAACACAGATGGGCCGCCTGGGTGGCTCGGTCAGTTAAGCGTTCGACTCTTGATTTTGGCTCAGGTCATGATCTCACGGTTCATGAGATCGAGTCCCGTGTCGGAAACCTGCTTGGGATTCTCTCTCTCCCTCTCTCTCTGTCCCCTTCCCCCCCCCCCCCCCGCACTGTGCACACGCTCTCTCTTTCTTTCGTAAATAAACTTGGAAAAAAAGTAAGCTGCACAGAGAAATGAAAACATGCCCACACAGAAGCTAGTTTGGGAACGTTCACAGCAGCATCATTCGTGTAACACCAAAAGTAGAAGCACTTCCAATGGTTATCAGTGGAATATTATTCAGTCAGAGCAAGGAAGGGCTGCAGAAACCAGCCACCGACCTGCTACCTGCCACCGTGAGGATGGAGCTTGGAAACATCATCTAAGTGAAAGACGCTGGGCACAAAAGCCCACATCCCGTGTGATCCTATTTATACGAAATGTCTAGGAGAGTCCAAGCTACAAAGAGAGAAAACAGATGGGTGGTTGTCAGGAGCTGGGGGTGAAGGCTTGGGGGAAAATGGGAAGTGACTGCTAATGTCTAGAAGGTTTCCTTCGGGGGCAGGTGACAAAGGCACAACTCTGTGAATGTAGCGAAACGACCTGCCAGACAGCCCTTCACGTTGCCTGCTTCCCATTTCCTGAATAAAGAATATTTGTCTTCCCTGGGGGGGGAGGTCCTGACGGGTAGAGCATATGCCAGGTAGAATTTCAGCCCTTTCTTTAACTATGAATATCAGAAGATATCGATCCTTTTCCTCTGGAGACACTGTCAGGTGGGTGCCCGAGAGCTTACTTCGCTTTTTCTTTCTATCTGCTTCTTTCAATCCTGGCTACTGCCAGGATTCTGTTCCCCCATGAGCACAGTGGCTAAAAATCAATGTCTGCTTGATCTTCCCAGGCAAAAGCTTTGAAGTGGACAGGCCTTTTCATACCCAGTTTAAAGCTTATGAAAAAATACTGAGGGGGTGCTCTGGAGCCTTGCCTTCTGGCTTCTCCAAACCATGGGCACGGGGTACCTAAAAGCCATGCCTTCTCCAAACTACTCTGGTTAACAGGCACCATGATTTTCTTCAGGGAATAAAAATTGCCAGGATAATGTACTGAAGAACCACAGCCCATGGCCCATTTGATGTCTGATTTATCTGATAAACACGCCAATAACTGCCTGCACCGCGACCTCCATAGTATTATTGGTTCCAGGAAGTCCACCTTTTCCCCACGAGGCAACAGTGATTTTCAGGGAATACTCAAACTAAGAAATCAGAATGCCAATTTACTCATTTGCAGTAATAATCATCATCACAGTAACAACAACAATTATTATTATTTCGGCATGACTCTGTAAAGTCTCTGGGTAATGTTGGCTTTTGACCCCCCCCAACTCCTCCCCCCCCCCAACACACACACACAAACAGCCTTTACTCTCCGAGCATTCCAGAAATCAACTACGAAAGCATTTCTCAAAGACTTTCATCGAAAACCACTTTAATACACAGGGTTAATGAAGTCTCTTTAAAGGTCAAGAACGTCTCTTCGTATGTTTCAGCTTTGATGTTCAGGGCTGAAGACACAACACAAATGATTAAGTGCCACGTTTTATAACAGGTTACTCTGCTCAATGGCGTGTCAGCTGTAAAAGATAAATTTCTACTAAGACAAGCATGTTCAGTGACTGTCACGTAGCCCATTGGGCCCAATTTTCATGAAGAAGTTCCCACCCCACTTGGTATGTTTCATCTACAAATGAATCCAAGCAGTATCACTGCTGAAAACTACAGGCTCTTTTTCTCTGGCAGGGCGCTGGCGGGGGGTAGGAGGGTGGGGGCGAAGTGTCCAGAAAGAGAGAAAAAATATTTTTCATGACATTGGAAATTAAGAGCAGATTATATAAGATTTAAGGTGAATAACAACAATAAAGCTTTCGCGTCTCTCCAGATATCTAGAAAGCTGTAAACTTGAGCTGGTCATAAAACAGAAATCCATTAAACTTAATTATTTCTCTTCTAACTTTCAGCATTTCATGTTTTTGCATCCAGAAAGAAGTGCAAGCTCCTATTCTGCTTTTGTTTGGATAAGGAGGAGAAATTCAGATGATATCAGGTTTCCGGTGGGGTCTTAAAGAGGTAGCTTCAAGAGTTCTCCCTTAATTAATGATTTTTGTTGGCCTTTTAAAACTCTGGATTCCTCACCCTTCTTTCCCTGCCAGATACTCCCTTATAGTAGTGGAGTAACTTCTAGCTACTCTCAAAACATTATAAGCAGTGTACCTATGGGAAAATATACGTTGTCTTTTACATGTTTTGACAGTCAATGCTCAGTAATAACCTGACAGTATTTAATTATAATGCCTGACTTTTCCGCACTACTCTACAGTTCATAAAGGGCTTTCTTTCACGCTCACGGGGGCTTCTTTGTGTTAAACTACAGCTTGGCAGTTCAGCTTCTGTAAAATCCTTTCAAAGGTATTAGTCAATGACTGATCATTTAATATAAAGGTGTCCTGAAATCTACAAGGACAATTTGGGGGAAAGTGATCACAGTCTGGAGAGGGCCGGAAGATCATGACATCAAAATTATTCTCATAGTTTTGACAGGAAAGAAAAATCAGCCAAAGATACAACAGAATACATAAACTTGAAACTAAAAGGAAATGTTTCTAGCCAGGGCCACAGTACGGTTTTAAACAGAAGGGGAAGACCATTAAACATGACTGCTAGTCACTAAATTTTAACTACACCAGTATCGGAATCTGAGCCTCAAGTGCAAAGCAGATTAAGAGCCGAAACAGTTTCCTACCATTGCAGGGGTGCATTGTGAGGGGGGAACAAAGTATTCTTTTTAATACAGCAGCACATCACCTTGACAATCTATGACAATCTTGCCCTGTCCTAGGCATTCTATTTCTGCTTTCTAACAGAACAGCATCAGTAACATCTGTGATCATATTCTGTCAGCTGCTCTGCTAAGAGCAGAATTTTTTACTTGGATATGGGTTGTACGCTTCCTAAGAAGGAGCATCTCTACGACCAGGGTTTTTACCTTTTTGCATTACAATATGATGCCACCAAGAACAGCTCTGTGCATGCATTACACCTACAAACAGATTTGCAATAAACAAAGTTTGTAATCTGCAAATTGGCTCCATGAACAAATAACTGACTCATCGGGTATTTGTAAAAGCAAATATAAAAATCCACGAATTATGTATGTCTATGTGTCGACAAACCATAAAATGCTCAGAACTTTTGCTTTTACGTTAAGGCATGTTGTTTTGATGTGTCAGATTTTCCCCCTGTACGCGTGGAACACATACGCAAAAGGGAATTATAAACTTCAGCGTTCTTTAACCTTTACAAACCAACACAGTAATTACATTGCAAGATATCTGACAACCCGGGGTAATACAAGAAAAGCATTCTTTCTTTCCCCTACTTCCTTTAAATCGTTCTCAATTTTTCTACAATTTACAGACTCCCTGCACAAAAGATTTTCACAGCCGTGAATCCTACTAAAGATAAATTGGTAGATAAAATGAAATCACCATTCCAATTCACAAGAATAGTTGAGGCACCTCCAAAGGAAATGTTTCTCCAAACATACAGTATTAAATTTTAAGAGCAAGGCTATCATGAAAACGAATGCAGAGAAGAGTAAACATAAGTTAGCTTGACAAGCCCGTACTGATAAAGCACAGATAAATGTTATCTCTGGGTTACCAGCCCAGTACAAGCAGTCCTCAATTTATGAATGAGCTGTGTACAGAAAGTTCATTTGTAAGTCAGTTGGTTGGAACCCCAAACTCGTTTTCTCAGAGAAGCAAAGTTTATAAATAGTGCTCCGTTTTGTAGGAAGGCAAACAAGGGCTATTAAGCCCGTGATGCAGACAAATTTCGGTACTGACAGCTCTCAAGCAAGCTGTTCCTGTGGCGGGCAGGGAACAGGAGGTACAGGAATCAAGAGCAGGTCGGGGAGAAGAAGGACATTTCTTCTTCTTGACCTGGAACTTCCTAAGTTTTTCTGGCATCTGCCTGCCTCTCTCATTTATTTATTTATTTATTTATTTATTTATTTATGCTTTTAATGTTTATTTTTGAGAGAGAGAGACACACACACACAGAGTGTGAGCTGGGGAGGGGCAGAGAGAGAGGGAGACACAGAATCCGAAGCAGGCTCTAGGCTCCGAGCTGTCAACACAGAGCCCGATGTGGGTCTCAAACCCATGAACCGTGAGATCATGACCTGAGCCAAAGTCGGACGCTTAACTGACTGAGTGACCCAGGTGCCCCTGCCTTCCTCTCTGTATAGACTTCCTCCCACCCCCCAACTTTGCCCCAACCCCCCATCGAAATACTTCATCCCAACCTATGTAATAGAGCACCGAAAGAATTTTATATAGTTAACCCCCACCCCCCTTCCCCAAACTCCCCTTCTTGTTTTTTGTCATGTGACATCAAAAGCTTACCAATAGTTCAGTTCAGTAAACACCTGTTTCAGAGTTTGGTGGGAGATACAAGCTCCGGAGAGCGGAATGGGGCTACAACGCAGCCCTGAGGACAGAACACAGACACTGGGACATTTGGAAGGACTGAGATGATTTCAGGAATTCCTCTGGAATTTAGTTATGTCAATAGGACTAGGCTCCCAGATGGTGCAGTTCGAAGAACTTCGGTAGAAGCGGTTTCCTCACCAATTGGCACAGATAAAGCCCAGGATGGTGGTGAGGATGCCATCCTCTAGTGGCCGTGTTTAGAAGCTTCCTCGTCTTTCCATGTGGGGCCACTCATGATTACTTGCTCTTTCCGCCCCCCTTCCCTCCGCCGCTGAAGATGACATCAGGGAATGTGTGTTCAGAGGAAGACAGTGTGAAGGACAAAGGGTCCTGGGGCACCTGGGTGGCTCAGTGGGTTAAGCGTCCATGAAACTTGGGCTCAGGTCATGATCTCACACATGGTTGACGAGTTCGAGCCCCGTGTGGGGCTCTGTGCTGACACCTCATTGCCTGGAGACTGCTTCCGATTCTGTGTCTCCCTCTCTCTCTGTCCCTCCCCCTCTCACTCTGTCTCTCTCTCTTCCTCAAAAATAAGTAAACATTAAAAAAGTATGTTAAAAAAAAAAGGGTCCTGACACACCGACTCAGCAGGCCCCCGATTTTCCCAGGACAGGGGTGGGGTGTCCTGGAAATACCCGGTACTCAATGCAGGTATGCCCCCAGGGCACGGCTGGACCGGATGTAAAGGCTGACATCAGGCTCGAGAAGGTACCCAGCTGTGGCAGAGGCTGGTAAGTGTTCCACACACTTCCCTGACCTCCCAAGCGTTAAGGTTGGCATTTCCCGGCATTCCCCGCGGTTAGGTGTGCCCACCTGAGTAAATCTGGCCAAGGGAACATGAACGAGAACGTAACAAGCCTCCAGCGAGATCTTTCACTGCCTCACTTCCCCCACAACTGCTGGTCAAACTGGCTGCAGAGGAACCTTCTGGTCTCCCACTGACCTTAGGGAACAGCTGAGCCATAAGATGGAAAGACCCTGGGTCTGGGGATCATCACCAGGTGGAGGTCTCCACCCCCACCTGTGAACACCGGAAGTGAACTCTGACAAGCTGGGGTGTTGGAATGCCACATTCTTGCTCTCCGTGTCCTCTCTGCTCTGCTGCATCTCAGGAAAAGGTCCTTTATGTCGACCTACCCTGAAAAATCTACGCAGATGGTGTCTCTCTAAAATGAATGGCCCCACACTGCTGAGCTGTTATAATGCTTCCAGTTTTCTACTTCCTTCACTGTGGTTGATATATTTTAAAACATGAGAAACCCCTCTCCTTCCATCGAATCTACTTGGGGAACTGGGTAAGTAAACTAGTTACATCATTAACCCTACTTTAAGTGCCCTGCTCAGCCAACCAGACTCTGGGCATCTCAGGGCCTCACCCACAGAGCCAAGAGCAGGATTTTTTTTTTTTTTTAATCAGCCATTTTTCTCTTTCCTAGGAAGTCTTTTTCCCATTATTTGCAGATTTCATGAGTAGGTTAGGGTCGCAAAAGCATGTGTACTGGGCAAGAAAACCAGGATCATGTTGTTGTCATGACAAAATTCACACAAGTGACAGCACTTGAAAGTTGTTAAAACAGCTTGCTCGCTTCATTCTCATTCATTTAACTTACTTTTAATGCGAAAGGGGAGATAATAGTGGAGACAGTGAAGAAAGGAAGGAATGTGTAACCACACCCACCTCTTGCTCTGTTAAGTCTCCCCCTTATTTCATTATTCAATGCCACAGGGGACGGCACAAACTCTAAATTCAGATCTAACCTTAAACAGATTTTGTTCATTCCTAAAACTTGGCTTTCTATGCTTGTTTCTTCCACGGCAATTATCTGGCACTTTCCACCCTCGTCTCTCTGTTGCATTTGTAAAAGGTCCACTAGATTACATGACCACGTGCTTCCCGTGCTTCCCGTGGGGCGTCCTAAAAAATAAAAGAGTCTCTCTCTGTCTCAAAAATAAATAAACGTTAAAAAAAAATTTTTTTTAAATAAATAAAAGAACTAATCTGCATAACACGCGCCTAAGAACTCTGTGACAAAGGATAGTCCGGTAAGTTTCTCAATGCCTAAGAGGCTCTGCTGCGGGGTCACCAGGCTGAGGTTCTGTCTGCCTTCGCCTCACAACTTTCGAGAATAAGTCCGGAATGGTTCCCTGAGCTCAGCATATGACTCCCACTTCTGCCACCAAAGGACAAGTGGACGCCCACCGTAGGAAATGCACTTTACTCAATTGCACCAGCCGCTCTGAGAAGGGGGTCGTGCAGACTGGCCTGTATTATACGGCGCTGTGGAAAGACTCATGGGGCAGGGTAAGCACCTGTACATGGAACCTTCCTATAGAACCATTACAATTTAACGCAATTCAATTTAGAACTGCAATTACAATTTAGAACTATGTTCCCTATGAAAACAATACCGAAGTCGACACAAAGAACATAAAAAGGCCCTCTACCCTCCTAGGTTGCACGTATAGGCTTCCGCAACGGGCCCGCAGAGGGGACCTCGTGGTCACCTCGCAGAGTGCTCTGCCACTACCAGGGTCGACTCTATAAAAGACGAACTCCTTCTTACATTACACACAAGATGTCTATTCGTATGAAGAGACACATTGCCATTTAAACCATGTCTTAAATACAGCGTAGGCCATTCACATTTCACGGAGCGTTCTCGCCATTCAGAAGATACCTGCAGCTTAAGTTAACGTGCTGCAAAGGTGACACAGGATGCTTCGTTCTGGACCCGAATCAGAACCACCTCAATTCCACGCTTGCCACGATACAAGTGACCTCCATTTACAGTTAACCGTAAAAGGGGTTAACTTTCTCTTGAGTTTCCTATTCTCAGTAAAATGCCTATTTAACCTGATCACTGATAGATACCAAAAAGGGGGTCAGTGCTCAGTTTTTAAGAAACATAACTGAAATGTCAACTGTGAGAGCAATGGACATTTTTGTATAGCCATTTTTGAGGGATGGGTGGAAATTTGTGAAGTCTCTGATGAACACAAAGGAATAAAGGATACAGAAACCCCGTCCTAAGAAACACGGAGAAGGGACAAGCCCAAGAGAAGAATAACATAGCCAAACCCGTCCAGGAGAACATTAATTAAGGGTCTGCTCAATGGGCACCAGTATATAAAACAAGTCCCCAAGACATAGTGCCTGAAGAGCAGGAGCTCGAAACTTCAGCACACAAACGTAACTTTCCATTTTTTCTTCCGTCAAGGTCATCGTGCTTTTACGGTATTTTAGCTTTCGTATTTGGGACCGCTGGGACCCAGGGATCTCTATCTTGGCAGAGTTAAAAGAGTACGTGTGAGCTTTTCCTAAGTAGAATGGTGATTTACTAGAGAGAGTTTTTTGGTGAGTAGAGTCTGAACAGTAGGCTTGACATCTTTATTAAGCACAGAAAAGCGCCAACTTGAAAAATATCCTAACGCAGTTCACGGCTGCTGCTAGGAAGACAGAATCCCCTCCCTTCTTTTTAACTGGAGGACAGAGACACCCCCCCCCCCCACCGCCGCCCCCGCCACCATATGTGGGTCTGAGCCGGTCATCTGTGAAGTCATTCAGTCCAGCTCGAGCCATGGGCTTTCCTGCTTGTGTTTCATAGGGAAACATCGCATTTACACTCTTCTTCATCCTCCTTTACCTAGAATACAGAATGCCTCAACGTAGGCACTGAAATATCTGCTGAATGAATTATGTCAATTACGGACACCAGCGGCACCTGTCCTGTGAGCTTGACCCGGGAATCATCTTTGTGACTTCTCCCTCCTCGTGCCCCACATCCACCCATCACGACGTTCTAGGAGTCTCCCTCTTGACATGCTTTTAGATACGATGCCTGCTCCTCTTCTGATTCCCCACCCCTCCCACTCCAGGCCTCGGACGAATTGCTTCTCACGACGTATTTCTTTGTTGCTGCTATTTTTTCACTTCATTGTCATACACTTAACTCTGCAATCCAGCTAGATGTGGAGGGGAGTAAGGAAAAAACACGAAACCTGCTGAACTGTATGCACGAGAGCACAAAGATTACAGGATATTTCGAGCAGGTGGGGGTGAGGGGGTGCTCTCCTGAGCCGCAGAAGAAACGGTCGGGTGGTTAAGATAAAACACGAGTTAGACTTTTTAGATCTGCTCAGTCAGCAACGGTGACCTTCTTGCTGGTCTTGCCGTCCCTGGACCCAAAGCCTTCCGCAGCCTTCCACAAGATTCCTGCCCTCCCTCACCTTGCCAAAGACCACACGCTTACCATCCAACCACTCAGTCTTGGCAGCGCACATGAAAAACTGGGAACCGTTTGTGTTGGGTCCAGCATTTGCCGCGGACGAGATGCCAGGACCCGTGTGCTTCGGCATGAGATTCTCATCATCAAGTTTCTCCCCAGAGGCGGATTTGCTGCCAGTGCCATTATGGCGTGTGACGTCACCTCCCCGGCACGTAAATCCCAGAATAATCCTGTGAAGGCAGGAACCTTTATACCCAAATCCTTTCTCCCCTTGCTTTGTCTACAAACAGCTCGAAGGAGACGCCGCCCATAGGCTCCCCAGCCATGGCGATGGTGGAAACTACAGTGGAGTTGACCATCTCTGGGTGGCGGCTCCAGGGCGTCGTCATCTGCAAGGTCTCATTACCTATTTCTAACTCCTAACTCACCTGGCCTCCTCTTTCCCAAATCCCAGCCACCTGGATACCCTGTCACCGATTTCCCATGTGTACTGTCTCATGGCGGCACTTTCTGGACAAGAACTTGGAACTCTGTGTCACCTCCCCGTCTGCCACATCTTCATGACCCTCTGCTCTGTCTTCCCCACAGGGGCCAGCTTTCTTTCCTGCTGCTCTCCAGCAATGACACCCACATCCCTCGGCCAGCCTCTCCACCTACCCCACCCAGATCGCCTGCGTCCCTCCCTCGAGCCTGTGTCCCTGCTCTCCCTGCTCCTGGACCCATCCCTGTGTGTCCCCCCCTCCCCCCGTCATCTCTACACCTCCTCTCAAGGCGCTTCTCCTATGAAACCTGTCCTGACCCCTGTGCCCCCAGCCATGCCCCCTTCTTCTCAGCGCTCAATGACCCTCACGTGCCCCCCCCCCCCCGCCACGCATTCTCGGTTGCACGCTGTCACCTATTGTTCCGCAATTGCTTCTTGCGGATTGGTGTTGTGTCCTCAGCTAGATTTTCACAAAGATAAATTTAGATTTATAGACAGTTGCAAAAATAGTACACACTTGCCTTGTCCCTAACACTAGGCGTTCCTTTATGTTCAAGTCTTACATAATCATAGGATATTAAACGTGGTCATCACAGAATTTATGACGATGTCACCAGTTTTCCACTCATGTCCTTTTTGTGTCTAGGCTTTCAAATGACATGGACACATCCTGTCTCTTGGGTCTCCTTTCACCTGAAAGGGTCTCCTTTCAACCCTTCCTTATCGTTAAGACCATGACACTTCCGGAGAGTACTCGTCAGCTGTTTTCTAGAATGTCCTTCGACTGGGTTGGGTATTTTCTCTTGAGGAGAGTGGGATTACACATGACTGGGAAGAACACCACGGCAGTCGCCTGAGCCGGGGGGGCCTTCTCAGCATTTCCTGTGAAGGGGCATACAATGTCAAATATGGTTTCCTGGTAATGCTAACCCTGATCGCTCAGTGGAGGCATGTCTGCGAGCATTCTCCAGGTAGAGAGACCTATTCCTTTTTGTAATTACTAAATGTTCTGGAGGGAGATACTTTAAAACGCTACAAGTATCCCGTTTCTGCTTAATCGTTTGCCCGCCAATCCTAGCATCCATCCGTGGAACTTTCCTGTGGCATTTACTGCGAGGAGTTCTCATGATGCCTCTCATGTATTTATTTACTAACTTGAATTCTTCCGTAAGGAGAATTCTTTTGCCTCACTTATTTATTTATTCATTCAATTATCTATTGATATCACTATGGACTCATGGGTTCTTCTTTGGGGTTGTAATCCAATATGATTTCCTCACTCAGCCTGTCCTAACCCTCAGCCAGATTTTTATACGACATCAGAGCAGATTTGGCCATGTCTTATACTTCTTACACATTCCCTCGGGTCTAAGACAATGCTAGGTACACAGTAGGTGTCAGATTCAGTGACTGACTGATTGAGTGACTGATTCATTCGACAAGTAATGTTCAGGGCCTTGCCTTCTGTGCTAGAGCTACAACAAATAAAACAATTTCTTCTCTCAAGCGGTTTACAGTCTAGTGAACAGGGACTCGTAGGTGTTCACACGAGTGAGCACCTACGAGTCCCTCACTCGTAGGTGAATACCTACGAGTCCCTGATAAAAAGTATTTGGAGGAGTAAAGCAATAGCTCAAATGGGAATATGGTAAACTCTACCTGGAGAAAGAAGTCTACGGTGAGAGACAGGCAGAAAAAACTTAAAAAAAAAAATAACAGTATTCAAGGGGCGTGCCTGGGTGGCTCAGTCAGTTAAACCTCCGACCTCAGCTCGGGTCGCGATCTCACGGTTCGTGAGTTCGAGCCCCGCGTCGGGCTCTGTGGTGACAGCTCAGAGCCTGGAGCCAGCTTCTGCTTCTGTGTCTCCCTCTCTCTCTCCCCCCCCCCCCCCCCCCCCCCGGCTCACTTGCTTGCATGCTCGCTCTCTCTCAAAAATAAGCATTAAAAAAAAGAAAAAAAGAAAAAGAAAAGCAGTATTCTGCTCACTCTATAAAAGCAAGTGTGCACATAAAATATCTAAAGACAAATACTGTAACACAGTTAGCAGGTGTAGGCTGCCCCTGCATCTTCTAGACTAATTCTTAAAATCAAGCCTCAAGGGCACGCTTTTTAGGAAGATTTAATGTAGTAAACACAGACTCTTTATATAGCGACTATGTGCTTTCCTAGGAAAATTGGAAAGAGCTAAAGTAAAAAAGTCTGAGGAGCCATTTGTCTTAATCCAGTTTCCAAATCCAATTTCATAGTTTTTATGCCTTCACAGGGAATCATGAAGAATACGTAAGAAGCACCATCGATCAAAGATGGGCTCCCGAAGTTTCTTCACTTAATTCGATTTTCTCGCGCCGCTCCTCCTGTATTTCCCGAACAAAGCGCTTCTTTTCTGCGTGTGATAGTTCAGACCTGCGAATGTCCTCGGGAATAATAAACAAACAATCAGGGCACGTTTTCTGCCGCAGAGAGCACACTCTGTAACATTCTTCATCCAAAGCATTTTGAACTCCAAGCCAGCAGGGCTACAATACGAAAATACCCGGCCGGTATTCCAAGAGCTGCCAACAATAGAGAATTTGTATCTTTCAACACTTACTGACACTTAAACCTGTTAATATGTGACTCCTACTATTGTTCTAAATGATGAACAGGCAAAGACTCTCCCCCCACACCCAGTGTTAGTTGCATCGTGCACTTGGGTTGCAACAGTAAAGGCTGCCGGAAGGCATTTTACTTTCACGGTTTCCTGTCACCCTTTCTCATTATCGTCAACGTGTCCTCTCCGTGTTGGGATGTACAGAACAGAGGCGCACGTGTGTTGTGTCTGTGGCTATCCCCGCAAATGCACGCATATTCACGGATGCACACACAAATACGCTCAGATGCATACAGACGGATCCCCGCGCTCACATCCACTCAGAAATCGAGCTTGCTCCCCTGCCTGCCACGCATGTCACACACAAACGGCATCCAGGTCCAGTGGTCTTCCTTCTGTTACCTTTGGGAGGGGATTAAGATAAAAAGCTAAAAAAAAAAAAAAAAGAAAAAAGAAAAAGAAAAGGAAAGCCAAGTAGACACTTCATGGAGTCTGTGATGAAGACACAGAAACCAATGAAGACAGATGGGCTGCTGGCGGCATAAAGGAAAGTTCGGCACGTCAGCCCACACTCTGCAGGGATTTACCCAGCCTAACCTTCTCCGTTTCGAGCCTTTGTCCTTCAGCCTCCTACTTATCTTCCTCTTGTAGTTAGCCCACCGACCCCATCCCCGTCTCTCCCTGGACCTCCCGCAATGGGGACTATTTCTTTTTTTAATTTTTTTTTTGGTAACCTTCATTTATTTTTGAGAGAGAGACAGAGTATGAGTGGGGGAGGACAGAGAGAGAGGGAGACACAGAATCCGAAGCAGCCTCCAGACTCTGAGCTGTCAGCACGGAGCCCGACACGGGGCTCGAACTCACGAACGGTGAGATCACGACCTGAGCCGAAGTCGGACGCTCAACCGACTGGGCCACCCAGGTGCCCAGAATTCTTTCACTTTACGCTGTCATTCGAGGTTTCCTTGGAGAAAACATTTACTGTACAATCACGCGGTGGAAAAGCTCAATGGAGAGTGGATG
Source organism: Prionailurus bengalensis (assembly GCF_016509475.1). Lineage (NCBI taxonomy): Eukaryota > Metazoa > Chordata > Mammalia > Carnivora > Felidae > Prionailurus > Prionailurus bengalensis. Next base: position 12,615,475 of record NC_057349.1, on the reverse strand, counting down.
GCTCTCTTATGGAACTCACTGGGAAATTCTTGGAAAAATCCTATAGACACAGAAGAATTTCTGGGCCAGAAAAATGAGGAGCAGAAAATATAATTCATGAATATATTTAAATTTTTACACAGTGAAATCTGCCTGTCCGTGACTGGCTCTCGAGGGTTATTCTCCCAGGGGATCAGGCCCCCGGAGCCTTCTCCACACTGTCAGCACAGAGCACATTTACTGTCATAGCACGGGGAGGGCTTCAGAGTTCACAAAACATTTTCTTTTTTTTTCTTTTCTTTTTTTTTTTTCACAAAACATTTTCTATGCACCACCTCACTTGATCTTGACCATACCCCGTTAGATACAATTATCTCCATTTCATAGATTACCAAAAAAAAAAAAAAAAAAAAAAAAATCCCTCTGATTTTAAGTGATTTCCCTGTGATCACAGAGTTAATAAGTTGCACAACTGAATTTCAAAACCAGAATTTCTGATGCAAAACCTTTTTTTTTTTCCCCAGGCATGAATTTTATTTAATTGTCCTTGAATTCATTGGTTCCATTTTTATATACTCTGCTCATTGCCTAAAGACTGTATTTGTTTCGAAATGAAACTAATCCTTTAAGTCCTATTTTTCTTTTTCTTTTTTAATTTTTTATAAAGTTTATTTATTTTGAGAGAGAGAAAGCACGAGTGGGTAAGGGGCAGAGAGAGGAGAGAGCAAGAATCCCAAGCAGGCTCCGCACCAGCAGCGTGGAGCCCGACACGGGCCTTGAACCCACAAAGCATCATCGCGTAGCCCCTATATTTCTTTTTAAAGGTCTCTCTTTTCTGGTTAAATTAAAATGCCCATGTTCCTTTAACACCTGCTTCCTTTATCCCCCGGAACCTCCCTTTTGAGAGATCTGAGGTCCTATTATCTAATGATCTGATTATTTCTGGGTTGACAAACCTTTGCTTTTTACATTACTATTATCCTTTTGAGAGACCCGAGGTCCTATTATCTAATGATCTGATTATTTCTGGGTTGACAAACCTTTGCTTTTTAAATTATTATTATCCTTGCACACACTGCCCAGTATTTTTCAATTTGACCACTGCTACTCCCATGTTCTTACTCTACTAGTTCTCAGAAAGGTTACTTCCACCCCAGAAAATCTAAAGAGCTCTACATTTTTATTCACCTGCCTTTGTGTATCATGCACATTTCTTGAATTTTCCTTCCCGGCCACTGTTGTTATAAAGACCCTTGAACTAAACAGAAGGGTTGTCTGGTCCTGCCAGTTGACCCTTCCTGAGCCATTCAAAAGGTGCCTTAACGGAAGGGCTTCTCAGCATAGTTCGTTCTGATGTCATAAATACTGAACATGATATAATCCTACACGGGAGGCAAAAGTAGTTCTAAGCAGACAGATCTATTTACGTGCCAACACAGCCTGATAATTAGACCACTAGGAAAAGAGAGCCAGAAAATCCCGACATGACAGCTTAACGGGACACCGGACAAGACCCCTCTTCGGTGTGCGTGTAGGAAATTCTTCACTGAGGTCAGCACAGCGCTTCCGGTGCTACGGTCCACGCTGTCTCAACCGCAGAGATGCTCGGATTCCGGGCGTACCACCCCTCCCTTCTTGCCACCCAACTCCACTTTCCTGCCGTTTTAATTGGATTATTTTGGAATCTGCTATTTCTGTCTCACTCCCTTCCCCAAACTGTCATATAAGTGCCGCAGCCTGACTATTACTCAGCTGCCAAAATTCATTCCAGAGATGGCTGTATTTCAGCGGTAAGTGATGTCCCGCTGTGCCGTCTGAACACTAGCTTAAGGGGTTAAGCATCTGGGGGGGGGTGCCTTTGTGTAGGAAAGGGGGTGCTTGGTTTTATTCTGTCTTGCCGTCATCAGTGGAGGAGCAGGTTATCAGCTCCCCCTGAGCAAGGAGGGGGGAACACACCAGAAAACACTTGAGGCACATATTCAAGTGCACTAAGACATAAAAGATATAGACAATGACTTACAGGTTCTTTTCTACAGGATCTTCAAAGCCTTAAAACATCTGGAATGTAAGATGATCATTTTTAGAAGGGAGGAAGAAGCCTCAGAGAGTAACCCATTCACGTTACAGATATAAAACTGGGAGGCACTGAACCTAAGTCCAGTTAGAACGTCCTTGGCCTTGGGTACTTTGTTCAAAGTCCTCCTGGTCCCAAGGCCAAGGACGTTCTAACTGGACTTAGGTTCATCCACAGACACACTCGGAGGATCACATCTCTGCCCGTGGGACCAAAGACAGCCCCGGTTTCTAAAGCATGGGATATCAGCACTAAATTTCTTATTCTGTTTGGTTAACATTTATTTGTTTCAGAGACTCAGGATCAAAGTTGATCTCTACCAGCAAGAACCCAGAGTGTAAAACAGAGGGAGAAACAGAGTAGAAATAGTGGCGGTAAATAGTTCCGGGCCAGGAAATGTGGAAAGGTTTGTATGTATATAATCTTCACAGGGACGTGCTGTCCTCACTTTAAAGAAAAGAAAAATGGGGGAGAGAGAAGACAGAGTCTTTTTGAAGAGAAAACAGGAGGGACCACATATAGCTGCCAAGTCATAAAAACTACCTTCCCAAATTTTACTAAAACATTTATGAAAACCTAAATAAATGTCATTGATACATTGCTCATTTAATCTAAAGAGATGACCTTTCTAGATACTGCTTGGTACATAGGGGCATGAGTCTGTTGTTTATTACTAACTCAAACAAAAAGGTACATCACTCCCAAGAAGCTCTATAATTTCCAAATCTTACAATAATAATGGTTCTTTCAATAGTCAATGGTTCACTGTTTGGACACGGGCAAAATGAAAGGCATTAGGATTTGGAGGGGGTCTTGAGTCAGGGAGGAAAGGGGACTAGGGGAATCTACATGCCTCCTTCCACCTCCAAATCCTGCAACATCAGAAGCTGTGATAGTGAACATTCTAGAATTTAGAAAACATATCTAAATGCTTCATCTCATTTGATAAACTCTAAGAGGAAAAAAAAAAAGACAGTACTCTGAAAAGTACCCCAGAATACTGACACTTTGAGATTTCTACTATTCATTGCTTACACGTGGGACATAACAGTTTGCCAACAATATGGAGAGCAGCATCGTGTATCAGAGGGGAGGGAATCCTGCAGCATTTCACCTGAGGGTCCCAAAAGACAACATGGCGGGCTTTGGTGTCAACCATTTTCTAACGTGTTTTACTCCGTCAGATGACACAATATTCTACCTTATTTCATGAGGTAAAAGAACTATGTGATTGCACACTGACACAGTAAATCACATTATTTATAAGGCTTTCAAAGAATAAAGTGCTTTATACAGAAGTCTGGTAAATTGTTTCAGAAACTCTAATATACTCCAAAATCGTTTTGAAAAGCTATGCCTACATCTAAAACACTATGTACTCTTGAGTCTTTGTCTCTACGTTTTTCATTTTGCCATGAAACACATCATTAAGTGTTTCAAAATAATACCTTCCCCCAAACTGGCTATGAATTATGGAGGCTTTTTTTTTCAGGAACTGGAGTGGAAAAGGGAAGAACATATTTATGCTGAAAGATAAGTGTTGAGGAGATCTCTATTGTAAATATTTAATGACTATCAATAGGGTTTTCTTAACCATGGAAATGTGCATTACGAAACCCAGAATGCACAGTATATGCCTGTGTGGGGTGGCTGGGTGGGTTGGGGCGTGGGATAAACAATTGAATTGGGCTTGTCAGAGAAAGAAAAAGCTTTGAGGTAAAGTGTAAGGTAGAGCCCCAGAAGACAGCAGTTGACCAGGGAAAGACAAAATAGAGAAAAAGCCTCCCCCACCCCCCATGATAGTCAACCCAAAGCTAGAAATGTAGCCATTACCAAAGCCATGTTGCGGGCCAAAGAAGACAAAAGAAATCTCTGAGTGGATTTTATTTCTTAAGAGACCACAAAAGCACCCACAAATGGAGGGAAGAAGGCAAAAAGAACCATAATCCCACAAACAAGCAGAGGGGAAGAGCACCAAGTCCTGGGGAGGCCAAGGTGGGACAACTGATGTGGAACTTAAATCTGTTTAAAGTTAATAACATGAAGTTAATTATGCTTGTGCACAGAAGGTAGAGTTCATTATATACTCAATCTCACCCTGCAACATGAATTATGGTGGATACGGCAAGAAAAAGGAGGTGGTTAGTCAAAGTTAGAGTAAGGTAAGCAGGTGCGGGTAAGGCAACCATTCTTCCTTGGGGTGGTGGCTGAACAAAGAAAGTTCCGCCATATAGCAGGAGCCAGCCACTCTGCCATCTGACGGGTTTATACAGTCACAGACTAAGGCACATCCGTTTCACAATTGCTTACAACATGGTTTGCCACTAGCGGGCGCTATTTAGACTACCTACCCTAAGGGGTCAATCGTTGCCTGAATTTCGCTGGCCCTGACCGTGGGCACTCAAGCAGGGTTCTAGAGCTGCCTCCTCTCCTCACCATCTTCCTTCCCAATCTGGCCCCGCTGTCCATAACCACAACCTCACTGCCAGTTGCTGACTGCTTTCTGGTTCTTTCTGCCTTCCGGATCGATGGGTCTTTCTCCATTGGTTTCTCTCATTTCAGATGCACTCTACGCTTTCTTTGAGAATGGCCCAGTTCAGCTCTGTGTTCACTCAAACTAGGTTATGATGCTCTCGACTGTCCCTCCCTTAGAAATGTGAACTCACTTCGGGCAGGCCTCATGGCTTGTCTGTTCCATTCCAGATCCCCAAAGCTTAGAACCTTACTCGTTCATACCAGCCCTCCCCAAAGAGGTATTTGCTAATGAATAAATTAGCAATGAGTGATACATGAATTAGTCATGAGTGATACACGACTGAATGGGGTTAGAAGTCAAAGACATCGTCTCGGTTTCTTGCGGTTCAAACACTGTGCTGTCGCTCCGCACTGGCAGAGCCCTGAGGCACCCCACAGGCCCTGGGGGGACCGTACGGATGGAGTTTGCAATGGTGATTTGGCCTGGCCTTGCAGATAGGTTTTCTACGTGATTGCAAACATGGTGTGGTTATGGAGACCATCAAAAATGGCGGGACCACAGGGGCGAGGCTATGGCACAGTTACATGTGGTTAAACATCCCCCCGCTCGTCTGCCTCCCTAGAGACAGCCATTCTGGTAAGCCCTTGGCCATCAACAGGCCTGCACTTGTGCACACCGGCAGAAGAACTGTTTCCTCCTCTCTGTTTGAGTCCCTGTTGATTCTGTAGTTTAGGAGGAACGGGAGCGCTGTCCAAATACCAAACGTTCCATATGTTTACCTAATTGCCGTTCTCACCACCATGAACGTGCAGCCGTCCTACCTACACTCACGAAGCATCTCCCTGGAGTCTGGCAGGACGTTATGAATTCTTTTCCTGACCTATATTTACCGACACAATTGCTGTCCTCTCTCCCTTTGCGAACTTACTCATTTTGTCGAGATGCCCTATGTCTGTGTATAAATGCAAGTTTAACTCTCTTCTTCACTCTTATCATCATTTATGGGAGGAGAATTTGTGAGCCATTAAAGAGGACTTCTTAAGATAGACTGTCTTAATTCGGAATTCAGATGGTCCTCCTTCTATTGAAAACGACAGAGCTGCTCAAATTAAGACTGCCCACGTGGGCCAAAGCAAAGGTGACGTCTGCACACACAAGAGCCGCAAGGGCAGGCGGTGAAACGCATTCACCGAAGCCAGTCAAGTTGCCTGGTGTCTGTCTCCTTAACGCCAAATAATCCTTGGCCTCTTTTTACTTCTATGTTTCAACCGTCTGATGCGCCCCAAGGATGGAGGGGTCTCACAACTCAACGGTTTTCCCTCCTGTGTTTATGCGGGATGAAGCATAGGTTTCCTGAGAGCTGGTGGTCTCTCGCTCTACCCCCTCTTTCATTGAATTAGGGAAAGGAAGCTTATTTCAAGGGGGAAAGAGATGAGGCTGGGAGGTCGTGCACGGAGCCAGACAGTTGGAGACTCTCCGTGTGCAGCTCAAAGGGTCCAGGAAGCCTGCCGGAGGCGAGGTGCTCGCTGTAGCTCAGAAGCAAGGCAACAAGCAGCTGGGAGAAGGTTCTGGTCTCACGCAAGGGCTGTTCCTTTTTTTTTTTTAAGTATAATTTATTGTCAGATTGGTTTCCCTACAGCACCCAGTGCTCCTCCCAACAGGTGCCCTCCTCAACGCCCATCACCCATTTCCCCCTCCCCCCCCACTCCCTATCAACCCTCAGTTTGTTCTCGGTCCTTATGAGTCTCTTATGGTTTGCCTCCCTCCCTCTCTAACTTTTTTTCCCCTTCCCTTCCCCCATGGTCTTCTGTTAAGTTTCTCTGGATCCACATATGAATGAAAACATACGGTACGTCTTTCGCTACCTGACTTCTTTCGCTTAGCATAACACCCTCCAGTTCCATCCACGTTGCTGCAAATGGCCAGATTTCATTCTTTCTCATACGCAAGGGCTGTTCCAAGGGTCCCACTGGCCAGGTGACACGGATGGATGTCACAGCTCCGTGGTAAATGGGTCTCTGGCTTACAGATTTTGGTCAGTTCCTCCGAGACTGGGATTACCCCATTAATTCAAATTAAGGCCATTCAGAAATATACTAAAGTTTTTTGGGGGCAGGGAGGATATCAGAGAAGGATGAAAAGAAAGAGGAAGAAAAACAATAATTTTACAAGCCTGGATGACACTATTGGTTAAGTGTCATATTTTGCTTTATTTTTACTTCTACCATGACCATTTTCTGCTATCATTAAATATTGTTTTCTAACAGGCTTTTTTAAGTTTACATTTTTACTTTGAGAGAGAGAGAGAGCATGAGTTGGGGAGACGCAGAGAGAGAGGAAGAGAGAGAATCCCAAGTAGGCTCCGTGCTGTCAGCACAGAGCCGACCTGGGCTCAATCTCATGAACCGTGAGATCATGACCTGAGCCGAAATCAAGAGTCAGATACTTAGCCGACTGAGCCACCCAGGAGCCCCTTGAAACAGGATTTTTAACCATTTTCAACATTTCACATATATTTTGTTGCAACACCACCCTCTGGCATGGGTGCTATCATTATCTACATTTTATAACCTTAGACACTCGAGATGTAAGGTAACTTGCTCAACGTTACGCCTCAACAAAATAGCAAAGCTGGACTATGAACCCAAGCAGTCCGGAGCCTACATATGGTCTTTTCTACCATGATCTACAACCTCTGAATCATATGGAGCTAGCATAATTATATTCAGTCATGCTCCCAATGTTGGACATGTGTGTGTATTTAATTTGAGTCTAATTTCTGATCCATGTTTAATGTGGACCATTCATTAGTTTTTCTCAAGAATGGAAAAACGAAGTTTCCCATTGAAACAGTATTGTTCTCCAGCGATATCATGGCTGTTGAAAACTACTTGGCCAAAGAGAAGAGGAAAACTTAAAATTCCGTATGACCCTTCCATGCCGTCTTGAATTAAGCATTATTTCTCAACTGTCAAAAACCAGTACGTTTTAAACATGCTGCTGTCCACGGGAGAAAAGTTCTTCAAAATAGTATGACTTACAAATTTACAAATCAATGCCTCCCTACAAAAAAAAAAAAAATAACAACACATGGAAATACCATTTCTCATCATCATTTGGCAAGACTCTCTGTTTTCAACATTTTCAGCACTGGCAAAGTTGTATGGAAACAGGTACTTTCATATGCTGCCTCTGGAAATATAAACTGGTATGATTTTATTAGAAAGTCATTTGGCAACACGTATCAAAAGGTCTTAATACTTGGAACACTTTTAAGCTCTGAAATTTACTGGTAAGGGAGTATCCTAAGGAAGCCACTAGGAATGGCAACGAATATAAAGCTATAAGAACATTCTTGGTCGCATAAGAGCCGAAAAAGAAAACCATAAACCCTAAATGTCCGGTGACCAATTAGATGTATTTTAGGATATGTATTCAACGGTACACGATATATTATTATAATACTATATAAACGCTAAAAATCGTGCTGTAGATATATATCTGTTGGTATGAAAAGACGTGCATTATTCCACTTTTAAGAGGAACAGAAAGGTTAGGTAACAGCACATACTGTAGTGTTCCTGACTACCATCCAATGGTAGTCTCTCTAGCTGAATTTATGCACACCATCATCAGAAATACCTCTTTCTTACCAGTGCCTTACCATCCATCCTAATCAGTGATCTCAAAATAATTAGCAGCTGCTTTCTCTCCCACAAAAGAGCGAGGGTTCCGTTTTTGTAAGACACAGAAAGAGTCAACAGGTGGCGACTATGTGAATCTACAGAGATTTTACATTTACATGGTGTGTTTCCGTGTCCCTGAGAACAGACAGCCAGACCTCCCCGCCACCATCTTGGGGGCCTGACAATTAAGCGACAGTTACTACGGGGGACGGATTGTGGAGGTTTTACCTGTAACATGTGCTTTCATCACAATGGAGAAACATAAGCAGTCAGTTCTTTCCCAGCAGATCTTTCTGCGCAGATTCTGCCTGAGTAGCAACAGTGGCAGTAGAGAAAGTCACTGGAAAATGCCTAGACCTGTAATTATAAACACAATTTCCCACTGAGTTAGGCAGCTCTCTGTGTCCTTCATTCACATTAGAGGAAGTCACAGAAAAGAGAAACACAGGTGCACAGTCTCTCCCCCTGCCCCCCCCCCCCACACACCTCTTATGGCACAATGTCAAAAACTCAGCAAGCAGACCCATAGTAGGTCCGCATCTCCAGGGATGAGAGGATTCCGGCCAGGGGTTGTCACCCAGCACCCCATCTTCTAACCTCGGGGATGTCACCATCAAGATGATGTGGCTCCTTCCCTTCCTTCCCTGACTAATGATTCCAAAACTTCAGAGAAATTAAAAGACAAAAAAATAGTTCTCCAGAAAATGTCAGAACCATGACTGAATTGGATGGTTCCCTAAGATTCCTTCCAGACACAAAGTGAAGCGAATTCAGTACCTGTTTTCACCATAAGAGCCTGACTTCCACTTTTGCAAGGAGAAGTGTCTCTCTGTTGATGATTCAGGGGCCGCACAGTAGTGGTGATAAAATTCAAAGTCATCGCTAACATTCATTGAACACTCCCCAAGTTCGTGGCGTTATGCACACTACTCCACTCTATGGCACCCTTCCAAGTGGCCACCAATCATTATTATCTCTGTTATTGACAAGAAACCTGACAGTTTCTACAGCTAGTAGATATTACAGCTAGGATTTAAGCCACTAGTGTTCACAGAAGCCATGCTTATGATTACAGTGCTATACCATATCTCCAAAACTGATCTTGCTATCAACATTCCTGTGTTTGTCACAAAAAAATTGAATATCAAATCATCACCCTATTTTCCCCAGAGCTGGTATGTTATGTAGGTCTCAGCATCACTAAGTCTTCTTGGATGTGGCTGTCCCATCCATTCTAACTCCCAAGATAAATTGAAATCAACATGTTCCTATTTCAATCAAGAGCAAATGTATAGTTATTTCGGTAAATTAAAAATGCCATCTAATCCCAAATCCAGATGCTGAACCACAAAGGAAAAACCTAAAATCCAAAGTCCTCCCTAAACTGGCTACATTTTATTGGAAAGAAGACAGATTAATAAAATCTGTCTCAGATTAATTAAAATCTAAGATTAATAAAATCAAGAGCCATATGTGAATCTTTAATTTAAGACATGGAAGACGGGGTGCCTGGGTGGCTCAGTCGGTTAAGCGTCCGACTGCAACTCAGGTCATGATCTCATGGTCTGTGAGTTCCAGCCCCGCGTTGGGCTCTGTGCCGACAGCCCGGAGCCTGGAGCCTGCTTGGGATTCTGTGTCTCCCTCTCTCTCTGCCTCTTCCGCATTCATGCTCTCTCTCTCTCTCAAAAACAAAAACAATCTTCAAGTCATGGAAGTCAAGAGAGAAATTTCTATACATTATAATATGCCTATGGGTTGGTTTAAAAAAATACTTAAAACATTTTTAGCTACTTACAGATTCTATCTACTACAAGTTTTAAAATCATTGCAACACAGAATAGATGGGAGCATATCAAGAAAGCAGCAAAGTTATTTCTGGGTCCTACATGAATTTCCCTTTCGGACATGTGTATATATACACACAGGTTTTATCTGCACTATTCTGGTTATGCCTCTGTGCTTCGTGCATGCCGCTACCTTTGCTTAGCAAAGGCCATTTGCCGACTGGAAAATGCCAACTCATTCTTCAAGACCAACTTCAAACCTCCATTTCTTGTGATGTCCACTCCCCCCAACCTGTTTTCTGGAAATCCAAGCAACAGATTCTACCCTCTCCTATTGTCTTGGCTCAGCAATGGGCTACATCTTCCTCTCCCAAATGATGCCCCACAAGCAACTACCCAGTCATGGATTCCACCATCAGCACACACCCTCCTGCCTCTCCCCTATACCACCATCGCTGTTCTAGGCCACCAACCAGCACAGCTCATCGGGACTATTGCACTGGTCTCCCTGCCCCCACTCCTGCCACCCACCCTGCAGCCCATTCTCCTGCCTAAAGCAAGGCAGTGGCTTTCCACTGAGCCAGATTCTTAGTGTGGCCTCCAGGGCCCAGTATGGTCCAGTCCTCATGTTCCAGCCTGCACTCCAGCTTTTCCAGCCTGCTTTTAATTCTCTAAAAGCACTTTGCTCTCCTAGGCCTCAGGGCCTTTGCACATGATCTCCTCTTTTCTCCGAGTCACCCTCTTCAGATCACCTTGTATTCTTTTCCCCTTCAGATCTCAGCTCAGCCCTCCTCCTCGCGGAGAAGCCTTTCTGGCCTCCATGGCCAGGTCACTACCTCCTACCACACGCTTTGACAGAAGCACTGTCCCTTTATATACCAGTCAGCTGGGTTTTTTTTAAGTTTATTTTATTTATTTTGAGAGGAGAGAGAGAGTGTGTGTGAGCAGGAGAGGGGCAGAGAGAGAAGGAGCGAGAGAAAATCCTAAGCAGGCTCCGTGATGTCAGCACAGAGCTTGAACCCACGAACCATGAGATCGTGACCTGAGCCAAAATCACGAGTCGAGCTCAACTCCAACTGAGTCACCCACGTGCTCCTATATGTCACCTTTATAATTTTACTTTTTTTTTTCTAGATTTGTTGATTATTGCTTGTTTCTCCTACCTACTAGTAAGCTCTAGGAAAGGAAAACTGTGTACACTCTTGTCTATTCCTTTTATCCTCTGTATTCAACACATGCTTGGCACATTATAGACACTCAGTAGAAATCTGCTGAATGAATAAATGAGAAAAGGAAGGAGGAAGGGAAAGAAGAAGAACATCCCTTAATAGTGTTTGCTGAATTAATTTGCTGATGGCATTTCAAGACACAGAATGGAAGGCCTGCCTTCCTTTGGACAGCATGCCAGGCTCCTTGTGATCCTCCCCGGCCAGCTGTGTCACACCTCCAGTCACCCTGGCCACTCAGCACTTCTGAATCCTTGTGGCCTCCTGACCTGACCAGCCCTGCCTTGCTCCTGGCTCCTGTCCACACCCTGGTCCCATCTGTCCCCTCTGCACATCATCTTTCTAAACTCATTCTTCAGGTCTCAGAGACAGGACTCCTTTCTGTGAAGACCTCTCTAATACTTTGGGAAGCCGGTGCCCTCTTTCCCCATTTTTCTGCAACACCCTGGACCTTTCCCTATCAAGGCAATGGTCACATTTCCTTGTACTTGTATCTTAAATGAGTCCACTTCTCCCAATACACTGAAAGTCCCTTAAAGGTAAGGGAGGGGTGTTACCTCATCAACCATCTCCAGAGATTAGCACAGCAGCCTATAACACACAGTCTATAAATCAATATTTGTTGAATGAACACACACACACACACACACACATATACACACATATCTATTATATATGCGTACAAATTTCATATGTTAAACCTTCAGAGTTGAATATTTGAAATATATTATTATTATTATTATTATTATTATTATTATTATTATTTTAAGGTTTATTTATTTTTGAGAGATAAAGACAGAGCATGAAAAGGGGAGGGGCCAAGAGAGGTGGAGTCAGAATCTCAAGCAGACTCCAGGCTCTGAGCTGTCAGCACAGAGCCCGATGTGGGGCTTGAACTTGCAAATCAGATCATGACTCATGAGATCGTGATCTGAGCCGAAGTTGGATGCTTAACTGACTGAGCCACCCAGGCACCCCTGAAATACATTATTAATATAGTATATTTTAATTATTATTCAATGCCGTGAGACACAATGGTTATCACTTCATCTGTAAAGTGGACATAGGGACACACTCCTGTAACTGAGCAGTTGGGGCAAGTGAATGGAGTAAGTAAAAAGTTTAGCACAGAGCTCAGCATTCTAGAAGCACTCTATAAATATTAATTGCATAATCATTATCACTATCAACATCATCATTAGGGCAACCAAGTTGAATTTACAATCCATGCTTCAAAATTTAATAGTTTTATTGGCCAACGTTTTGTCCTATTAAAACATTAATTAGCATTAGCATCTCGGCAAGACCATAAAAGTGGCTAAAATTTGCATCTAGCAAGCTAAGGAAAAGGAAGAGTCTTACTATCGCTGAAGGACAAATTATTGTTTTAGTAATCGGCCATGTATGTGTAAGTTACAAAAGCATCAACAGAAAAGAAGTCTCTCTGTACAAAACCCATCTATAAAATCTAAATGATAGAAACAAATATTATCATTCAAATGCTATAAACATTTAGCTGAAATAATTAGAATTGCTTACTGTAAATTATTTCTTTTGCTAAAAAAAAAAAAAACCCAGAGCAAAAACCAAGATAGAGATTCATCCTTTTCTTTTAATTACTGGACAGAATAATGTGATTTTATAAATTGTATTATGTATTTGCTCGATGAATATGCCATAAAACGTTTGATTTCATAGCAAACACATTTCATGTGTCATTGTGATTTAGAATTGCTGAAATTTAATGAAATAGACTATGCAGAAGAGGGGAAAACAGGCAAGGCAGTTTTTTGCAACAGTTTTTTGGAAAAAAAAATAATGTGAGGATGAATTGTTTACAAGTGCTACCAGAATATTCTCTTGCATATTGGCCAAATGTAAATAATGAATATTAAAGTATTTTGTATACTGAATGCTCTTTGAGATATAAGGTACTATCATTATTGCATTTTGAGATTTCTATTCTCAGTTCATCTTTATCACTGTGACAAATGATAAAACCCACAGCAAGAGAGATTTCTAATTGGGGCTTAACCATCATTTGAAATGTACGAGAGTCACAAAGGGAAAATATTATAAAAATGCTAAATTCTTAACTTCTAATTGTTTTACCACTAGAATAGTAATCTACTTTTTTTTTTTTAATTTTTTTTTCAACGTTTATTTATTTTTGGGACAGAGAGAGCCAGAGCATGAACGGGGGAGGGGCAGAGAGAGAGGGAGACACAGAATCTGAAGCAGGCTCCAGGCTCTGAGCCATCGGCCCAGAGCCTGACGCGGGGCTCGAACTCCTGGACCGCAAGATCGTGACCTGGCTGAAGTCGGACGCTTAACCCACTGCGCCACCCAGGCGCCCCAATAGTAAACTACTTTTAAACTGAGTTATACTTCCATTCATCGGTCATCACCACTGAGCACTTTAACATAATGCAGATAAGTTGTTCTTTGCAACATAATTAGGATGGAAAGGTAAAACAAACTGAGCAAAAAAAAAAAAAAGTCTATTTACTTAGATAATTTTTTTTTTTAATTTGAGAGAGAGAGAGAGAGCAAGCAGGGGAGGGGGCAGAGGGAGAAAGAGAGAGTCTTAATCAAGCTCCATGTTCCACGGAGAGCCCAACGTGGAGCTCAATCCCACAACCCTGGGACCATGACCTGGCGTTGAAACCAACCAAGAGTTAGATGCTCAACCAACTGAACCACCAAGGTGCCCCTTTACTTAGACAATTTTTATCTGAATTTACTATTAACTTAATGATCATGATGCTTATGTTCGTGTCATAAAATCCACTGACATCTTGGAAATTCCTAAGGCAAAATTCCTCCCTATTTATTATGCCGGTGCCTCAGTTGGGAATGTCCTTCTCAGTCGTTCAAATGTTACTCTTCCTTTAAGATCTAGCTCAGCCATCACCTATCCTGTGACATGCTCCCACACAGACCGCATTTGTCCTGCCATGTAATGTTTTCCTGTCTCAACTGTGAGCTCCTGAGAGTCACTGACCATCTCTCTGCATTTTTTCCTAACAGCCTACACAGTTCTCTCAGTAGACACTGGCTCAATGTGTCAATGAATATACACACTTTGATACTCTTAACACCCTGGCGAAAAGGTCACTAATTGTGATCTAAAGTTAAAGGTTAAAGTGTAAAAAAAAAAAAAAAATTTCCATTTTTAGTGAAATGAAACTCTTAGCCTTTTCACTTCCAGATGCATCGACGTTACATAAATGATGTTGAAACTATTTCAGAAAATAGCCACGCTGCATTCCTGTCTGAGAATTAGTCTGAAAGATATCAAGCCACCCAGGGGCCTCTGGGTGTTCCCATGACAAATGTTCAGTGGGGTATTGATTCCACACATTCATTTAATGGAAATCGAGAGTAAGGTTCAACCTCCACAAGCCAGCTTGTCACATCTTATTCTGTTCAGCCGCTTAAGAATAAGCTGAAGGTTCTCCGGAGAGGTCTGCTCCCCCCCCCCCCCACCCCGCCCCAGAACTGGCTAGCACTTCAGCGATGATGTGTCTCAGCAGCAGAGAACCTCGGTCCTCAAGCACAGCTCCGGCTTCCATTTTCCATTTTCATCGTAATTCTTTCTCCCACATGGACCAATTTCTCACGTATCCGCGGTGAATGCTGCAAGCCTGAACCTTTGAGCCTGTGACAGTTTGCCTGGCCGCGTAACATATTACATCATCACACACATGCCGAATCCTACCTCGCTAGAAAGGCCACATCCCGCTCGGAAAGAAAACAGTGGGCAGGAAAAGAACAAGTTTCTCGTAATAACCCATCCAAGCTGATTGTCCACATTTGGAACCATTCGGCACTCTTGGGACAGTAAATGCAGATTTTCCAAGAGGTCACCCAGGCTTACTTGCTGGGTCCGCCTTCCTCCACGCCCCAAGAATTTCTAAGCATTCATTGGAAGAGGAGGAGAGGGGGCTTCTGTGTCCTCTGTCGCATTCCACTTAGTGGTTATTGTCAGCTTTGCTCTATATCCTTGGCCACACAAATGACCCCAGAGGTTTCACTGCGAGACCACACCTTCTAACCACCCCTGTGCGATGTCAAGTCACTGGAGACTATAATATGAGACAGGTAGACTGTGGAAGCAATACGAGAAAATTCTGGCTTACGTTATACGTTATCACCTTAACAATATCTGTATTTTTGAAACACAGCGACTATAGGTAACACTGCCCTATAGTAATATATGAAAGTGGTTACGAGTAAATCCTGAGTTCTTTTCACAGGTAAAAAAAAAAAATATGTTTTCTTCTTTCTCTTTATTTTTTTTTCTATATGAGATAATGGATGCTAACTAAACTTATTCTGGTAATCATTTCACGATGTATGTAAGTCAGGCTGTAATACTGTATGCCCTAAACTTATACAGCACCGTATGTCAATTATAGCTCAATAAAAATGGGGAAAGAATTCAATCCAAAAACTATCTATTTTCATTATGTACAATTTGAAACCTACAAAAGAGTGAATGCAATGTTTATATAATCTATGAAGCATTAACAAAAGAACGTTCATTAGTCTACTGTCCTATGTAAGACGTTGCTGGGATTGCCGCATATACCTCTTTGGTATTTCTCTAAGCTCTTCTCCTGCCTCTTCTCCAGGGGTAACCACAACCCTGCATTTTGTATGTATCACTCCGTAAAATATACACTTTAGTGTTGGTGTTTTATAGTGTATCATACTGTATGCAGCCTTCTGTGGCTAATGTTTTTTTTATTTTTCCCCACATAAAGCTGTTTCTAATATTTAACTATGGTGTTGCAATTGCCTGTGCTTTATGCATTTTTACTGGTGTATAATATTCCCTTGTATGAATGTTTCAATATGGTTCTACTGATGGCTTTTAAAATATTTTAGTTTCTAGTGTTACTTTTAATTTTTCTTTCTATTATAAACAATGAGGTTTCCATTGGAAACAATACACATAAGCCAAGTTTCTCTGGGGATACTTACTGCCTACGAATGGACTGGCTGGGTCACAAGGTTCGTGAACATGCATCTTACATAAGGCTGCCAAACTGTCTTCCCAAATAGGTATGCCAATCTACACTCCTACTAGAGGTGCACATCATCATTGTTTAAACTGTTACATCATATTAAAATCAAGAAGGAGATTTTTTTTAATGTTTTATTATTTATTTTAGAGACAGAGACAGACAGACAGAGTGCCAGCAGAAGAGGGGCAGAGAGAGAGGGAGACACAGAATCTGAAGCAGGCTCCAGGCTCTGAGCTGTCAGCACAGAGCCTGATGCAGGGCTCGAACCCACGAACCGTGAGATCATAACCTGAGCCAAAGTCTGATGCTCAACCAACTGAGCCACCCAGTTGCCCCTGCTTTTTTTTTTTTTTTAACGCTTATTTACTTTTGAGACAGAGCGAGTGCAGGGGAGGGGCAGAAAGAGAGAGGGACAGAGGATCTGAAGCAGGCTCTGGGCTGAACTCACAAACTAGGAGATCATGACCTGAGCCAAAGTCACATGCTTAACCAACTGAGCCACCCAGGTGCCCCATCCCAACTGTTCAATTCTTAAGCAAGATGGCTGCCGAAGGTGTCAGAGAATGCTTTAGAATAAATACATTAGGTTCCGGGGACCATAACTGCCCACTTGGAACAGGAAGTCATGTACAAAACTTAAAATACACAAAGCTATGGCAAATTGAGAGAATTCCTTATTTCCTTCAATATTAGAGAGGAACAGATAACCAAAACAGATAAAGAAAAGACTTATTAGCTTTTATTTTAGAATAGGAATTTTTTTTTTAAACCTTTGTTCCTAGGTTTTGACAGGTGTAAGCTTAGAGGAAAAGGTTTCTTCCTTCTCCAAAAGACCAAGGTCAGAGCTTGAGGCTTCTGACCCCTTTGGTCCTGGCTCAGAGTATGAACTCCACACCAGCCAGTTCTAGATTTTTCCCTGCAGTATGCCAACACACCTGGCGGGGTTTGAGCAAGACAACTCCATGGCAGACACTGAAGTGAATCGCGAGAGGAACTAGTCTACCTTCTGTAACTAACACGAACGGAAGTCTATGAAATACAGTCAGCTTTTGGCCAATAGTGTTGTCCATAGTTTCGACTTTCTTCCCCACAGCCAGCTGTTATCAGTAGTAGCCACTACCTGAATGTTAAATTATCTTCACCATGTTTCCACATTCTTTCTCCATTCTGGTTAGCCTCAAAAAGCAAGGAAGGACATGTCTGAGAGCAGGCAGCACGAGGCCTTCAACTATATGGTGGATGTCTCTGAACATTAGATGTGATAATAAAAGTAAAACAAATAACTACGTGTTATTAGAGCCTGTTAAGTCACCTACTTGAGTTTTGGGGGGGTTTGGGGGTTTTGGGGGTTTTTTGGGGGTTTTTTTTGGTTTTTTTGTTTTGTTTTGTTTTTGCCTCTACAGTGATGTCTTTGATTCTTATTATATTCTCTCCCTGTTTTAATTAGGTAAGGCCAAGGGGCCTTATAGCAATCACACCAGTGGTGCCTTCTCTTTTTAGGCCAATAAGCTGGAACCTGGCCAGGCAGCATTAAAGGAGTGACTCTTTCCTTCTTGGTCAAGAAAGCTCTCCAACTCCCAGTTACTTTCTGCTGCAAGTGTGGTAAACAAAGCAATCCTATTCTGACGTTTAGTATCTGCTGCTGGATGTCCACAAATATGGGGGGGGGGGGGGGGGGGGAATGTGTCTGTAACCTCAGGTGAAACTCAGATTATGAGACAACTTTCAAGATGGGCAAACATATTAAAATCACATTTTTTAAAAGATTTTATTTTTAGGTAATCTCTACACCCAGCATGAGCTTGAACCCACAACCCCAAGGTCAAGAGTCACAGGTTCTACAGACTGAGCCAGCCAGCCACCCCTAAAATTACATTTTAAAGGATCCCTTTGGGGGCACCTAGGTGGCTCAGTCAGTTAAGCAGTGGGTCTTCCCCTCAGGTCATGATCTCACAGTCTATGAGTTCTAGCCCCGCTGGAGCTGCCTGCTGTCAACACAGAGCCTGCTTCAAATCCTCTGTTTCCCCCCCCCCCCCCTGCCCGTCCCCTGCTCTCTCTCTCTTTCTCTCTCAAAAATAAAATAAACATTAAAAAATAATTATAAAGGATCCCTTTGTAACACTGATACATAAAGATCCTCTTAAAACGACCATTTTCCACAACTACAAAAAGCTTTCATCTACAATGAGTCTGTATTCCGATGTTACAAGTGTGTCTGGCTTTTTATTCCGCGACTAGGTTACCTTTTCGGGAAAATGATTGTACTTGGTGTAAGTGCTTAATGAGGTCCTAATTAGTCCTCCTCCCAAACCCTTCCACTCCTACGGGAAATGAGGTCAGAGAGCAATTCCAGGCCCACAGCATCAGGTGGAGGTTACCACAGCGGCACAAAGGGGAGCCCTTCCCCGAGACCCATCTGCAGCGAGGGCCATGCCCTTCACCGTCAGGCGCGGAGTACAAAAGGGCTAAGCACTGATTACAAGAGCTTTGCAAAGGAGCTGTTCCAACAAGCAGGACCACCCACCCGCTCGCTCGTCTCGGCTCCTCCCCTCCCGGCCTGGCTGCCCCGCCCCGCCCCCTGATTGGCTGGCCGCTCGGCCCCGGCGCACACCTCCGGGGCGCGCGGCGCAGGGCGGGGCCTCGGCGCTCCCTCCCCGGCGGCCCTCCGCCCGCCCCCCGTGCATCCCCGCACCCACACGGGAGCGCCACCGCTCCGGGACGCGAGCCGGCAGCGGCAACGTGGCAGGCTGCCAGCGGCTTGAGCTCCTACTCCTTTCTACGAGAGGCATGGTGAGCAAATTAGAGGTTATAAACACCTCCGGTGGAAGGAGGAAAATTCCTTTGGGCTCAGTAAGGGAACTTCGTCAGCGGCGGGCGTCTCGGGGGTATAAGACGGATGTGCTCACCCACGCCCCTTAGCCCTGCTGGGCACGTAGGGACCGCACCTTCTGCTGGTCACAGTTCCGGCAGCAGGGCAGAAAAATGTTTCCTGGGGAAGAATGGCTCTCGAGGCCCCCTGATGAACAACATAAAGCCGTTTTCAATGTAACGGAACGCACACTCCTAAATGGAGTGCTGCCGAATCCACCGTGAGCGAGAAGGCTGGGAGTAAAATATTTGGGGTTCCCGATCTCGGTTCAAGTTTTATTAGGAAACCAGAAAAGCACACGTCTCTGGCCAGCACGGCAAAGAGAAGGGAGTTCTCAACTGTGCTGGATATTGAAGCAAGCAGTCTAGGATTAAGTAAAAGAAGCAGAGTCAATTAAGAATGATGCTTTGATGCATGGAACATAGCTTGTCACACCTTGCAGGGGCTGGTCGCCAGTGTGGGATGGTTTTAAGATCACAGCCCTCCAGCACCTTCCTGATACCTGAAACTCTATCATTAGAATCTTTCCTTTGGCTTAAAGATTCTCTTTCTCTTTAAATTTCAGAATAATATGCTACCTTGGAAGCGAAGTATCCAGATAGTCAAAAAAAGGAACACACACACACACACACACACACACACACACGGAAAGGGAACAGGTTTTGAATCAAAGCTGAGTATTAATCTTAGTTTTACCGCTACCAGTTGTGTAACTTCAGGGAAGTTACTTATTAACTTGACTCCCAAGTTCATCAGCTGTGAAATGAGACAAACACCTATCTCAGAAAGCTGATGCCA
Organism: Prionailurus bengalensis; assembly: GCF_016509475.1. Classification (NCBI taxonomy): domain Eukaryota; kingdom Metazoa; phylum Chordata; class Mammalia; order Carnivora; family Felidae; genus Prionailurus; species Prionailurus bengalensis. The sequence goes on along the minus strand of NC_057349.1, from coordinate 12,595,550 downwards.
AGCTAAAGTTCAATTGTGTATATAACATGTGGCCCAAACCACACTCATAGCAGACATTGGGCCACTGGTTTTCCTCTCCTTATGTAAAGAGCAGGTCAGAACAAGGGCGTAAGTGAGAACAACAGGAGGAAGCTGGCTTCTGGACTTGGAAGTGATGAGAAGGTCAGCAGACATGGAGACGGGGGCAGCAGGGAGCAAAGGGCACCTGGGGCCAGGTAATGGAATCTGTTTCACGAATGTGAGATCGGTTCTGCTGCAGGGCATATGGTGGCCACAAGGTGACATTTATTTGCAATGCTGACTGGCTGGCGAGAACATGAATTTAGAAGCTGCCTTCCACAAAGAGCCACACCTCACCCCTCCCAGGGCTCTCCCTTGCTTGGTGTCCAGCTGGGGCAATGAGGTGTTGGGGTGCATGTCAACAGTTGTGCTACCACGTCACCTGCAAGAGGGTGGGAGCAGGTGAAACTATGACCAGATGGCCGGCAGGCAAGCCAGGAGAAGATACCAAGTGCAATTTCCAACTTGCTGAAGCCCAGTGATGGCAGCCAGGTTCCACTGACCCACAGGCCAGGTGAGTGGGGCTGGAGACCTCCCTACTGAGTTACGGAGGACTGGCCCCACCGCAAACTGTGTAGCCGAAGATGGTTTCCTTTTCCGATGCATCAGCACCTTCACACTTAGGGATCCTCCCTTATCTCCCACGGAAGAGCCAGCCATCATTGGCTAGCAAAGCACGAACTAAGCAATTTCACGATCACTCAGGTGAATGAGCTACACAGAGGGGGCTAAAAATGGTAGGAGGGGAGGGGCTCTAGAGCAGGCTGCTGCAGACTGTATTTTCACCATGAGAAGACTTCTGAAACCCAGAAGACCATTAAGCAGAAGGCAGACCCTCTAGAAATTCCCTCCTGTAACTGCTGCCGATAAAAACAAGCTTAACCTGAATAATAAAAAGGGAGGAGGTATTTTTAGTAATAAACAGTAACAGCTAACACAACAGTGACATTATTTAGAAATGTTAATAGGTCAAGACTTCGGCTCTTCCGTTCCCCCCGAAAGGCCTATCTGGAACCCCAGCGGTGGGTACAGCACGGTCTGGAGGCCACACATCTGACAGCGGTCGTTGCTGGAGTGTTACTGGGCTGTGACTCGGGTACTTACGCTTTTGCAAAATTTCAAAATGCAGAACGGAGAAACGATAATGGTACACGGTAATCATGTACATGGTTTATGGTGCTTTTTTCTCTTATGCAGTTGCAGTGAATTAAGGGCCGTTGTTTTCTATTTGATAATCAAAATGAACAACCTTGGGATCATTTATTCCGTGTATTATCTGTAATAAATGTTTTAAATTCCAGTTGACCTTTTCCTAACCCCCTGGTATAGGGCTTTTTCTTCCTCCTTTATTTATTTTTTTTTAACATTTATTTATTTTTGAGAAAGAGAGACAGAGCACGAGCAAGGGAGGGGCAGAAATAGAGGGAGACAGAGAATCCGAAGCAGGTTCCAGGCTCTGGGCTGTCAGTACAGAGCCTGACGCAAGGCTCAAACCCAGGAACCGTGAGATCGTGACCTGAGCTGAAGTCGATGCTTAAACGACTGAGCCATCCAGGCGCCCCTTCTTCCTTCCTATGATGAGCCGTGTGCACAAGGAATGTGACATAATTGTAATACCAGTGTGAGCAAAACCATAAAGGAAGGTGTATAAAAGCATCATACCATGCTTCCCAAAGCCAAGGGAAATGATTTTGGTGTATACACATTGCTGATTATACTCCATCAGTACAGATAATTAAAAGTTGACTATATAATATTATAAAACGGCAGGCACAACTTTTTGAAAATTTCTCCCTGGTATTAGCAATGCAAAAACACCGACTTGAATGTTCAACGCTAATCAAATTCATCTCTTCTTAAGAGCAGTGTATAATAAATGGGTAGCCTAAAAGGAATGCTTTGAACAGAATGCTTCACTATTGTCTGATTATTCTAAATTTAAAACTCCCAACAAAGGAAAGGATTATTCTTCTTGAGGTTCAAGATTCACAAGGATTTGGTAATGAAATTCCTTTAGGAGAGCAAATAAAAAAATTGCTATCTACAAGCTGCCAGTGTTTTCTGTCTGCTGTGTTTTTAAATCAAAGTCACCATTCATTCAACAACAAATGTTTGTTTGAATAAATGAATGAAAGAAAAGGGCCTCAAAATACTTCACAAGTGTAATCACCTATAAGTTATGAATCAGGCAGCAACTTTAATCATCCCCAAGAGCACAGGCTGAGACAAGTTAAATGTCAGCTCTCACCAAGCAGGCCAAAGCCAGACCTGGAAACTGAAGCCATGTCCTTTGATTCTTAGAAAATGACCCAGCTGTTAGAGCCTGTTGCTAAGCTGCCTCACTGCAAACTCTCAATTCAATTTGGAATGCACGTTATCTAGGCCAGGTGAGGTAAGATTAAGGAAGCGTAACAAAGCCGGGCTTGTTCCAGAAATTATACAGGTAGTCCAAAAAAAAAAAAAAAGGGGGGGGGGGGTGAAAAGAAAAGAAAAAAAAAACCCGATCCAAATGCTAAAACTGAACACATAATTCTTAATATTAGTGTCTTCACTCTAATGAGGCACAGAGAGCAAACTGCTCAGTGCCAGAATTGATTTTATACCAAGAGAGGAAGAAAACAATGTGCAGGCAGGATACTGGATAACAGGTAGAACCCAGGGCTCCCCAGGGGGCTGCCAGTTGATTCTTCCAGCAGCATTGCTAACACCCCGCTGTTTCCATTCTGACCTTCTAACAGGATGCGGGGGCCCCAACGCTTAAAATCTATTTGTTTCAATAACTCAGAGGAGAAATACAACTAGAAGGTTCTGTCCAAGTGGGGATCTGTTTTGCAAGTAGAGAATTCTCATGCGTGTCACAGTGAGAGGCTTCTCGGGTAATGCATGAATCTTAAAGTCTTCAAGTTCCATGCCAAGGAAATGAAAGGAGCTAATATTACCCCCACCCTCAACTATCCTTTGGGAGCTCAGCATAAGCAAAGTAACTCCCTAACGTCTATGCTTCTGATCCCAGAGGAAGGTGAAGCAGAGCTGTGCTGACCCAAATCGGAAAGTAGGTAAAGTTTGTCTACAGGATCTTTCCCCTTTGGTCCCCCTAAGGTGCCTCCCCTGAGGCCCTAGGGGTTTCTGCTCTGTAATTCTTTTCCACCCCTACCCCGTCAGCATTCACACCAGTGAAACACAGTTTCAGTATGAATATACTTCAATCATTGTTTTGCCCTCTGAAAAAATATCTGTCCTCTCAGACTTTTGATTTTTAAACTGAAGAATCAAAAGCTTTACTTTCCTTAAAGTTCCAGCCCGGGCCAGCAGCCAACATTCTGCATTGGGAGACAGATTACAGTAACTCCCTTATTTTTTTTAAAGGAAAGTTTATTTATTTTGCGAGAGAGAGCGTGTGGGAGCAGAGGGGGGGCAGAGAGACAGGGAGAAAGAATCGCAAGCAGGCTCCACGCTATGAGCGCAGAGCCGGATGTGGGGCTCGATCTCATGAACGGTGCTGCGATGGTGACCTGACCCTAATCAAGAGCCGGACAGCCGCCCACGTGCCCCGTAATTCCCTTAGTTTTAAAAGTTTATTTCACTTCATCTTAAGGCCCGCCGTAATGATGGAAATATGATGAAATCACAAGCTGGGGTCATACCCCGCTATGACCATGGGTAAACTCTGTGAGACTCAAAGTTATGCATTTGTAAAGCAGGAATTATTACAATATAATGGAATATGATATAATTATGAGATCATGAGTATAAAGAGGCTGGCACGTTGCTATCTTAGGGAATACACACTACCCTCAGAAGGGACACTGGGGTTCCCAAGTGTACGTGGGTGCCCGGGGCTGACTGAGCCACAGTCAGTTACCCAGAATCACTGGGAACTGTAAGAGCCTGGTTCTCACCAGCTTGTGGCCTCTGCCCCAGAGCCAGGCACCCCCTGAAGGCAGGTCTGGGGTTATTCCTTCTCTCAGCTACCATTCTCCCTGGCTCTTTCCCTGCCTCAGAGCCTGTAAGCCCTTCTCTACAACTCCCCTCCCCTCCCTGTGCCCCCTGGGGGCAGAGCAGCATCCCTCACTGCGCCCCGCCTCTCCCCAGTCCCACCCTCCGTCCTGTAATAGAATTTTCAAGGCAGAACCTCCCAACAGCCCCACGGTTGAGTTTACCCAGCCTTGAGCCCCTGGCAGTCAAAACAGAATCTAAAACAAATTTCCACAAGGAAAGGCAAGTTTTGAGATGAGCGGGTGACCCAGCAGGGAGAGAGGCCCCACCCCACCATAAATGGGGTGAGCTCACCGAAGCACTAGGCTTGACTCAGGCTTTGTTGGGACGTCTGAGCTGAGTCTCACAAATCAAGTATAAACGCTGTGGCAGAGGTTTACAGAGGCAAGAGAGGGCCTGAGCGCGAGAACGGAATGAGGAGGTTCCTCCAGAACAGTCAGAAGCAAGGGAGGCGTGGGGGCCAAGTGGGGCAAAGGGGCTGCCAGGGAGAGGAAGTTCTGGGGTGAAGGCGAAGTAGCACCCGGGCTGGAGAAGCGATGAGCCCAGGGGGGCTCCCACAGGCAAGATTCACGGCAGGCAGCGTGTAGGGTGCTGGCGGGCAGCACGGCCGTAACACGAGAGACGTGGCTTGGTCCCCATTGGTCCCTGCGTCTGGGTTTTCTCTAGGGTGGCACCAGGAGGCACAATCTCCCCAAAAAGAACAGGACCTGGTGGGAAGGGGCCATGGAAGCTGAACCCACACACCAGGGGTCTGCTTGTCCAGTCCTCTGCTAGGATTAGACTTCATGAAGGGGAGGTTGGTAAAGGCCCTTTAACCAGATCTGAACAATGGGGAGGAGTTGCAGAGGTGTCCTAAGAGCCCCTCAATAAAAAGATAATGGGATAAGGACAATGCTTCACACTTAGGTTCTGGAAGAGGAGGATACAGAGAAGCCCAACTATCAGAGGTGGAACCCCGGACGTCTGCGTGTTATATGTAAATTGCATGCACATGTATGTATCATATTACATATCGTATCAGGAGAAAGAAAACCCACTGTTTATAGATCTTAGTAAACAAATCAGTGAAAAATGATTACAAGTCATTTCCATTGTGTAAAAATTATACAAACCGTAGTCACTTACGTGAACTGCTCCCACTAATAGCCAATTACCATGCAGCACATTATCAGTGAAATGTTATCATGAGCTATGTGTTCCATTAACTCCCTTGTGTACGTCACATTTTATGACAATGCTAAATTCTGTTTTGTATGTTCAGGCTTCTTGTTTTCTGGTGCATGTGACTGCAGAATCTGGGCACTAGAAGGGACCTTAGGGAGATCCCTTACTCTCGACCTTTCGTTTCACAGATGTGGACGCTTGGAGAGGGTACAGCTCTCCCAGAGCCGCAAGAGAACCAGTTTAGAACGAGGCTGGCTGGAGATACAGCTCATGATCTTGGCACTACCTCAGGGCTTATCCTTACAGCTTAGACAGCACAGAGGGACACAACCCCCTCCCCCTCATTCTGTAGGACCATTTGCTCACAATTCAGGGTTACTGAAGGAGCATGGGAAATAGGTATGATGTTTGGGGAAAGGGGGAAGCTTGGGAATAAAGATGCTGGAACTCTTGGTTAAGGGACTTTGGGAGGACGTGCTCTTTAGAAGAACTCAGTCTTTGTTAAAATCAATAACCAATACAGTGCAGTAGAAAAAAATGTAGGTTATTGGGGCGCCTCGGTGGCTCAGTCAGTTGAGCATCCAACTCTTGATTTCGGCTCTGGTCATGATCTCAGGGTCATGGGATCAGACCGGTGTTGGGCTCTGCGTGAGTATGAAGCCTGCTTAAGGTGTTTTCCTCTCTCCCTCTGCCCCTCTCCCCTGCTCATGCTCTCTCTCTAAAATTAAAAAAAAGAAAAAGAAAACGTGTAGGTTATCAAGTCAGAGATCCCAGGATGAGCCTCAAAGCCTACTAGCGAGGCGGCCTAGGACAAGTTATAGAAACTTTCCAAGTCTACATTTCCTTAACCATACATAAATGGGCAGGATGATGATACTTAGGCAAATGAGTTGCGACAGGGGATGAAATTATTAAGAACAACTAGCACAATACCTATGCTCAATCAATATTCAATAACCAACCAAGGCCACTAAGAAAGCCCCACCTTTAAACACATGTGGTGGATACCTGGATGTGTAAAGTGTTTCCAAGGCCAAGTGTATGTTAGTTCACGGATAACCTTGGAAAGCACATTCCAAAGTGTCAGTGTTACATTCATGTCCAATCCTGGGGTGGGAAGTCTAAGGCGCCAAGTGAGCCAAGTGTGTTTCCATCTGACATGTCAAAACACATGAAAATGCACCCATCTGCCTGATGCAACCATGGTCTATCATTAGGAAATACCGCTCGCTTTACATCAAAATGTGTTCCCAGAAAACAAAGATACCACAGGTCAAGGGGATCTCCATATCATTCCTTCTGGATCTGTAAGGATGGTTCCTCGCTCATTTGTCACATCCAAATCTATAAGAAATTGATCAGAGATCCTACTGTGGTCAACTGCAGGACTGCAGCTCACGACAGGTGCTTCTGGGGCATCCAGGAGAGGTGTTTTTTTTTTTTTCTAATTTTAAACATTTATATATTTTTGAGAGACTGAGCACGAGTGGCAGAGAGGCAGAGAGAGAGAGGGAGACACAGGCTCCGGGCTCTAAGCTGTCAGCTCACAGCCCGACGCAGGGCTCGCACCCACAAACCATGAGATCATGACCTGAGCTGAAGTCGGTTGCTTAGCCGACTGAGTCCAGGTCTGCTCCACCGAGCCCCAGCATGCTGCCCTCCCTCTGTTCTAGAACTGTCTGTGACCGGGTGTTCCAGCAAGCAGGCAAACCGGCTCTACCTATGTGGCTGCTCTCACTCCCTCCCTCCCCCTCACTCTCTCTCTCTCCGAGATTTCTCTTTTTCTGAGTCACCTTCATTGACAATAACGGAAAGAAAATACAAGTCAATAAATAAAGCTCCTCAGAGCCATTAAGACCCTGGCCCCTCCTCTGCACCCCCCCACCCCCACCCCCGCCGTGTCCTTCCCTACAATTTAGTTGCTTCTGACTCCACTGTGTTCAGATGTGGAAAGAACGATTTCTCCACTCTTGTTCAAAGACATGGGACACTACTGTTCTTTGTTTCCTTAAAAATATGCCGGCATGCTTGCTCTCCCTCGTAGGAGAGGTCTTGCAAGGATCACCGAAGCTTCTGGAGGGAAGCAACCACGTGCTAGGCTGAAAAACCAGAACCCAGATGCCAAATGCTGCCAGGAAGAGTGCAAAGGGTGAAATGGACATCGCTCTGAATCATAAACATGACTGCAGGCCAAGTGACTTGGGTGTTCTTCTGTACCTAATTGGACCATGCAGCTTCACACACATGGGGACTATTACAGAGGTACAGGTGCGGCTTACTATAAACAAAGACTGTGTGTCTGACAATTTATGTGCGAGTCTAACTTTTGTAAGTTACTTTACGTGCTGAGTGTCCTGGGGGAGTTCATTATTGAAGAGAACTCCATAAATGTTTTCCACAATTTAAAGTTGTCTCCATCTGTGTTTTGGAAATTTAGTTCCTTAAGTATCTGATTTTCTTTTTTTTTATATACGAATTTATTTTTAAGTAATCTCTACACCCAACGCAGGGCTTGAACTCACAACCCCGAGATCAAGAGTCACGTGCTCCACCAACGGAGCCACCCACGTGCCCCCTAAATATCGGATTTTCTTCAAGAAGTCTCTCCTCTTGCCCCCCTCTCTCTGCCTTCAGAGCACATTATCGATCTCAACGTCACTAACAAAAGAATGTAAATATAGGGGAAAATATGCTCCCGTCAGTGCTGGAAAATAGAGAAAGGCACCAGACACCTGCCATCATTTTTAAGACAGTTTTCCTTGATAGAACATACAAAGCATAACATAAAAGGCTGATCCAGAAATGTGACCTGTGACTCTCCTTCTTGAAAAAGTAGTTCAGCACCATGAGAAGAAAACAAGCAACCTTGGGCCAATAAAGACTTGTAGATAAAACAACATAAAACATCCAAGAAATGAAGGAAGAAGCTGATTCTGAAAAAGATTTACTGCTGGAAATAGAAATAAGTTTCAAGCAAGATGTGATTTTTGCTTGAAAAATGAAAAAAAGGTCGGGGGAGAAAACCCAGACTCTGGAACAAAACACGAAAGATTAAGGTAAGACACGTGAATGAAACCAAAAAGAAATGGACTGAATTACAAAAAAATTACGGATTTTTTTCAACTGTCCATTTTCAAAAGTATCATTTAAAGCTACCTTAGGACCAACAACAAGGAAAGACAAACTCAAAAGTCAAATCAGTGATGTCAAGAACAGACTTCAAGAACTATACCAAAGGGAGCACAAGAAGACAACAACGTAGACTATGATGGATATTGAAGACAGAACAGGAAGCCAAGATATAGGTATTTGTGGTTCCTGGAGTAATCAGAACAAATACCACAGGAGCAATTATTAAAGACATCATGTAAGAAAACTTTTCTGAGTTGAAGAAATACCTGATTCCCAGACAAAAAAAAAAAAAGCAAAAAAACAAAAGCTCACTCTGTACTAGAAAACAAATGAATGAAAACAGACACAGACACATAGATCCATGTATATGCACATATATAAATTACAGAAAACAGTCTTCTATTTACTTTCCAGTGAAACGTTTGAATTTTGAGGTCAAAGTAAGAAGATCACTAGCATCCAATGAGGAAAGGAAAAAATACAGGCACCCAGGTTATAAGACGGAAGAAAAATCACGCTGGCCTTAGACTTGTAGTTGACAATGGAAGGAATAAACCAACCAGCGGCACAGCCCTGATGGTGAAGAATTTTGATACAGGAATTGTAACAAAGCAAGTTTTCTGTGAAGGTATGAGAGCTAAAAAGTGATGCGAAGAATCACTAAGAAAATGAACTTCATAAAAATATTATACAGTTGACCCTTAAGCAACACCTATGGAGCTGAAAATCTGCATATAAATTTGACTTTCCCAAAACTTAACTACTTACTAATAGCCTACTGTTGACTGAAAGCCTTACTGATACCATCAACAGTCAATTAACACAGACTTCGTCTTTGAATCATATACTGTCTTCTTACAATAAAGTAAGGAACAGAAAAAGACAATGTTATTAAGAAAAGCATAGGGAAGAGAAAATACATTCACAGGAAAACATCTGCATATAAATGGATCTGCACAGTTCAAACCCATGTTCCTCAAGGGTTAACTGCACTTGAAGAAGCTCTCTAGTCAACCAAAAATTTAATTCAAAAAACAAGGGGGCGCCTGGGTGGCACAGTCGGTTAAGCGGCCGACTTCAGCCAGGTCACGATCTCGCGGTCCGTGAGTTCGAGCCCCGCGTCAGGCTCTGGGCTGATGGCTCGGAGCCTGGAGCCTGTTTCCGATTCTGTGTCTCCCTCTCTCTCTGCCCCTCCCCCGTTCATGCTCTGTCTCTCTCTGTCCCAAAAATAAATAAAAACGTGGAAGAAAAAAAAATTAAAAAAAAAAACAAGATAAAGGGGCAGTTATGCTTTCATATACTTTATAATATGTAGTCAAGCCACAAAAACAGCAAACAACCGAATATAGTTAGAAAACGATACAGGTTATCTAGGTAATTCTTACAAGAAAATTTGTACCACATTTACAAAATAATAATCAGTTCAATCAAAATATTTGAAAGGAAAGGAGAATCCCAAAGGAGATCAAAAATGTGTTAATCTCATCTCACACAAAGTATGGTCAAAAGCTTCTTGACATCGCCCTTACAGAAATACATTTTTTTCTCAAATGTAATTAGATAACTAAAAAATGAAACATTCTAACTTGAAAACTGTCAGAGGGTAAGTCTCGTCACGCAAAATGGAAAATGGGAGAAACCTCAAGGAATCATAAAAGGAAAAAGAATAAACAATGCCAAAAATGAGAACAAGTAGAACAACGTAGAAGGTAGGTATTAATTCTCTTTCAAGAAGGAAAGGGTCTCGGGGCGCCTGGTGGCGCAGTCAGTTAGGCGTCCGGCTTCAGCTCAGGTCACGATCTCGCGGTCTGTGAGTTCGAGCCCTGCGTCAGGCTCTGGGCTGATGGCTCGGAGCCTGGAGCCTGTTTCCGATTCTGTGTCTCCCTCTCTCTCTGCCCCTCCCCGGTTCATGCTCTGACTCTCTCTGTCCCAAAAATAAATAAACGTTGAAAAAAAAAATTAAAAAAAAAAAAAGAAGGAAAGGGTCTCAGGTGGAATCATAAATTAAGAATGACCTCTATGCCACCTGCAAGAAAGTTCTAAAAGTGACAAGAGGGGCGCCCGGGGGGCTCAGTCAGTTAAGCGTCCGACTTTGGCTCAGGTCATGATCTCACGGTCTGTAAATTCAAACCCTGTGTCGGGCTCTGTGCTGATAGCTCGGAGCCTGGAGCCTCCTTCAGATCCCGTGTGTGTGTGTGTCTCTCTCTCTGCCCCTCCCCTGCTCATGCTCTGTCTATGTCTGTTTCTCAAAAATAAATAAACATTGAAAAAGAATTTTTCCTAAGTGAAAAGAAAGAGGACTGGGGCAAAGGAACACTAGGACACTGCATATCGAAAAGCAATGTTAGGGGCACCTGGCTCGCTCAGTCAGTAGAGCATTTGACTCTTGACCTCAGGGTCGTGAGTTCAAGCCCCAGGTTGGGCATAGCGTTTATTTAAGGTAAATTAAAGTATTAAAAAATAAATATAATGGAACTAAAAAAAAAAAAAGAAAAGCGATACATGAAAATAAAATCAGAATTAAATATTTAATGCATTAAACAGGAGTATTGGTTTTTACTGACAAGGGGTACATGCAAAAGAAATGCTAACTTCGTATGTGCCAAGCTAGGTAACATAGGACAGAAACATGTAAAGAAAGATAAGCAGAGACTGAGAGTCATGCAATGGTGTTGTGAACGTGTACCCCACTGCCTTCCGTCTTTGGAAAAGTAAGCAGATGGAAATGTAATAAGAGTCTAGGGAAGCAGGGTAAAATAATAAGGCTCATCTTATGACTACATCAACCTGGTAATTACAGCATGCACCTTCTATATAGAGACCCCTGGAACATCAGCAGAAGTCAATCACGTACGGAGACATCGAGGAAACCTGACTACACCTCAGTATTCCATGATCACAACGCAGTGAACTTCAACGAGTAGAGAGAAGCATAAACAATTCAAATAAACATGTACACTTACAAAACGTTCTTCGAAACAGGTGAGAGCCTAAGAAATGCTAAATTCTGCAACTGCAGATTGAGACCATAGAGATAAGGATCACATTATATATTAAAGTGTAGGCAGTCCACACTCCAGCAAATACCTTACATATCTTCATCATTAAGAAGATCCTTACGGGGCGCCTGGGTGGCGCAGTCGGTTAAGTGTCCGACTTCAGCCAGGTCACGATCTCGCAGTCCGTGAGTTCGAGCCCCGCGTCGGGCTCTGGGCTGATGGCTCGGAGCCTGGAGCCTGTTTCCGATTCTGTGTCTCCCTCTCTCTCTGCCCCTCCCCCGTTCATGCTCTGTCTCTCTCTGTCCCAAAAATAAATAAACATTGAAAAAAAAAATTTAAAAAAAAAAGAAGATCCTTAAAAGAGCAATCCACTCAAGAAATTAGAAAAGGGAAATACACCTAGGGAAAGCAAAATGAAGACAGAGCACACAAAAATAAATGACAGAAACGAACTCAAAATTTCAAATAGAAAAGATGTCAAAAGGTGGCCCTTGAAAATATCCAAAAAACAGACTAGATTTATTGCTCGTTAAGCTAATGTTCCAAAGAATTGATCAACTAAACCAAATTAAAAGGGACTAGAATAAAACCAAAAATATTGAAGATATTTTTTAATTTTAAGAGTATGTAAAAAAAAAGAATATGTAAATTTGGCTCTGTGTTAATGAAATGTTAAATACAGAAATGGCAGATACCCTAGAAAAATTTAAATCTTTAGTATTAATTTGAGAAGTAAAAATCTTGATCAGGAAAATATTGTGTGTATTAAGCAGGGCCCGGGGGGGATGGGCTTTCATCCTGAGTTAAATAAGGACCTGAGTTTAGGGTGTCTGGGTGACTCAGTCAGTTAAGCATCTGATCAGCTCAGCTCATGATCTCATAGTTCATGGGTTCGAGCCCCGTGGTCAGGCTCTGTGCTGACAGCTCAGAGCCTGGAGCCTGTTTCAGATTCTGTGTCTTGCTCTCTCCCTGCCCCTCCCCGCTAACGCTCTGTGTGTATCTCTCTCTCTCTCTCTCTCTCTCTCTCTCTCTCTCAAAAATCAATAAACATTAATAAAAAAAATAAGGACCTGAGTTAAATAATTTGGGGGACAAGTAATTTCAAAACCTCCAGGCATGATACAGAGATTATACAGAGATTATGTACATAGAGATTATACATTATGCCATTCACAGCATCGCTGGTTCAATAGAAAAAGTTATTACTGAAAATGTTAAAAAGACATTTAAAAAAATTGGCGTATTGAAGGGGGAAGGGGTGGGAAGGGGTGGGAAGGGGTGGGAAGGGGTACTGAAAATTGGAACAGAATACTACTTTATTTGCCACCATAAATCTGTCTGCCATAAACCAATAGCCAACATCTTATTCAAAGTTAAAAGAAAGAGTCAATAATTAAATTCAGTAATGAAGTCAGTGTACCCGCTCTACCATTGTTATTTAACATGACATTGGGATGTCCTAGACGAAATGAAAGTTAAGAACGTTAAAATGAAGGAGGCAATATTTTCATTATTAGAAATGCTATGATTGCCTATTTAGACCGTCTAAAGGAATCAGCTGAAAGACTACTACAACTCTGTGAGGTCAAGAAGATGGCCAGTTATTACAAGATGTATGTGTACACATGCACGGAACAAGCATTTATATATATGATACACACACACACACACACACACACACAGAGGGAGTTTTTGTATAAACCAGCAATGAGCTAAAAATATGAGAGAAATAATGACCAAGTGCACAATTCTATAAAATCTCTAAGAAAAATTAACAAGAACTGTTCAAGTCCTATGAAAATAGACAACACTTCACCGAGGGGCAAATACAAGTCTTGAATGAGACTAACTACCCAGATCCAAACTTGCAAAAGTGTAAAGACTTCAATTCTCTCCAGATTAACTTACAATCTGTGACCATTAAAATGTATTTTGAAAAGACGTTTTACAATCTGACCAAATTGGCCTTATGTTTACATGGAAGAATAAATAGGCTAAAAATAGCTAAGGACTCTTGGAAAAAGAAAGTTCTATGGAAGAATCCAAGACTGTACATGTTAAAAACTGATGAAAGCCATGGGACCAAACTAACATGCAAAACCACAAAGATAGAGAGAACAGAATATAAAGCTCAGAAATATACCCAAGTTCCTAAAAGTACTTAGTACATGATAAAGACAGTGTTTCCTACGAGTAGGGTAAAAGAGTATGAAATAAATGGCGTGTGAAAACTGATGAGCTATTTGGCAAGATTCATCTGATCCTCATGCCTGAGATCACACATCAAAATAAGCTCTAAATATAAACTACAAGACAATAAAAAAAACTAGAACAAATTATAGGTGAATATTCATCTGATCCTAGTGCATGGGAGGCTTTTTTTTAGGTCTACAAGAAAAAAAAAATATGTTGGACTACGTACGTTTTGAATATCTGTATGTGAAGTTCACCATGAATAAAATTCAAAGGAAAATATCAAAGTGGGAAAAATATTTTAACATCATGAACTAAGAGTTAACATCCTTATTCAAAATGAACACATATATAAGTAAAAAATATATGTCCTAATACAAAAAATTAGCAAAGAACATAGTTGGTTTAAAAAAAAAAAAAAAAAAAAATATATATATATATATATATATATATATATAACAGAAAATGTATGAAAAAAATGTCCAACCTCGCTCAAAACCACACACAAAAGAAAATTAAGACAAGATGTAATTTTGAACTTCTCAAATTGGCAAGGTTTTTGATTCTGTGTTTTTATTACAGCACTTAGTGCTGTCCGAGAATGCAGACACATGGACATTCCTTTTCACGGTTGATGAGTGCTAAAATATAGTACTTTAATAATAATGTATCAAAATCTTAAAAAGGCTCTTACTGTTAGAGCCCACAGTTCCGGTTCTAAAGATTCATCCTAAAAAAACAATCAGAGATGTTCAAAAAAGATACATGTTCAAGGACATGTATGGCACAGTATATCGCTAGTGACTGCAAAAAATCTGGAGAATTAAATGCTCAACACATCAGATTACTTGTGTAAATTCTAGTATCTATAGGAGATGTAAAACTATATAGGCAATAAAATCATGCTATGTGGGATTGAAAATGGCCTAGTGACACGCTCCCCTTATATGGGCCAGTGGTACAATCAGCATGATGCCAGTTAGAAGAGGGCATATGACTAGAAATACGAAATATGTTCACGGTTATCTTACGAGTGATCTGCCTTTCACTTTTTTTTCCCCCTGTTTTTCCAGGTTTCTAAAATGAATATACACCATTTCTGTGATCAGGGAAACAACGGCACAGGATCTGGAGTCAGACTGCTTAGATTCAAATTCAGAGCTCTGTCACTCTGCAACCTTGGGCACATTGTTTATCCTCTCCGAGTCTCAACTTCCTCATCCATCAACTGGGACGAATAACAATAACTACCTCACGGGGTTGCTGTGACCATTGAATTTTACAATGTATGTAAAGTGTTTAGTATGGTATCTGGACCATAATAAGTGCTCATTAAAAATTAGTATTATTTTGACTTTAAAGCAAGAGTAGCCACCTCCAAACTTTTCCGACAGAAGCGATTTTGTATGGGCTTATTCCTATGCCAAAGAAAAAGCAGAAATTGTCCATGGTTGTAGATTTAAAATGCTCATTATTCATATTCATTCCCTCTCTCCTCTCTCTCTGCCCCTGTCTCCCTCTTTCCCTTTCTCTCTCCCTCCCTCCTCTCTCTCCCTCCCCTTTTTCTCATCCCCTTCTCCCTTCCCCCACCTCTCTCTCTCTCTCTCTCTCTCTCTCTCACACACACACACACACACACACACACACACACCAGGATTCTGGCAAGTTTGAGCAATAGTTAATACACATCCTCAACAGAGATCATTTGAGCCCTGTGGGCAGTCCACCATGGCCAACCAAGGTCAAAAAAGATGGTTTTGATGAGGAAGCCAGATAACCTAGGAGAACAGAGGCTGCTGATAATCAGTTGGCCAATGTGTGGTCCCAGAAAAGGCTTTCACTCTCCGTGGCATAGACAGGCTTACAGCAGGGTGAGCAAAGCACGGAGGGAAAGACAGCTGGGCTGTGGAAGGAACCCCCAAAAGGGAGTAGGTACAGCCAGGTTCTAGGACGGCCACCCACGTCACCCGCCAGCCAAGCATAGAGTCCTGCGAGACTATGCTTCTCCTCACTGACCACAGAACTCTCAGGGGCCCCCCTCAACCTCTGAGGTTCTGTTAAAAAGGTGACAACGTCAGCTCCTAACCCTAGTTGTTTTGGTTTTTTTTTTAACTTTAGAGCCCGCTCCTAGCTCCCAAAACAAGTCAAAGAAAATTAAAAGAAGAAATAAAGCATTCCGGGTGCCCCTCATATTTATTTTGCTTTCCCCATCCATGTTATTTTCGTGAATCTAGCAGAAAGTGACAAAATCTAGAAAGTGACACATGAGCGCAGATTACAAGGCAGCACATGTCCAGGCAAGGTCATTAGATGCCATCAGAAATGGTCTAAGGACACATGCATTCGGAAGATAACGCAGCTCAGCGGGTTATCTAGAAATCGTTCTACTCAGAGTCCTGTCTGCTGCTCTCACACACCCGCTGTGGTCTCAGAGCCCCGACAACTGCACTAAACACGGCGTGGGAGGCTGGAGAAGGCAATATGGACAAAAAAGAATTTTTTTTTTTTTTTTTTTTTGCTGAATCTGAAATGTGGAAGGAATCTCTGCATACGTGAGACAGAGCCCTAAAAGGGGCCATAACTATTCGTTATAAAGGTATGTTTGGGGAATTCAACAATTGATGATTCGATCATCTGAAAAGATGGAAAGATGCTCTTATGCAAAAAAAAAAAAAAAGTCACATCAGCATCAGGGACAGATGACAGAAGGCAGAAAAGGAGAGCCAGGACTAGGCTTTGGTGTCAGGTGCTCTGCCTTTGAATTCCAGCCCCCACCACTCACCAGCTGGGTGCATATGGGCAAGGGGGTTAAGATATCAGACCCTCCATTTTTAAAAGTACTTAGAATGACAGTAGCAGTATCTGTCTCAAAGAGTTACTGGAATGATTCAGTCAGTCATTCACTCACTGTGTAATAATTGAGCCTTGAGATATGCCAGCCCAGTGCCAGACGCCGAGACAAGAGTGACTGAAGCAGGCACAGCCCCCACTTACATCAACTCTAAGCCTCTTAGATTTTAGTGGAAGAAGGGAGACAAAAAAACACATCGAAGTGCAATAGAGAAAAAAATTAAACCAGTTAAAGGAATGGAAAGCGATGGGGGTGTTTACACCCCCTGGGAAGGGTTACTTCTCAGTTAAAGTGACATTTGAGCAAAGATCCGGATCAAGTAAGAGGGTGAGTCATGAGGCCAGGGGGTGGAGGGGGGTGTGGGGGAGGAGGATCAAGTCAAGGGACGAGTAAGGCAAAGACCCTGAGGCGGGAACAGGCTTGCATTCGATGCGACATGTGCAAGTAGCTATAAGCTCAGAGCTTGCAAAAGCATGTGCCCTGATGATGATGGGGGTGATGATGATGGTGGATGGCGGTGGGGTGGTCTCACAATGACATCCAAACAAGCAGAATACAAGGGATGTGAGAATGGGCACCACCCTTGTCAACAAAAGTAATAAAGTGACAAAATTAGTACCGAATACAGGAAGTACTGATTAGGATCTTGACTAATTTTCATTTATTAAAAACTACAGCTCTATTTTTAGGTATATCCGTCAATCTAACATCATTCAAGAAAAGCTCCTCTGAAAATTCTATTTCAGGAATGTAAATTATTTGAAATAAAAATATTCTGCATGCATGATTTGTTTGTTACCCAGCCGTCCTTCTGTTGGGTTTTAGTCTGCTAACCGTGTGTACGTGGAATTTTCAACAGTTACTATGTAGGGTACTTTGAAATTTCATAGGAGCCTTTAAGTGGCAGAAAGAGCTAGTAGGTTTTCATTTCCACCTCAGCTCGGAGGGAAAAGGGTTTTAATGGATGTCTTTCTAGGCTTTCAGCCTTTTCTTAACTGTCTCGGGATGAAATTCTACTTTACTTGTTTAGTTATGCATATGTTCAGAATTTTACAAACAGAGTCATTCATATTGTATGAATTTTTCTTCAACCTACTTTTTCTTGGGGAACGGGGGGGACTTAATATCAGGTTGTTGAAATTCACCTGGATTGTTCTACACACTTTTAGATCACTCATTTTCGTTGTTGCACAATATTCTTTGATTATATCTCAATTTTCTTATCCATACTACTTTGATAAACATTTGGGTGGTTTGGTTGTATTTTTTTTCTAATGTTTATTTATTCTCGGGGCGGGGGGGGGAGGGGCAAAGAGAGCGGGAGACACAGAATCGGAAGCAGGCTCCAGGCTCTGAGCTGGCGGCACAGAGCCCGATGCGGGGCTCGAACTCACGAACCGAGAGATTATGACCCGAGCCAAAGTCGGATGCTTAACTGCCTGAGCCACCCAGGCACCCCTGGGTGTATTTTTTTAAACCATTAGTAATATAAGGAAAGCTGTGATGGACGGCATGCATGTTTTCTGGTACATTCGTAAAGAAGTTCTTCTAGGGAATAAATTTAGAAGCAAAACTGCCGAGTCAGAGTAGAACACATTTATCTTTACTGGATAATGTTCAACTGTTACCTAAATGTTTACACAAATTAACACTCCCCCCCAGCAATATACACGCACGAAATGCCATTTTTCTTAGACCAAAATATCCCCTCTGACCCTGGGAATTCCAGATCTCAAATAACCCAAGTGCCCATCCATCCATTTATTGCCTTAGCCAATTCAAAACTGGTCTTTGAACAAATCCAGACTCGGAAAGAATGTCAGTTGTGTTGAATTTCTGGCTAACTCATCACAATCAATTTGCACGCAAACAAATCCCTCACAAGAACTACCAATAAATAATCACACACTGCTGGAGCCATGATGTAAAAGAAAGATGTTTCAATAAAGCAGACAGGCTTAAAACTATTTTGGCTAGGGGCGCCTGGGTGGCTCAGTCGGTTAAGCGCCTGACTTCAGCTCAGGTCACGATCTCGCGGTCCGTGAGTTCGAGCCCCAAGTCGGGCTCTGGGCTGACGGCTCAGAGCCTGGAGCCTGCTTCCAATTCTGTGTCTCCCTCTCTCTCTGCCCCTCCCCCGTTCATGCTCTGTCTCTCTCTGTCTCAAAAATAAATAAAACGTTAAAAAAAAATTAAAAACAAAACAAAACAAAACTATTTTGGCTACCTGAATTCATCTGAACCAAGCCAATAATCTAGATATTTGCCCCTAGCCTTCTGTTCCTTTTATTTCACGGCATTTTTAAGAATCTTTTTTTTTAAGTTTATTTATTTATTTTGAGAGAGAGAAAGTACGAGCAGGGGGAGGGGCAGAGAGGGAGAGAGAGAATCCCAAGCAGGCTCTGTGCTGTCAGCACAGAGCCTGACGTGAGGCTGGAACTCACGAACTGTGAGATCAAGAGCTGAGCGGAAATCAAGAGTCAGAGGCTTAGCCGACTGAGCCACCAGGAGCCCCTATTCCATGACATTTTTATAACTAGATTTGTCCGATAAAAGGCATGTGTGCATTGCATTTTTGAGAACTAAGAGAAAAGTACTGGATTTACTCTCTTCAAAAATATAGGAGTCATGAATACACTAAAACCCACAGAATTGTACATTTTAAAGAGATGAATTTTAATAGTATGTGAATTATACCTCAATAAAGCTGTTACTAAAAAGTGCATCAGGGGGCGCCTGGGTGACTCAGTCTGTTGGGCGGCTGACTACAGCCTAGGTCATGATCTCACAGTCTGTGAGTTCAAGCCCCGCGTCGGTCTCTATCCTGAGAGCTCAGAGCCTGGAGCCTATTCTGTGTCTCCGTCTCTCTGCCCCTCCCCTGCTTGCTCTCTGTCTCTCTCTCTCAAAAATAATGAACAATAATAAAAAAAAAGTGCATCAGCTAAGCAAAATAAGCCAGACACAAAAGAACAAATCCTTTATGATTCCTTTATGTGAAGTACCTAAAACAGTCAAATTCATAGACACAGAAAACAGAAGGTGGTTGCCAGGAGGCGGGGGGAGGAGAGAATAGGGAGTTAGCGTTTTCATGGGTACGGTTTCTGTTTTGCAAAACCAAGAGTTCTGGAGACGGCTGGCGGGGATAGTATGAATGTGCTTAATGCCACTGAACTGGGCACTGAAAAATGGTTTAGCTGGTAAATTGTATGGTATGTGTAGTTTGCACTAATATATATATATATATATATATATATATATATATATATATGACACTAATATACCGATATGTACACAGCGTGTGTGTCTCTCAGAGGTAGTGGGGGCTGTGTTTTGTTTCAGTCTTAGGCTATTGTTCAAGCAAAGACAAGGTTTCTTTTTCCATGAAGTCACATAGATCGCGCACCCCAGACTGAGCTCTTTACCGCTTTCCTTATTTCTTCGAGCGATCCTGAATTTCGGCACACAGATGCTACGACACCATATAGTGTGGGTCAGAAGAATGTGCCACGGTTCCGAAAACGCTAACGTACCCCCAAGGGGACGCAGTCACACCTGCGACGTAACTTAAACTCCTGAATTTTTTGACTTCTGCAGGTTTACGTTCTCATCACCCTGCAGCCACACCCTTTTCTGCCACTGACCCTCCGAGGCATCTCTCATCGCTTGACATCATCTCTGCCGTGAAATGCTTGCTCTCGAGCAGCCTGAGGTTCGGAAGACACTTTCCAAAACGTTAAACAATAAAAACCGTCGACGGTCACTGGCAGTGGTGAAACGGGCGAGCCTCCTTCGATGCTGTCTCTGTGCCTAGAACCGCTTGCCCCGTCCTGCTCCCACGGGGATCCAGCGAGCTGTATCTCCCCCTTCTCTCCCAGCTCACCTTAATTCGCTTCTCTGGGATTCTGTAATGAAGGCAGCTATGACTACAGAAGCGGAGAAGAGAGTACTCTGCCCCCCGGGGGACAGGGAACAAGTGTTAATTTATGTCGGTAGGTCCCAAAATGGTAAACCGTGTGGATTACATTGCTACTGCATGTCTGTGCCATAACCTGCATCTGTCTTCCCGTCTTTAAGAACCTTCCAGGGCTCCTGATAAAGGATGACAGGCCAGGCTGGGAGAGGGGTGGGGGTGGGGGGCAGAGGATTTGAGGATGGCATATCTATCACTTACGTGGCACTGAGTCAGGCAGACAACGTGTGACTCATCAGGTTCCTGCTCAGAAGCCCACAGTCTCTCTGGGAGCTACTCATAATAGACCGTTTTTCAATCAGCACACGTTTATTCAGCAAATATTTACTGAAGACCTACTAAATGCCAGGCACTGTGCCTGACATCAGGGACAAAAATAGGACTACGACGTGGTCTCCGTAGAGACAGATGGGTGGGGCATCGTATCGAACCGTTTCATCGCGAGACACGGCTGGTCAGAAGAGCGGCTCTGCCCTCTCCAATACATACATACATGCATACATACAAGAAGTAAATAAAATGCACCGGGCACACATAAGGAATCCAGTCAGTGAGTGACCATTCTGGCCATGAAAGAACATATTTGGAAAGAACACAGCAATAGCTTGTGAGGCTTTCCTCTTCAGAACTATGGTTACCAAGCATTCCAGACACGCGAATGTTCCAACACCCATTGAGAGGCAAATGGGAGTTTGCCACCATGGAAGATTTGAATAGAAATAAGCGATTTTTAGTAAAGATCCAGAGATGGCACCTGTATTTCCCGTCTCGGAACAGACTTAACGAAGCCCTTTTTTATGTACGTCTGCCTCCCCGGATGGCCCCCATCCCCCGAAAAGACAGGGAGTGAGTTTCTAGTGCCCAGTTTTCCCCCGTGACAAGCACCATGCCACGGTGCACGTGGCAACAGCATTTTAAATTAGCTGGCTGCATATGATAGTCAAGTTGACATCTGAAACGCTGCTGGAATGGACAATTTAAGGACTGGATGATGAATATAATCCATAAGGCACCAATGAATGCATTTAATTAATGAATCAAATCAATTCATGTAGACTGTCATGGGCTGAACCGTGTCCCCCCCCACCCAAATGTATGTGTCGGAAGTCTGAACTTCCCCAGTATCTCGCAAGGTGACTGTATTTGGAGACAGGACGTTTAAGGAGGTAATGAAGGTAAAATCTGGTCAAATGGGTGGGGTCCCAATCTAGTGTGACTGGTGTCCTTATAAGAGGCGATCAGGACACACAGTCTGGAAAGGAAGCCCACATGAGCACAGAGGGAGAAGACGGGCGTCTCCAAGCCGAAGAGCGAGACCTCAGGAGGAACCAGTCTTGCTGACATCTTGATCTTGGACTCCCGGCCTCCGGAGCTGTGAGACATATATTTCTGCTGTTTAAGCCACTCAGTCTGTGCTACTCCGTTATGGCCGCCCTCACAGACAAGTACAGATACTAAGGGCAGAGCTATGACCTTGCACACGGTCACTGTGGGAAAGACCCAAAAGGGTGAACGTGAAGTGGCAGAAAGAGTGCTAAGGACAGGAATCGGGAGCCCACGGAGCCACTTCTGGCTCGAGCCTGATCTCTTTCTTGATCAAGCCCAGTTTTACTTCACGTCTGCTTCCTCCTTTCTTCTTTTTAATGTTTGTTTATTTACTTTTGAGAGAGAGAGAGAGACAGAGACAGAGAGACAGCAGGGAAGGGGCAGAGAAAGAAGGAGACACAGAATCCCAAGAAGGCTTAGTGCTGTCAGCGCAGAGCCCAGCACGGGGCTCGAACTCACGAACTGCGAGATCATGACCTGAGCCGCAATCAAGTTGGACGCTTGACGGACTGAGCCACCCAGACGTGCCTCTCTGCTCCTTTTAAGATACAAGGGTAGATCTCAGGAGAACCCAGTTTCAGATGCTACTATGTAGTGAACTAGGTGCTGTTTTCTCGGATATGACAGAAACGACAGTGAAGTGTGTGTTTTTCCTTCACTACGTTCAGCCACGAAAGGCTGGAGCCTTCCCAGCTGCTTCTTGAACCTTTCTCCCAGCATCAGCCAACATCGCTCCAACCAGAAGATCCTCTTTCGGCAAGCGTCCGAGCCCAGAGGGGATCCCCGTGCGACTCAGCTCTGCTGGGCCACCCCAGCACCCGGGGGACATCAATTTGGAGGCAGTAGGTTGAAGTCACGTGAAGAAGTGACAAGAACGAGCAGAAAAACGTCTCCGCACCTTGTGTGAATGTTAGCGTGTGCCAGCCAGAAAAGACGCGCTTATTCTGAGCAAAGACCTTAATGAGCCCTACAAACAGAAATTACTACAATGGGACAATAGGTACCTTAATTCATTCTTTTCTCCAGCAATCTTAGCACTAACGATTACAAAATCTTCCACAGCAGCACGGCTAAGACAAAGACACAATCACACACCCACGGTACAATCTCTGTAGAGACACACACTGGACTGTCTGTCCAGCAGCATTTGTTTTTCTAGAAACTGCCTATCCACACAGGTGGGAACAGTCCTGTTCATACTACATGACCCAAACCCCAGATACACTGTGGACTGTTGGTTGTGGTTTGGGGTTGGTTTTGTTTTGTAGCACAAAGGTCCAGCCCCCACCCTCCCCTAAAATCCATGAGAGCCTCCCGGGTCCTTGGCCAAAGCCCCATTTCTCTGAAGCTGCCTCTGATGAGTTTCCCTTACTGGCCATAAAAAGAGTTCAAATTAGTAAAACCATACTTCAAAGACCAACAGAAAAGCAGTAACTTAAAAAAAAAATAACAAAAACCTAAGGAAGTGTTTTTAAGGTTTATCAATGTCGCTTGCTTAGAGCCTTTGCAACCCCCTAGTAGAAAGGATCATTGAACAGGAAAAACTCCTGACCATTTATTCGACGTTACAAAGTTTAGGATGAGGATACATCCCGAGGGTGTGGCTGCCACGTTTTTCCCGCCACGTAAGCCCTGATCACTGACAGGATCACGGAGCTGAACGGGGCTTAGAACTCTTGCCTACCAAGGCAATTGCCTCCTCCCAACTGTGGGCTTCTCCTCACGAGGTGCTCTCTCTTTAATTCTTTCAACCAGCATCTGGGGACCCCTGTATTTTGTGACCCTCTTGCTGGGGGTCAGAAGCAAACAGGAGCTGAACGGGGCTTAGAACTCTTGCCTACCAAGGCAATTGCCTCCTCCCAACTGTGGGCTTCTCCTCACGAGGTGCTCTCTCTTTAATTCTTTCAACCAGCATCTGGGGACCCCTGTATTTTGTGACCCTCTTGCTGGGGGTCAGAAGCAAACAGGAGAAAAAGCCATATATGCCCTCAAGGAGAGTTCTTCCTAATGAAGGACACAAGTCATTGCTGCGAGGCCAATTGATAGAACCAGTCATGCCATCCAACAACACAGTTCACCTGCAGATAAAGAAACTTAAAGGTCTAAGTGGGTAGATGACAGTGTGGGCCAAACGTATGGACAAACTCATGGTGAAGTAGTTTAGTAGGGTGATCAACAGGGGATTCGTTGGGGAACAGCTAACAGAAGTGATCACATCAAAGCAAAGGATGACATCGGAGCATAAAGGTGCAGAGAACCTAGTCCTGGGTACCAATCTAGAACCTTCCTTACCATAGCACTTCACGTTCATCTGTAAGTCCGCACTTGAGAGCATTCTGACATTCGAGGCATGCATTATTAAAAATGAGCTTCCTGGGTAGTAAACTAACATTTGAACAGTTCACGAAACCACAAACACTAGACTACGGAGGAAAGAGATAATGACACTTGTCGCAAGATATCAAGAAGACACGGCAATAAAAGGAATCTGTTCACAGAGAGAATGATTCTAAATACAAAATGGTCAGATTGATACTTAGAAGTGTGGCTATTAATAGAAATAATATTAGAGAGGTTTCATTATGTAAATGGCTTATATGGCTGCCAGAAATGTACCGGGTAGTAATTTGCATTTTTTTTTTTTTTTTTGCTGTAACAGAAATTTCAAGGATTTCTTTCGCTGAATTATGAGGGACCCTTTCGCCGGTATGCCACAGCTTGTGTAACCGCAGTAAAAAAGACCACCTGTGCTCTTAGTTGCCCTTAGATAATAATACATGCTCTTAGAAACGAATAATAATTAGGTAGTTTTTTGTGCCAGGCACTGTGCTGACTGCTCTATGGGCAGCAATCCTATGAGGCACAATGATTCTCCCCATTGTACCTTTCAAAGAGAGGAGGCTTGCAGCAACCTGTCCAGAGTGTCGCAATTAGCAAGTGATGGATGTTGGATCTGAACTTTGTCTCTCTGACCCCAAGCCCGTGACTCCCCCCACTGCCATGGACAGCAATGGTCCAAGATCTGGCAGCGTCGTGAGCATAGTGTTTCATACAGAGACCTTCGAGGTAGAAATAGGCTAGAAAGGTGGGCACTTCCGATCACCCCTGGTCACAAATCTCAGTGTCTGCTCCCACTCAACAGCACCCATATTTGCCACCTGAGACCCCTGGATATTGGTGCCGCATTCTGGGCAGCTCCTGCTATGGCACAGACCACAGGTGTCACAGGTCCAAAGCTAAATCCTCCCAGTTCCCCCCCAACCCCCCCGCCGCCCGCTCCACACAGGCCCCGGAGCTACATGCTTCTCCCCACCACCTCTCGTTGAGATCCTTGGCTTCATGATCCCCATTTCTGCGGACTCTCCCTTCTTCATTTCTCAGTCATTCAACTCAGTGACCTGAAATCCCAAGGTGATGGTAAAACGCTCATCTTAGCCACAAAACTTCATTAGAAGGGCTAATCAATAACAGTTTTGTTTCAGATACATCTATTTACCGCCCCCCCCCGTACACACCCTTTGAGAAATTTTGCAATTTGCCATAAAATAACTAAAAATCGAGCATCAGAAGGAAAGAGGAAGGGAAGTTCAAAAATAGCCAGTTCATGCTTGAAAATCGAGTGTGAGTTTAACGACAGGCACGGCTGGTTTAGAATCCTCGCTCTCTTACTCTTCTTAGCCTTTGTCTTGCATCGTCTGTAAATCAAAAGCAACAGTGTTCATCTCCTGGGTGTGATGAGGTTTAACTGGGAGGTCATAAGCAATGCTCCTAACGGGGGGTCCGGCACAAGGTAAAGTTCCTTTCTCTTCTACCCTTTGGTCGACGAGGAGGGGACTATGGGCCCTGCCTCCCCACGTAACCGCCTGCCACTGGCCCGTGTTCCACAGGCTGGAGACACTCTTCCTGGGGCAGCGAGAGAGGCACCGAGTCAGTCTCGTCACCTCTTAGGGGTGACACTGCAAAGTCTGCTCATCCGTCGAAACCTCCCCACAGAGCCGTAAATGAGGAGCTCCTGTGGCAATACGCACGAGAGCCTGATAAATTAAGATAGGAGGTAAGCACGAGGTAACTCTAGTATTTCCTGGAGACTGGTGGGCAGAAGGGAGACAGGAAGTCCTTGCTCTCCAGAGTTCTGATCTGAATGCCTAGAGGCAAGAGTCTTGTCAACGACCCGGAACCACGGAACCACGGAGCCACTGAACTTTCTCAGGGTCATGCTACCAAGCAGAGCAAGACTCCATAATGAAGCCCAGGGATGAGGGGTGGAGAGGCGGCAAGGGTCCCGCGGGTGGAGGGGGCCCTCACTGCTGCTGCATCCACAGAGCTCCAAAAGGCAGGAGGGGCTTTAAGGAAAAAGACAAAAAACTAGAGTTGCCATGTCAACACTAGAGTTTCACAAACAGCGACCTGGACAGAAACTAGAAAATGTAAAATTGCTCAACAGTCTAACAATCTGAAGGTCAAAGAAAAGCGCGTTTTTCAAAAAGTGGGAAACAGATGAGGAATGTAAATACATTAAGTACTCATGTTTATTCTTTATTTTATTTTTATGATTTTTATTTTTTTAATAAAACGTACCGTCAAGTTGGCTAACATACGGTGTATATACTGGGTGCTCTGGGTTTTGGGGGTAGATTCCCGTGGTTCCTCGCTTACCTACAACCCCCAGTGCTCATCCCAACAAGTGCCCTCCTCAGTGCCCATCACCCTTTCTCCCCCTCCCCTGCCCCTCCCCCATCAACTCTTAGTTTGTTCTCTGTATTTTAGAGTCTCTTATGGTTTGCCTGAATCTCTCATTGATATATAATCATCTTATAAAGAAACTTTCAAGAGGCACGTATAACCCGCTAACTTGACTACTTCATAAGATTTTCTCGTTTGACAGATTCCGAGATCTAAGGCACGGCCATAAGTCTTTTCCAAACAAGGAGGACTACAGATAAAGTAATTAGTCAATTAATTAATTCGACACACAAACCAGCCATTGACAAGCCTGGAGAAATCCCTCCCCACGTTGTCTTTGTTTCTTTTCAAGGTTTGGAGGGGAAAACCGTTGAAACAAACATGACCAACTACCCACACAATTCTTCATTTTAATGTTTTCTCCCCAAGCACCCACAAATCCAGGTCACCTCAGTTTGCTTCCAGTTCTGGCCCAAGTTCAAATCTCTTACCTGAAGCCCACCACCTGGAGCCCTGGAGGAGCCACCACTGCCTATGTGTGTTCACCAACAAGATGTTGCTACACACCCCTCCCCGAGAGGCACCTGCCACGCTCAGTGTGTAATGTGGCTTCCGGGGCAAGGCAGACGTGTCCGAAAAGACAAACATCCCAAGCTGCCCGTGGCAGGGAGGGGGGTTAGAGCAAATATGTCGAGCAACTTCAAGTGACTATAGACCTAAGACCTGAAGCTAATTAATGGAAATCCGAGCAAAGACGGTGACAGCTCAAGGCAGGAGTGTGAGGCTCGTGTCATTTGGTAAAGAGAACCCAAGAAGAAATCTCCTAAGGGCAGGACATTAACACCTGCACCTTACTTCCTTTGCAGACTTACACGTTTCTGTTAGAAACACGTCTCTACACTCCAGAGGGATTTTATAAGGTGTTGACCTGCTACTAATTACAGCAATGCCTACACCACAGCTAACAAAACAGCTCCTCGCTCGTTTGATTCTGATCACACGCAGGGATGTTCTTCCCTCCAACTGAACGGACCTGTTTGCCGTCTGCCTTCTTTACCTTCCATCCTCACAGGCAATCACCTCTAGCTTGAAATGCCCTTTTGCCTTCACATCACACGATCATGACACTTCCCTTCCTACAAAACACCGTTGAAACCACTCTCTCATTTAATCCCATCTAAACTAACCCGGACTCGTTCTGGCATCCGCGCCAGACTTGGCACTTCGCACTAACAAAGATTGCCCTTAGTGGAAAAGTTAATCCTGCACACGTCACTACACCTGTCACTCGGCCCAAGTCACTTCTCCTTCCTGGGCCTCAGTTCTGTCATCCGTAGAGCGTAGATAATAATGATCCCCAATCTCTTAGAGTTGTGAGAATCAGACGTTTGTTTTTCATCGCTGTGTTATGTTTGCAGACACGCACATTTAGTGCGTATAAAGTGCTTCTTCGCCCGGTACGTGGGTACACAGTAAGCACTCAGAAAATGTCTAATGCTTGCATTCGCATGCTATTATTACTGTCTTGTGCTTACAGCCGCACTGGTCCGATAAACTCTCGGGAGAAGGAACTATTCTCACACGCTGCCCAGAAATTGAGGATGTGACCAAGTTCACTGTTAACTAAACAACAACATAGCAACCTGGCAAGGACTCCCGGCTCTTCACATTCAACCTACTCTGCTGACTACAAAAGTGCACCCGCACGTTGTGAGCGCAGACGAAAACACACACAATCGTGCCTGATTCTCGAAGCGGGACAGTTCGCAAAGAATTTCAGCGGGGCTTCGGCATGAGGAAGGTAATCTCCCAAGGCCCATGAGCACCTCCAGAAGCATCCTGAAGGGACAAATGAAGGCGAGGTGAGAATGTGAGGGGTGAGGAGGCAAGGAGGCCAGCACAGCCTCAACCGCAAAGCCTCCTGCACTAAGAGAAAGGTGAAGAGCACAGGCCACGCAAAGGGAAACAGGGCTCCTTGGGAGATGTGGTGCAAGTCACTTGCCCAGGGCTCAACCCTAACCTCAAGCAGCGCTCAGTTCCTCCAGTAAAAGTCGCTTGCCCATGGACACAGATGCACATCTGAATTTACACCAGGGCTGTTTCTCCCTTGCGTGCCAGACCCCCATTTACATACCTGCCCCCTTCCACCTGTTGTGTGTCTATTCTTACCCTTCTCGTTTCCCATGTAAATCTGATGTCGCTTAATCCTCAGACACGGAATGGCACTGGTGAAGGGAACCTCCGAGGATGATCCAGGCTACTGCCCTCCTCTCGCAGAGGAGGGAACTGTTCCAGAAAGGTTAGTAACTTTCCAAAGGTCACAAAATTTGTGGTATGGCAAAAACTGAAACCTAGATGGTGACCACGCCCTCTTCCCGAAGCAAGCGCGTTTCTAACTCTACATCATTCCATCTGCTTCCTTCTCCCCCTTCTGGGCCCTCTACTGTGCCTAAGTCACCTAGATAAGTTTCGTTGTCAAACAGGCCATTGGAACAGGCCTCCTTTTTCAGGTAGGACAAAATATATTTGGCTATTTTGTGCTCTGTGGTCACTCTGCTCCGCATCATGCATGGGGACCTTCTGTCTGCACCGACTGTCATTCACCCTTAACGGTCTATGACATCACACCTCCTTACGATATTTGACTCAGAAAAGATTTAAATGGTTCATGAGTATCATTAATTAATTTAAAACCATTTTAGAGGCAAATACTTTATTCTTCTCTTTAAAAAAAAAAATGGGCTCTGTTTAATTGGAGTCACTTCTTCCCAGGTCACAGCAGTGCTATTTCAGTAGGAAAGGTCATCATAGCTTGAACACCAGGTACATTTAAAACAAATAATCCAAACCAAATTAGCTTTTATGCCTAACAATAGACTGGGAATCATAAAACAACTCTTTGGGAGAGGAGGAAAGAAATTAATTTTCTGCACTAGGAATCAACAGCTGTTTGTCAAATCAAAGTCACCCGTAACAAGTGACTCCTTAGCAAGGAAAATTATTTACCTTCAAATAACCATGTCAAGCTAGGGGGGAAAAAAAACGTTTCACAAAATAGCCACTAAATTCCTTCTTCTTTACATGGCACAGGGAGAAGGTCAGAAGCTATGCAGTTCTACTGTACTATATTCCTAAGAAACTCTGATATCCCGTCCACGGCTCCAGGCAGACAGCAAGTTGGGGGAAGGGAGATTCCCAGGAATATGTGAATCATAACTGTTAGTCATCGCTTCGGGAAATTTAGGACATAATCACTATCAGTTAAACATATTATTTATTTGCTAAATGTCCAAGATACAAATTTCCTTGGAAACAACTGGTATGATACCAGAGGCTCTACATAGACCGTTAATGTTCCTGTTTTGTGAGCTGGCACATTTGGGGGGAATTTCACAAATAACATGAAGGAGAAGTGAATTTATGTAATTACCATATGGACAGGCATGGTTTCTACATATGCTTAATCAGGGGCGGATCCAATGTGTGGGGTCTGAAGCTTATAAAGTTAGGCAAGCAACGGGAGAGAGTATTGGTGGGGTGAGTATCTTTAAGAAAGAGTTCACAAAAATTACCAACCTAGAATTCAACCCCAGGCCCTAGGAAGGGCCTGTGCGGGCTGAAGCGTCGCTAGCTCTGAGACAAGTGTGGCTGGTCCGTGACACAATCAGGCGCAGGCACACATCACGAGGGTGGGGCCACTGCCAATGGCCAACATCTACCCAATTCCCTATAGTCCTCTGACACTATACTGAATTACCTATGTGCACATTTTTGCTGAGCTCAAGTAGGTAAACAGAAAGGTTTGCATATGATGGTTTAGATGAGCTATTAAACGAATCTCAGTATGTGGCTTTACTACCTTGTCAGGAAAACCTCCTGTCCCACAGTAATTTCTTAAGCACCGATGCCTCATCTGTGGAAACCCATCGAAGGGTTCCTAAGAGAGTGTCTCAGGTCAGCATCGCAGTGCAACTAACCTCAGCGGTTCTACTTCAGTGTGGCCGAGGTGGGGAAGGACAGCGTGGAGCGGTCCAGCACAGCGCCCCTGAACTGAATGGCCTTAGGTCTGGGTTCAGTCAGAGCCGGGGAAAGGGCCTTCTGCAACATGACGTTCTGCCTCGCCCCACACCAGGTCTCCAGTGCAGGGAGAGCACCCCAGTACCTCTTAATTACGGCCAGACAAAATGAGAAGGGAGAGGACTCTCTGAGCACCTCAACACTGAATCAATCCATGGAACCTTTCACGAGAAGAAAAAGATGTACCTTGACAGAAGATTCGAGCATCACAGGCTTCTGGGATCTGAAGCACATTTCTACCTTAGCACAGCAGAAAGTCATCACTGTTCCCTTAACTTTCAGGAAGCAGATTAGACCTTTCTGGGCTTTCTTGCTGAAGGCTCTTGGAGCCCCAGGGTGCCAGGGAAGTGTGGCTTAGCCCAGGAGCAGCAATCCCCAGAATAGGAAACTGAAAATAACACATTCGCTCTGACACGCCAACCCACTACTTTTAATTGCGGCTCATTAAAGATGTAAATAGAAGAAGACTTATGTTCACCTCTACTACAATTTCACCGCTGCAGTAAAGTTACAACGCTTCTGTTTCTATGCAGAAAGGAACACTTCTGCTTTGTGCAACATCTCCGCAAGCAGAGGGCTGTGATTCACCCGTTTTCCAACGGCAGTCATCACGTGTTTCGGCTGGCTGTTGGACAGAGGCAAGGAGACGGGAGTGATTGACTTAAAAAGCAGCGAAAAGAAGAAGAAAAGACAAGTCAGTCTACAGATGGTGGCTGGCAAATTCCGAATTCTTCCTAGGAGGCATTACAGACACGCAAGCCTGCCTGTCGAAATTCTGCAGAGAATTCAGGCTGAAGAGGGGCAACACCCGAGTAAGGGAGAATCAATTCCAACGAGGAATGCCTCTGAGGCATCTAATTTTTGTTTTACCAACGTTATTTTCTCCCACTGCGCGTGAAAAATTTTTCTACGTCTTCTGTTTACTCCTACTCCTCGTTTTCAACTGAGGTATGATCAGCATACAATGTCGTATCCATTTCAGGTGTATGACATGTTGATTCGACGGTTCTATACATCACTCAGGGCTCACCATGACGAGTGCGGTCACCATCTGCCACCACACAACGCGATTACGATAGTACTGGCTACATCCCCTATGCTGCACGCACTTTTCAATCTCTGTGACTTACTTATTTTATAACTGAAAGCTTGTTGCTTACTCATATTCTTATAGGACCTAGCTTCCTATATTAGAATGAGAATTATATCTTAATGATAATTATGAATCCAATAAGGCATTAAAAGTGAATGCATGAGACAAGTTTATTTGAAACGCTGTTAAGAATAAATTAAGGGCCAGACACAAAAAGACACATATTGTGTAATTCCAGGTGTATGTGGGAGCTAAGATAGGCAAACTTGTCAAGGTAGAAAGTAAAGTGGAGGTGACTAGGAGCTGAGGAGAGAAAGGAATGGGGAGTTGGTGTTTAATAGGCTCAGTCAGTTAAGCATCCGACTTCGGCCGAGGCCATGATCTTGCGGTTCATGGGTTCGAGCCCCGCGTCTGGCTCTGTGCTGACAGCTCAGAGCCTGAAGCCTGTTTCAGATTCTGTGTGTGTGTGTGTGTGTGTGTGTGTGTGTGTGTGTGTGTGTCTGCCCCTCCCCTGCTCTCACTCTTTCTCCATCTCAAAAATAAACATTAAAAAAATTTTTTTAAGCAATTAAAAATATATAATTAAAAATCAAATTAAGGACACTTTGAAAGTGGGGTGTTAGGGTGGCTAGGTCTCTGAGACAGAGTACCGTTAGCTCGCTGCCTCTCCCAAGTGGATGAAGGCATTGCCAGGCAATCCCCATGGGGATGCTCACCAGGAAAACAGAGAAAACCCTGTCCATTCCTGCAAAGTGGGCACAGCAGCAGGTGAGCTAACTCCTGATCTTTGGTACCAGTATTAGGCGTCAAGTGTTTACAAGTCCTGATTCAAACGCATTAAGCACATCTGATGTTTTGGAGAATCTTACTGAAGATTAATTTCATGGAGCAGATAACCACTCCAAACCTTGTCAAGCTGGGTTTTGGATTTGGGCTGCATTTACATAATGTGTGCCTGTAGGTTCACGGACCATGACCTTTGATTGTTGGACTTAAACTTCCCCTTTCAGTAAATGTCACTGCAAATTCCCGGCAGCATTTGAAAGCACATGCTGTCTGCCTGTTGCTAAGTGTTTTCTAGTATAATAAATTTGGTGCCAATCAAATGGAAGAAGCAAAGTGCTTCCCTTAAATATCCAGGGTGCTTGCAATGTACTCACCCCCAGACTCTGTTTTACTGTGAAGGGTGACTTCACTCTGCGTGGTACCCAACACGGGATGCCGGGCTCTTCCAAGTGGATAATTTGATGGGCTCCTAGAAATGGCCACCTGCCAGCCACATCATTTAGAAGGATACTGGTCCTGAAGAAGCTGAAAATAATTTCTTTCCCATCAACTTCTACCAAGTAGATTAGGTCCTTGTGGGCTTTCGTTTCTCTGAAATCAACAGAGTGCTACCAAAGTGGCCTTAAACCAGTGGCGGTGGGGGGGGGGGAAGCGTCAAGCGGATTGGAAATCAGAAGTGGTTTGACAGGCAGGAGTGAAGACAGAGTACAGGCAAGGGGATCAGGGCGTCCAGGATTCAAATCCCAGCTGTGGTTCCTGCAAGCTGTGTGACCGTCTTCAGCACCAATAACTCCTCCACCATGATAACGTATAATTTAAATGTAAAAGTCATACTCATTATCTTTAAGATATTTTGTGAGGATCAGAGGAGAAGAAACACATACGGGCACAAAGGAAATAGTTTATTAACTCTCTCTTCTTAGCTTTCCTCTTTAAAAGGGAAAATGTACCAGAAGCGCCTCCAAAGTTTTGTTGAGGAAGCTTTTTTTTTTTTTTAATTTTTTTTTTCAACGTTTATTTATTTTTGGGACAGAGAGAGACAGAGCATGAACGGGGGAGGGGCAGAGAGAGAGGGAGACACAGAATCGGAAACAGGCTCCAGGCTCTGAGCCATCGGCCCAGAGCCCGACGCGGGGCTCGAACTCACGGACCGCGAGATCGTGACCTGGCTGAAGTCGGACGCTTAACCGACTGCGCCACCCAGGCGCCCCGAGGAAGCTTTTATTTTTTTAAATTTTTTTTTTTTCAACGTTTATTTATTTTTGGGACAGAGAGAGACAGAGCATGAACGGGGGAGGGGCAGAGAGAGAGGGAGACACAGAATCGGAAACAGGCTCCAGGCTCTGAGCCATCAGCCCAGAGCCCGACGCGGGGCTCGAACTCACGGACCGCGAGATCGTGACCTGGCTGAAGTCGGACGCTTAACCGACTGCGCCACCCAGGCGCCCCCCGAGGAAGCTTTTAAAATAGACTCTGGGGCACCTGGGTGGCTCAGCTGGTTAAGCGGTCGACTTCGACTCAGGTCGTGATCTCGAGGTTCGGGAGTTGGAGCCCCTCGTCGGACTCTGCTGACAGTCCAGAGCCTGGAGCCTGCTTGGGATTCCTGTGTCTCCCTCTCTCTCTGCCCTTCCCCGGTTGGTGTTCTGTCTCTCAAAAAAATGAATAACGGTAAAAAACAAATAAATAAAATAGACTCCACCAGTGTTTATGGGGTCTCCACCACGCTGAAGGTCAGCGACACTCCTTGAGGGAACATGCGGCGGTGTGAGACCTGTCTTTAACTACAGGGAACTTCGAGGCTATCAGAGCAGGTGAGTAAATCGGTGCCAAGTCTGATCATGACCTTCTCCTGTTCCACAACCTTCAATGAATGGCTCTCCACCACTTAAGATCAAATTCCAACCCTGAGTATGGGGTTAAACCCACTGTTTTCACCTGTAAAATGGGGCTGTGTTGCAGGGAGTTGTAAAGCACACTCACAGAATCTGCTGTAAGGCAGCTGCTCCATTAAGAGTTCACACTAATCATTATTATTACCGTCTTTATTCAAGCAGCCCCGCTCCTCCCCAATCTCTCATCGTTCTCTCTCACCCACCTCACACGGGGCCCGAGCCGGTCCACGACGTGCCCTCTTCCTTCTCCTCGCTTTCGTTCCTCACCCTCCTACCATTCGGGATCCTAGCCATATTTCAAAGTCTAGCTCCAAACCCCTCCGCCACGTCCTCACCACTTTATAGCTGGACCAGCCGTCTCACCCCTTTGCGTTCCCACAGCGTTTTCTCACCCTCCCGGACCGCTCTCTGTCACACGCTGCGCCTCCCCTAACAGAGCAAAGACGCATGAATTCAGTTGGGAGGAAGGCACCAAGAACAAAGGCTGGAAAATTTTTATTACAAACTGAGTAACAGTCTAACTGGATACCATGAAAGTAATAGGACCATAACGGCTAACGTTTTGTGCGTGCGTGTGTGTGTGTGTGTGTGTGTATTTAATGGAAGTGTAGTTGACGTACATTGATATACCAGTTTCAGATACACATATTTCCTGGTGCATCTTCTAAACAGCCAAATGGTCAGGCTTTTAAATGAATACAAAGCAGGCATCTGGGCAGCTCAGTCGCTTAAACATCCGACCTTGGCTCAGGTCACTATCTCATGGTTCGTGAGTTCGAGCCCCAAGTTGGGCTCTCTGCTGTCGGCAAGGAGCCCACTTCAGATCCTCTGTCTCCCTCTCTCTCTGTCCCTCCCCTGCTCCCCCCCCCTCAAAAATAAAGAGACATTAAAAA
This sequence comes from Prionailurus bengalensis, assembly GCF_016509475.1. Lineage (NCBI taxonomy): Eukaryota > Metazoa > Chordata > Mammalia > Carnivora > Felidae > Prionailurus > Prionailurus bengalensis. The sequence continues at coordinate 12,560,438 of NC_057349.1, read as the reverse complement.
CATAAAATAAAAACAAATGAATGCAAGGCTCAGAACAGAAAAATAACAAATTCAGCAAAGGTTCTTCACTGTGCAGAACAGACAAAGATCAACTTCTAGGAGATGCTGCGAAGTGATACGGTATTTAAGGTTTTGTTAGTCGGTCAATCAGCACATGTTGTTGGCTGATCAATTTCTAAATTTGTTCTTCCAACAGTAGTTCAACGTTTGTCATAATTTCATGGGCAAGCAAACTGAAGGTCAGGTAGGAATATCACGCAGAAAAAGTGGCAAATCTTAAACTGAAATTCTCTATCCCGACTTACTGACGCTAACCAAAACATTAATAGGAAAAATATATATGGCATGTATAATATATATTATAAAACAATATACACTATTAAACAGCCTTCCCCTAATGTCAAAATATTGTTTAAAAAGATGGGTAACATGCCTCGCACATTGATCTCCATTAAATACCATTCTGAATTCCTTGCTCACAAGTGCAAATGATGATTTTTTTTAGTGGCATTTTTAACATGTGATATTAAAAAAACCTCCTCCTCCCTTTGCAAAGGAACTTTTGAGGATGCCAAATTAATTTTGGAGATGACTTTTCATTTTGTTTCAGCCAAGATATTTTTTTCTCCTTTGCAATTTTAACCAAACAGAATTCTTAGAAACGAAAAAATAGTAACAAGTATATTTCTAGAGTAGAATAGCCTTTCAGAATTGAAAATGTTATATCAATCCTTTAATGTTACCCAGTCTTGGCTTTTTCAATCCCCTTCAGGAAAAAATACCACATATTCATATTATGTTGCCAATACTGGATGTGTCATTTCTGTGGATTTCTGATTTGGCCGATATGATTTTTTCATGACATAGAACAGTAAAAAGCAATTTCTAGTAACTTCACAAATATGGCTCCTGAGGAGCTGAAGTGATTCTACCTGATGTTAGAATTTTCAAATACCAAAGATTCACTCTACTGGTTTACTTAAAATGGTATGATGCTGAGTCCGGTGACTTTCATAAAAATCGTTTAACCTAAAACATCAACTTTTTATAATTTTAACAACACCATAATTAGCACTGAGATGTCTGAAACATTTTAAATCTTACTTGAAGGATTACTTGTCTATTTTTTTTTTTTAGTAGGTTTCACACCCTGCACGGAGACCAACCCGGAGCTTGACCTCACGACCCCAAGACCCGAGCTGAGATCAAGAGTCAGACTTCATCAGCCACCCAGGCACCCCCTACTTGTATACTTCTAAATGAGTTGTCTCTTTTTACCTTTGGTAAATATTTATTAAGCCATACTGTGCACAGGAATGGATTCACTACTTAGAATACAAGGTTTAAAATAGACCAATCTCCACCCTTGTGGGTCATCCACAGAGATGGCTGAAAAATCAAAGAACTGCCATCCATAGAGCTCACATAGGAAGAGAGGACATTGCCATCAGGCATCAGTGAATGATGTTCACTGGGTAGAGAAACAGAATTTCAGGCAGAAGAATCAACATGAAAAAGTCATGGCTGCTAAAGCACGCAGTATATTTAGAAAGGCAAGAAGTGTCATGTGGGGAGATGGGAGGGAGGGACGAGATTTCGATGGTGACTTGGTAATGAATTCCCAGGGATCTTGAATGTCATGCAGTTAAGTCACCATTTTATCTTGTAGGGAAAGGGAAGCTAACAAAATCCTTCAAATCTTTCCTTTTACTTCATCATATTCATTCATTGCGATGGAAAACACCAGAGGAGTATTATTTCTAAAGAAAAGTACCAACCGCTCTAATCCTACAAACATCTTAATTTTTGCTTTCCTTACTTCCAGGCTTTGTTGACAGGCACAGGCACACATTTCATCATGATTTTGTAATCAATGCGAATCGATGCGTAATCGATCATAAACACAAGTTTGAAGTCTGAGTTCGATCCTTAACATGAAAGGATCCATACTTGCGCAGGCCGTCAAGGGTTTTTAGGAATGAGAGTGATTCAACCAGACCCTTATCTTTGGGAAGGAAAGTCTCAAAACAGTAGGATGAATGGAATACAGGAAGAAAGACCTAAGGCAAATGTAGTCTCTGGGCAGTGCCTGCAGCGGTCGGGCAAGGGATGGTAACGACAGCAACAGAACAAGAGCAGAGGAATGGAGAAGAGTGGGAAGACTGTGAAGTAATAAGCAAGAGGTAAAACTCTAGCAGGTGGTCAAGGGCCGAAGCGTTGGAAGAGGAGATGGTGTCCAGCATCAATGACTGGCTGGTCGCTGATCCTGTTTCTTTAAACAAGGAACCCATAAAGGGAGACGGGGCAGAGACAGGAGCGGGTGTAGACTCAAGTTGGAGGTACCTATGACACCCAACCAGAACCATCTGGGAGGAAGTTGGAAGCCAATGGTCTTAAACTCCAGGGAGGAAGAGAGAGCAACGTTAGTCATTAGAGTGGAATGGATAATGAAGCCACGATGTGATGATGCCTTCAGGGAAAGCATGTGCAGTAAGGAACTCTGATGAGTTTCTTTTCAGTTTTCACGCCAACCGTGTGCAAATGTGGCAGTTTAATCCTAATTTCTTTTGATGCACCGCAAACACCTCCTTTCAAAGCTTTCAAACTGTCACCAAGGAAGGGTACCTTCCAAGTTAATCACCATCTGTTTTGATGATGCCTATTATAAGGCAATTCACTGCATTTCCTGAACTGGTGTGGTTTCACTCAGTTACACAAAACCACATCGCTTCTCTGAAGGACTGGTACAATGAGCCCATGATAGTTATCAGCAAGAAGAGAGGGTTATAACACATCACCCGGAAGGCATGCTTAGTACTGCTTTACAGAGAACATCAGCTTGGGTGCATGACGGCTGTCTAACTTCTCTAGGCTAGAAAGCCTTTAAAGAGCTTTCCAGTGATGGTCTTCAGGGAGGGTACTGGACTGACTGTTCCCTATTTATATCTGCCTTGCAAAAGCAGCGCCGATGATTTAGGAAGCCATTTGGAAAATCTGCAGTTCTCGAGAATGCCTCGTGGTAAACAACACAAGTGATGTAGTCAAACGTTCTTTTAGAACCAGCGCTCCTCTTTCCCAACCACGGATGACTACTCATCAGGAAAAATTCCACGCACTGTTAAGGACCTCCAAAATAGCAATGCCTTTGGTAGTTCACTAAAATTGCATGCCTTATAATTTCTTTAATTTTGCCCCTCGTCATGCCTCCACTTTAAAACCTTTAATGAAGTCTCAAGACACTGATGTCAACACCTGTATGTTTCTCTCCCGTGACCGACGGCCTGTGCACCTGGCTCCTGCATCACAGAGGCAGGCTTCACCCCCCACTGAACCGGAAGAGGCTACAGAGAGGACATCTAGGCAGATTTCGACCAAGCACGTGAGCCAAAGCCTCTTTTGCTCTCAGCATTGCTTCGGAAACCTGGGCTCTCTTTTCTCCCCTTAGCTGAAAATGAGGAAAAAACCCCATTCCCAACCCATTCTGTTATACCTTCTTGCTCTCCAAACCCCCCATCAGCAAAATTATTCGGACACGTGGGAGAAGACGCTTCCTGTCACTGCGCCTGAATGTGCCTTGCAACACAAACGTAATTCAAGACTGGCACAACTTCTCTTAAGTAACACTGTGTGTGACTAAGCAAGAGTGAAAACATACAAAAAGTTGCAAAAAAAAAAAAAAAAGGTTTGGGGCACCTGGGTGGCTCAGTCGGTTGAGCGTCCGACTCTTGATCTCGGCTCAGGTCACGATCTCACGGTTTGTGAGTTCAAGCCTCACGTCGGGCTCTGCGCTGACAGCGTGGAGCCTTCTTAGGATTCTTCTCTCCCTCCCTCTCTACACCCCCTCTCAAAATAAGTAAATAAACCTTAAAACATATTAGAGAAAATGTTTAAAAAAATGTTTAATGGTAGTGGTTGTGTTAAATTTTTTTTAATGTTTTATTTATTTTTGAGATAGAGAGAGACAACATGAGCAGGGAATGGGCAGAGACAGAGGGAGACACAGAATCCGAAGCAGGCTCCAGGCTCCGAGCTGTCAGCACAGAGCCTGATGTGGGGCTCGAACTCGTCAATTGCGAGATCATGACCTGAGACGAAGTCGGACGCTCAACCCACTGAGCCACCCAGGCGCTCCCGTAGTTGTGTTCACAGCTGGTACGTTTCCCGATTAGCCCACTGGTTCCCGTACAGGCTGGCTGGGCTTCCAAGAGCTCTTTGGTTGGGTTTCTGTCAGATCTCGTCCCAGGGCCGGACCCACCAGCAAGGGCATCAGGAGTTGCACTAGAAGCCAATCTCCTCTACCAGGCTCGCCCTTGCTGGAGCAAGCGGAGAAGGGAAGGAGGGGGCCCGTGTCACCACGCGGTCTGTTGTCATCAGATTCAAATTCTGAATCTGCTGCTGGCACCGGGGCTGCTTTGATGTCTGTCCACTGCAGCTTAACTTTATTGCTTTCAGCAATGGGATCGCTCTCCTGCCACCAAAGTGGACAACCTCCGAGCCCTAACAGCTGAAAGAAAGAGCATTCAAAACATACTGCCAAGGGCAGCAGGCGTGGCCTTGGGATCCGAGGATAAAGCAATCAAGGTCAGCCCAGCGCTGCTCCCACCTCAGCTCTGTCTCCTGCCCTGACACTCCGGTCCCTGTCCCCAGAGTTGACGTTACTGCTGGGCTGCACGTGGGCAGGGGCTGCTCCATGAATAGGGACAGGCAGGGTCACGGCGTGAAGAGGAGATATAAAAAGAAGGCTTCCGGAAGAGCCTCCGACCTAGGGGACTACACATTTAGCCAAAACGAGGTTTCTAAGGGTTCAGAGAATATGCAGACTTCACATCCCAAAAAGGCTAGGGCGACTGAAGAGCAAGTGCAACCATCACAGCAGGATGCTGTTTAGATCAGCAAGCAAATATGTCCTGGGTATCTGTGATGCGCTCAGATCTAGACCCTATGCCGCGCGTGAGGAGGTAGGTACAGGGGAGGATGAAGAGGTAAGCTCAGGCAGTTTTCACAAACCTCTGTGCGCTCAAGAGTTGTCTGCGGTGAGTTTCTCGGGCTCGACATCCCCAGAAATTCTGACTCATCGAGCCTGGTGTTGCTGAATCTGCTGCTTTGTATGCCCAGGTGATTCTGCTGCAGGAGGTCCTGGGGCTAGACCACCTTTGAGGAACTGTGGGCTCGGATGTGATCCCTGCCCTCCAGCAGCCTGCAACCCAGATGGGGTGGCAGCAAACACCCACAAAGCAATAGGTAGCCATACATATTTTTTTTTTTTTTATGGTGCAAGTTCTAAATGTTATAGGAGCTCATAGAGGCCAGAGCATTCTGGGAAGGCTTTGTGAATGTGAGCCGGGCTCAGTGGTCAGGCAGGACCTGGAGAGAAAGAGACAGCCCCAGGCAGTCGTCTTAAACAAACTTCCCGACTCAGTGTGACACGGGGACCGTGGCACACAGTATTAGTGAAGAGAAAGACAGGAGTTAGAAGGCGGCCACCAAGCAGGTAAATAGGCTTTATACGTTGAGTGCAGGGAGGAGACTGTCACCAGGAGAAAGAATCATAACACTGGCGTTTCCAGATAACACTGTGTTCACATTTTCATCCCACCGCATTCATGTGGTTTCCTGCACTTCGTAATTTAACATTTGTCAGAGGGGGGAAAAATGCTGTTATGAAACCCAAATAATGCACCACTCTGAGGCAGACAGCAGGCTGCTAACAAGAGTGATATGTGAGCATCATTTAAAGTGTCATTCAGAGCTCTGTTCTGAACAGGGATGTTCAGTAAGAAAGAAAAATAATCAATCCTGTTCAACATAAGACAAAGTTTGGGGCTTCGTGGCATTCAGAGACTGGCAGATAACCCGTAAGATAGTGACAGCCAACAGAGAAGGAAGAGGGAGATCCACGACAGAAAAATAAAGGACGATATTACATCATACTATACCGTATTATATCACATTGCATTACATTCATATAACAACGTGCCACGTTGTCTTTAATGCCGCAAGACATTACTAACCACAGACACCGCAAGGCCTCTCTGACCAAAGGGTTGGTTCGCAAGATCGTAGGGAGAAGGAGGGAGAAGGGCCCCCCCTCCACCAAGTGCCTGGCCCCTCTTCTCCACACTGGCCCGTCCAGCGAGCACCACCCCTGCCAAAGATCACTTGCCAAGGGTTCACAACTGATTTGGCTGAGCGAGAACCCAAGGGTCTAATTATTGCATTAATTTCACTAGAGTCAGCTGCGGGATTTTAGAGCCGCAAGAGACCATGAAGGCGTGCACTGGCATTTTTACAGGTGACTCATTCCGCGAGGACGAGTAAGTTGTCCAAGGTCACCAAGAGAGATGTGCAGAAGTAGCTTCCGTGTGAGGACCGTGCCCAAGAAGTACAACCAACGAGGCTGATCAACCTTCCTTGGAAAAACGACAATATTTTTGTGTCTCGTTGGGAACTTATCTGTCCTTTGCTAACAGTTTGGAGCATTTGAATTCTGCCTCCAGACCAAGGCTGTCATTCAGGGCTCCACGTACGGTTTTTAAAAGGTGCTCAGTAATTATTTACTGAGCAAGACGGAAACTCCCAACACTTCTCACCTTGCCCATCCCGATACTCCACTACGGGGTAACAAATCTGCCTTCAGAGTGAATCGAGGGTCTCGGGTGTGCTTAATTCCTTATGCTCTCAGCTAAAAGGAATGTCTGGAAGGTGTAGTCTGTTGGTTGTTTGTGTGTACAGTTGTTGGTTTGTTTGTTTGTTCCGGTCTTCTCTAACCACAAATGCATTGTCCTCAGATCCCACTACTCTGCAAATTTCAGAAACACACTGAGTAAATTTAGTTGCTCTCTGGGCTTTTCATCAACAGTCTCTCAAACATCCTGTCGCTTGGGTTGTGGAGGAACAGCCATGCCCTTAAAAAAAAATGTCCTGAGCCACCAAATAAACGATAGTTGATGACATCTAAAGCTAACGAATGCCAAGTCCTTTGGAAGACTTACCCACAACCATTCGTGTTTCAAGACCATTCATACAGGCTGAAGTCCACTCTTTCTTCCTCATGGCCTGGGGAAGCAGTGCATCAGAGGCCTCAGAATAAACTCGTTCATTTTGCTCCAGTATGCTACAGGAAAAGAAAATAAAACAAGTCAGAATGAAAAATGCCACTTCAAGCAGTTAGTTGATATTCAGGGGGAAATCCCTGACCTCTCTCAGATGTATTCTTTATAACCTCAAACAAGCATGTTCATGATCAGAACGAAGCTATCACACGACTGATCTATCTATGGTACCCTGAATACTAGAGGTGGGAAGGGAGAAGGGGAAAGAAAACGGAACACCTGTCGGATAGGTACCGTATTTTGAAAGCTGGGATATAAACCACCAGCAATGTGCTTACAGAATTTCAAGTTTACTAACTGAAATAAATATATAAAGAAGGATTCCTTACGTTTAATAATTAGAGATAACTGATGGGCAGTTATCAAGGATACAAAGGGGAGAAAGTTTCGTGTCAAATCAAAAGTCATCTGATTCTGCCCATTAAAGACTCAGACTCACTGAGCCAACATTAACATCTTTAAACACAGGGCGGTTAGGACTGAACAACAACAACAAAAAAGAGACAGGGTCAGAAAGAGGAAACTTTCTATTTTGCACCGGAAACAGGTAATTTAATCGATGGGTGTTCATGCCGAGTCTCGATACAACTTGATCAAGAACTGCCCCCCGCCCAAGCTGGAAAACGGCATTTACTTTACACGCTAAATATGAAACGAATGGTTAAAATGCGCATGCCTCTCTACCCCTCCTCAGAGGTGCCAACAAAGCATACACATGAGAACCGTGTGTGACAAGATGGCTTTGGAGAGTCCTCTTCTGCCTTGTGACTTATAACAGTCACCTGTCACGGGGTTTTGTTCGAGCTCTTCCCATGCTCTAACAAGTCCCCCCCACTGCTGGTTTTTTTTTTTGACATTGACCATTTGAGCCTGGAAACGGCCTTCCAAAACCGTCTGCAGCCTTTTCTAGCCCTTTAGGAGCTCTTCCTCATCTGTTTTGCAAACATACAGCGAGACCACCATCCGGTTCTCTCACCAGGATGACTGCAACCCACTTGTGACTCCGAACTCCACGTGTGTGCAAAGGTCCTGCGGCCACTGCCAGGTCACTATCCGATGACCCAGCTGTAAGAGAGCGGATATATACTTTCCTGTCTCACAAGGTGACTGCGTGAATTACCGATTCCTTGAGAGCCTTCTGAAGCCATCGCTTGATAAAATACTCAACGTGTTCGAAAAGACCTTTTGGGGGGAGGGGGTTGTGTCTTGTCTGTGGTTAAGTTCGTGTAGGCACTCAGAACTTTTGAGGAGGAAGAGAAAGCTGCTCTGGGGTAATGCTTAAACGAGCGAGTTGAGTTGAAGCCCATTATATTTTCAGTCTAGTTGGAAGAGTGGCTGCCTGAAAATGGCAAAGTCTTTTTTATTTTCTTGATGCTATCAATACCCACCGAAAGTGGGGCTGTCACGATTTTTATTAGCCTCTAGAGCAGCTTTTTCATGCAATGTAACTCAGCTCCCACTCAAATGTGTAACAGCAACATACTGCTAACAAATCAACACAAGCCAGGAAGTTCAGAGCACGACAAACTGTCTTTAGCTTACCGTTTGGGTAAAAACAGAATTTGAAAGGGAAGAGGAGGATTTAGGCAAGCCCACTGCGAGTTATTGGTATCAATCCTCTTTTGCTAAAAATAAATTACTGCCTTTCTTTCGTTTGTTACCCGCTCTCCAGCTCGGTGGTTTCGACCTGGAGGGGTCTCTGTCGTCGAGTTCAAGATTCTTCCGCAAAGGAAGCTGCCGGCCCAGGGAGGCTGAGAGCACACAGCAGGTTCATCTGCGCCTTGACCAGACTCTGGGTGGAATCACTCGTGCCCACTGCTCACTGACTGCCACGTATGGTGTTGGTTCAAAGTTTACCAGAAGCCCTCTTTCTCTCTCTTTCTCTGTGCTATTTCTGCCTAAAGAAAGACATTGGCTTCTGGATTCTATCTTGGCACCAGGTGGTAGTAAAATCATCCAGGAGAGAAAGCACGGCTCCCTCATTAGCTCAGAGCCCTTCCTTGGCTGCCAGAGCCAAGGGGCAAGTCCACACGGGGCAAGTCACACGTCTTGTGGAGGAGGAAAAAAAAGGGAGGGACGGGGACGGATCTCGGTGACACGATTTCCCACTCTTATCTCTGTAGATGTGAAGGAGTTGAAGCAATTCGTTTTGTGATTTCTAGTCGACCCTCAATGACACACCGTGCACCAGGTATGAGACCGTTTTTGTCAAAAGGAAACCACTGAACATTCTATCCACTTCCTTTCAAGCGAGAATTTCAACATACTTCCATCTTCCAGCAAACTCTTCAGCAGGGCCGCTAATGCCAATAACCAACAAAACACCGCAAAACAACCAACCAACAAAACAGTTTAATCTCCTTTGCATACCCATTCTTGTTCGCCAGTGGAAGCTATAAACAGAGATAAGACCAAAAGTCTAGACAGAAGAAAAGAACACCAGGGGACTACAGCATTCACAGATACGCCTGCATGCTGAAAGTTACCTGGATAAACAAGGATCTCAATCCAGATGATATCCTTACAGGGTCTGAAATTCGATAAGCATTTTTGTGATAATTTTCTCAACAGCTCTAAGCAGCGACAGCAAAGTATATCAACACGTGTCAGAAACAGTGGCCTAAAAGCAATGAGGATTTTTTTTTTTCCCTTTCTTTTCATCTGAGTTTTGCAGCTAACTGGATTTTTCTTTTTCTTTTTTTTTTCTTTTTTTTTTCAACGTTTATTTATTTTTGGGACAGAGAGAGACAGAGCATGAACGGGGGAGGGGCAGAGAGAGAGGGAGACACAGAATCGGAAACAGGCTCCAGGCTCTGAGCCATCAGCCCAGAGCCCGACGCGGGGCTCGAACTCCCGGACCGCGAGATCGTGACCTGGCTGAAGTCGGTCGCTTAACCGACTGCGCCACCCAGGCGCCCCTAACTGGATTTTTCAATTTAAGTCACAATCTCCCAGGTAGAATTAGTTCCTTATCTCTCATATAAAGGGACACAAGTAACTGTTCTCCATAATTAATTCCCAACTAGAATTCAAGTTGTTTTTGCATGTATTTGAGTATCCCACATCAAATGAAATCTCTAAATTGTATCTTATAGGACCTGTTAGGAATATCACTATTCTAAAATTCAACAATTAGACTGCATGGGGAAAAAAACTACCAGGTTCGTGGTGGAATACCATGCCAGTGGGGAATGGGTGTTCTGTTCAATATATAGTGACAGGAAAATTAGCTCATTTTTGGAAAGAGTCAGATCCCCATCTTACATGATTCAGAAAATAGATTCCAGATAAATTAAGCAATTAAACATACAAATACGTGCTTTCACAGACATATGTATATGGGTATTTATTATACAAACATCATTTTATACAATTAAATACAGGAAAATAATTTTATAATCACAAGAGGCCTTGTAGGCCATTGCATAGACTTTCGCTTTTTACTCCAGGTGACAGGAGAAGACACTAGAGAATTGTGAATGAGTAGTCTAATGATCTTCCTTATGTTTAAGGGATCATTCTGTCTGCTGTGAAGAACAGGCCCTAAGGGGACAATGCTGAAGACAGGGAGCCCAGGTAGGTTACTGCGAAAATTCAGGTGAGACACCCAACACGTGGACTGGGGGAGGAGGTAGTGAGAACTGGTGAGATCCTGGATATATTTTGAAAGTCAAGTTGACAAGGGGTGTAAGAGCAACAAAAGAGTTAAGGAGGATAGTTCAAATTTTTGACCAGATCATCTGTAAGAACAGAGTTGCCATTCACCAAACAGAAAAGATCGTGGGAAAAGCAGGTGCTGGGGACCCCATTTTTGCATGTTAGGTTTAAGATGCCTATTAGACATCCTTAGATACCAAGTAGATGGTAGGATACGGAAGTCTAAAATACCCTCCCCTTGAGTATGGACTGGATTGAGTCACTCTCGTCTAGCAAGCAGAGGCTGGCAAAGGCAACAGGTGCCATTTCCAAGATTAGGTGACTACACGACTGGCATCCATCTTGAATGTCCTGACACATTCTCTCTTGGGTCACCCACCAATGCCAGGCTGTGAGGCCAGCCTGTGGAGGGGCCCTTGTGGTCTGGTAGCATCTGTACGAATGAGCTTGGAGGCAGATCCCAACCTCACCCCCACCCCATCCTTCAGATGAGGCTGCAGCCTGGGCTAATTAATGGCTTGACTGCAACCTTACGGGGGCCCCAAGCCACAGACATGGATCAAAGATGTGCCTTGGCTCCTACTCACAGAAACTGTGAGATAGTAAGTATTTGTTATTTGAAACGCCCAAGTTGCAGGGTAATTTATAACACAGCAGTAGATAACTAATACAGTCATAATGTGTTAAGATGCTGTTCCACGAATTTTATACGACTTTTTACAGTTGGAGAAACAGTTGCAAGGAAGTTACATCGCCTGCCCAACACCACACGTAACGTGACGGAGGTGAGACTCCAACGCGGGCCATCTGACTCCAGAGCTGAAGCTCTCTGTGGATGCATGACCGGACCCCTCCAGGATAACCTTTGCCACCTCGTATGTGCATACCTAAAATATGACTCTCCCTTGCAGGAAGTGTTAACATCATAGAGTTTATATAAACAATGGCCAAGTGCATCTTTATCAAACTTCTTACCCTGTCACGTAGTTCTGTGATTCTATTTTCAATCTCCCAAATACCTGAACGATACATACTGAGCCGTCAAAGAAGATGGAAAGGTGGCCCCTTGCCATTTGAAGAGTAACCTCCATCTGGTTCTTCAATTTCAGTCTGGTTAATCTGGTTAATTTAACTATGAGAGAATTTCCAGCATAGTTTACAAAATGCTCTAATATAAATTCCGATAGACTGAATGTCCTTTTGCACATTTAAAGACCTCTCACTAAAACTGCTCAATGCTAAGAAAACACCAAGACGCTGGATAAGACAGCCACGGTATTTCTGCCTGAATTTTTTTTCTTTTTTTTTACAGAATAAGGGACAATCAATTTTCAGTTGCCAATGGACAGTCACCAAGGATTCAACAAATACGAAGTTTCTAAGTAGGAACTGGCAAGGCCAAAACATAAAGAACAAAAGCTTTTGAACTACATAATGTACAATAACTATCATCCTTTTCATGGTTACAACAAATTAAGACTTTTCCATTCTTCCCCCAACACAGACATGAAATACAGAAAGTGAAAGACGTGACCTCTGTACCTCTGTCTCATTACAAATTTAGAACGTCGCTGTTGTCAGAAAGGAACTGTTGCTGGTTATTGTAGCGTCCTTATTTTTTAGGAGGACAATGTCCATCAAGTGCAGCCAGGAGCATGTTCCTCATCCACACTGTGGAAGCCTTTTCTCTTGTTTTAGCTGTTACAATTATGCCCACAACCAATGGAAACCAAAGAACTAGAAGGAAAGAATCATAAGAAATTAAAAAAAACAAAAACAAAAAACACCTGCCATTTATAAACCTTTCTGTTACGAAGAGCGACTATGTTTTAGAAAGACATATGATGTATCAGCACAGGTGTGTGTATATATATGTATATGTATATATGTGTGTGTGTGTATATATATATACATATATATATATATATATATATGTTCCATATATATATATATATATATATATATATATATCCATTTAAAAATACCAAACAGTAGCGACAGGTCCCTGGCTAGGCTGCAATTTGGACAATTTGTGTGGAAATGGCATGACTCTGTCTTGTGACACAAAGAGCAGATGCTACCGATTAACAGACAAAAATGTCTCAAAGACTTGTGCAAACGTATGAATTTGCATCGTGAAGTCAGCTTTGCCGATTATAAGCCAAATAGTATAAAGTGATGAAGGATGCGTGGTTTTTCTTTTTAAAAAGAGAGTCAGTGAGATCAATTGGTAAACTTTCATGGGCTTTCCTCTAAGTAACACATGGATTTGAAGGAAAGTACTTGATGAATCTTGCTTTTTATGTTTAAGAAATGGGGGAGAGGGTAGTATATGGCATGTATTGGCCGGTGTGTTCAATGGGACGACATATTCCATGGTGAAATGTCATGCTATGCTAAAAATAAAACAAGGACTAAAAAGATTCAGATGCATTTGGGAAACACTTTTGAGGGGCTCTGGTGTATTGATATGTATTGTAAGTCTCAGAGAAGCATGCATCTTGGCCCCAAACACATTTGACCACAGGACAATTTTCCCAGGAGACGTAAGCAACTGGCAGATACACACTGACCAACATGCACCCTAGGACCCAATATGCCAAGCCAGTGGTTCTCAAACTTTTGGTCCCAAGTCCCCTTTGCACCCCTAAAATGTATTGAGGACCCCAAAGAGCTTTTAACGAGGCAGACGATATTGAACAACAGCCGCTGTGTTACAAATTAAAACAGTTTTGAACTACGTTAAAATTCATTCATTTGCTACAAATGATAATAGACCCACTGCATGTTACATAAAATAGCGTCTCTTCATAAAAAGCAACTACATTTTCCAAGACAAAAAAGGTTATTAAGAAGAGTGACAATGATTTGAACTTCTGCAAATCTCTTTCATATCTGGCTTAACGGAGAAAAGTTAAGTTTTCAAATGTGCCTCTGCATTTAATTTCTTGTTCTATAGTGTTTGCTTGAAGTATAGGCTGGCTGTGGCCATGACATGAACTCCGAAGGGCCAGGAGGAAAGGGCACACTGTCAAGAAAACACCTGTGGGGCGCCTGGGTGGCTCAGTCGGTTAAGCGGCCGACTTCGGCTCAGGTCATGATCTCGTGGTCCGTGAGTTCGAGCCCCGCGTCGGGCTCTGTGCTGACTGCTCAGAACCTGGAGCCTGTTTCAGATTCTGTGTCTCCCTCTCTCTGACCCTCCCCCGTTCATGCTCTGTCTCTCCCTGTCTCAAAAATAAAGAAAACGTAAAAAAAAATTAAAAAAAAAAAACACCTGTTTACTTGGATTCTTCCAGGTAAGACTGTGTGAAAGGGGTACCCTTTAGACTTCTTTAGCAAATGCTTTTTTTTTTTAAGTTTATTTATTTTTGAGAGACAGACAGAGGTTGAGTGGGGGGGAAGGAGCAGAGAGAGACAGGGAGACACAGAATCTGAAGCAGACTCCAGGCTCTGAGCTGTCAGCACGGAGCCAGGTGCCCCTAAATAAACATCTTTTTAAATGTTTATTTATTTTTGAGAAGAGAGAGAGAGAGAGAGAGGGAGAGCATGTGCACGAGCGTGCAAGCAGGGGAGGGGCAGAGAGAGAGGGAGACACAGAATCCGAAGCAAAGCAGGCTCCAGGCTCTGAGCTGTGAGCACAGAGCCCGACGTGGGGCTCAGACTCACGAACCTTGAGATCATGACCTGAGCTGAGGTCAGATGCTGAACCGACTGAGCCACCCAGGTGCCCCAGCAAATGCTTTCTTTTAATAATCCAGGTCTTAATAATCTGGTAAGGCTCTACTTTCGCTGAAGGCAATGAACTTTTTAAGTGCCCTGAGAAAGATTCAGAAAGGCCTGTTGCATGAAATCAGTTAACAAAGTAAGTATGTAATTATAAACCATTAACTACTTATTAAGAATGACTAAAGAACACTGGCTATCTTTGGGTGTTAACGTACACATGTAATGATAATAATAATAATAATAATAGCTAATATTTGAATGTTAAGCCCTCAAATTACATTATCTCCTTGTAGCCTTAAAATCACCCTCAGTGGTAGACACTTCTGTTTTCTATTTTGAGACTATCATTTATTCTCAAGTTTACTTATTTTGAGACAGGGAGAGTGAGCAGGGGGAGGGGCCGAGAGACAGGGAGAGAGGGAGAGAATCCCAAGCAGGCTCCACACTGTGGTCTAGAGCCTGACGTGGGGCTCCATCCCACGAACTGTGAGATCGTGCCCTGAGCCGAAATCAAGACTTGGACACCCGACTGACTGAGCTGCCCAGGCGCCCCCCACCCCCCGTTATTCTATTTGTAATAAATGAAGAAATATAGGTGAATGGAGTGAAGTAATGTACTCAACGTGCAAACTAACTAGCTAACAGATTCAGGACTCCAACTTCTGTCTGACGCCAACGATTCTCTCTTAACTCCTCGTTTCCAGCTCACGGTCACGGTTAAGGAATCCAGATTCTTCCTCTGGCCGTGATTCCAAAAAAAATAAATAAAAATAAATCATGAAATGCCTTCTTCATTTTCCTGTTTCAAAGTGAGTAGCTGCTCGATGAATTAGTTCGGAGCCCACACTAACGAATGTGTATAACAGGAACATCCTTCCGCCTCCCAAAGCACACCGTCCACATCATCCCGCGGAAAAAAGAAGTCTCACTCAAAAGCCACATACGTTGGATGCTTGAAGTCCGCTCTGCTGATTCTTAAAAAGTCATGCGGACGCAGCACCCGTAATGATGCTCTGTGAAGAAAACCCGAGGTCCCTTCAGCCCGTGTCCTCTCTTTATTCCTCTGAAAGCACATTTATGAAAACAGAGGCAATGAAAACGCCAGTCATCTCTAAGGCACCACAATAAGGCAAGGAGAAAATGCAGGCAGACGTCGTTTTACTGGACTTCGCTTTAGGGCTCTGATCAGATATTTTATTTTTTACCAACTGAAGGTTGGCGGTAACCCTGCCTCAAGCACGTCTATCGGCGCTGTTTTTCCAGCAGTATTTGTTGGTGTCGTATCTCCGGGTCACATGTTGGGAATTCTCCTATCTTTCAAATTTTTTCATGATTATTATGTCTGTTAGGATGATCTGTGGTCACTGAAAGCTCAGATGACGGTTAGCATTTTTTAGCAAGACAGTATTTTTAAATTAAGATATACATATCGTTTTCGAGGCGAGATGCTATTGCACACTCAGTAGTCGACAGTATAGTATAAACTGTTATGTACTAGGAACCCACCAATTCATCCGACTCATTATTTATTTCTTTTAAGTTGTTTTTTAACATTTATTTATTTTTGAGAGAGAGACAGTGTGAGAGTGGGGAAGGGCCAGAGAGAGAGGGAGACGCAGAATCCGAAGCACGCTCCAGGCTCCGAGCTGTCAGCACAGAGCCCGATGTGGGGCTTGAACTCATGAACCTTGAGATCGTGACCTGAGCCGAAGTCAGAGGGACACTTAACTGACTGACCCACCCAGGCGCCCCCATCTGACTCATTTTATGGTGACATTTGCTTCACTGCAGTGGTCCAGACCCAGACACGAAATACCTCATGTATGTCTGTATTAATTGCCCTTTTCAAGTGCTTTCTAAATCCTTAGCAACCCTGGGTCACCATGCACCTCTGGCCATTATGTCTCTAACCTCAATGGCTTTCCTTCTGCTACCCCAGAATCACTGAAAACATACTGAATAACTTCCTAGATCAGTGTTAGTCATTTTCCAACTCCCAGTTCAAGACAGCTGCCCTTCCAGAACTACTCCAGCCCTCTTTCCTCCAAGCGCCTTGGGCAGGAAACCCCACCCACATGGGCTTACTTGTGTACTCCCTCACAGCGGGGAATATGGCTTCACCAGTATGACTCTCGTCTTGCACACCTATAAGCAGATGGCAAATGCTCTCAAGAACTTCTGGAGAAGCTCACAGCACTTCCCGAGTGCCGAACACAACGTATCAGGCTTGCTTGTATTTTTCGTGATCGGGTGGAGACTGAAGAACATAGGAGTGTAATTTTATGTCCGTTTTATTTTTAAACGTCTTTAGATCCTTCAGTCCCAAGATTAGACAAAATTAGCAGTGTCATTCAGCCAGAAATTTTAGGTATTTTTTAAAGAGAAAAAGAGTAGTCTGCAGGGCAATCAATGGTGTTCACTGAAAACTCCATGCCAGTTTATTTGTGACATTCTCAGAGTAGACAGAATTAGGTCCATCCTAATGTGAATTGATTTTAGAAGAAAGCAGGAGAGTATACTAACTCTTGTCAAAAAAAAAAAAGGTGGATTTGGGGTACACCCAGAAATCCATTGATTGCGTCTTGCCCTTTCTAAAGGCTCAGCCATTCTTTTTTTTTTTATTATTATTTTAATATTTATTTTTGAGAGAGAGAGAGAGAGAGAGAGAGGGAGAGACAGAGTGTGAGTGGGGGAGGGGCAAAGAGAGAGGGGGAGACACAGAATCCGAAGCAGGCTCCAGGCTCCGAGCTGTCAGCACAGAGCCCGACGTGGGGCTTGAACTCACAAACTGCAAGATCAGGACCGGGGCCGAAGTCGGACGCTTAACCGACTGAGCCACCCAGGCGCCCCAGACTCAGCCATTCTTAATGACATCCATTACGTGCACTTTCGGGTCCCATTGAAGTGTTCCGTATCTCTGCTTTCAATATGAGTACCCAAACTGGCGTGGAGCTTTTGAATGAATACGTCTGTGGTCCACAGACCACAGAACACAGAAGATTCCAACTCATTCTCTCGGCGCCCTAATTACTCTTGGCAAAATTATGCTCCATACTTTGTATGGATGCAATGATCTAATATCAAGTCACAATAACACCTGGTAATCCTTCTATACTATGTCAGCCTTACAAGGCATTTCATTCTCCTCCAAAACCGCCCTTTCTCTCAAACCCAAAAAATCCCTCCAACCCCCAAAATTGGACACTGTGTATATATGCAAGTGATAGGGTTAGGATCAGGCCTGATTTGGTTTTTGTTTTTTCTTTTTTTTTTTTTTTAATTTTTTTTCAACATTTATTTTTGGGACAGAGAGAGACAGAGCATGAACGGGGGAGGGGCAGAGAGAGAGGGAGACACAGAATCGGAAACAGGCTCCAGGTTCCGAGCCATCAGCCCAGAGCCCGACGTGGGGCTCGAACTCACCGACCTCGAGATCGTGACCTGGCTGAAGTCGGACGCTCAACCGACGGCGCCACCCAGGCGCCCCGGTTTTTGTTTTTTTCTTTTTGTTTTTTTTTGTTTTTGTTATTTTTGTTTTCACCATGCCCAAACCTCTGCACAGAAGTCAAGCCCAGGAAGCCACTGTAATGGTTCATCTTTAGTTATCTAACTTAAATATTGGGTTTCCATTTGTGAGCTCCATCACTGGATTAACAGAACCATGCAAATTTTGGCCTTCCTCTGAAACTTAACAGCCCCGATCTTCACGCTTTTTATCATTCTTGGTGGAAATTTTCAACAACCACAAAGGTGGGGAAAAGGGTGTGTGGCCGACTGACTTCTTAGTCATATTTCCTGATGTTGCCATTTTAGTATATTTTAAATATTTACTTAGGGCAACATTTAAGTAATTATAGTTTATGAAGCACTGTCCTCTTCTGTCCTCTTTTTCTGTCTTGGTAGACCCCTCAGTGTGCTGCTCCACAAAAAAAAAAAAAAAAAAAAAAAAAGGGCTGATGTTCTCATTTGGTGAGCACTTCTCCCAATGCTCTTGAAATCTGAAGTGAGCAATCTTAGGTTGGGAAAAACTTGTATAATTTTTTAATGTTTTTTTAAATTTATTTTTGAAAGAGAGATAGACAGAGTGTGAGATGGGGAGGGGAAGAGAGAGAGGGAGACACAGAATCCGAAGCAGGCTCCAGGCTCTGAGCTGTCGGCACAGAGCCCGACGTGGGACTCCAACTCGTCAACCGCGAGATCGTGACCTGAGCCGAAGTGGGACACTCAACCGACTGAGCCACCCAGGCGCCCCTGAGGCTGGCAAAAATTTTAAACCGTCTTTCACATTATACACTGGGACAGCTCTAAACTGACACTTCCTTTTTGCCTCCCTCCACGTTCACGTTGGTGGCGTCCACACAGCCCTGAGCAGCTGACCCTCAGACCACCCAAGTGAAGCCGAAGGAGCCACTGGCTTTGACTCCCAACCAAGAAAGGGTACGTTACGGATCAAAAAGAAAAGCAGTAAAGCAGTGGTGGGTGGTGAGAAAGACTCTGAGGTCCCGTCACTCTTAGGGATCCACTGAGCCTGTTCCCTGGTCCCCTGACATCACTGAGTTGCCCAAACGGAGAACTCCAGATTCAGCACTTTGCCTTCCCCCATATTTCACAAGTGAGCTGGTTCCAAATCCTGTCAATTCTACTTCTTGGTCACACTACTGGAGTCTTTCCCTTCCCACTCCTCTGGAATGCAAACTGGTGCAGCCATTCCGGAAAACAGTGTGGAGGTTCCTCAAAAAATTAAAAACAGAACTACCTTATGACCCAGCAATGGCACTACTAGGTGTTTATCCAAAAGATACAAAAATGCTGATTTGAAGGGGCAGGTGCACCCCAATGTTTTCAGCAGCGCTATCAACAACAGCCAAAGTGGGGCGCCTGGGTGGCGCAGTCGGTTAAGCGTCCGACTTCAGCCAGGTCACGATCTCGCAGTCCGTGAGTTCGAGCCCCGCGTCGGGCTCTGGGCTGATGGCTCAGAGCCTGGAGCCTGTTTCCGATTCTGTGTCTCCCTCTCTCTCTGCCCCTCCCCCGTTCATGCTCTGTCTCTCTCTGTCCCCAAAAAAATAAATAAACGTTGAAAAAAAAAATTTTTTTTAAATAAAAAAAAAAAAAAAAACAATAGCCAAAGCATGGAAAGAGCCCAAATGTCCATCGACTGATGAATGGATAAAGAAGATGTGGTTTATATATCCAATGGATACTACTGGGTGATTAAAAAGAATGAATTCTTGCCATTTGCAACAACGTGGAGGGAACCAGAGTGTGTTATGCTAAGTGAAATACGTCAGAGAAAGATAAATATCCTCTGACTTCACTCATATGTGGAATTTAAGATACAAAACAGATGAACGTAAGAGAAGGGAAGGAAAAATAAGATAAAAACAGGGAGGGAGACAAACCATAAGACACTCCTAAATACACAGAACAAACTGAGGGCTGCTGGAGGGGAGGAGGGTGGGGCATGGGCTAGATGGGGGATGGGCATTAAGCAGGGCCCTTGTTGGGAGGAGCACTGGCTGTTGTATGTGAGAGACGAATCACTGGATTCTGCTCCTGAAACCAATAGGACACTGAAAGTCAATTAACTCAAATTTAAATAAATAAATTTTACAAAATGAAAAACTGAAAAAAAAAAAAAAAAGATCTGGAGAAAACAGATGTGGAGAATGTGAAGACCAAGAACCAACATTTCATTCACAGATATTTTGTTGTTGTTGTTTTCTGGGTTTTCTTGGTTCATCTGTATTTGGGGTCAGGTTTTTTTTTTTTTTAATCAATTTGATTTTTAATCACGAAGAATAATCCTAGAAGCACGTCCTGTTAACCCATTGCCAAGCTGCATTGACACGTTTCATGACTGCTTGAAAGGCCATGTATTAAAAACACTACCAGAAGGCAAGTTAAAGAAAAGAAAAATATAATGATCTGGGATATTTTTTTTAAAGCAGTTACTGGAGCGCCTGGGCGGCTCAGTCGGTTGAGCGTCCGACTTCGGCTCAGGTCATGATCTCACGGTTCATGGGTTTGAGCCCCGCGTCGGGCTCTGTGCCGACAGCTCAGAGCCTGGAGCCTTCTTCAGATTCTGTGTCTTCCTCTCTCTCTCTCTGCCCTTCCCCTGCTCACACTCTGTCAATCTCTCTCTCGAAAAATAAATAAACATTAAAAAAAAATTTTTTTAAGCAGTTACTAAAACAGAAACAAATGTTATTTTAAATCTCTGGCTCACTGTAAACTGACAAGATATGAATATGAATTCTACCAAGTAATATATAACAACTGCTTCTCACCACAACCACATGCCAGCAACTCAAGTCTACATTTCATTTGGATATTACATGCGGAGCGTATCATCTAGATTACAAACCACCCTCATCCGAGTGGATGTACTCCAGCTAATGTTTGAGATCATGACATGATTAGCTTTAAAAAGCCGAGTAGAAAACTATTCTTAAATTTGGTTCTACAAGAAGTCACTGCAAAGTTTTAAATATCTAAAACCAGTGAGAATATCCGAAAAACTGTAAGACGATGCCATCATCGTCTCAATGTTAGTCAAGTCATAACACATTTCTTTTATGGGTGCTTTGGAAGGAAATTCTGCCAAACGCTTGTCTGAAGTAGAGCAGAAAAGTATCTGCTATGGATCATGCCCTCGGGAAGGGTATCGTCCACGTGGGAAGACAGTATATACACAAATGACACCACCTCTTTGCAGGAGGGTAAGAGAATCCGAGAAAAGCTCTGGAAATTTAGAAGAGGAAGCCATTTTATGTGGGAGAGGGTCTCAGGGAAGGATCCACAGAGATGGTGGGCCTTCAGGATTAGATGGATTGGCATTGTAAACTCATGTTTTCATACCTAAAACGAAAGTCCCAGGAAAAGGTCAAACGAATCAGTTTGTCCCTAGAGCTAACATCTACAGAGTAACTTCTGGGTGTTAAGAAATGGACAAATGTTGGGGCGCCTGGGTGGCTCGGTCGGTTACGCATCCAACTTCACGTCAGGTCATGATCTCACGGTCCGTGACTTCGAGCCCCACGTCAGGCTCTGGGCTGATGGCTCAGAGCCTGGAGCCTGCTTCCGATTCTGTGTCTCCCTCTCTCTCTGCCCCTCCCCCGTTCATGCTCTCTCTCTGTCTCAAAAATAAATAAATGTTAAAAAAAAATTTTTTTTTAATAAAAAAAATAAAAGAAATGCACAAATGTTATCTCCAAACAACCTCCTAATGATAGCCTGGTTGTAACGGATTCAAAAAGAACTCAGAGACTCATTGACATTCTCAAGAGTCATTAGTTTTTGTTAAACACTAGTAAGCCAGGGGCGCCTGGGTGACTTTGTCGGTTAAGTGTCCGACTTCAGTTCAGGTCGTGATTTCATGGTTCATGAGTTCGAGTCCCACATCAGGCTCTGTGTGGACAGCTCAGAGCCTGGAGCCTGCTTCGGATTCCATGTCTCCCTCTCTCTCTGACCCTCCCCTGCTTGCACTCTGTTTCTCTCTCAAAAAAATGTAAATACTAAAAAACAAAACAAAACAAAAAAACATTAGTAAGCCAAAATGGTGTTTAGATCAACACTTAACAATTAATCACACAGAGAGGATGACAGTCTTAAGAACAACGAAAGGTCAAAATCACTATGTATCTTGAATATGAACACAGCCTAATACAATAAGGATTTGGACATGCAAAAAACAAATCACATGCCCCCCCCCAATATAACTGAAGTGACAAGAATGTCATGGATTTCAAATATTTACTCTGTCCTCTAACATCAATATTATGCAACAATTTCATTTTGCACTGAATTATTAAAATACATACTTGCTTTAAAACAGTTATTCACATTGTGTTTCTCAAAATGTGACCCAAGAACCTTTTATGTCAAATGCATCACAGGAGAGTGCTTATTAAAAATGCAACCCCCAGACCTACCCCTGACCCACTTAATCAGGCTCCTTGGGCCCAGGAGTCTGAATTTTTAACAGGTCCTCTCCTTACCCCCAAGCGATAACTACCTGTACATGTAAGTGCTCAAACTCCTTGTCTGTCTGTCGTACCCTTCCCCACCCATCTCCCACTCCTTTTCTTTCACTGCACGGTGTCTTTGCAAATTTAAAATATTTTTTTAACGCTTATTTAGTTTTGACAGACAGAGGCAGAGCGCAAACAGGGGAGGAGCAGAGACAGGGGGAGACACAGAATCCGAAGCAGGTTCCAGGCTCTGAGCTGTCCGCACAGAGCCTGATGTGGTGCTCGAACCCACGGACCGCGGGATCACGACCTGAGCTGAAGTCAGATACTTAACCGACTGAGCCAACCAGGTGCCCCGTGTCTTTACCAATTTAAACAATTACTTTTCAACGTTGTCCAAATCTTCCGTGTCACACTACACTGGCTAAGAGAAAAATTGTTTCTAAAGCACTGAAATTATACCACTAAAAAGAGGATTTCAGTAGTCCCACCCCCCTTTTCCAGGGAGGATACGTTCCTAGCCCCCCACTGGATGCCTAAAACCTCAGACAGTATCAAACTCTACATATACGTTTTTTTTTCTATACGTATATGCCAATGATAAAGCTTATTTTTTACTGAGTTATAATTAACATATTACATTACTTTCAGCTGTACAAGACAGTGATGCAATATTTTTTTTTAATTTTTTTTAATGTTTATGTATTTTTGACAGGGAGAGAGACAGAGGATGAGTGGGGGAGGGGCAAAGAGTGAGGGAGACACAGAATCCGAAGCAGGCTCCAGGCTCCGAGCTGTCAGCACAGAGCCCGACGCGGGGCTCGAACTCACAGACCAAGAGATCATGACCTGAGCTGAAGTCGGACGCTCAACCGACTGAGCCACCCAGGCGCCCCATGATGCAATATTTTCCTACGTGAGGAAATGATCACCACGACAGGTCTAGACATCATCTGTCGCAACACAAAGTTATTTCAATATTATTGACTATATTCTCTATGACGTACGTTACATACCTGTGACTTACTTATTTTCTAACTGAAAGCCTGTACCTCTTAATCCCCTTCACCTATTTCAACCATCTGCCCACATCCCTCCCCTCTGATAACCACCACTTTGTTCTCTTTATCTGTTTTCTGTATTTGTTCACTTTGTTTTTTAGATTCTACATACAAGTGAAATCATACTAAAAAAAAGTTTTTGAAATAAGTGAAGCCATACTGTATTTGTCTTTCTTGGTCTGATTTATTTCACTTAGCAGAATATCCTCTACATCCAACCATGCTGTCACAAATGGCAAGATTCCATTCTTTTTTATGGTTGAATAATATCTCCCTGCATGCATATATCCTTTATCCCTTCATCCATTGATGGGTATAAGGGTTGTTTCCGTGCCTCGGCTATTGTACATAATGCTGCAATGGACACAGGGGTAAAAATATCTTTTCTTATTAGTGTTTTTGTTTTCTTTGGATAAATACCCAGAAATGGAATGGCTGGACCCTATGGTTCTATTTTTCATTTTCTGAGGAACCTCCATACTGTTTCCCGAAGTGGGTACGGCAATGTTCATTTCCACCAACCCTGCACGAGCGTTCCCTTTTCTCCACATCTTTGCCAATACTTGTTACTTCTTGCATTTTTGATAATAGCCATTCTGACAGGTGGGAGATGGTATCTCATTGTGGTTCTGATTTGCATTTCCCTAAAATGATTAGTGGCACCGAGCATCTTTTCATGCATCTGTTGGCAATCTGGATGTCTTCATTGGGAAAACGTCCATTCAGGTCTCCTGCCCATTTTTTGATCAGGTTGTTTGCTTTTTTTGTTACTGAGCTACATGAGTTTTTCACATATTTTGGATATCAACCCCTTATCAGAGATACCATTTGCAAGTACCTTCTCTCATTCGATAGGTTGCCTTTTTGTCTTGTTGATGGTTTCCTTCGCTGCGCAAAAGCTTTTGTTTGACGTAGTCCCATTTGTTTATTTTTGGTTTTGTTGCCCTTGCCTGAGGAAACAGATCCACAACATATTGCTGAGACCAATGCCAAAGAGCTTAACTGCCTATGTTTTCATCTGGAAGTTTTATGATTGTAGATCTTACATTTAAGTCTTTAATTCAATTTGAGTTTGTATATGGCATGGAAAATGGTCTCCTTTCATTCTCTTGCATGTAACTGTCCAGTTTCCCCAACACCATTTATTCAAGAGACTGTCTTTTCCCCAGATACGTTCTTGCCTCCTTTGTTGTAGATTAATTCACTATATAAGTGGGGGGTTATTTCTGAGCTCTCTTATCTGTTCCATTGGCCTGTATGTCTGTTTTTGTGTCAGTACCATACTGTTGTGATTTCTGTAGCTTTGCGGTATAGTTTGATATCAGAGGGAGTGTAATGCCTCCAGCTTTGTTCTCCTTTCTCAAGACTGCTTAGTTTATTCGAGGTATTTTTTGGTTCCATACACATTTTAGGATTTTTGTTATAGTTCTGTGAAAAATGCCATTGGTATTTTGTTAGAAATTGTACTGAATCTATAGATTGCTTTGGGTAGTATAGACATTTTAACAATATTAATTCTCCCAATCCATTAGCACAGTGTATCTTTCCATTTATTGGTGTCATCTCTAATTTCTTTCACCAATGTCTTATAGCTTTTAGACTACAGATCTTTCACTTCTTTGGTTAAATGTATTCGTAGGTATTGTATTCTTTTTTATGCAATCGTAAATGGGATTGTTTTAATCGCTCTGATAGTTCATTATTAACATATAGAACACATATGTTTCAATAACATACAGAAACACAACAGACATCTGTATATTAATTTTGTGTCCTGTAACTTTACTAAATTCATGTATTAGTTCTAAAAGTTTTTTGATGGAGGCTTTAGGATTCTCTATGCATAGTATCATGTCATCTGTAAACAGCAACAGTTTTCTCTTCTTTTTAATTTGGATGCTTTTTATTTCTTTTTATTGCCTAATTGCTGTGACCAAGATTTCTAATATTATGTTGAATAAAAGTGACTAGAGTAGGCAACCTTGTCTTGTTCCTATTCTTAGAGAAAAAGCTTTCAGCTTCTCGCCATACAGTATGATATTAGCTATGGGTTTGTCATATTTTCTTGAGGTACATTGCCTCTATGCTTGCTTTGGTGACAGTTTGTATCCTAAAAGAATGCCGAATTTTGTCAAATGCTTTTTCTACGTCTATTGAGATTATCATATAATTTTTATCCTGTGTTTTATAAATGTGGTCTATCATGTTGATTGATTTGTAGATGTGAAATCATCCTTACATCCCTATAATAAATCCCATTTGGTCATGGTCCATGATCCTTTGTCCTTCTTTTTCTATTTCTTTAACTATAACATTAGATTGTCTATTTGAGATTTTTCTTGTTTCTTGATGTAGGCCTGTATCACTACAGGATCCCTCTTAGAACTGCTTTTGCTCTATCCCAAAGATTTTGGAATGTTGTGTTTCCATTTTCATTTGTCTAGAGTATTTTTTGACCTCCTCTTTGATTTCACCCATTGTTTCATAGTGTGTTGTCAATCCTGTGTTTTTTCCAGTTTTCTTCTTATAATTAATTTCTAGTTTCATACATTGTAGTCAGAGAAGATACCTGATATGATTTTAATCTTCTTAAATTTATTGAGACTTATATTGTGCCCTACCATGTGATCTATCCTGGAGAATGTTCCATGTGCACTTGAAAAGAATCTGTATTCTGCTGTTTTTGGATAGAATATTCTATTAAGTCCATCCACCTGATACAATGTATCATTTAAGGTCAATGTTTCTTTATTTCTATTTGTTTGGATGATCTATGTATTAATGTAAATGGGTATTAAAGTCCACTACAATTATTATATTGCTGTCTATTTCTCCCATTACTTCTGTTAATATTTGCTTAATATATTTAGATGCTTCTATGTTGGGTGCATAAATGTTTACAAATGATTTCTCATCTTTTTTGGACTCTGACCCCTTTATCAGTATGTAATACCCTTCTTTGTCTTTTGTTACAGTCTTTGTTTCAAAATCTATTTTGTCTCATAAAAGCGTTACTACCTCAGCTTTCTTTCCATTTCCTTTTGCATGGCATATCCATTCCTTCACTTTTAGTCTGTGTGTGTCTTTAGATTTGAAGTGAGTCTTTCATAAGTGGCACACAGAAGGGTCTTATTTGTTTATCCATGCAGCCACTCTATGTCTTTTGATTAGAGAATTTAGTTCATTTACATTTAGAGTAATTATTGGAAAGTACATACTTACTGCCATTTTGATTACTGTTTTCTGGCTGCTTCTGTCGTTCTGTACCTTTTTCCTTCTCTCCCTTGTGGTTCGATTGCTTTCTTTGGTGTTATGTTTAGATGCCTTTTTTTTTTTGCTTTTGTGTATTTCAAATAAGTTTTTTCTTTGTGATTACAGTACATTTTATGTATGTAATAGTCTCTTTTGACAGTAACTTAAGTGTGAACGCATTCCAAAGTTTTATATTTTTACCCCCTCCCATTATTTTACATTTTTGATGACACATTTTACACCTTTTTACTTTATGTCTCCCTTAATTATTATTGTATTTTTAATTAATTTTGCTACTTTTGTCTTTACCCTTCATACTTGCTTTATAAGTGGTTAATCCACTACTTTTATTTTGTATTTACCTTCTCCTGTAAGATTTTTACATTAGTATGTTTTCTTACTTATTACTAATGATTAATTAGTGCCTTTTCTTTTTAGATCAGAGAAGTCCTTTTAATATTTCTTCTAAGGCTAATTTAGTAGCGATGAACTCCTTTAGCTTTTGCTTATCTTGAAAACTCCTAATCTCTCCTTCAATTCTGAGTGATAATCTTGCTCGGTAGAGATTTCGAGTTTTAACAATTTTTTTCCTTTTTGCGCTTGGAATATGTCACACCATTCCCTTCTGACCTGTAAAGTTTCTGCCAAAAAAAAAATCTTCTGATAGTTTTATGGGGTTTCCTTTGTGTGTAATACTTTGCTTTTATTCCTGTTTTTAAGATTCTCTCTTTATTCTTCACTTTTACTCTTTTAATGTGTGTTGGTATGTTTCTGTTTGTATTCATATTATTTGGAATTCTCGGGGCTTCCCGAACCTGAATGTCTGTTTCTTTCCTCAGATTAGGGAAGTCTTCAGCCATTATTTCTTCAAATAATTATTCTGGCCCTTTCTCTCTTTCTTCTCCCTTTGGAACTCCTATAATGCAAATGTTATTCCACTTAATCATGTCCCAGAGGTCTCTTAAGATATCCCCATTTCTTTCATTCTTTTTTCATTTTGCTACTCATTTTCATTTTCATTCTGCCTGGGTATTTCTCATTGCTTTGTCTTCCAGCTTACTGATCCATGCTTCTATTTCATCCATTCTATTGTTGAACCCTCTAGTGTATTTTTTCAGTTCCGTTACAACTTCTGTTTGGTACTTGCTTATGTTTTCTATCCCTTCGTTGAAGTTCTTGTGGTGTTCATCTATTCTTCTTCTGAGATAAGTGAGCATCTCTATGACCATGACTTTGAACTCCTTATCAGGTAGACTGCTTATTTCCATTTCATTAAGGTCTTTTTCTGGGGATTTGCCTTGTTCTTTAGATCGGAACACATTCCTCTGTCTCTTCGTTTTGCCTATCCCTCTATTGGTCTTTGCGTATCAGGAGAGTTAACTACCTCCTTCAGTTGTGGAGTGGTCTTGTGTAGTGAATGTTCCATGTGGCCCCAAAGCTCAATCTTCCCTGGCTACCAGAGCCAGGTGCTCTGTGGTCATCAGGGCCATGGCTGCTGCATGGGGAACGTGCGGCTTGGCACTTACCAGCTCAACTATGACCTACCCACTGCAAAGGGAGGACAGGGCTTGGGGCACTCGCCTGGACCCAACGGTGGCTGAGCCACTGTGCAGGGAAAGGAGGGTTCAAGCCACTTGCCTGTCCATTTGAGGTTCTGTCTCTGTGCGGGGTGGGCCAGGCTCAGAGTGGCCATCCAGGCTGATCATGGCTTGGTTGCTGTAAAGGGAGGGTGGGGCTCAGGGTGCTCGCCAGCCCGACTGTGGCACACCCACTACATGGGGAGACCAGGGCTTGGGGCACTTATCCCACCTGGTTTAGGCTCAGCGGCTGCACAGGTTGGGTGGGGCTCAGGGTATGAGACTAGCCCTGCTGAGGCTCTGGTGCTGTGTGAGGTAGGCAGGGCACGGGGCAGTCATGCCAGCTTGGTTATGTTGTAGTGTGGGTACAGCGCACCCTCCAGTTCTGGCAGGCCAAACAAAGGGTGTCAAAAATGGCGCCTGTTGGCTCTTTCACCGGCAAGATAGAACGACGTTGCAAAACTATCATCTGTCAATATTTCCATCCCCCCCCCCCCATATAGTCCCTGCAGGATCTTGCCTCTCCAGCAGCAGCTTTAATGTAAGTGGGTCTCCTTCACTCATGGTCTAAGTGCTTTTCGGTCTGTGGATTTCGTGCTGAATCTCTGGGAAAGTGGGTTTGCACATGAGCCCTTAAAGAACAAGATCTCCATTCCTTAGAGTTCTATAATTCTCCTGGCCTTAATCCCCACTGATTTTCAAAACCCGAAGCTTAGGGGGCTTGTGTTTCTGGATTCAGCCCTCAAGGTCAGCATGCTTGATGTGGGGCACAATCCCTTCGGTCTTCAAGCGAGCGTTCACAACTGGGGGTCCTTCTAGCTTCTATGGTCACCGTGTCCGGGCTGGGGTCCCAACTGGGCTGTGCCTCTGCCTCTCCTACCCTGCACTCCATGTGTCTCTTTTGTGTTTTGTTGCAGAGGGACTGTTCACCTAACTCTCAAGTGCTTTTCGGAAAAAAAATTACAGATGTAGCTGTGTGTTTTTTGCGTCCGTGGGAGGAGGTAAGTTCAGGGTCTTCCTAACCCGCCATCTTAAAACCATGTCTTCTAATCAAGTTTCATTTATAAATCAGGCACAGTAAGAGCAACAACAACTAACAACAGAACGACTATAACCATATGATGTAATAAGAGTTATGTGATGTGGTCTCTCTCTCAAAATGCCTTATCGGTTGGGCACCCGCCCTTCTTCCCATGATGACGTGAGATGGTAAAATGCCCGTGTGATGAGATGCAGTGAGGTCAATGACATCGACACTGCGATGCAGCGTGAGGCTAATGCTGACCTTCCGAAGACAGGCCAGAGGAGGGCCATCTGCTCCTGGGGGGACTACTCTATTTCAAGCAATTCTCATAATTCCTCTTTTTTTTTTTTTTTTGGCTTATTTATTTATTTTGAGAGACAGAGAGAGAGAGAGAGAGAGAGAGAGCTCAAGTGGGGGAGGGGCAGAGAGAGAGAGAGAGAGAGAAAGAGAGAGAATCCCAAGCAAGCTCCATGCTGCCAGCAAGGAGCCGGACGCCAGGCTTGATCTCACGAACCGTGAGGTCAAAGCCTGAACCAAAGCCAAGAGTCGGACGCTTAACCGACTGAGCCACCCAGGCGCCCCATAATTCCTCTTTTTCTATACATCTAGCTTGAGTCAGCAAAATCCGGTGCTGTTAAAATGCTTTGGGTTCTGTGATAGGCTTAATAATGCCCCACCAAAAAATGTCCACATATTGATGTCCGTAACGTGTGAATGTTACCTTCCACGGACAAAAAGAATGTCACGGATGTGATGCACTTCAGAATCTTGGGGTGAACGCCCCAGATTATACAGGTGGGCCCAGTGCGATCACAAGGGTTCCCAGGAGCAGAAGAGGGAGGCAGAAGGACAGAGCAAAGGGAGAGGTGACCACAGGAGACGGTCCAGGGAGAGGCAGTGTTGCCGGCTTTGAAGATGGAGAAAAAGGTCACAAGCCAAGGAATTACAAGAGGCCCCTCCGAACCGAAAAGGGCAATGATGCGGATTCACCCATAAGGAGCTGAGCCCTGCCGATGCTTTGACGTTAGCCTGGGGAGACCTGGGTTGGATTTCTGATCTACAAAACTGTAAGATAATAAATCTGTGTTGTTTTAAGCCACAAGCTTATGCTAATTTGTTGCACTAGCCATAAAAACTAATGCAGGCTCTCGGAAGAAAACAAAACAAAACAAAACAAAACAAAACACAACACTCAGGTTACCTCTAACCCTAAGGCCATGGCCCAGCAGCCCACACACTTTCGGTCTTCCCAAACACGTAAAGACAGAATCCCAAATATTCCCTCGGGCACAACAGAGCTATGGACCAAATAGTTTCAAACATTTCCTTTACCCACTTCTGCCCTCACTCTGCTCTTCCCATTCTCACCGGTGGCTTCTCTTCCCACCGTCGACCGTGACAGACTGGTTTATCACCTTGAAAACTACAAAGAGGAGAGGGTCGAAGCCAGGGTTTCTCAGCTCCAGCACTACTGACATTTGGGGCCAGATAATTCTTTTGTTGTGGGGACTGTTCTGTGCACAGCAGGGTACTGAGCAGTATCCCTGCCCTCTACCCACTTGATGCCAATAGAACCACCCCCCGCCCCACTTAGGACAACCCAAGATGGCTGCAGACATCGCCAAGTGTCCTCGGAGGCAGGGAGAAATGGCCCCCGGCTGGGATCCACTGGTCCCACGCATACATCTGTTTACCTAGCGCTTGGCAGCTGTCTCCATCGGTCCCTCCAGTGGAGAAAGAAGACTCCAGCATGGATGCAGATATATTCTTACATCGCAGCTGGTCTCATTCAAACCAGTTTCCCATGAATTCAGTCTGTTTGGCATTTTAAAACAGTTCTAAGTCAAAACTCAACCACAGGCTTTTTTAATGGCCCCACCACACTTATTCCCAGCCACAGTCAACGGAAACATGGCTGTTCCACGATGACCCACAACCCAACCCTGCCAGTGAGCTCACAATCCATTCTGCCGCTAGAAAGGCTAAAAGCTTGCTATGTGACTGTTACCAGTAACTTTCTAAAGCCCTGTGCAACTTTATTACCTAAACCTCATTAATAAAAGTCCTTTCCATCAGAAGGTTTAACACGGTGTAAATCAAATAGGAGATGACTGGAAGTCTGATTGATGACAGGACAGATGTTTGGGAGTCAGATCTTGGGAAACAGCCATTGTCCTGGAATAGGAAGCCAGTCTACCAGAGAAACAGATAATGTCCTCTGCGAGTCCTAAGAAAATGAGTTAAACAAAGATGTTAAAAGACCCTGCTTTATGTAAATCTTAATTCTGCTCAGACTTGAGCATTTCAATTCCAAAATAACAAAACAGTAAATGGGAAACACAGCTCCTGTTCTTCCCGGAATCTGAAACACAACTACCAGCTTCCAACACGGGATGTTAAATTCAAAGGATCATTAACTATTAGTCTGATCGAAAGCCACAGCCACACTGAGCCCTGTGAAGTCTCAATGGAGGTGACTGAGCTGCACAGATTGGTGACTTTACAGAATGTTCTTCCAGGAATGTTAGCAGACACATTCCTGGTACCTACGAGTAACCAAACAACTTAACTACAATCTTTGTAGATTAATCTTCCATCAACTACTGCCATATCAATCCTAAGACTAGAATTCCACATTCTTCTCTCAGAGGCCTTCCTCCAGGTATACAGTGTTCTTATAAAGCCTGCAAATATCACAGGACTCTAAAGATCTAAGAGCCAAGGTCCTGAACCAAATACCATACTTCTTATGGATTCTACCCCCACTTTTTCGTAATGATACTGGCCTTATGGCAGTCAACGCTGGTAACCACAGGTGCATTTTCCACTCATTTCAAAGATGTGAAATTCAAGCATTCATGGCAAGCAGCACATAAGAGGAGAGAGGGGGCAGGGAAAGAGTTTTCAGGGAGAGATGAACATTATATGCCTTTTAAAACAGGGGTGCGGCACACCGCCAGGGACGCGAATGATGGGATAGGGGTGGGGAGTAAAGAAACTTGGACATCATTAAACATTGTCCCTAATATGCAAAACCAACTTCCAAAGTGCTGCATTATGAATGAAAACATCGAGACAGGTAACAGCACGGAGCCTCTGTCTCCAACCAGGCTACGCTCATCAAACCAGTAATGACTCCAGCACAGTAGTGATAAAGTAGCAAGTGTGGGTGAGTTTGCAATCTGCTGAAACTACCCACACTCCCCGCTTTTATATGGCTAGTTGAGAAGAGCCGGGGAATGCTCTTAAGTGGATTCAGCT
The DNA here is from genome assembly GCF_016509475.1 of Prionailurus bengalensis. Lineage (NCBI taxonomy): Eukaryota > Metazoa > Chordata > Mammalia > Carnivora > Felidae > Prionailurus > Prionailurus bengalensis. The sequence continues at coordinate 12,527,798 of NC_057349.1, read as the reverse complement.
ACGGGTTTTAAGTCCTTGCCAGATTTAATATCCCACAACTATAAATTTTTATTTTGAAAGTTACTCAGGTATACGACACACTTCTATAAAAATAATGTATAAAGTAGCTCCTTATTTCCAAACCCACAATTACCAGCATAGGAAACCAACTCTTGTGGGTCTTAGCACTGGTTTTATATATCCTTTTAGTTGTCAGGGAAATTGAAACACCTTATTTCCTCATTCAACAGCTGCTGGGTGCCTACTCTGTGCTAGACCCTGAGAATATATGTGAATAAAATATGGTCCCCGCACTCTCCATCTAGTGGTGGGACAACAGACAATTGCGAAGGGTGAGCCACAGCTATAAAAGAAGAAAACAGTAGAAGTGGCAGAATGGATATGTTTTCTGTAAAAAGAATATCAATTTGGGTTTCTTACCCTGATTCCCAAGTCACAAATTGTATTTTCTATCATGGATTTCTCATGGTAACAAAAGAATTGTAGCATGATTCTTTTTGGTTGGAAACATCTCCCCGACAAATTTAGCTATACCACTGGCCTCTATTCTGGAACACTCAGCTGACAAAGAAAAGTTTTACACCAGCATCAATGGCTGATCGTCTATTCCATCACAATATCTGGAATATCATGTCCCTTTTGTCCTGTGTTCAAGCACCCTCTACAATATTTTGTCACATTTTAGATCTGCGTATTTATCTCATTTTGCTATTTTCTTTTCACTGACCAGCTAGAAGCATTTTAAAAATCAATGACTAATGTCTGAGTGGCCATGGTGCGCAGAGCACCATGGGAAGTGTAAAAACGAACCAGATTCTGCCCTTGTCCTTAAAGAAGCTTTCCACCCTTAGTCAGGGAGGCAGATGTGTAAACAAACAATAAGGTGTGAATCAAGGAGAATGTGGTGGGGGCTGGGAAATGACCACGAACTTTGCAAGTGGAGGGTTCCAAGCTCAAATAGAGGTATTACTTAGGTATGTATGGGGGGGGGAAGGAGTCTCCGCCTTTAAAAAAAAATTTTTTTAACATTAATTCATTTTTGAGAGACAGAGAGAGACAGAGTGTAAGTGGGGGAGGGGCAGAGAGAGAGGGAGACACAGAATCCGAAGCAGGCTCCAGGCTCCGAGCTGTGAGCACAGAGCCCGACCCGGGGCTCGAACCCACGAACCGTGAGATCATGACCTGAGCCGAAGTCGGACGCTCAACCAACTGAGCCACCCAAGATGCCCCAGGAAGTCTTCTACTTTTAAATCCCCTCCCCAGAATGAAAATCCCACCTAGTAAGGGGACAGACAGGCACACAGCCCTTAGCCCTGAATGCTTACTTGTAAAATTCAAATACACTACCACGTTTGATTAGCATAATACTTTGACGCAATTATTGTTCAGCCCTTGCCTCACTGTCTCTCCACGCTCTCATCACTGGGTTTGGAGTGGTTTCGTCAGTTTTTGTCACAAAGGGCTAGGGCTCTAAAACCTATAATGCTAGGATTTTTCTCATTTACTTTATTTTACTTGTATCCTGCTTTGCTCACACCTGTGCTTCACTGAGGGATACTCTTCAGTTAAATGTAACATGAACACTTTCCTTTCAAGCAGCTAATTCGTTTTAAGCAGCTAAAACATTCACCTTCATTTGTTTTTTCACTGGCTGGCTAATTGCCAAGGTGAGCAAATGACAAGGAAATTTTGATATAACTGTTCACAATTTGCTAGTACTGCATCCATCGCCACGACCTATATTCTGTATTTACGATTCCCTCTAAACTGTCGGTGAAATTTTTAAAAAACTCAATGGTAGTCTGAAAGTGCTCGCTGCGTCGTGAGATATTTTTCTTCTTGCAACTTTGACACATCCATGGCTGTTTGTCTAAAAAGACCTGCTGTTTGAGCCAAAATGTTGTTTGCTTGTTCGTGTTTCTAAATTCTGGCAATAACTTTCAATGTATCTTTCCCTCGCCTTCTTTCTTCCTAATCCGGCTTCTGGTTGTCTAGTTTCTTTTCTTTCCATTTTTGAGAAAAGATAATTGTTTATATCACATAGGTCTTAATCAACTACCAAATATCTTTGGTTATTTAGGGAAAATCTTATTTTCAAATTCTTACTAACAAGGCCCTTTTCTATGCTGTATCAGTTATTATCATGTTTATCCTATCTTATACTAGAAGGTGGCTCTTAGGCCAAAATGTTACTTTCTTATCTACAGATGGTTTGATATGCTTTGTGGCACAGAGAACCTGGCTGTCTTTTGGCTGGTATTCTTTTCCAGCTAAAAATGGGAAACCGAAGACAGAAAGCTGAGGAGGAACACAGGTAGGGAATTTAGATCAACTTTTACAGAATACTTGGATTATTTAATTCTTTTCTAAGAGATCTGAATGTTCAGTATACTAGTCATTTTCTGATTTGAATATAACCACTATTTTAATTTCACACACACACACGCACACACACAAATCTGTGGGATTTACTCCACCAAAAAGGAGGGAGGGAAGAAGGAAAGGAAAGTCGAAAGGAGAGAGGAGGAAAAAACAGTCGAATACAGTTTTTATGTGGAAGGTTAAGTTCAAAAGTTAAGCAAAAGTCACACAGAATCGGAATTAACTGAGAATCCCTTAACTTTCCTGTAAGACACTGCAAACATGATTTTGTGCACACAACTCTTTATAGTAACTCTCACGCACACTGGAGTCCAACAGGAAGAATTCGCTGGAGGTCCGCACAGAAATGTCTGAAGATCCAACCATCCCTCTTTTATTTTTAAATTTTTTTTTAATCTTTACTTACTTTGAGAGAGAGGGTGTGTGTGTGTGTGTGAGTGAGGAACAGAGAGAGAGGGAGACACAGAATCCGAAGCAGGTTCCAGGCCCCCAGCTGTCGGCACAGAGCCCGATGCGGGGGCTCAAACCCACAAACCGCGAGATCACGACCTGAGTCGAAGTCGGACACTTAACCAACTGAGCCACCCAGGCCCCCTAACCACCCTCTTTTAAAATAGGCATTCCATCTCTGAAATTAAATGCAAGGATTAGGCAAAGAACGCTAAAGCGTCAGTGCTTTCCAGCAGACTTTGCTCCGTTCTGTTGTAATATTAAGCTTCTTTAACCTTAATGCATATTAATACATTTATTATCGTGGTAGTTGAAGTGGCTTCATATCTTGAGTTCTTAATGTAGAGGTATTAAGAGTAACTTTAAAAATAACTCCTTTAAAAAAATTGTAATCCAGTTGTTATGTAAAAAAAAAATTAAAAATAATACACATAATAAAGCCCTAACAAAGTGAGTAGCATTTTAAGAAGTATGGGAGGATGCTGTCCTGCCTCCCTGCTCTGAACCCAGCTTTTCTGGCGAGAGCAGCCCCCGAAATGGCCCGTGTGGCGGGTCAGGGCGCACAGCTGCAGGCAGCCTTGGGTCAAGGTGATGACCTTGACATCTATTGCTTTCAAGAGCCCCCCAAAGGCCCATCAGCCCCCCAAACATTCCTCTAATCCTTCCCTTTCTTTTCCCTTCCCAACCCACAGTGTGCTGAGCTCCAAAAGAAATTCTCAACCGCTATACTTTTCCAAAACACACATTCCTCCGGCAGAGCTCACAAGTTACGATACAAACATCAAACTGTGTAGGGCCGTTCACCCGATCCTCTGAGGAAGAAAGGCCCAGAGCAGTTTCAACACAAGGGTGAGGCCACGTCACCCAAGACAGGGAGTGAAGGACGACAGAGTCCGGAAGGCATGGAAAACCGGTTACTGTCTTACGCTCCAACAGCTTACAACTTAAGATGAAACAAACAAAAAAAATAATACCGACGAGTGGCCTCTCACTACAGCACATAAAGAAGCCTGTCAGCCTGTAATCCCTAAACAGCCAGAAAGAAGTTCAAACATGAACCATGAATGTGGGACGCGGGACGTGTGAAAGAACTCTTTCATTTTTTCCTTTATGAATGAACAGGCATGTGTCTTATTCGAGAAAACCCGTCGCTAATGATTCCTTTTCGGATGCTCTGAGTTATTACGTCAATGAGAGGCTAGCTTCTAGGGGGCTGAGCGATGTCGTCAAACATTTAGACATCAGATGAGTGGTCAAGCTAAGAGACAGAAAATTCCGCACGTGAAAAGACTGGGCAGGGGATGCGATACAGAACTTAGGGGACATCTAACACATTCCAAAGGAAAGAAGACGTGAGAGTATGTCCACTATCACTCCTCGACTGGACAGTGCTCCTGGGAGACGCCTGGGTCCTCCCTGGAATACTCAGTCCCTGCCCCAACTCTGTGCATCTTGGCGGGACGTTTTGGAAGGAAAAGGGCCACTGAGGACGAGAGAACAAGAATCTGTGTCAACAGCAAACGTGCCGGGGTAAGCCACGGGGTCCCGCCTGATGGCCTATCCTAAGAAACCACGCCCAGGGTGTGCCCAGAGGGGACACCCAAGAGGAGACAGGCTTCCTCCCCAAAGCTGTCACACTCAGGAGTGTTTAGAGGAAAGGGAAAAAGTTGCAAGGCGTACAACATCCACATCAGGGAATACCAAGTAAAGCCAATTAGGACGGCTGCAGGCTCATGCATATGAAAAGGGACACACGGCATCAGTGAGCAGAAATAATGCTCGGGGTCTGTGGGAACGCTCTCGCGGCAACGCATCAAAGGCTGCACACCTCCGTCTTTCTAATTCCCATTAGCTCACCCTTGTCCGGATGAAAAGAGCTCAGTGAATCAATTGCTTCTGTTGAACTGTTTATATATTTTTCGAGTCCTGATTAGGCCATTAGTCACCAGAGCATAGCGCACAGCAAACTAGAGCACCTGCAATTATACAACTTCCCAAGAACACGCAGAGAGCATTCGCAGTGAGACCACAGTGGCAGCAAAATGTGAAATGGAGATTATTTGTCAGCAGTTTTCAGAACCGTGCCCTTAAATGCCAAATGAAATATATGCATGGCAGATAACAGAAGCTGCAGCGGGGGCGGGGAGGGGAGGGGGAGAAGGAGGAACCAGGAAAGCACCAACATTTACTCTTCCGAACCCAGACGAGCCCTGAAAATGAAACCTGCTCTGGGCAACAAAACGAGTCCCCATCGCACAGGTTTCGACGTCTTCTCTCCTCTCTGATGGGAACGCTGGTAAGAGCCTCGATCGAACACAACCACCAAAGGTAAAGAACAACGGACTCTGGAATCGGTGTCGGCGAGCTGCTCGTTCTTCAGAGGGTCCCCCACGCCTGACAACATCCGTGTCTGAACGCGGCGAACATCGGGTCCCACGGGAAGAGCCTGCTTCTCCTCTCGGCTGCTTGTTCTCATTTTTCACAGTCGCGATCAGCAAAAATCATGCGATCGTGTATTTGAGGATTTCCCATTCACACTAAGACAGGACATCTCTAGAAGGAAAAGAAGGGATGATGTAAACGTGCCACTTCCTCTCCTTCAGCAGGACGCTGAGCTGCTTTCCCGCACACGGCCTGGGCCACACCGGTGGCCAAGTTGTTGTTTTTGTTTTTGTTTTTGTTTTCAGTCTGCAAGGGGTCAGCTACTCGAAGCCTCCCGGCAGAGAAACGGGAAATCACGGATCACGGGAAATGGGTCAAGGGCTCTCCATTTACTGTACAAGTAATAACACAAGCAACAACTTTCCGAAGAGTGTTTTATAGTATTTTTCATGGCAAGGCTGTTACTCTCCGGTCCGTTAATTCTCACTTTGCAGCTTCTATTCATAAGCTTTATATGTATTTATTTGTTGGGTTATACATTTTAGCTGAACTTGGAATGACAGTTATTTTTAAGAGGCTGCCAACACGGGTCAGGAGGCAGCTGAGGAACCTGGCTCGCAGTGGCTCTGGCATAAGGAACCCTGACAGCCAAAACCAACCAGAAAGCTGATGAGCTCCAGGTTTCCAAAGCGCCAGTGGAAAGGCATCCTTCCCTCTGCTCTCTTCCATACGGCTCTTGCAAAGGAAAAAAAAAAAAAAAAATTCTTTACCAAAAAGGATTCCTTCTGTCACGCAACCAACCACGTCCTTGTGTGTTCCGAGTGCAGATCTGGAGGTGCGCGTGTGAGTCCGGGCGAAAGCAAGATGCCGCGGTCTTCACCTTGGACGCAGACAGGGTGGAGGGCGGACGCGGTGCCCTGAGGGCCAGTGCCCCGCAGGCATCAGGGCACAGCTGCTTTCTGGCTTCGCGGCCCTGGGTTCCTCCACTGACAGCCTTCCAAAAACTAATCGCAGCCGTTAGGAGAAAGAGGGCAGTTTCTCAGCATCAGTGCCTTGAAGGTTATCGCGACTCTCCTCCTCTGTCGACCGTCCTGCAGGCACCTGTGACGCGGAGCCCTCCTTCATGTTCGGAAGGCACAGACGCTCAGGAGACAGACTGCTCATTCCTCATCAGACAGCTGAAGACCCGCGTCCTCTGCCTCGCATGTTTTTGGAGATTTTAGTCGGCAGGGTCCGGGGGCTCCCTGACGCTGTTGGTGACAGGCAGACTCTTGGATGTAGGCTTGGGACAAACAAACCTTTCACGGGAGCCCTTAAAAACAGACAGCGTTCTGTCTGAATTTTTGAACCCCGTTCTAGTACAAACATGCTTGGCATCTAGTGCCAGAGACTTTTCTTCTTGGCAAACGGCTCCGCCGCCACCATGGATGTTACCGTTTCGGGTCCCGGCAACCTTGCTCTCTTCCCCTGCTCCCCGTCCCCTTCCCCTTGAGATGTTATCTGCGCCCAGGCTGCAGGGGTGGGTGCCGACGAGCTGTCACAGCCGCCGGCAGGGACAGGGTTCCCGGCACACTGCTCCCAGCACCTCCTTGGTCCGGCATGCTGACGGGGGGCTGCTTCTTTCATCGTTTGTCTGTTACTCTGACGCAGACCACGGGGTCAACAAACCCAGCCCATGACTGATCACGTGAAGACTCCAGAGGTCACCCTCCACTCCAGGGACTTCCTTCATTCCTGTGTCCTAGTGTCTCTCAAGGAGAGATGGGAGAGAGAAATAACCTTTGCGCTGCTCTCCTCTCCATGCCTCTGGAAAGACCTTCGAGTTCTCCGACAGTAAACAAGCAGCAGCCCTTGGAAATGACCTAAACCATACCCCCCCCCCCCATCTGAAAGCGCTCTTTCGTAGAGACTCAACTTACGGGATTGCTTCCTGCTGACCAACGACCATTTCTTTTTGAGGGATTGGCTGAAATGTAAGAGTTGGAAATGGTCTTAAAGATCAGTTGATTTAGGGGTCCCATGACCTGGAAACGCCTAGGAGCCTACTATAACACAGTTTCCTGGGCTTCAACCTCCCTCCCCACCCCCAAGCCCTGGGCTAATTCGGGAGACACCTGGTGGAGGGTCCAGAACTTCCCAGGGGTTCTGAAGCCACATCTGGAAACCACGGACATAATGCAACTTCCTCATGTTTCCTAAGGCCCAGAGAAGTTGGGTTACTTGCCAAAGGCCACACAGCAGTTAATGACAAGCCTGACCTCGACGCAGTGCCTGGTGTGGCCAGATGCCCGTGACGTTCGTGACCTGTGGTCAGTACTGGGTATTCAGTAAAGCTTTAGCCACTTAGGCCCTGCTGTCACAGATAATGACTTCCTATGGCTATATAATTCAATGTCTTTGAATTTATTACATAACCTATAAATTTTTAGTAGTAGACGCAAGTGAAGTGTCACCCTTTTCTTTTTAAGGTTGAGGTTTTTTCTTCTTCTTTTAAAGTTTTTTTTTTTTAATTTATTTTGAGAGAACTGTCAGCACAGAGCCTGATGTGGGGCTTGAACTTACGAACCGTGAGATCATGACCTGAGCTGAAACCAAGAGTCGGACGCTTAGCCGACCGAGCCACCCAGGTGTCCCCAAGTGTCACCTTTCTTAAATTAGGGGTGTTTTATAAAAAAACAAATTACAGATTCTTCATTCATCCACCTTCATATTCTAGAGGTGATAGAGGTCTCATAGAAAGCAAAGGAGAAGTGCACTGAATGAAATCTTCTGACCAAGGAAATGGTCAATGAACAAAGTATTTGTTAACTTCTATAAATAACATACACACGCACACACACACACAAACACACAACTACCCTTCAAACTCTGGCTCCAGGAATCACTTTTTTTTTTTTTAAGTTTATTTATTTTTGAGAGAGACAAACAGAGAGAGAGCTCACGAGCAGGGCAGAGAAAGAGGGAGAAAGAGAATCCCAAACAACTACCCTTCAACCTCTGGCTCCAGGCATCACTTTTTTTTTGTTTAAGCTTACTTATTTATTTATTTTTAAGAGAGAAAGAGAGAGAGAGAGATCACGAGCAGGGCAGAGAAGGAGAGAGAGAAAAGAATCCCAAGCAGGCTCCAAGTGCTGTCATCACAGAGCCTGACACAGGGCTCAGTCTCACGAACTGCAAGATCATGACCTGGGCCTAAATCAAGAGGCGCTTAACCGACTGAGCCACCCAGACGCCCCTCCAAGAATCGCTCCTTGCATGGAAAGAACTTAACTGCGTCCCCTGTTGATGTCGGGTGAACGGGTCGGTGCACTCACTGTTAATTCTGTTCCCTATGGTACTCCATGTCCTTCCCAGTGCCATTTGTACAGTCGCTCGAATATAAAATGATCGTAAAATAAACTCTACAATGCAGGCTTTTGCCGAATGACAGTGGCTCTCCACCTCACCATCCCCCAGCCCTGTTATTGAGAATGAGTGGGTACGGGTGCTGGGTTTCCCCTTTTCTGGTGAGGAACAACTGAATGAGTAACTAGTGAGGGCACCACAGGTAGTTTCCCCACCCACAGACCCTGCTGAAAGCAATGCACAATATTGCTGCTACACCCACACCACACACAAAAAAACTCACCGCTTTTAAAGTCGAATTCTTCTACAAGATCCAGCGGGACTCACTCCCTGTGAGAAGCTGAAGGAGAGAATACTGCTTTTTTTGTTGTTAACTGTAAGGTGTATCAATGTCTAGTTAAATCTGAGCCTAAGGTATATAGCTCATATAAAATGTTTATAGGTGATGAAAGAAGAAAGAAAGAAAGAAAGAAAGAGGGAGAGAGAGAGAAAGAAAGAGGGAGAAAGAAAGAAAGAAAGAAAGAAAGAAAGAAAGAAAGAAAGAAAGGGAGAGAGAGAAAGAAAGAGGGAGAGAGAAAGAAAGAAAGAAAGAAAGAAAGAAAGAAAGAAAGAAAGAAAGAAAGAAAAACTTAGAGTTTGCATCAAAATCAATTGGGAAACAGAGGGCCCAGTCACTGTTCAACCTTTAAACTGTTAAAAGCTAAAACATTCTCCAAGTGTTACTAAGCCCTCAAACAACAGGATAATTTCACAAGGCAAGGGTGTTTTCCTTTTCAACAAATTCTTTAAGAAAGAGCGGAAAGCAGCGGCTTGACCTCTACCTGACTATTGGTCAGCTCTGTTCTACATACAAACTCTTAAAAACAGAATGCTTCCATGGATGAGTACATTCATAAGAAGTAGACGATTAATACAATCTTCTATAAATTTTATGTGTTTCTGGTAATTAAAACAATATCATAATATAGATTTCCTGAATTGAAATTTCTTTACCTTTGAAGAATCTTCCATTACACGCGTGCAAATTCCCCAAACGTGCAAATTGAAAAGAATACCCAAAATAGGTTGACTTTTCGTTTCTTGGTAGTTATCTTGCAGGGCATGATGGCACAGGCACTACCATTTTCAGTAATCATTTGCTACACAGAGTATATATAAGCATCCCAGAATATATAACACAGCGCCTACAACTGAAAAACCGTATCAGATTCTGAAATATATGATGTATCTTTCTCAACTTCCAACCTTAGACTTTTCTGAAGTAGTATGTCCAGAGGCGTGAAAAAACAGAGGCCATTTCAAATCCGGTAACACACCATGAATTAGTGAATTATCTTAACAGTTCTTTCCCTAATTAAGACCAGTAAGAAAGGCATCCATCCAATATTCCAACAGACAGCCAAAGTTTCTGGTTGTATAATTATTCACCTCCTAGGGGTCCACCTCAAAGGCATGCGAGACACAGGTTTATGAACATTATGTAGAAAAGAGACGTTTATGTAAAATGAAATTACTTCGGACAGGCAGACTTCTCTGAAATAAAGATCCTTGGCCACTAGAACCGCTTGATTTTGCACTCTTAGGCTAGAAACAAAAAAAGCTTAAAAAATATATTCATACGGGAAGCCAATTTTTCCATCAATTAACAAGCAGGAGGCCTTACAAGCATTTTAAGGCAAGATTTTTGTTTAAGTCCTAAAATACAAGCACAGCCTCCCCAGACTTTTTTTTTAATGTAATTTATTTAAAGACGTCAACGAAGTCAACCAGATAAACAACAAATATTTACCGAGAACCTTCCATGCGGCCAAGATGATGCTTCGAAGTCCCAAGTACTTTCAGGATACTTACAAAACTATTTAACTTTATAAACTATCTCCATAAATAACACAGCCTCCCAAAATGTGCACGGGGCTATCATTCCATCTAGTTTCTACGATGACACTGTAGCCTTGGATGGAATTACAATCTTCACGGGAACAATCAGGGCACATGCTCAGGGAGTCCATGATGAACTCAGTTTCTAAAACAATACAGCCACCAAGCCATTGGCATGTAATTACAACCAGGAAGTCAAGTTCTCTGCTGGCTACTGTAGGAAGTAGGGACACGTACTTTCAACTGAAAGTGCCCTTCACCTCACTGTAGCAAAATCTATATAACATATCTGAAAAACTTCTTCTTTCCCAAAATTAAACTTTCTACTTTGGGGATGAGAAAATCTCCACAAGGGGCTAACTGGTAAATGTGCTCTCGATCAGTAAGGACAAGACCTTCTAGCTACTCTCAGTAAAATCTTAGAATCTTTGATATCACCTTCATACTCCTACTAAACTGTAAACTCTAAAAAGTTCAATGTATTAAGAAATGGGGGGGGGGGGAAGCATGCTCAAGAGTCCTAGGAGATGATTGGCATTTCTTCTAATTCTTTGGGACTAGCCTGACATTTATTAACATAAACAAAGCAAAATGCCTTGTGCCTGTAAGAGGGAAAAAAAATAAAGATTTATCTACAGAGATTGAACTCGGGGCTGTACAAAAATGAACTCAGAAACAGACCCAGAATTTCCCTGGGAAAACAAAAGACAATGACACTATGAATCAGCATTTTTCCTCAGGCAGCCTAGAATAAAAGAAGAAACACACACACACACACACACACACACACACACACGATAACAAACACCATGAGGAAGATGAATACAAATTTAATCTAGATATTTGTATTTAGGACACATATGATTTCCTTGATATTTGCACGCCTTTATCATAACTTTATTTGGTACTTGGAGAGGTCACCAAAACTCTGTTAAGTCAGTATTGCCATAGCAACCAGGAGACCAAAAAAAAAAAATTCTCCACCAGAAATCCTCACCAAATAAAATATAAACTGTACTTTCATACGGCCACTTTAAAATGAAACTGTACTTTCATACGGCCACTTTAACACCTGTCCTTGAAATCCCAGTTCACCAAGGGACCTCTTGTGGATTACGTGTCCCTGGGTTCCTATATCACTGACTTGAGAACTTTCTAATAACATTAGCTCTTAAATTCATTTTCAAGCTCCGGGGATTCGTGTAGACTGTAACACAGTGGCTATCTAAAGTAAAAAGAATCAAGACAGGAGGGGGGAAAATACTGATTAATTTCCACGACAATGAGACATATCATTTATTAGCTTTACTTAAAAAACCTTCTTGTTGAAAAGAAATGCAACGTCTGTCTCTTGGGAGTCTATCCTTCCCTATAACCTGAGAAACACATGTTTAGTGCCAAGTAAATGAAGAAAGAATTCTTGAAACAGCTCTGAAGTCACAGAAAGAATAAAGGCTCTAAGCTCGGCTCCAGAGGCAAGGATTACCAAGTTAACAGTTCAATGCTTCCCTAGCTGGAGACGTCTTTATCGATGACAGGCCAAAAGCCCAACTCTGGCCTTCTCCATAGAGCACCAGCGAAAGTACTGTTTAACACTGAAGGCTGAGAATTTTTCCCAAGTTGTAACATCCCGTTGGATGGAATATGGCCAGCTGGATGCAACATAACACAGCAAACCAAAAATATAAGGGTAATGGGGAAAAGAGGGAATTCTTTATAGGTCTGCTTTCCACAAAACATTCTGGGTGGCGTCCACTCTGCTTCCCTCCCGTTCAGTGACAAATGGGGTTACCTAAAAAGTAATGCCCTTCCAAAACTACCAATAAAGTACTTCATAAAATTAAATTCAGTATCTTGAGATTCCCACTAATGATATCCCTGACAACCACCAAAAGCTGGTTAGACAGCTTTCTCTTTTTTCTAGGTGCTTTACTGAAAGGAAATACGGGGAATAGATGTGCTTAGTGATGTGTGTGTGTGTGTGTGTGTGTGTGTGTGTGTGTGTGTTGAAACACACGACCCTCCCTATATGCAGAGGGCATTTCCTGTCTGGCATATTTTAGAGCAAATCAAGACAATACTCATTCTTTAAGACAAAGCTTGAGTGCCAGGCAGTGCTATGGCACTGCAATGCATGAGGTCTGCTGAAGTCAGAGGAAAGCAAGTTTGGGGCCTGGAGCTGTTCTATTCCAGATGGAGAAGACTAGAAAAGAAGATGAACCGGGTTGGCCATTAAACAAATTTTTCAATAAATTCCTCATCTCTTTCCTCGTTTAGAGTTTTTACCCACTACAGGAGAGCAAGATAAAACAAACAAAAAATGGTACTATTCAGGATGCCTAAGGCAACATGGAAGGATCCGGTTGTTTTGTTGGTTTTTTTTTAATTTTTTTTTTTAACGTTTATTTATTTTTGAGACAGAGAGAGACACAGCATGAACGGGGGAGGGGCAGAGAGAGAGGGAGACACAGAATCAGAAGCAGGCTCCAGGCTCTGAGCCATCAGCCCAGAGCCCAACGCGGGGCTCGAACTCACGGACCGCAAGATCGTGACCTGAGCCGAAGTCAGACGCTTAACCGACTGAGCCACCCAGGCGCCCCGGATCCGGTTGTTTTTTAAAAGCATTATTTGTGCTCCAACTGAATAACCTCTGAGAGGAAGAAGATGATCCTTGATGTGCTTGGCCACGATCTTCAATACTCAATTCTTACCGCAACTTGACTTTGTCCAGTACGTATGCCCAATACCGCTATGCCTCCTCCCAGAAACTAGATACACGAAGGGCATTTATTCATTCACATTACCAAAGAGATTAGCTCCAAAGTTCTCTCAAACGTTTTACAGCTTTCCAGCAGCATCTCATTCTTCACAGGTAATTAACCTCTTGATGGGCTTAGAGCAGCAACAGTGTTAGAAGCCACAACACATCGATGATAAGTTATAAACCAGGGGAGAGGATAATTGGAAAATAGATTTCCAGGCTCCTTGGAAAATATATTCCCATTTATTGAAATAAGTACACTCAACTTTTCAGGAACAGGTGACTCACAGAACTGCAGAACTGGCAGGAACCTTAGCAAATCTTTCTGTTTCAGCTCCTTATCCCAATAATGAGAAAATGGAGACGCAAAGAGAGTGACTTGTCCAGAAAGATTGAACTCAACACAAATTTGGTCAGAGCTCAAGGAAGACCTGGCTACACAACGTGGCATCCTCTCTCCCACCACCTTCGTAGATGGCGCTGGCCCAGTTCAAACAACCCATGTGTCCTGCCTTTGGGTCGCCCAAATGACGTATTAGGAAAGGTCTAGGAAATAGCGACTAAGCTTTCAAAACTAAGAATGAGACAAAAGAATGAGGGAAGGGAAGAAGGGAGACAAAGAGACTCAAATTACAACCTACTGGAGTGTTCGCAGACATTACCCGTGTCTTTCATTCCAATTAAATGCACTGAAAAAAATGGGATGCACCCGTGGAGTGTTCCATAGTGATGATGGTGATGTCTGGTGGGAACGTCCCAGTAGGCGTTACAGTCCCAAATCATTATCTGCTCTTTTCCTCACGGCCATCTTCAAGTAGAGTGGAAAAGCTCCCCCAGCGCAAGAACCCTGTCTGCTTTTGCTCGTTATTACGTTCCCTCAACCTACAGAGTATGTGGCACAAAGTGAGTACTCTGTAAAATTCACTGAAAGAAGGAATATAAACTCCTATGAGGCAAGAGGAAGAGAGATGTCGTAGCTCCTAAGTACAGATGCAGTGCTGTGAAAAAATGCCCATTTAAAATGTAAAAAAAAAAAAAAATGTTAAAAGATGGGGGGGTATCTATAATAAAAATGAGGTATGTTAAAAGTATAAAGCACCTACTAAGCAGTTACTGCCAGTTACATCTATGAAGTAGGTACCACGGGGACGCCAATAGAGTTCCTGCTTTAGAAAGAGCTTCTGGCCTGAAGCTCACGGTCAAGAAAGCACAGTGAAGGATGGTAAATAATCACGGAGAGGATCACCTTGCACAAACAGATCAAAACCAAGCAAGTGTGGCTGGAGTGGAGGACAAACGGAAGCTGTAGGCGCTGTGTGTTCAGACGGAGTAAAAGGGGTTACCGTGTATTTTCTAAGGAGCTCTGTGCAGTTTGTATCATGGGCCTGCTGGCAACCATAGACAGCAACCTTGCTCTCCCCACCTTTAAGTTCGAGCTTCTATTTTATCACCGTCACAAAGGAACTATACGACAAATAATATGGATCATTATTTTGGGTTCTCAGACAACTTGCTGGCTCTCTAATGCTGTGAAGTTGTAAGTCAAGACAAGTGCAGCTGGGTATAATAATATTAACAAATACAATGATCACAGCTGCCTATTTTAATGACTCAGAAAGACAGTATATCTAATTAATACACACATGTTGGGGCGCCTGGGTGGCGCAGTCGGTTAAGCGTCCGACTTCAGCCAGGTCACGATCTCGCGGTCCGGGAGTTCGAGCCCCGCGTCAGGCTCTGGGCTGATGGCTCAGAGCCTGGAGCCTGTTTCCGATTCTGTGTCTCCCTCTCTCTCTGCCCCTCCCCCGTTCATGCTCTGTCTCTCTCTGTCCCAAAAATAAATAAACGTTGAAAAAAAAATTTTTAAAAAAATACACACATGTTCACGTAAAGGGAAACAAATATGATAACTTTAATATGGTTTTGGCCACTGTGACTATAATAATAATAATAATAAATAATAATAATAATAATAATAATAATAGAAACTATTTTTAAAAATAAAGGCCATGGAACAAGCACTGTATTAGGTGCTTTCTCTCGGCTGAGCCCACACTGGTGGATCTGCACAGAGTGGCAGTGTGGCATGAAAGGGAGAGCCCGGGCCACGCAGCCCCAAGCTCCTGGGTTCAAATTTCAGCTCAGCCATCATAGTTGCATGCCCTCACCTGTGTGTGTCAGAGTCCTCATCTCTAAACATGGGAGCCATAATAATATTCAAAGAACCAATATCCACCCACACATAGGGCTTTTGTGAAAATTAAATGAGCTAACAAATACATCACAGAGAACACAGTAGGCACTAAAAATATTACACTGCACAAAGTTTTAGTATCCTTTGGAATGCTTACAAGAACACTGAATTCTGGACTCAAGTGGCCACAGCCACCTACATACTATGGGGATCTTGGCCAAGTCACTGAAACTGTAAAAATGGGATGCCAGGTGCCATGTTTCCTTCCTAGAATTGTCGTAAGAATCAAATAATGGGTGACAAGTTATGTGAGAGAGCTTTAGACACTAAAGAGTGCTCTATCTAAACTACCACGTCCATGGGGATGATTATCGTCAACTTTCAACCTCTCAAAACCAACGAGCTCATCTTTTATCACATCCTCTCCTGCCTGAGAATTTAACATCAAGCATCTTCCAAAGTCTTGACATTGGACTCCCTGTGATAACAGAACAAATGTCTGGTCATCCAGAACTCAATCGGATGGAACTCTATTATCTGCCTCCTTCTGCACACCCACCGCGAGAAGGTAATTGATGTTCACCATGACCCCAGAGCACTCCGAGACTCCGAAGTACCTTCAGGGAAAGATTAAATTATATTCAGCCTAGTTTATTATAAAGTGTATTTAATTATACTCAGATTCTGTGAAAATTGGTGACCTACGAAAAGCACAGGCAGTAAGTCACAGGCTCTCTCTGGTAACCGGAAGCCTGCTCTCCCTGTCCAAACTCCAATCACCCTTTAGCAGAGTTTACTGTAAGACACAGCCCACCCTAGGGCAGGAAAAACTGGGAATCCAGCATGCTAATTATAAAAGTCAAAAGAACCTTGCCCTGCCTAATCCTCAAGGACCACCAATGTGCAGAAATATTACTGTCAAAATCTTAAAACAATGAAAAATGTAAACTATGTAAGATTGCTACATGTTTCGAATGATTTTGATTTTGCTAATAATGAATTTAAACACTTGAACAGCAATAATGTGAATATATCATTTATATGTATTATTATAGCACTTACAAGTGTGAAAACAGATCAGTAACGGTGAATATTACGCTCTTTAGAGTGGTAAAATGACATTGTGTTTATTAAGTTTTGCCTCTTGTTTTAAAGAAATTAGGTGTAGGCAATGAGGCATCCAATACAAAAATAAAGCTATACTGGGGCGCCTGGGTGGCTGAATCGGTTAAGCGTCCAACTTCGGCTCAGGTCATGATCTCACAGTTCGTGGGTTCGAGCCCCGTGTCAGGCTCTGTGTTGACAGCTCAGAGCCTGAAGCCTGCTTTGAATTCTGTCTCTCTCTCTCTCTCTCTCTCTTTCTCTCTCTGTTCCTCCCCCACTCACACATTCTCTCTCTCTCTCTCTCTTTCTCTCTCTGTTCCTCCCCCACTCACACATTCTCTCTCTCTCTCTCTCTTTCTCTCTCTGTTCCTCCCCCACTCACACACACTCTCTCTCTCTCTCTCTCTCAAAAATAAATAAAGCTTAGGGGCGCCTGGGTGGCGCAGTTGGTTAAGCGTCCGACTTCAGCCAGGTCACGATCTCACGGTCCGTGAGTTCGAGCCCCGCGTCAGGCTCTGGGCTGATGGCTCAGAGCCTGGAGCCTGTTTCCGATTCTGTGTCTCCCTCTCTCTCTGCCCCTCCCCCATTCATGCTCTGTCTCTCTGTCCCAAAAATAAATAAACGTTGAAAATAAATAAATAAATAAATAAAGCTTAAAAAAATAAAAAAACATAATAAAGTTATACTGTATTAGGGTTGTGAAACTATGGCTACTTGCCTTTGTTAAAATTATTTCAATGTTGTTACATTACCTCACAAATGCGAGTCTTGAATACCATATATCAGTGTTAGGAGAAAAAGCACTGGTTGTGAATTATAACCCTCCATTCAATATATGGCTTCCTTCTGGAGAATTCCTCCTGAGAGGGGCCTCTCACCTCTGCTTGAACATCTCAGGTGATGGAGGTTTCATTACCTCATCAATCAGCTTGTTCTATTTTTAAGGCAGCCCTGATGTTAGAATGTTCTTCCTCCAGTGGCAGAACTCTTAATTCTCTTTACCTTTAACTTCCCTTCTGCTCTTAGTTCTTATTTGGGTCCTTGGGAACCACTTCAGTAAGTGATTTCACTTCCCATCAGGTCCTTTGCTAGCCTCACTCATTCTACCAGTCGAGTAACAAACTGCTTCTACTCACATTGTTCACTGTTGTTCTATAAGCCACAGTGGCCATTCTTCATAACCATGTGCCATCAGCTGAAGGGCCTTTGGCACCAAGGACCTATGCAGACTACATCCAAGTGGATGGACATGGCCCTGAGGGACCATGGGGCTTGGTGGGCTTTCCTGGGACCCAGCTATGGCATACGCTATTTCTTTTTTTTTTTTTTTTTTTTTTTTAACATTTATTTATTTGTGAGACAGAGAGAGAGACAGAGCATGAACGGGGGAGGGGCAGAGAGAGAGGGAGACACAGAATCGGAAGCAGGCTCCAGGCTCTGAGCCATCAGCCCAGAGCCCGACGCGGGGCTCGAACTCAGGGACCGCGAGATCGTGACCTGAGCCGAAGTCAGACGCTCAACCGACTGAGCCACCCAGGCACCCCATGGCATACGTTATTTCTATGAAAAAGATATTTTGAGTTCCTAAGGTCAGATTTATATTCATTCTGTATCCACTTTGGGGGGAAATATGTTTCTCACACACACACACACACACGCACACACTCATGCACACGGAATAATTTATTACTCTGTCCTCTTACCTACATTGTGAGCCCAGTGAGTGTTGTGGTGTGTGCATAAAATTCCCCAGCTCCTCTCCTGGCTGGAAGAAGCAAAGTGGGAGAGCTGCACACCCATGCTCTTCAGACTGTCACCTCTCCCCTGCCTCCTGGGATAATGGAGCTGAAGAGAGAGGAAGGCACAGGTACCCCAGGAGTTTCTACCCACGAACCCTGACATGCCAGCCAGGCAATCCCCTGTCTGGGATGAAGATTGCTTCTGAAACTTCTGGTCTACCCCCAACAGGTCTCCCATTCGGTCTCGTAGTAAACGCTGAAGTCCTAGACCACCATCTTGTTACAGATTCAACTCGAACCAAGATTAGTTTAAAGCACAGAAGGGATCATATTTATTTTTATTATTTTATCCAGTGCCGATCTGGGCTGTTACTAAATAAAAACCGTCATGCACACTGGCAGCCCTTACTTTTACATAATAACATCCTATTCCTCCCTGCCTGGCGCAGCCTTCAGCATCCAGAACGTGGCCGTGACCACCATGGGCCAAGGTGGTACGTAGGGAAAGCAACAGGTGAGAATCCAGGTACCCAATCCAGGCTAGTGATTTTATAAGCTTGGTTCTCCGGTTTCCCTTAAGTTTACAACAGATCAGACAGGCAAATAAAAGGAGCTCTAAAGACACGGCAACCAAGAAAAGTGAATGGGACAGAGGCCGTGACATCAGGAAGAATCACGAGCTTCTGGGGCATCATAACGTACTACATCAGTGCAATCGTTTCAGAGAAATGACAATAAATCTCCAAGAAAAAGGTTACATTAATGTCCACTATCCTGTACTCTATTTAAGAAACCTTATACCTCATTTTACAATAATTTCTTCCTGAAAATGTTGAGGTGGTTGGGTTTGTTTTTTTTTTTTCTTCCTTCTAACAATGTCTGCACCGGATGCATTTAAATATGCTGACTACGTATACCCTCTGAAAGCAGTTAATTCCAGGAGTACACAAAATTAAATATTTAAATCTCTACTAGAGAAACATGAGGGAACAGAAGTGAATAATCATTAAGGAACTCAAAGGAATTATAGTGTTGCATTCTTTGGTGGAAAGGAACACGCGCATGAAAGAAAGAAATATGCCTTCTGATCTGCTGGTCAGAGGTCTGCCTGTCATGAAGCTCCTAGTTTTAGGTAAACCAAGGGAGTTTTGAAACCTCTGTCGTAGGAATAGTGGAAAAAGGGGTTTCTCTCCTTCTCGTATTCAAGGGAAAGGTAGTTGTTTTTTTTTTAACGTTTATTTATTTTTGAGACAGAGAGAGAGACAGAGCATGAACGGGGGAGGGGCAGAGAGAGAGGGAGACACAGAATCGGAAGCAGGCTCCAGGCTCTGAGCTGTCAGCCCAGAGCCCGACGCGGGGCTCGAACTCACAGACCGCGAGATCACGACCTGAGC
The DNA here is from genome assembly GCF_016509475.1 of Prionailurus bengalensis. Lineage (NCBI taxonomy): Eukaryota > Metazoa > Chordata > Mammalia > Carnivora > Felidae > Prionailurus > Prionailurus bengalensis. The sequence continues at coordinate 12,508,169 of NC_057349.1, read as the reverse complement.
CGAAGTCAGACGCTTAACCGACTGAGCCACCCAGGCGCCCCGGGAAAGGTAGTTTTGACCCTAAAAGCTAAGAGAGGGGAGACGAGGGACATCGTTAGTGCAATAGACTCTCAGCTCTTAAAGTCTCTTTAACATCTTTGCTGTATGGAGAGGATACCTCTGTTAGTACGAGTTTTAAGGAAATTCCAAACTTGGTGACTCCTTTCTAAGACACTGCACAGGGGCACCTGTATAGCACCCACACCTGCATCGTATTAAAGTGGACACCCGCAGCAGGACGAGGAGGGAGCGGGAAGAAGGATGCACCCAACCACACGTTTTCTTTTAACTGGATCTCACCGACAGCACATACGTATGTGAGGTGATTCCGTTTTGGATTGCTAATTGGGAAAATTCCTCAGCATACTGTTAACACAGTATCACATATTAAGGGCAAAATAATTCCACGTACAAGGATGTTCCCAAACTGTTACAATCTCCCCTTGGACTTCCCTAAGACCTTCCCTGCTTTCCATTCTCTTCAGATCCCAGTTACTGTGGTGCTATTTAGAATATGGCTATTTAACAGCATTTTTCCCCTCTTTTTTTTTTTTTTTTTTTTTTTTGCACTTAAGTCTTTTAAATTTTTTTGTGGTCTCTGAAGAGCTAAGCCTGATTTTTTTCCTTTTTAAAAATTCCTTTTTTCTATGTTTTTCCCCCTGTAGTTGCCCCCAACTCCCCAAATCTCTCATAGTAGATGCAAAACTCTCACTAGGCTTAATCCTCAGATGTTTTGGGAGCACCTGGGTGGCTCAGTCAGCTGAGTGTCTGACTTTGGCTCAGGTCACAACCTCATGGCTCATGAGTTCGGGCCCCATGCTGGGCTCCGTGCTGACAGCTCAGAGCCTGAAGCCTGTTTCAGTTCTGTGTCTCCCCCTCTCTCTGCCCCTCCCCCCCCAAAATAAGTAAACATTAAAAAAAAAAAAACATGTTTTCAATGTACTCATGTAGTGAGTAGGTGACCTACCTCCACCAAAGGGACCAAACATTTCTGCCCTGGGACTTTCTAATACACTTCTAACAAAGCCCAATGGAGATCAAACAACATCTTCGTAACACCTAAGGCCGAATAAATAATCATGTCCTTATAGGCAATGGGTATTGTTGTCACCAATCCAAAGCCACGGCACTCCGGCACTCGGTGCCCCAGCTACTAGGAGGAGACCCACGGGGCCCCCGGGAGCTCTGGCCAGGGGACAGAAGGAGGTCCCTTCCTGAGCACGTACTGCCCACCCTGCACACACATCTTTTACCCTTCATGACTTCCTATGGCTATGAGCACCAGGAGACAATGTTTGCCCCTTCCGATCATCTCTCCCCAAGGCACCGCGAGAGACAATGTCACAGAGGTAATGGCGCAGGGGGAATAGTAACCACTTCTGCCTCCACGGGATTAACTTTTCATCTGCACTGGAAATGGACTATGTTCGTGATTCATTTGAACAGGGCCCAGAACCTCCAATTCTACACACATCACTCAGTCATTAGTGCCTTGCAGCGAAGAAGGGTGTCACTGATAAATTATCTGAGCAACTTGCATGGACCACGGGAGTAAGAACGTGCTTGACGCCCCTCCCTCCACCTCTCCCACTCTGTCCCCCAAGACCTGGGAGGTAATGCTTCATTGTTCTCCATCCACACTTAACACACCCCTGGGCTTTTCTTAAACAGATAAACCTTGTTCTAAAGAAGATTAAAACTTCCAGATAGGGCACACTGACAATCATTAAAGACTGTTTTGGCATGTGTAAATACACTCTCCACGTTACGTGGTAATGAGATTTCATGGAGGGAGGTTTGAAATAATACACTTTCAAGACCCAACCATTTCAGAAATAATCCCAATAACAGAAAAAGATCCTAGCTGGAGCTAAAAACTTATGCCCAATGAAGAAAAACAGTAAAGTAGGAGTCTCTGGAGAGCTGGGTTTTTAGCCCAGCCCTCACACAAACAAGCTGTGTGTTGTAAGGTTGGTCACTTAACCTCACTATGCCTCAGATTTCTCATCTGTAAAATTAGAACATTCAGTTAGATTAAAACCCTTTCAACTCTAAAATTCAGATTCTATGATTGTCCTTCCAGCTTAATAAAACAAAATACAGTGATCCATACTGCCTTTTTTTTTTCAACGAAGCAAATTAAAAAAAAAAAAAAAAAAAACAGCAGGAAAGCTCAAATACACCAAGAAAATACAACCGGAGAGGAATGAAAATTTAATTTGTGCAACAGAAGGTCTGTCCAGAAATTAGTACCTGATCTTTACTTCCAGAAAAAAAAAGTCCCCTTTCTGTTTTCTTCTATGCAATGTTCAGTTCACCACTAGACAAGAAACATTCCGTGCCTGCTGAAATGCATCTGGATTTGCTGATGGGTTGTGTTCAAGGATTCAGCAGCACCATGGCAGAAAGCAACCTCTCTGTTCTTCCCTGTTACCACTACGTTTAAAAGACCAACAAAACTGCTCCGAAATACACAGGCCAAGATCTTTCTGTCGTCTGTCTGCAACGGTTACAAACTACAGGCTAATCTCGGCATCTGTGACCTCACCACCCAACGTTTTACAAATTGAGTAACTACTTCCCCGTCCGTTACTACTCAAATGATAAAAGTGAAAATAAAAAGGGGGAGCAGGGCGCTGCAAGTTAGGAGCGAGTGAGGACGCAAAAGGAGACCAAACAGGTCTAACTGAATTCAGAGACACATTCCAGGTGGATTTCGGGGAGGGCTGAACCACCGTTTGCTTTTTGATGGCTTTACCTCTGGCTCCTCGCTGCGAAGCCTGGGAACTGTTTGTGGGTCACAGTAAACAGGGTTCTGGAGCACAATGTGACTTCCAGGGAGAGAGCTAAGCCAGACCACAGCCCGCCAGCCAGCAGGACAGATACTAAAAGGTGATAAGGAGAAAAAGAGGCACGTCTTTTCATGAACGAACGTGAGACCTCGCCGACTTCCTTCGACTTCCCCAAGTGAAATGTCAGGTTCACATGATTTTGAAGAATCAACTGTGTTGCCTCTTAGAAGACAAACATGCAAAAATTCAGTACCTGACCGCATAGATTTTGTTCATCGGCGTTAAAAAAAAAAAAAAAAAAAAGTTTCCCAGGAGGAAGCAACACAGTCCAAAGCTTAAAAAAATAAAATTCTTAATCTGCTCAGGATGAAACACACTGCTTAAAATAAACTGAATGACACCTAAAATGATCTGCTGAATGAAAAGAAACGTTCTTCTCAGTCAAAAAAATAAGCTATTAGGCAGCAGTGGGAGCTTACTCTTGTCTTCTTCAATTACATTTTTACGAAACACACGTGGCAGATAGTGCATGCTTTTTAGCCTCTCTCTCCCAATCCCGGGGTCGTCTCGGACTTTCCCCGCGGCTGCCGGCCAAGCTGATGGTCTGGGCAGGCTCTTGACAGCGAAGGTGTCTTAAAGGTACCCTTTAAGAATGAGCTCGGGCAAGGATTCGGGAATGGACTTCTTCCTCTGTATCTGGGGTACAGACTGAGAAAACACTCCCTGTTCCGCCTGTGTGGTTATTATGTTTCTGCCGAGTGCACATCTCGCTGTGCTCTGGCCTCCCCCTCCCTCCTGCCCTCCCTCCCCGGGGCCATTCCCGGCTGATCAAAGAGGGCGGGAGGGAGGGGAGGGCCAAGTTTAACCTTACCAGGAGATCGGGTTGTCTGGTGCCCGGCAGAAGTCCCGAGATAACGCCTGAATCGTGGCCATTTACACAGCAGCACAAGGCTTACATGGCCGACCCAAACAATATACCCCAGCTCCCCCCCGAGCTCCCCGTCAGTCCTCCGGCTTCCTAACCACCTCCCACAGACCTCCGATGTGGGCAGGAGGAGGTGAGAACTGCCTGCGGGTGGGCCCTGGGAGGCAGGAGAGGCTGGAGAGGAGACGGAACAGGCAGGCCGGCCCCCGAGGGTGTGCAGTGGTAAGCTGACATTGTGTTTTTAACTGCAAGGCTCTGCTTCCTCAAGTTTTCACCTAATTTCCCTAAGTGGGAAACAGATCTTAAGAAGCAAGAGCAACTGTCTGGAAAAGCCCAACTGGGGAAAAACAAGGATCACCTTTAAACTTTGGTTTTACTACAATCAGCAGAAGAAACGGGGGTGGGGGAGAAAGAAGGAAGATCCTGGGTATAGTGATATCCGAACACAGGCAGGACAGGAGTGAATGTCAGCGTCTAAGGTCATGGCTGGTAAACAATAAGGTTGTGATTTTCTTGCTTAAAACAAATTCCTGTTTGAAGACGCCATTAAAAAAAAAAAAAATCCAGACACAGAAACCACACAGAGAAAGAGAAAGAGAGAGAGAGAGAGAGAGAGAGAGAGAGATTACCCTAAAAATAAACCGCCAATGAATTTTTTATACCACATTTTGAAACTAAAGACCGACTAACCCAGGGCAGTGGTCTCAGGGGACAGAGCACCTGGGCTCTGGACCCAGCTAAGCAAGCCATTGTCCCTCTGGACTATTCATTTCTTAATCTAAAAACAGGGGAATGGAGTGAACCATCTTCAAATTCCCTTCCAACTCTGAAATTCACGTTACAGCCTCCTAGAACAGTATCACAGCTAGGTTTAAACAAAAGCACGTGAATAAGAAAAAACCCTTGGCACCTACCAGCTCCATTCTAATGTTACGATGGGCTCTGGGGCTAGGGGTGATGCTTCTTTGCCTCCTAAGGTGCTTAATTTGGGAAACCTGCACCTCAAATCAAAAAGAACAGAGGGAAAATGGGTGACGGGCATTGAGGAGGGCACTTGTTGGGATGAGCGCTGGGTGTTGTATGTAAGCCAATTTGACAATAAATTATATTCATAAAAAAAATAAAATAATTACCCAAGGGAAAAATAAGTAAATAAAAAATAAAAAGAACAAATGTAGGACAGCTGTGACATCCACCACTGTGAAGGGCTTTGATGTCCCGGAACCCCACATTAGCAACAGTTAACGTGGCCGAGTTTTATGCCATGTATATTTCAGCACAATAAAAAAAAAAAATGAAATCTATATAAAAGGGGAAATTACGATGCAGCCCACGCTGGAGGAATGCTCCGGAGGTGGGCACTGCATTAAAAATAATAATTATTAAAAAAAAAAAAAAAACATGGCGTTTGGTTTTCATTTCCGATTTTAATGTGGTCTCCGGGGTCTGCTGAGTACAGCTTCTACTTCTACCCAGGTAGGAGAGAAAAGGCTCACTTGCTGTTTCACAGAGCGGTTCCTCCCCTGTCTTTGCTGCCCTCTCCCCTTCCCCACAAACCCTGTCTGTCATCCTCCAAAATCTGTCAAGTGCTACAAATCACTCCTAAAAGCCCTGGGAGGCACCCCCTCGAAGAATCTGCACAGATCAAAATCTCAAGTGCTTGCCTGCCTAGGGACTGCTGTAATTTGAGGTGTTGCTTCCTTTTAAAGAATAAAAAGCAGATGTTCTGAGCTGATGAAAGTAAATGTCCTTTCAACACGTCTCTTTCTCTCGCACTTGAAACTCTTAACCAGCAAGAAGTGCTTCTCACACTCCGGCAGGTCATTTCTGCACTTTTTGCTTTTGCTTTGAAGTCGCAGCGCAGTGGGACTCTACACCTGGGGTACAAGGATTCCTGACAGCCTCCTGAGGGCACCCCAAACAAGGGCGTGTGGGCAGAGAGCTGCCCCGATCCAACTGGTGGCACCAAGGACGGCCGCCTGCCTGCGTCACAGCTAACGGAATCCAATGCTTCTTGGCAATCTTGACATGAAGTCTCAAAGCCACATACACAGGCTTAGTCATCTCCAGACTCCTGCACAAATATATACCTGAGAACTCACTCTGCAAGGGGGAGGGAAGGCAGTACCAAAGGGACCAGTGAATTAAGAGACCTAATCCTAGCTCCACCAGCACGTTGGAAGCCTCACGAACCCTCCGGGTCTCTTCTCTCTATAAAATGCGCAGAGTGGACCAAAGCCCTCAGAGCGCGTGTGATAGACAGACTATGGCACAACTACCCACAGCAATTCACACAGCAAGCCAAAGTCGAGGTAGCGACTAGAAGGGTAAGGGGAAAGCAAGGATCAACAGTGAGTAATGAAATCGATAGCACTGGCTTCCAGATCCACCTGAAACGATCAGTAAACTCGACCATCTTGCCCAGCTCCGTATGAGGTTCTGCGGAGATGTGGAAGGAAGTCTGGTCTTTAGTGAAACGCAGACGCAGACGCTGAAGTGCAGTCATGGAAGGGAAGAAAATCAAGTAAGTGAAACAACTAGTTCAATTCTTCCATCTAGTACACAAAGAGGCCGCAGAGGCCCCTTCTGAGGTCCAGAGCTGTTTCTCCAAGCACATGCTGGACACCTCCACCTGGAAGCCCCACTCAGCTCTTCTGCCGGGCTCCCCAGGGCACCGAGTGGTGCCGCGGTCCACCCAGCTCTCCAAACCAGAAGGCCCTGCCCTCTCACTCACCTCCAAGGTCTGATTCACCTTCGGGTCCTTAGATCTTGCCTCATTAACATCCCTCCAATCTGCTTTCTCTTACACGCCTGTCATCTCCACGGTCACCACAAGCTTCCTGAGAATAAGGGGCCTGAGTGTCCTGGCCCACGCGGGATCCCCGGCACACAGGCCGGCGATTAGCATGGAGCAGGTGCTCCACGGTCGTTAAATAAACATTCCTCTGTCACCTGAATTTCTAGAACTGTTTCCTCTTTGGTCTCCTGTCCACCACCTGCTCCCTTATCATGCCACATACACAGCACTGGAAAAATGAGGTTTCTAAACCACACATGTGACTTTTCACAGCCCTGTCTCTGGTCCTCCAGTGGACTTGGGGGTTTGCATTACATTCCGGATAAAATCCAGGGTCCCGTGTTTGCACACAAGGTCCCTCCTGACCTAGCCCTTGAACCTCTCCAGCGCTGTCAGGCCTGACTCACTGATCTGCTTGTTGCTCCTTCTGTCTGTCCATACACCATTCTGCGTTTTTTTTTTTTTTTCTGGTCTCTCTTTGCACAGGCTGTCTAAATCACTCCTCGTTCTCAAAAGCTTAGTTTGAAGGGCATGTGTTCTGAAAGCCTGCTCTGACTCCCTTTTCCCCAGTCTGATTTAGGTGCTCCTTCTCTGGGGTGCTGTGCTCTGTGCAGGTATTCATGAAATATTTGTGAAATTAATGAAGAATGGAGGAAGAGAACATGGGAAGGAGGAGGGGGGAGGAAGGGGGAGGAAGAGGGGGGGGAGAATGGAAGAGAGAGAGAACAGCTCAAAAAGAGAGAGAGAGAGAGAGAGAGAGAGAGAGAGAGAGAGAGAGAGAGAAAGAAGCCCCTGAAAAGATTGTTTCTTAAAAGGTTAAGGAAACTAGTTAGTGTCAGAAATGGGACAAAAATCCAGGCCTCCTAGTGGCGCCTGGGTGGCTCAGTCAGTTGAGCGTCTGACTTCGGCTCAGGTTATGATCTCATGGCTCGAGAGTCTGAGCCCAGCACTGGGCTCTGTGCTGATGGCGTGGAGCCTACTTTGGATCGTCTGTCCCCCCCACCCCCACCTCTGCCCCTTCTCTCTCTCTCGAAAATAAATAAATCTTTGAAAAAAAAAAGATTCAAGGCCTCCTAATTTTCTCTGATGGATCTTCTTCCTCCAAATCCATTCTATAAATGTTTTTCCAAGGATCTCTTCTCTTTCTCCCCCTGTCACGTCTTGCTAGAAGGCCCCCTATAGTTTTACTAACTACTCTCAAAACCCTGTCTTCTATCAGCTCCAGACGGATATACCCAATTATCTGCTACCTAGATGTCTCATCGGCAATTCAAATTCAAAATGACAAGGAATACAAATAAAAGAATTATATTATCCCCTGCTCTCCAATGCAAAAACAACAAAAACACTTCTAGAGCACCTGCCGCCTTCCTACGCCCCTTCATACAGCCATTGAGACAGAAATGTGGAAATCAGCCGTCCGGTTTTTACATGATCATTTCTATACCAGGATATGTCATGTAGTCTACATGTTTTACCTCACTTAACCCTGCCAGCAAAACTCTAGTAAGAAATCGTGTGACTGAAGGGGCGCCTGGGTGGCTCAGTCGGTTAAGCGTCCGACTTCAGCTCAGGTCACGGATCTCCTGGTCCGTGAGTTCGAGCCCCGCGTCGGGCTCTGGGCTGATGGCTCGGAGCCTGGAGCCTGCTTCCGATTCTGTGTCTCCCTCTCTCTCTGCCCCTCCCCCGTTCATGCTCTGTCTCTCTCTGTCTCAAAAATAAATAAACATTAAAAAAAAAAAAAGAAATCGTGTGACTGGAACTTGAAAAATAAAGAAATGTAACATATTTACCACTCAGGCTTAGCTCCATCGACTTCTTTCTCCCACACGCCTCAAGTACAAACACATCGATCCTTCCACGGAACTTCCACTATCATAAACTCTTCTGCACTACTGCAGAAAACCCCTAGAGGTACCTCTGTCTCCGATGTTACCCCAATGAAATCTACCCTTCACTTTGCCAGAAGCATTAACTTTCTTAAAGATCAAGTCAAGTCACTTCTGGTTTCAAACAAGCTGGGGGAGTTGCACAGGCTGCGGACTGATACCCATCTCAGAGTGTTGGCCATTAACAAACACTAGTAGTCAGGGAAACTCTTGGAGAAACTCAGAAGGGTAGAAATTTGGAAAAACAGCAGTCTGAGACAGGAGAGGTCTAATGGTTATGAGGTGGGGGTAACTGGGGGAACAATGTAGTCACTATAAGTCTTAGAGAAAGCTAAGTTTAGGTTAAGATAAAAGTAAGAATAATTATACGAATAATATAAAATATCTTCTTTTAAATTAGCCAAAGAAAATTCAATCTAGCCAAAGGAAGGAAGGAAAGGATTAAAAAAAAGCAGCAGCAGCAGCAGCAAAAATAAATGGCACGTAGAAAACATTAGAGCTAAAAAAAATGTCTTATTAATAAAAGTAATTATAATTGGGTATAAAGTCACTACTCAAGTAACAGTAATACTGCATCCAAACTATATACAATATGTGGGGGAAAAACAGTGATCCATTTAAAATGAAGTGTTGGAGTGCCTGGGTGGCGCAGTCGGTTAAGCGTCTGACTTCAGCCAGGTCACGATCTCGCGGTCTGTGAGTTCAAGCCCCGCGTCAGGCTCTGGGCTGATGGCTCGGAGCCTGGAGCCTGTTTCCGATTCTGTGTCTCCCTCTCTCTCTGCCCCTCCCCCGTTCATGCTCTGTCTCTCTCTGTCCCAAAAATAAATAAACGTTGAAAAAAAATTTTTTTAATATTAAAAAATAATAATAATAATAAAAAAATAAAGGGTATATTCATTAGGTAGACATGATAATCCTAAAAGAGGATGCACCTACTAACAGAAAAGAAGAAAAATTTTCCGATCAGTCATCTAGGAAGAGGAGAGCAAATTAAACCCAAAGGATGGACAAAGAAGGAAAAAATAAAGATGAGAGCAGAAATCAATGAATCTGAAAACAAGCAGCAGTTCATTCTTTGAAAAGATTAATAAAATTGATCAACTTCCAGCCAGACTAATCACAAAAGTAAAAAGAAAAAAAAAATAATCAATATGAGAAGTGAAAAGGGGGATATTTTCAGAGATCCTACAGACATGAAATAGACAGTGAGGAAACATTATAAATAACTTGATGGCAATAAATTTGACAACCTAGATGAAAGGAATAATGTCTTGACAAATGGAAAACATGATTTACCAAAATATAACAAAGCATAAATTAAAAATGTGGATAGTTTGCTCTCTGTGAAGAAACTGAATTCATTATCAAAATCCCCGGCACCATGATGTAACCGTTGTGTATCCTGACTGTGGCAGAAGGTATACAACTCTATGTATGTGTTACAACTCAGAGAACTGTTCACCAAAAGAAAAAAGAACACTTTCCTGTATGTTTTTAATCACAGTGTCGTACTTTTAGAACCTTTGCACAAAGAAAACTCTAGGCCCAATGGTTTCACTACTGAATTGCACATCTTTTTAAAAAGAAATAAAATATCACAAAAAATTATTTTAGAAAATGGTGAAGACAGCAATAGTCTGCCACACATTTTATGAGGCCAACATAACACCAACACTTAATAAACCTAGTAAATACTATACAAGGAAAGAAGATTAGAGATAAATATTCTTTTTTAAATCTTTTTAAAAAATGTTTATTTTTGAGAGAGAGAAAGAGAGACAGAGCACGAGTGGGGAGAGGGGCAGAGAGAGAGGGAGACACAGAATCCCAGGCAAACGCCAGGCTCCGAGCTGTCAGCACAGAGCCTGACGCGAGCCCAACGTGAGCCCAATGCGAGGCTTCACCTCACAAACCACAATATCATGACCTGAGCCAAAGTCGGACACTTAACCGACTGAGCCACACGGGTGCCCCATAGGGATAAATATTCTTAATGGTCCCAGTTGTAAATATACATAATAAGATATTAAAAGAATAGGTAAAAAGAATAGTGATAACTATCAGTAACTTTTTCTGATCCCAGAAACTGAAGGTTAGTTTAACATTTAAAATCAATCAATGTAATTCACCATATAGAGGAGAAAAGCTATAGGACATCTTATTAGATGCAAAAAAAGAACTACATGAAATTCAAAATCCTTTGCTGATAGCAACAAATAAATCAACATCCCTCAGAAAATCAGGAATAGAAGGAAACGTCTTCAAGCCAATCAAGGACAACTATGAAAAACTCAGAGTTAACATGACAGTTAATGGTGAAAGGGTGAAAGCTTTCCCCTTAAGATAAGGAACATGGTTATGTGCCCTCACTAGTAAGTGAATTTAGCAGTCCATAAGATACAAGGTCAATTAACAAAAATCAGTTGTATTTCTTATCTAAACATTAAAAATTTTGAAAATGAGATTCTATAAAAAATAAATTTATTATAGCATCAAAAAACATAAAATACAGTTAAATTTTACTAAAAAAAACCCATTCAATGCCTCTGCAAAAATGAGGAAATGCTATTGAGAGAAATTAATAAATAAAAGCACAGAGAGATATAGTATATTTTCAGATTGGAAGTTCTCAAAATTGTTAATAGGTCAATTGTCCTCAAGTTGATTTCTCATAGTTCAATGCAATCCAAACAAACTTCTAAAAGAATTTGTTGTTAGCCGTACAATTTGTTTTATTTTGTTTGGTTTTTAAGTTCTTATTTTAATTCCAGTTAGTTAACATGCAGTGTTATACCCTGTGCCCATCACCAAAAGTGCACTTAAAAAGCATTTTTTTTAATTCCAAGTCAATGCTAAAATGTATACGGAATTCTAAAAAGCTAGAACGCCCAAAATAATCTTGAAAAAGAACAAAGTTAGAGGACTCACACTGCAGCCTTGCAACAAAGCTATTTTAATCAAGTCAGTACAGTACTGACATTAGTACAGCATGTGGATCAATGGAATTGAAGAGTCTTGAAACAAAACAAAGACGGTCACTTGAGTTCTAACAAAGGCAATTTGATGAGGACAGAAAATATTTTCCATAAGTGTTTTATACATTCCAATAAATGTATGCAAACAATTTTGAATCTTGATCCCTACCTCACACCATACATTAAAACTAATTTGAGATAGGTCATATATTTAAATAGTAAGGCTAAATTTAAAAGCTTCTGGGAGAAAACAGTAGAATATCTTAGTAACCAGAGGGTAAGCAAAAAGCTATAAAGACATAGAAAAAATATATGTATCTTAATAGATTATATATTATAATTCATTCATATTAAAAACTCTTTATCCGAAAGTGCAGTTAAAAAATGAAAAAAGGAACCAGAGATAACACTGGGGGGGATATGTGGTCATACATATATCAGACAAAGGACTTATATCCAGGATATATATAGAACTCTTACACATCCAAAAATAAAGGCAACCAACTCAATTTTTTTAAACGGTCAGGGGACTGGAACAGACACTAAACATATGGCCAAAAACCATATTTTAAAAAAAGGGGGGGGGTGCTCAACATCATTAGCCATCAGGAAATGCAATTAAAACCATGTGATACTTCATGTAGCCACTAGAATAGCTAAAATTAAAAAGAACGAGAACAATAAATATTGGTAGGGTTCGGAGTGACTGGGACTTTAATACCCTTGTAGCATACAACTGCTACAACCACTTGCTTCACGAGAAGTTTCTTATAAAGTTACACACCTTACCCTATGTCCCACTTAATCCACTCCAAAGAGAAATAAAAACATATATCCACAAAAAGACTTGGACGAGAGCATTTATAGCTGTTCCCTTCAAAATAGTCAAAATGTGCAAACAACCCACATATCTGTGAACAGGTGAATGGATAAACTGTAGCATCCACACACAGTGGCATACTGGCCAGCATTTTAAAAAATAATGAAGTCTTGATGCATGCAACAATGAGGGTGAATCTGCAAAATGTGTTGAACAAAAGAAGGCATTTACAGGAAAACACACACTGCATGATTCCACTTGTATGGAGTTTGAGAACAGACAAAACTCATTATGGCCTAAGAAGTCAGAGGCTGGATACGGGGCCATGGGAATTGACAGGAAGGAGGAATAAAGACTCTCTGGAGTGATGGAAGCATCCTACATCCAGATTAGGGTGCTAAGCAGAGGCACCCATTTATCAAAACTCATTGAACTGCACCTTTAAGATAGATGTTGTATTTCAGTGTATGTAAATTCTGTCCGCATCAAAATGAAATGTATTCATTAAAAGAAAAGACGAACCTTCCATCTGGAGGGTCTGCCTGGGGATAAAGAAACAGTGAACAGAGACATGCTTCAGTAAAAAAGGCCATACAAGGGAGCCGGTAAGCGAGAAAAGCCAAAGGCAGAGGCACAATAGTGGTCTGGCAGAGTAAGAAGAGAAACAGAGAAAACTGAGTCAGAAGGGGAAGGTACAGGCCAAACAGGAAGACACGAGTGAACTGAGCATTAGAAGTAGAAACTAAGAAACATATAACTGTGTTTCAAAATAGCCCGGCTACCACATTAAATCCAAACAAGGAGCCGAGGCTATTTTATTTGGAAACTGTCCTCTTCTTCCCTCAATAACTCCGTTAATCAAATCAGAAGCAAGAAGAGAGGCATTCAGTAAAAGTATGAATCTGAACTCATCCTTTTTTTTTTTTTTTTTTTAAGTCCACCACCTTTCATAGAATACCCTCCCGGAGCGAACATCCTGCCTGTGGCGCCTGATCATCAATAAACATCTCGATGTTACCGTAGTTCGCCATTTATATCACTTATGTATACATGCTACAGTAATGAGATTCACAATCTATTCATTCCCTTAGTAAGTGAATGAACCTACGATCACGAGTCCCTCGAGGGAGTCTCCTAGTTAACTGAAGCCCAAACTGGCCTCAGGAACCAGAGATAACATTTCCCCTCCTTCCAGTTGAATTAATAAGACAAGCGGGAGATGACTCACACACACAGTTGATGAAGCAATGAATGCCAACTCTCCCCCGCTTACTCATCCCCTCCAGTGAAAGAATCACATAGAAGTATTAACCCTGGCTGAAAAAAGAGATGCCACGGGAGAAAATTAAACGTTACCACACACCAGAGCCATAAGGGATGAGTCAGAGGGTTCCTGTCCAAACCTTCTGAATCTGGAGGGTCGTCTACACGATTAGTCGTCTACACTGCGCTAATCAGTGCTGCTTCCTCTATCTCAGCTTAACAATGCTGGGTTTACAGGAATAGCTTTCTGAGACATTCCTACAAAATTAGCTTACTCACTGCATTTTTAAAAAGGAGAACAGAGCCAAAGACATCGCTGGCCTCTGGTGCACACACACGTATGAATACAATCGTCTCCGCGTTCTGAGCTGATGGGGGGTAGTAAGTTTGCCGATGTTACGTAGGGTTACGGAGGCGAGAACCGCTTGACCCAAAAGTCATTTTGTGTTTCCACAGACTGAGGTATCATGAGAGAACCAAACGTTCAGGAAAAGGAACGAAATCTCAGAAAACATCCAGTTTGGGTGATTTTGGTGTGCGTGCATGGGAGGGGTAGTGAATACTGAGTAATTCAGTGATGTGCTTTTTCACAGTGTATACAGTTCTCCCACCTGCCCGCTACCCGCCCTCACCCTTCAAGTGTGGCCTCTGGGACAGCAGCACCAGTATCATGGGGGATGTGTTAGAAATGCATATTCTCGGGGCTCCTGGGTGAGATCAAGTGGGTCAGTCGGTTAAGTGTCTCTTGATCTCAGCTCCGGTCTCAATCTCCGGGTCCTGAGTTCAAGTTCCACACTGGATCGTGCCTACTTAAAAAAATGCATATTCTCAGGCCTCACTCTATAAAATCAGAAACCCTGAGCGGGGAGGCAGGGATCCGTAGTAGCACAAGCCCTCCAGGTGATTCTGACACCTGCTCAGTTAGAAACCCACCTGCCCCCAGGGCAAGCCTTTCTGACCCACCATCTCTGAACCCCACATCTCTGTGCTGGATGGACAGCAAGGTCATCTGGAGTTTATCACACTGGGGTCCAGAGAGCTGCTGTCACGTGTCCATAACCACAACGCTGACGAGCAGCCAAGCCAGCACTGAAAACAACTCATATGCATGGCATTTTATAATCCGTTCAAAATGGATTTCCAAAATACCCCTGTGAGGTGGTCAGAACTCTTACCGATTATTCCTCACTCACACATGAAGAATCTGGGCTCAGGGAGGCTAGTGACTTAGTCAAGCCTATTACAAAACCAAGTAACAGAGCTGAGACCAGACCCCCCATTTCCTGATTTCTGGATCTGTGCTCTCGCTGCTCACGGTGAACGTTTCGGCACCTCGGCGGTGTATGCCCATGCATGTGCACAAACACCCACGCGTGTGAGAATCTGCAGACTGAGAGACGATGGTAAATAACAAAAATCATATGTCTTAGCCTGGACTCGAATTTCACATTAAAAATAATTCAATAAAACGTAATAGTCAAATTTTGACTGGCCCCATCAGCACGTATGACTGCTACTCTGATTTCTCACTGCCACCCACCTTTATGAGCTAGCCCCCATATCCCTAGATATAGAACACCATCTGACTGAATTGAGACACAGTTGGGAAGGCACCCATTACCACTAGCATTTGTAAACAGCTACTCAAAAAGACAGGAACAGCAAATTCCCTGAAGCCCTTCTGATCTGTTCCTTTCTGTTGTTGGTTTCCTTTTTAGCACTTATTAAAAATACATATATTCATTTTGGAAAATACAGAAATGACAAAGAAGGAAATAAAAATCTCTCAGATGACACTTAACACTTATGCTGTCTGACTTTTTCTAAGCATAGGCGCTTAAATATTTAATATGTAAATTTCAGCTCATTTTTTTTTTTTAAATTGGAATATGCCACGCATTGCCTTGTATACATTCTTTTGAAAGTTCTAGTATGGGTATAGGCTAAATGGCAGGGCTCTGCTAAACCCTAATGAAAGGAGGTACTTCTGTGCTAATTCTAGTTTCAACATGTTCCAGGGAGGAGTTCATTAATTCATTAAACTAATAAAAGAAATTTACCCTGGGTGAATTCTTATCTAGATCAATTCCAGGAATTAAGAGCCATGGAACTTGCCAGATAATTCACAGGATACGGTGCCAGGAAGTCATGCCATTAGGTTTCGCCAAACTCTAATCTCTGCCCGGTCCCTCGCTTTAGGTATGAACAGAAGTGGCTTCTTTCGCTTTCCACATCATTGCCGAAGGTGGATGTACACTTTCCCATCCTCTCCAGGCCCCCTCCTCTGCCCTAATCCAGGCCTCCATTATTTCTCACTTGGATAACGAAAAGGTCTTACAACTCCCCCCTGTCGGCTCATCCTCCATATTGGGTCAGATCTAAGGCACATGTGCCCATACCACTAAAACCAGTAAGCATCGCTCGGCACCAACCTCTCGCTACAGGCTTTTCCCACATGTATGGTATCTCTGTACCAATCTGAAAAGGCAAATGTTGCCCTTAGAGGGCAAGACTCTAAAGCTTGCAGAGATTAAACAACTTGATACTCAAAGTCACACAGCCAATAAAATTTGTAGCAGCTTGACTCTGGAACCTGGGCCATTCACTTACTCAAAAAATTTCATGACTGTCCATAGCGGCAGTTCCTAACATTGTTTTTTAATCAAAAATTTTGGGGGCGCCTGGGTGGCTCGGTCGGTTAAGCGTCTGACTTCGGCTCAGGTCATGATCTCGCGGTCTGTGAGTTCGAGCCCCGCGTCGGGCTCTGTGCCGACAGCTCAGAGCCTGGAGCCTGTTTCAGATTCTGTGTCTCCCTCTCTCTGACCCTCCCCCATTCATGCTCTGTCTCTCTCTGTCTCAAAAATAAATAAACGTTAAAAAAAAAAATTAAAAAAAAAAAAAATTTTGGACACTTCGGGCAATTACTTGTAGTCAATATCTATTTTTATTCAGTATCTAGTGATCAAGAAAATATCCAATAAGCAAAAAGATGCTATTGATTTATAATAGTATCAATGAAGTATTTATTTATAATGAATTATAGTTATTTAATAATTATTTATCAACTTATTAATAAATAGTGTAAATTTATAGTTTATAACACTTCAAATGAGTTTTTGGTTGATGAATCATAGTATCAGCCAGCTACATATATTGGGGAGAAAGCTGTTTCTATATTTGTGGTATTAATTATTAAATCGAAACATGCTGCTCAAGATGGCCCTCTTTTATAAGAACTGTGGTTGCCCACGTGTTCTGGAATCTATAGGCCAGAAACTTCCAGAATGTAAACTACACATCCTTATCACGAAATGCCATGGGCTCCACAATTTGGCCCCAATCTACCTTTCCAACTCTCTCACTATGGTCGACAAGTAGTCCCAAATTCATGCCTAGAGGGCCCCAGGCCATTTCTCCCGCCTTTCTCTGCCTGCAAGACTCCCAGCTCAAACATCTCTAATTCTTTGAAGCCACTCTGACAACACCACTACCTCCTTAAGGCCAAATTAACACCATCCTTCCTCTACAGGATCACAGCCTTGTTTTGTGCACGGCCCTATCAGAACACCCTGCAAAAAACCACGTGCAAATATCTGACCATTCTCATCCACACTTCCTGTGGGTAAAGGCATTATTTGTTCATCCATGTCCCTAGCCCTTATCTCCGTTCCTAGATCTGGGAGGTATTATTTGTAAGATTAATAAATGAATATCAATGCCAGCCTGGCTGGCGATTTTATCTGGTGAAGTCAGTTTGGAAGGCAGGGCCGGCTACGAAAGAAGCGAAATTTCGTTATGTTGTAATGGCTGATGGCTTGTAAACGGTAAAGCTCACAGTGTTCCTCCTCCAAAAGTAGGGGCCAAAAACTCACACTAGGAACCAGAAGGTTTGAATTCAGCTTCTAGCTCTCCCACTAACCAGCTCTGTGACCTTAAGGCAAGTCACATTCTTTCTCTGATCCCTCCATCTGTTTACTGTATGGGGGGGGGGGGGCAGCAGGCGGGTGGGGGGGGGTACTTCTAGTTCCTACTTGCAGCAATTATGACTTGCAAATTCTACAGACCAGGGTTGGCAAACATGTTCTGAAAAGGACCCAAGAGTAAGTGTTTCAGGCTGTGCTGGCCTCCAGCCTCTTTCGCAACTACTCAACTCAGGGCTGTGGTTGTAGTGCGAAAGCACCCGTAGACGGCAGATCAATGAATGGGCATGGCTGCGTTCCAATAAAACTTTATTTACAAAAACAGCTGGCAGGCTGGATTTGGCCAGCAGGCCATAGCGTGCCTACCCCTGCTCTGGACGAATGCCTCCATATTGCTAAGCCACTCACAGCGCTTGATCTGAAGGGATAACTCGTGGAATGTTTATCCTAAAGTCACCAAGGGACTTACTCTTTCCCCGCTGGGAACCTGGAAATGGGGAAAAGGGATGGCCTGGTCAGAGGTTTACAGCAAGAACAAGATGTAGTGGATTAGAATGTGCACAAAGCCAACTGAAAAAAGAAAAGCATCATCCCCACCATTACCACCCCTACCCCCTGGGCCCTGGACAGGAGCCGATGAAAAGACGATGTCCTCAAAAGGGAAGTATAGTCATTAAAGCTAATGCCAAGGTTGTTGGGGGGAGGGAGTCGGCTTCACTGGCAAGGCCACCCTGCCGAGAGGTCTCCTGGGACTTATAGCCATTGATCAGCGTTTCTGATCCCGTTAGAGACACCAGGCTTCTCCTGCCATGAGCAGAGCACCAAGCTGTGCCAGCGTGGGGCCACTCAACAGTAACACCACGCTCCCTTGTTTGACTCCCCGCTCACCAAGCGACCACTTGCCTCCACGCGATATCCCTTCAGGAAACATCATGTGCCGAGACACGACTGCTACCTGCATCCAGGTAGCAATTTCTCAGGATGAATCCACAAAGCAGCTTCCAGCTAGGATTTATTTACATTCCCACGTGGCCGGACCCAGAGACAGAATGTGCTGATCAAGTGGACCTAAGAATACGTAAATGACGTCTTGCGTTGTGAATTAACTCCCTGGCACAGTCACGCCATGCCAGGCTCACGTGACGTAGCTCCCTGAGTCCGGCGTGGCGAGGCCTGGACACAGACCTGCAACCATCTCTGGGCTGAAGGGCCGAGGCGGCCGCCAGGGCGGGGAGATCAGGCGGCCCTCTGCGGCGACTAACACACCCCTTCCATGTCTGCTCGTTTTTGACGGATTTCCCCAGTGCCTCCTGGGACAACAGGCCAAAGAACTCAATGCTTCGGGACAAAGTTTCACGTCTGCGTCCCTGTGAGTGGATGTGGACTGGAAACCAGCACCAGATTTAAAGAAGTCATCTAAAAACCAGAGCCAAGTTAGTAAGAGCCAACAGCAATGCCCCGGTAGAGCTGCCACAATCGGGTGCAATCGAGTTTACGTTCTTTTTTTTTTTTTGAAAGAAACCTAAAGCATGGTGAAGGCTTAATGATGTCCAGAAAATGCTAGCCCTTTTGTCCTACTAAGCTGAAAAACAAAGGCTCAGTACGGGAGTTGGAAAAGTTTTAGCCACAAAAATGTAACAGTGAATTTTTTTTTTTCTATTAATATGCCCGGGGCAAAATGAAAGAGAGGGCACGAGAAGGTCACTACCTGCTTCCCTAAATCATGCCAGGATGTGTGAGGCCCAACGCCCCCAGCCCGAGGAGGGCCATCAGAGCTAAGGGCAGACTCTGCGAGGAAGAACCAAGCTCCTCCTTTCCTGTGAACTGTGACCCAATCTACTCTCCTCCCTCTGTTCCAGAACTTCTACCCTAGAGGTCATTCTCATACTCACAGAAGAACCGCTTGGAGCAAGGAAGCTGCTAGTTCTCAAGGAAAACGCTTACTTCCACATTTCGCACTGTTTCTCTGGAAATGGACTGTCTGGTTGCACAATCCAACCAGGAATTAAATATTATGTGCTCGCTCGTAAGTTACCAAGACGTAAACGCACAGCTACAGCAGAGAACTGCGAAGAGGTTTAACACTGCGATTGGGGTGAGAAAGAACATTTCCCCCCGCTGTTTGGTCTTTAGATAGGTTTGCCCTTGACCGTAACATGCCCACATACGTGTGTGCACGTGATGTATCTATACGAGGATAATCATGCACTTTTGTTCTTCATATGTCACTTGGGATTTGCAGGCAGGACCATCATAAGTGCATGTACGTAGCAAGATAAAACTCTCATTGTCTATGTATTTCTAGGCATCATCATTTTAGAGGTGGCGTTTTGGGGGGTTTTTTGGTTTTGTTTTGGTTTGGGGGGTATTTGTTCCCCCGCTGTCCACTCTACTTCTTAAGGACTGGGTATAATCTCCCATCCCATTTATCGCAGTGCCTGGCACACCATGAGTACAAATTTTGTGGCTGACCTCACATTATCAATTCCAATTAAGAGAAATCCAGCCTTTCAAGTGAATCTTACAACATCAGCAAAAAGCCACACAACAGAAAATTTTAGTGCCCTGCAGCTCTCTATCTTCTCATATAGAAAAGTATTAAGCATTCCTACCTCAAAAACTCCCCCAGGGCAGAGTAAACACGCCTGTATTTCCAGATTCCCCCAAAGCACAGGATAAAAGACCAACTTTACTCCATTCGTGCAAATTGAGAGATCACCTTTTGCATTCACGCTAAACAGCTAAATGTAGTAGCAGGCTGTCAAAAACTGTCAAGAGAAATAATTATTGATTGGAGCAGTGAAATTAAAAAAAAAAAAAAAATGAATGTAGGTTAATAAATGAGGATGGCTTTAAGAATAAGCACATCATCCCAAACTAGAAAAATCAGTGACTCTGCCAATCAGGCCTGCCGGGCTTAGAATATAAGATTTCAAAGGAAACGATGATATTTACGAAATAACAGCCAACCACACACGGCCTTTATGACAGCCGGCGAGAGCTGAGCCAGATTCTCCTCATGGCCCCGTCTTACTGGCTTGCCTTCTTCTTCTGGCCCTGATCGAAATACCAGGTGGTCATCAGTCTGTGATGGTCATACTAATGGACTGAGTCACCGTCTCTGCTCCATGAAAACCCTCCCCTTAGGGAGGTGGAAGTGAGGGCGTCAGACGCTAACCATGTCTAGGCTGACAAAGCTCAAACTTGCATCTTGCTACATACGTCCAAGTACATCTCCATTGCTCACAGTTCGCATGTCCAAAACAGAACTCCGGATGTCACCACTGCTGCACCAACCTGGTCCTAAACCAGCCTTCCCCCTTCTGGGTGAAAGGCACTGCCCCCCTGCACCTTTCTCTTTTCCTTCCTTGCTACTTACTCCATCAACAAACTCCCTCTGTGTCACCCGTGATGCAGACAGAAATCTACCCGTTTCTTTCCATCGCTGCCCCTGCCTGGATCACTGAGATAGCTTCCCAGATGGTCACCCTGGTGGATTCTTCATTGTCTGTAACCATTTCCCCATATCACCAGAGCCATCCTTTTCAAATACAGGAGATGCCATCCTCCCTCTGCTTCAACACCCTCAGTGGTTCCTGTCATGGGAGCCATTGGGGAACTCAGTGGTTCCTGAAAGGTGGATTGCAGACAGACATCCTAGAACCCGTAATAGGGTTAAGGATCTTGAGATGAGATCATCCCGGGTTACCTGCATGGGCCCTAAGTCCAATGACCAGTGTCCTCAAAAGAGACAGAAAAAAAGCCCAAACAAACAAACAAACAAAACCAGGGCACAGACACAGAGGAAGAGGCCATGTGAAGACAGAGGCAGAGACCTGGAGTGATACTCCCAATAGTCAAGCAATGTTGGAGACACAGGAAGATGGACCAGGGAAGGACAGACTCTCCCCTGGAGACTTCAGAGGGAGTACGGCCCTGCAGACATCCTGATTTCTGACTTGTGCTCTTTGGAACAATGACAGGACAAATTTCTGCCGTTTTAAGCCACCAAGTTTGTGACATATTTGTTAGGGCTGCCCAAGGAAACGAATTCTCCCATCCCATTTAGAACGAAATCCAAGACCTTCTGTGTCTAGCTCTAGATTCAAAGTCTCCTTCTGACCTCAAGGCCTTAGCCTGGCCATTCTCTCAACAGGGAAGGCTCTTCTCCGGATTCTCACGTCTCACCCCTCCGTCACCATCCCAATCTTCCAGTGCTGGCTTCTGTACATCATAAGTCACAGCCTCTGAACAAATGCCGCATCCTACCCAAACAATCCCCCTCCCTGTCGCCATCATTCTCTCTCCCCTACCATACCTTGTTCTCTTTGTTTCTCTGGAAATGCACAGGCTTACTCTGTGGTCAGTGTCCCCAGTGAGGAGGTAAGCTCTCTGAGGGCAGGGACCTATACAACATCCGTTCCCTGTTATAACCCCAGTGCATACAACTACGCTTGGCCCAGCGTAGGGCCAGTCAATAAGTATCTGGTTGGATGGGAATGAATAAAGTATCTTCCTTTTGTTCCACTAATTACAAAAGCCTGACTTGGGGCGCCTGGGTGGCTCTGTCGGTTGAGCAAACTGACTTCTGCTCAGGTCATGATCTCACGGTTCGTGGGTTCGAGCCCAGCGTCAGGCTCTGTGCTGACAGCTCAGAACCTGGAGCCTGCTTTGGATTCTGTGTCTCCCTCTCTCTCTGCCTCTCCCCCTCCTCGTGCTCGGTCTCTCTCATCTCTCAAAAATAAATAAACGTTAAAAAAAAAAAAAGCCTGACTTGATAACACCAACAAGACGTATTACCTTCAGCTTTTCTCCCTGTTTAACCAAGCAGGCTCCTATTGTTTTTGAGAATATCTGAGGGTTACAAGCACTCCCTGATTCTCCCCTATGAAAACTCAGTTCATCAAAAGGTGGCTTTTCCACTTTCATTATCTAGATCAAGGTAAAGCACTGTGTAAAGGAGAAGTTTCAATGCCTTCCCCAGCAGCCTTGTGACCTCAGGTAAATATCTGCCCTCCCTGAGTCTGTAGAGAGAAACGCTAAAAGTCACTATGTCCCCAGGACTGCTCTGAGAAGCTACCGAGGTAATTTGCCCAACAAAAGATTTCTGCAGATATGGGGCAGGCCAGGTACGGGGCCGGCATGGTGAGAACAGCTAGAATCCAGACAAGGAACATCTGCCCTTATCAGCTGTACATCTAAGTTCAGTTTTGCAAACTGTCAAGTGTGCGAACGTAAAGGTACAGGAGAGTTGTGCTTGACACATCGAGCGGATAACCAGATCTTTATTTCCATACCACGTTAAGTCTTCTGGCTCCGCACAGTTCTTGATACGAATGTAAACCAGAAGCCAGTTCTCTAAAGATTGCTATTACCGTCTTCACTCGATCATGCACACGTTTTCCCAAACGCGGCTCATCTGTCTCACACTGGGCAGTTTCCAATACAAGAAACACGCAGAGCTACAGCGAACAAGGGTGCAGCATCTCGTCGGCTCAAAATGCAGATGCTACGAGCCCTGAGACGTGGCTTTTCCCATTATTTCAAAGTACACAAATTGGTTTAAGTACCTCCCGGGGATGCGTGCGGGGCCAGCTTGGTGTGACCGTGCCGTGGGCCGTTTTGATAGAACAAAAAAGGTAGCCTGTGGCCTGCTCTCTGTACCTCAGCCTTAATATCCTCTCCACAAAGGGCTGTATATCTCTTCATTGTAAACGAGAGCCTCTTACTGACCTTCTGAGGGACACACAATCCTTTGGGGATCTGACGAAAGCTGCACCCGTCTCCCCAGAAAAACGCACGCCCGTGTGACGTCACTCTGTGTTGTGAGTCGGTCACTTGGAGCCACGGGAGCTCCAAGAGCCCCGCGAGCAGGAGTGAAGACTCCCGACCACCTTAGCGTGGCGTCAGGCAAACGAGCTCCGTCACACGGCCCCCTCCCCTGGTCACCCCACGAACCAGGCCGCGCCAGCTGAGCTGGGGGGAACGCAAGACGGGTGGTAAGGATCCCAGGCTCTCGTTAGGGGTTCTCCCTACTGTCTGCGCGCTGTGAACCAGCGAGGGGATGTGCCCTTATCAACCGCGGCTGCCCGGCGCCCCCCACGGGCCCAGGCTCCAACCGGCGGGAATGGCTGGGGAAGGTACAAGAAACAAAGAATCTTGAACTTTCCATTTTACTAAAACGTCTTGTTCTCTTTTATTTTTATTTATTTAGTATTTTTTAAATGTTTATTTTTGAGAGAGAGAGAGAGAGAGAGAGAAAGAGAGAGACAGAGCCCGACGCGGGGCTCGAACTCCCGGACCGCGAGCCGAAGTCGGAGGCTCAACCGACTGAGCCACCCAGGCACCCCTCTTCTTGTTCTCTTTTAAATCCAAAATGTACTTTTATGTTGGGCGTGTGTGGAGTGATGAGGAAAAATAATACATTTAAATGGATAAGCCTAATTAAAAACAAGGTTTTTTATTTCTCCCTTTTTGTTCAACAAAACTGATTCTGTACGCTGAGCCCTGTAACAATTGCTTTTCTTGGCTCTGTGGGTGCTGAACCCCTAGTAAATAATGAAAAAAAATTCCAAAATAACAGGAAAAGTCTAAAATTACACAGAGAAAATACGTCAAATGACAAAGCCTCTGAGTCATTACCGTTACCATACCTGACTCTATATCAGCCTCACCAAACACTAATCATACTTCTGCAATAAGAATGTAGGTTCTCGGGGCGCCTGGGTGGCTCAGTCGGTTGGGTGGCCGACTTCGGCTCAGGTCATGATCTCGCGGTCCGTGAGTTCGAGCCCCGCATCGGGCTCTGTGCTGACAGCTCAGAGCCTGGAGCCCGTTTCAGATTCTGTGTCTTCTTCTCTCTCTGACCCTCTCCCGTTCATGCTCTGTCTCTCCCTGTCTCAAAAATAAATAAAACATTTAAAAAAAAAAAAGAATGTAGGTTCTGTAACTCAGCTTCTTGAGGAAGTTGAAGCATCTAACTTGCTAAAGCCGAGCAGACACTGTTACTTCCCTCATTCCATGTACACAGCACAATACGAGTTTCCTACTCTGCTCCAAAAGGCGTTATGTTCAGGAGCTTTTTTTTTTTCTTCCTTAAAAAAAAAAAAAAAAAGGAAGATTTTTCTTCCAAAGAAGGTATAAAGCGTTTTTATGTAAAAACATTGTGCATTATCATGCATAATGTTGTCTTTAAATAATGCTGGTATGCTACATTTAAAATATTTAAGGTTAGGGGCACCCGGGTGGCTCATTCGGTTGAGTGTCCGACTTTGGCTCAGGTCACAATCAGACGGTTCATGAGTTGGAGCCCCACGTCAGGCTCCATGCTGACAGCTCAGAGCCTGAAGCCTGCTTCAGATTCTGTATCTATCTTCCTTTCTCTCTGTGCCCCTCCCCTGCTCATGCTCTGTCTCTCTATGTTCTCAAAAAAAAAAAAAAAAAAAAGAAGAAGAAGAAGACATGTTAAAATATTTAAGGCTACATTTATATAAACATTTATATAAGCTTCTTAGAAATAAAGAAGAATTCTGCTAAGGATTAAAAGTCAGTGCCATGATTTATAAATGATTTCCACTAAAAATTCGAAACTTTGAATTCTTTAACATTACTTTTCAATATAGAAGAGGTCATTCCTTCAAGAAACAGATGGCATACTTATCTTTCTTTCCTACTTCAGCATCTCACATGTGCTATCTCTGGGGACATTTGCACTTTATAAAAAAGATACCTTTTGGGGATTCGTTAAAAGGTAGTCTACCCTGATGCAGCTAAAATGAGTTCAATTACCCACAGTTTACAAAAATCTTACTGCTCTAGAGCAACCAAATTATTACTTAATCCTAAAAGAAGGACCAAGAGAAAAACACTCAAATACGATCTTTTATAGATAAAATAAAATTGTGCCATGTATCATCCCTTTAGCCAAACCTTTTAGTTATAAATCTAGCAAATTTTCCTGCGTAGGCTGAATTTCCTTAAGCTTTTCTGGACAAATCCCTGCATTCAACAGAATAAGTTCCAATGTGTAGTCAGAAAAGATGCTCTGGAGCATTAAGATAATTACACAATTTTAACTTCTAACTATATATGTATTTTTAATTAATGACATAGTGTACTTCCTTGCTTAGAAGTTAATTTAAATTACAAAGCATCTGACTTAAAAATTCCTGAACCCAACTTGAAGACACAGAACAGATGAACACAAGGGAAGGGAAGCAAAAATAATATAAAAACAGGGAGGGGGACAAAACGTAAGAGACTCTTACATAGGGAGAATGAACAGAGGGTTACTGGAGGGGGTCTGGGAGGGGGGATGGGCTAAATGGGTCAGCGGCATTAAGGAATCTACTCCTGAAATCACTGTTGCACTAGATGCTAACTAACTTGGATGGAAATTAAAAAAATAAAATGAAAATAAAACAAAATTCCTGAACCCAAAAGCCATTAAAAGAAACCACTCATGAGTCAAGCAGCTTCACTAAATATTTATTGCAGTATTAACATTTCTCTAATATGAAAGTTTCTGGCCATCATGTAATTTCCAGTTTGTGCCCATTTTTACTCCACGGTGTTTTTTAGCATAAAACCGAAGCATGTTGATTCTGGTACAAATCATAAAAAAGACTATGAGGAGGGTTCAAAGTAACCTCAAGCACGATGACTTCACGTTCAAAAGATTTTTCTCATGTTAATAACATTTAAATCTTTGCCTCTGTCTGACTCACATGCCTCAGACTAGAAGTTTAGCCCAATCAGCTATTCCAGACAGGTGAGGAAAGAGCTTCATTGTCCTGAGCACAAAATGAACGGCACTCCCTTTCAGCTGACTCAAGGCCAAGTATGGACAAACTTCATGAGAATCTGAAACAGGTGAGGAGGAAAAACAAAATTCCGAGCCCCAACCCGGGAGTTAAGAATCGACAGAAAGTCCATGAAATCTCAGCAAGCGTTTCAATTGCCTTCCTGGCGAACGCGAAATCCGGAGCCCCAAGGCTTTCGGATTCTGTGGGCATCAAAGTTTTCTTCCAAGCATGCACGGTGATGAAAAGAGTGACCATATCTTTCCTGACAGAGGCCTCTTAGCAGACCAAGGGTTCGCGCTGGGAGGTTGTAAAGTTTACTCCATCCACACGACCGGAACAAGGAACCACATCAATAGGGCAGAAGTAGCCACTGGAGCGGTCTGTTTACTACCTGGCTCCCATCTAAAAATTCCAATGGGACAGCGAATGGGACAGACCAGGCTGATACATGGATGTGCAATGCTCAGCTCGGGAAGCACCGTCTCTCAGCTGTGCTGATTCAAGTCCTTCCCACCAAGGCCTGGGCCCAGGTGCTAGAGGAAATGGAGAAGTCCAGGGCAAGGTGGGGTTCCCAACCCAATACAGCTCATTTTATTGAGACCAATGTGTTGACTAACTTAGGGTCCACAGGGAGGGAAGGAAGGTCGGATGACTACAAATAAGAATTACCGATTAAATTTTGAAGCGTACAAGTGCCGTATGGTTTTGTATCACAGTCTCTTGGATAATGAAGACAGACAGCACATTCTTGTAGGGTTTGGGGTTTTTTTTTTCGGTTTTTGGTTTTTGCTTCTGTTTTCTTTTATTGCTTTAAATGTTGTATCTTGCTAGTACCTGGACAACACTGGACTCCTTCTTTAGAGCCTGAGTATGAAAGCTGAGTATTTCTGTTTATTCAGATTTCCAGATCTGCTATTTCTTACTCCACTACCCCATGTTTTCATTCCAGAGGAGTGTGATTGTTAATTTGTTATTGCGAGTTCCTTAAGGAGTCAAAACATCCAGAGAAAAGCATGAACTACACGGCAAGAAAGGCTAGAAAATGTCTCAACAGCATGGAAATGACTCACTGCCTAAAGATATGGAGGCTTAAGAAACACTCTCCCCCCTTCAATTCAAGGCAAATTTGTTCAGAAGAAACAAACCACAGCTCAGTCCAGTTTTCAAATCAGAATCTGCGTTCAGAAAAACATCTTAGTTGAAATATCCTGTGAAAAATCGTTTTAAACTATTTTTCTTCCTTTCTCCAATCAATGAGGTCAATCATCACTTGCACCCAGTGTACATATTTGGCCAGTACCTACTCCCACATTCTCTCTTCTAACGGTATTTCTGCCCAGATAAGGGAGGGAACCATCCCTACAAATGGACTACATTTATTGCGACATTTTTCTGCACCATTTTAAAAGAAGGAAAAAAAAAAAAACCCCACCAAAGTGAAGCCTAAGCATTTCTAAGAGAGAAAACTCAATAAATACAGACCTTATTTTTATCAACTCAGATCCAAGTAAACAAGGAGCAAATTCAAATGATTGGTAAATATTTGGTAAATAAAGGCAACTGATGTTTCTGTACCCTCCTGACCTCTTGTTCCTCCAAGGCCTCCTCCCCACATACATTTTTCCTTCTGGTCATAACATAAAAAACTTCAATCACTGGATTAAAATGAAATACTAAAAAGAACCTTCTTATACTCTGTGAACCACAAAAAGTTGGGGGGGGGAGTCCCACCAATATTTTAAAAATCTTTTCTTCAGGGGTGACTGGGTGGCTCAGTCGGTTAAGTGCCTGACTTCGGCTCAGGTCGTGATCTCACGGTTTGTGAGTTCGAGCCCCACGTCGGGCTCTGTGCTGTCAGCTCAGAGCCTGGAGCTGCTTCGGATTCTGTGTCTCCCTCTCTCTCTGCTCCTCCTCCTCCCCCACTCATACTCTGTCTTTCTCTCTCTCTCAAAAATAGACATCAAAAATTTTTTAAATACATTTTCTTCAACTGCTGATCACATGGAACCCTTTTTTAAAATAAAAGATTCCATATATATCTTGGTGTTGCTGCTAAACTGAAAACATCTAAGTTTGTGGGACTTGTCTTTGAGGATAATGCCAATTATCATTCTAAAATGCAAATGTCTAAGACCTCCTGAACCTGATTATGTATGACACAGAATAATTTCTTAACAGGGTCCTATTTCAGGTAGATGTCCCAAGAGTTCAAGCCATATGGAGCCTAATTAGACAGTGAACATGCTCCCTCCTTGGTTTGAACTAGTATAACAAATAATATTTCAAAAGCTCTCTCTTCCAGGAAGTAGTAATAGTTTGAAAAAAACAGTGGTTTATTCCCCCAAATTTTTCTCAATTACGAAGCCACTGCTCTGATGTTATAATATGTACAAAGATGGTTACAAACATAAGTAAGTGGCCAAATTCTGTTCCATCTCTCTCTGTCTCCTCCTTCCCTCCCTCCCTCTGTTCCCGGTAAATTATGATCAGTAAGTTCAAAGTCTTTCACAATTGTTTAAAATTCTCAAATATCTGTAAAACCATAAAGTAAACAGACACTTTAAATACGATAAAAGAGCAAGCAATTTTGAATCTGGGCATAGCTATTAGAAAAAAGGAGGGGCGCCTGGGTGGCTCAGCAGTTGGGCTCCAACTTCAGCTCAGGTCACGATCTCACAGTCTGTGGGTTCGAGCCCTGCGTCGGGCTCTGTGCTGACAGCTTGGAGCCTGGAGCCTTCTTTGGATTCTGTGTCTCCCTCTCTCTCTGCCCCTCCCCCACTCATGTCCTCTCTCTCTCTCTCTCTCTCAAAAATAAATAAATGTAAAAAATTTTTTTTGAAGATATGAGAAAAAAGGAATAAATGAAACATCCAAGTAATTCCAAAGACAGGATGCTGAACATTTCAACCACTATATATATATGAATTCCCCTAATAGACCAAAAAATAATGTGCTCGGCACATTTGGTTCAGACAAGACACCTAACATGACTAAGAAAACAAGTCCAAATTATGAACTTTTAAAAAGAAATAAAAATTTAAATCTGTTAACTACCTAGAGGAAAACTTCAAAATGATTAACGAATTATTTAATGATTAGACTATGAGAGCTTATATATTAATATTATATGATTACATATGTGGTCTAATATATGAAATATACTAGGAAGCATGCAAACAAGAACTTTTCTTTTTGCTTATTTTGAGAGACAGAAAAAGCAATTGGGGGGTGGCAGCGAGAGGGGGAGAGAGAGAATCCCAACGCAGGGCTCGAACCCATGAACTGTGAGCTCACGACCTGAGCCAAAATCAAGAGTCAGATGCCCAACCAACTGAGCCACCAAGGGGCCCCTCAAACAAGAACTTCCAAAGTGCCTTCTTAGGTACTCTTTTCCTTTCTTATTATGTACTCTTAACATTTAGTAGTCTGTGATATTCTCTGTGCTACTTTTTAGCACAGAGAATCTTTTCTCATAGACAAATGACTGTATTGAAGTCCGACGTGGATACAAATTCAGACCCTGAAAGGATCAAAATTAACAAAACCTCCGTCCAATGGAAGTGAAAAGTTCATCATATAGACCATTTCCTCCATTCACCAAGCAGAGATGCTATTGGGTATGAAAATAACCCCAGCCATCATAATGGCACAGCTTGAGAAAGGACATTCGTTCATTTATTTGACACGTCATTATTCACCATTTAGTACTCTAAAATGAAGCTGCGGGGGAAGAAGCTCAAGGTCCAGCCCCTACCTGAGCAGGCTCTGAGGATTAGGGACCGAATGCCTCGAGCACACTGAGAGCATTGGAGAGAGGAGAGTGCGTCCCCATCACCACCTTCCCCCCCACCCCCGCCCCCTGGTCCCTGCCCCTTGCTCTTTCTGCCTCACCGCCCTGGGTGCCCAGAGGTGGCACGAACCTCCAGTCACATGGGAAGCAAGACATCTGAGTAACCAAGCAAGGCAATAACTGCTGTGATAAAACTAAGGGCAGTAGGGAGGCAGACTGGTTTGGGCTGAAACAGCTGGGGACACCGTTCTGTCCTGGAAAAAGGGAGGCTCATGCCAGACGTCCACAGTGGAACAGAACACTGAGAGGTGAAGGTGGAGGGCCCAGGGAATAATACGAGCAAGCCTGGTGTTCAGAAACACATGTACAGACAACGTTGGAGACCTGGGGTAGACACCAGGATTGGCCCACGCTCTCTGCCACCCTCGGGCAGCCTCTCACCAACCCTACGTCCGCCATCTTCCAAATGCCTGGTATCTTGCCCTAAATGCTACACAAACAAATTAGAAAACTCTAAAGGAGAACAAAAACATAATGATAGGGTAAAGCACGAACAGCATTTACCAGCTGCCAAGTGCAGAGAGTGCACGTATTGACTGATTTCATCCTGACCAGGTTACGATCCCCACTTTCCAGAGGAAAAAAACTGAGGCAGAGAGAGTAAGTGAGCAGGCCAAGCTGGTAAATGGCAGGGCTGGTATTCAAATTAAGGAGATATCACAACTCTGGCAAACCCAACTACAACCGACCACACAGCATAAGCTCCCAACAAGCTTGGATAGCAGCTTTGGAATAGCTTAGGACCTCATCCCCCATCACAGGGCTCTGATTCCTTCTGGTTCCCTTTCTGACAAATCAGTTGTAATTGCTAAAGATTCTGCAGGCTGCTGTCACACCTCCAGGGTTACTTCCAAAAGTCTGTAAGAGCCGATCCACATGGATGGTTCCTTAGGTACCTCAGCAATCCAACATGGCGGCCGTCTGAGAAACTCTGAGACAAGCCCTTCTCCTGAGTGATGGCTGCCATCTGGCAACCGAGAATGCATTTCAAAGACATCTTCCCGTGCTGTGCAAAGTATCTGGTCACAGAATTCTTTATCAGTAGAACCAGGATTAAAAGTTGTGACCTCTGTCTCCTCTCT
This sequence comes from Prionailurus bengalensis, assembly GCF_016509475.1. NCBI lineage: Eukaryota > Metazoa > Chordata > Mammalia > Carnivora > Felidae > Prionailurus > Prionailurus bengalensis. Next base: position 12,477,013 of record NC_057349.1, on the reverse strand, counting down.
CGCCCTATTCTCCCAAGTTGTGTGTTTATATTTTTTGCAAAGCAGCCAGAGGAAAACATCAAAAGGAACCTTCCTGTGGGGTTAGCAGTAAATGAATAACGGCTGGACAGAGAGAGCAAAGAGAAAGTGAGTCACGGGTGCTGTGTTAAACCTATAGTCCTTCTCTGGCTTACTCTGAAACGTTCTCTCCCCTATACGGGGAGCTGTGGGCTGTAGATTTACTCACCCCAAACGCCATCTCCGACTCCGGAGTCAGGATCTTATTAGTAAGCGTTGAAAGCTCGTGGCCTTTCCTTCAAATTGAGGCACTTCGACTTCTGGGACCTAAGTCCTTTTTACAACAACGTGACTCAAATGAGGCAGTAACTACAGTGGCTTGACCAGGGCGATGTGGTTTAGCGCTGTTATGTAAGCTCGCTGCCACCTGATGCTGGGAAGGTCAGCAAGTGGCGGGGGGTGGGGGGGGGGACCACCTGTCAGCTACTGGTTCGCTGAGATCCCACTGCCTCGTGTGACCGTGTGGCACTCTGGGTACCTTCAACCAAAAAAGCACCTCCTTTTGATTATCAATCGCAATGGCTGTATTTTAATGTCTCCTATGGATTCTGGCCCTGGCAGCCAGGCCCTGATGCACCGGGAAGGGGAGACAGGCCCTTTGGGTATAAATCACACGGAATACTTAAGGACCAAGCGCTTAGCAGTGTGTTCGGCACATATCGGGACGTCATCAGTGTTGGTTATTTTTCTTCTTTTCTTCCCCAGTAAATGAAAAGCCAGTTAGATGATCTCAGAGGTAGGAACAGACTAAAAGAAGTGAACTTTTAAATGAATAGGACCTTAGAATTCCTTTTAAAAAAATAAAATGAAATGGCTCTGTGTAATCAAGTGAACTGTGGTACTGCTCGATTATAATCTGAATTACAACATGGTAAATGAAAATCCCTTTCATGGGGGGAACTTAGAGAAAAGGGTGTATGAACACAAAGCTTTCTGAGTTAGAGGGTAAAACAATGCCTATACATACTTTTTAATTCTACAAAATACAGGAAGACCACTATAAGAAACCTCCTACCTTCCTTAGGAGCCATGTGTACTAAGACTTTTGTGAACAGCACCCCACAAGGCTCACATTCATGCTCGCTGCTCTTTTCCAATAAAAATCTCCTCCAAGTTTTCCTTTTTTGTGAACTTCGGCGATTGCCTCCCCACTGGCTATACACAACCACACATATCTTTCAGAAGTTAATTGAAGCATAGAGAAGTTAAACATGATTTATTCAAGGTCAAATCTCAAGTCGGTGGAAAAGCCATAAATATAGCCTCTTTGCTGCTGAGTGTTCTGGGTGCTGGGCCATCCTGCCTGGTGAAGTTTTGACTTCTGATTGCTATTTTCAAAATTCCCTGGAGTGCTTAAAAGCAGCTCATGTTGACAAGATAGAAGGAAGAAGCTTTTACAAATTTCATTAATATTGCACAATTTCACATTCCTGGACCTATCACGCAGGCCAATTCGTTTTTTACATACGCATTTAAAACCCCCTTTAAAACAGTGTATAACTGACTCAAATACATATGAATGGGAGAGGGTTTAGGAGCCTAAAATATACCCTATTTTTTCCCGTTAGATACAGCTGAATCACAATGCATGGTAAACAGTCTGAGCGAAAAGAAACGTCCTGCGCCTAAGAGCCTCACTACAAGAGACTCCATTCTGAGACCCGCATAAACGCGGAAACTTAGTGCCTGGCAAGGGTGAAGAGAGGACTCTGGAGGGCGAGATGCATTCAGGGAGGAAAACATCACAAGTACTGAGCAGCACTGAGAAAGGAGAGCACTAAAGCTGTCATTAAAAAAAAAAAACATTCACAAGCATGTGCAGATTAAACAGATAACAAGAGAGGTTTTGGTTTTTTGTGTGTTTTTTTTCTTTTTTTATAAAAAGAGAGGTCATTCCTCTGGCTTTCAGGACCTTAAAAAATAAACCAGACCAACCAATAGCTTGGGAGGCTTTGACCCCTGGTGGAGGCGGCTGTGGGCAAGATTCGTGCCTTAAAACCAAGAGAAATCTAATCTCTGGGAGTTGTTTCATTTTGCTTTCTGCTACCATACTTGAAGACTACTTGATTGAACAAATGAGCTTTTTTTTTTTTTTTCTCCTCTCTCCTGGTATCTCTCTATCGTGAAACACTCATTTGCCATTTAATTTTTAGATAATCATGCTGGCTGGTTTTTGCCTGCCTCTGTCTCCCATCTACCCCCACCCCACCTACACTGGCATTCTCTGTGGTCAAAGAATCTGTTTCAGTATTAGTGTTCAATATAACAAATGTCAAGTAAACACTCGATACATTTCCTGTGCTATTTAAAGCATCTCAAGCAATTATTTGCTCTAAAGTATTAAACTGTACATTTTCTTAGCTGGTGCCAATTCCTACAGTAAGAGCTGTCACAGAACCGTACTCAGAACACTCAAACGCAGCTTTTAAATCGGCTACACTCTTAGGCTGCGTTTGCCAAGAGTTTTCTAGTTTCCAAATTTTTAAGGCGTGTTTCTTGAGACAGTGCACAGAACTGCAACAAAGCGTCATCTGCAGCTTCTTCACTTCGTATTTGAAGCTTCTTAACAGGCCCATACGTATCTTTCGACGTAGATCTGTCTCTGCGCAAAACGGGTAAGAGGCAGAACCTTAGGCAGACACTCACACTTCAGCCTCATTACTGTAAGTGCTGATTATCCCAAGCCAAAAACGTGACCACGGAAAATGTCACTACAAATGATAGAGCTCTAAATCAAACAGCTGGTCCATAAGAGGCTCTTCTAACCCTAGTTCTACAGAGGGCGCCTACTGTAATCCTATACTACATCACATACTACACTATAGTATATTGTTATATTTGGACATACACGTGCGTGCTGCACTAGAAAAATATTAAGACAAACGTAGAAATGTGTATGTGCAAATAATTACACGCAGATTTTTGCACGAGCCTTTATAAGCGTTTTTATCTTTAGCTAGATGGGGTTCTTTTTTCGCTTTTTAAATTCGTTACAGGGGCGCCTGGGTGGCTCAGTCAGTTAAGCGTCCGACTTCAGCTCAGGTCCTGATCTCACTGTTTGTGGGTTCAAGCCCCATGTTGGGCTCTGTGGCGACAGCTCAGAGCCTAGAGCCTTCTTCAGATTCTGTGTCTGTCTTCTCTCTCTGCCCCTCCCCTGCTCACACTCTGTCTCTCAAAAATAAATAAACATTAAAAAAAAAATTTAATAATTTTGTAAGAATATATAAAAAAATAAATTCATTCCAGATTTTTATAATTACCCAAGACTAGCCTAAAAGTAACATTAATTCTAAAATCCTTAAGAGCTAAGACTGCATTCAATTACCACCTCCTCCTACAGAACCGTCCAGTCCTTGGAAAATTACTCATGCAACCGAGTACGACTTACAAACAAACAAACAAAAAAACCAAAAAATCTCCTGGCTCATTTTTTTTTTTAACATAGTTAGTTATTAGACTCTATTTTCCAACTGATGAAAAGAATTACACCGTTCCCACCAGGCCAGAACCCAATCTGATTCTTGCATACTATCCCAGGTATTTCTACTGGCTGAAAGACTGCATTGAAGCATTAAGGGACAACAAGGCTATACTATCTACACATGTTCCAGTCGATAGTGTTTGACGGTGTCATGACGTGCCCTCACGCGGGTTACCGAAAATGTACTGCTATTTTAAGATTCACACCATCAAGGAACCACACGTCTACAGAGCTAGTATTTGTGAATTATGACCCCGAGAAGCATTTTAGCAATCTGCCACCAGAGTCTTATTAAGTCACCCCCTCCCGTGGTGTGCTGGTGTCTTTGTCACGGGCCCTCCGAAGCACATCTTGCTCGGAGGCAGATGTGTGTCACTCGAGCACGACAAAGAGATGATCATCTCAGCGAGAATCCCCAACACCAGCCATGACACCTCTGCCTGGAAGCCCAGCAGAGAACACCCTCCCGAACCTTCTTCTGCAGGTCTGGCTTGGTTCCTCTATGCTCCGAGACAGCAAGGCAAGAAAAGGGAGAAGAAGTAAGAGGAATGGCAGAGCAGGGAAGAGAGACAAGAACAAGGAAGGAAGAATAATCATCTGGCATGGTTGCATTTTCTGGTGCACTTTTGTTAGAAATATTTTAAAACATTGCTTCTCTTTAGGGAAAATTTTCTGAGGCAGGGGGTGGGGAGGTAACGGGCTAGGGGAGGGATCCATATGGAGGTCATCAAATTCATGGTAAATTTTTCTTAAGTTTATTTATGCATTTTTGAGAGAGAGAGAGAGAGAGAAAGCAAACACACGAGCAGGGAAGGAGCAGAGAGAGAGAGAGAGAGAGAGAGAGAATCCCAAGCAGGCTCCGTGCTGTCAGCACAGAGCCTGATACAGGGCTCGAACTCACAAACCACTGGATCATGACCTGAGTTGAAACCAAGAGTCTGACACTTAACTGAGCCACCCAAGTGCCCCAAATTCACGGTAATTTTTAAACTCAGGTAGAGAGTTACTTGAGTGCTCACCGAATCCCTACTTTTTCAATACTTCACCTGTTTCGTGAGGACGCTTTTGCATATACTCAAGGCTTACAACACGATTTTGTAAGTCCCACAACGACATGGGTGGTAGGCAGTAAAGTAGAATTAGTCAACAGCACAGAGGCTGAAGTTAAGACGGTATGAGTTGAATCCCAGTCCTCCCGCTTACTAGTTCTCTGACCTTGGGCAAGCTACTAACCCCGTTACCTTACGTATAAAGTGGAGATAATAACTACCCCCCTAGGTTCACCGTGAGGATTAACTGATTAGCACAGTGACTAATACAGCCTAAATCCTCAGTGTGCCTGCCAGCCAGCCACGATTATCCATAAAAGAATCGGTTCCCTGCTCAGTGATCTCCATCGAGTGCATACACTGTTTCGTGTGTTTTCAATCACGAATCTGGTAAATGCATTTCTGCTCACTGGATGATTTACTGAGTAAATCATTCATCTGTTCATCAATAATGTATTGGTATCAACAATCAAATGCGGTTTCAGTTGAATTCCTTATGTCCGTGTAGAAGATGCCCAAATGAATGAAGAAAACAGACTTAGCAGACCCACAAGGAAAGTGGGAGCAACCTGAGTATCCAGGTATGGCTTCAGAGGAGTCAAATGCATCAGTAGTGTTAGCCAAGTCGTATAAGAGAAGACCAACCCAACATTAACTTGAAAGCTTTTTTTTTTTTTTACATTTTTAAGTGTTTATTTATTTGGAGACATAGAGAGAAAGGGAGAGAGAGAGAGAGAGAGAGAGAGAGAATCCTAAGCAGGCTCCGTGCCATCAGCGCAGAGCTCGACGTGGGGCTCGATCCCACAAACCGTGAGATCACGATCTGAGCCGAAATCAAAAGTCGGAAGTTCAACTAACTGAGCCACCAAGGCGCCCCAACATTAACTTTCAAGTTTAAAGACATCTATCATTCACTTTTACATGTATCCGGAGTTCACAAAAGAAGTTAAATCCTAATGTCTTACAGTGACAAAGAATAACAATTAGCGAGATCCATTTAAATCTCTTTGAAAGCTGTCCCCCCCAAGTTAACCCTCGCCTCCAAGTAATACTGAAAGGACATCACAGATTAATTTGTTTGAAGCCACAGGCTACAATTTAACTGCTCCTTCTTAAAACAGCGCCTCGCACACAGTAGGTTTACAAGAAATGAACAAGATTAAGTTGATGGTAAAATGACAAGGCTAGACTGAAAGATGCATGTGGTCCCTCCAACATCATGAATGACAAAGCGTCTAAATGATCAAACGATTACCAACTTTGGTGGATCTTTACAGCTAAACTCAAGAATTCACTGCTACTTAAATTTTTTTTGATGTTTTTTTATTTTTGAGAGAGAGAGAGAGAGAGAGAGAGAGAGAGAGAGAGCGAGCAGGAGAGGGACAGTGAGAGGGAGACACAGAATCCAAAGCAGGCTCCAGGCTCCTGGCTGTCAGCACAGAGCCCGACATGGGGCTCGAACTCACAAACCGTGAGATCGTGACCTGAGCCGAAGTCAGACACTTAACCGACTGAGCCACCCAGGAGCCCCTCACTGCTACTTTACTAATGAAGTTTATGGAAGATCTTCCTTCATTTCAATTAATGCGAGCATGATCAAACCACAGCTGTCAATCTCACTGCTTCATTTATTATCATAGTATTAAGAATATGCCAAGGCTCTGAGTTTCTAGAAGCATAACGAAATTGGTGACTGAGAAATATGTATGTTTCAGAGCCAAAGGAATGAAATTAAGACATTTCCTTTTTTTTTCCTGTTAATAATTTCGAATCTCCCATTGGTGTATTTTTTAAGCATTAGTTGTTATTTAATACAGTGTCTCTCCTGGGAGGAAAAAAAAAAATCAACCTAAACATAAGAGTTTTCCAGGAATAAAAACAGATAGTTACAATAGAAAAATACCAGAGGGAAATAGTCTTTATATTACACAGCAATTAAAACCTTATAAACAAAAACTCTATTTTTAAAGGCATATCATAGCTGCAGAACTGGCCAAAACTCAACATGTTTAATGAGATACGGATTCCTGGTAAGAACAAAGGAAAATCCAAGTTGAAGAGTTAGATTTCTCTCAAAATCACTCACTCACATGTCTGTCCCTATGTCATAAAGTGTTTAGGAGGGTGATGTATACTCCCAGGCCTAAATCCCTTTCTGGAGAGCAGGAACTCCTGTCTGTCACATTCCACACTGAAACAGATTCGCGTACATATCTAAGAACAGCTCCTAAAAGTCATTAGCAGAGGTTGTTTGTAAGTAGGAAGTCAAAAGACAAGAATCAGAAGGCAAAAAGACTTCAAAGTCAAAATGTAACGCTCTCTAATTTTCTGAGTCACGTGCTAAGAGAAAAACTTTCATTAAAAAGAAAAGCCAGACCATTCCTCCTTCACAGAAACCTACAACTTAAAAAAAAAAAAAAAAAAAAACGTATACACAAGACACCTGCATTTGCTTGCCTGTTTCTTGCCAGTGACATATATATATATATATATATATATATATATATATATATACACACACACGTGTATATATATATATATATATATATATATATATGATGAGCTAACCAGCCAAACCTTCAGAGCAATGAATTACATGCAGTCACACACATACACTCTCGCACACAAGAGAGCAAAGCTGACGCTATTTGAACATCATGAAATATTTTCCTAACTGTACACAGATGGAAATACAGACTTTTCTGCCAACTGCCTGGTTCAGAAACTTTGCTCTATTTTTAATTATTTGGTTCAGAGGACCCGTTTGTGATTAACTCCTGTGTTGGATGGCAAAGGAAGTCGATTCCTGACCCACAGCAAAGAACACGGAGAGAAGCTTAATTATTTTTAAACAGCTAGTGGAATACTGTAAACTATGCACAGGGACAACTAATTTGTCAAAGACCTGTTGATGCGTGCCGCGGTTCGAAACTGCAGAGGGTAACAGTAAAACAGAAAAAAAAAAAAAAACCAGGAGGTATTTAGGAAGGGACACCAAAATGAAGTTCCTGATGACAAATATATTCTCATCTTAGAGAAGTAACAACGGAGTGAGAAATAGAAAGGAAGAAATTAGTTGTGTTGCAAGGACTCATCTTATTAGCGCTGAAAGTTTCAGTTTTGACTACGAGGACGGTGAATGAAATGCCAAAGCTTTAAGCACAGGAAATGGACTCAGATACAAGGAGGAGGTGGTCAGGAAACTCTAACCATAGAATTCAGAGTCGCACACTAGAAGTGCTGAGCAAGATAAAAATCCCAGAAGAGAAGTAGAAAGAGAAGCAATGGTCCAGCCATAAGACAGAAAAGATAGCTGAGGTAAGAATGAGCAGATTAGAAGTGTTTTATATTTTTCAGAACCGTGTATTTTTAAAAAAAAAAAAAAAACTGTTTCCAAATAGAAAATAAAAAACCCAAATAGCAAACTAGTACAAACACAGAAAGGAAACACAACATAAGGCATCCAGTTAAGAATCTTGAAGGTAGAAGAGAATTAAGACCTAACAAACTTTTATACCTAGAGAAGCTTTCTTTTGATCAATACCCCTAAAATTTCAAGGCGTTCTGTATTTAAGTCTTTGATGCACTTGGGAAAACATCATATGCCACTGAACCATAGGCCACAGAGAGCCAAAGTACTTCAACAGTTAACAGTTATTGCTGAAAATTACATTTACAGGGGTGCCTGGATGGCTCAGTGGGTTAAGTGTCCGACTTCGGCTCAGGTCATGATCTCATAGTCCGTGAGTTTGAGCCCTGCATCGGGCTCTGTGCTGACGGCTCAGAGCCTGGAACCTGCTTCTGGTTCTGTGTCTCCCTCTCTCTCTGCCCCCCCCCCCCCCCGCTTGCACCCTGTCTCTCTCTCTCTCTCAAAAATAAATAAACATTAAAAAAACAACTAAAAGATTACATTTATAATGAGTGCAGGATCAATGCCAGAATGGTCTGGGAATTGAAACAAAACAAAACAGAACAACAAACACCTAATTTCTCCTTAAGAAGGTCTACAATTGGGGAATTAAAAAAAAAAAAAAAGAACATCCTTTGTGGGGGAGGGAAGTCCTAATTCTGAAGTTCAGCTTCCTAAATCACTAACACCAGCTACCAGCTTTCAGCGGGGTTGAATGACAGAGCGAGACCCCAGAAGGACACATCCATAGTTGTGACCAATTAGGAAATTTCACAATTTCACTGTTGGAAGCAATTCAGGGAGCCATCACGAGGAGAAACAAAAAAAAAAGGGTGGTCCAAAATAAAGTTAATTCCTGTTAATATATATTCCTATTCCTCCTTCTCTACTAGGTAAGAGTATATGTAAGCATATACGTGTTGGCAAGAGACTAGAAGTTAAAAAACATTTTTTTTTTTTTAAAAAAAGCACATCTGGGGCGCCTGGGTGGCTCAGTCAGTTGAGCGTCTGACTTCAGCTCAGGTCATGATCTTACAGTTCATGGGTTCAGGCCCCGCGTCGGGCTCTGTGCTGACAGCTCAGAGCCTGGAGCCTGCTTCCGATTCTGTGTCTCCCTCTCTCTCTGCCCCTCCCCTGCTCATGCTCTGTCTCTCTCTGTCTCAAAAATAAATAAAAACATTTTTAAAAATTAAAAAAAAAAAGCACATCTATGAGTGAATTATTTATAGTTGCAAATGGTTGCATAATATCAACCTGGTATTTATTACTATGGGCCACGGGCCATGGCATAGAAATGTTTTATCTCACTTAGAAATATTTCTATTTGCTGCAACAATAGCCACTGTGTTGAGATGGGATTTGACCTGTGTCTTTGTCCATAAAACAACCCTATAAAATATGTAAACACGAATTCAATTTTCTTTAAGTCGAGAAAAGCAAAAATATGGTTGTCAGAACAAGAACAGCTTTCTGTGGGATATTCTAGTTAAATGAAAGCTATTCAACTTGAATCAATTGCTTTTCCATTCTCCAATACACAGCAGATTTATATTTCAGAAGGTTCTTGACAGAGAACAAAATGTTACTGAAATATCTCTTCCATTCCTATTGTCCTACATAACATTCCACGGGCTGAACTCGAACAAGGGGCATATATTGGTCAGATTCTGTTCGCACTGTTTCTATTCTACTTTTGTCTTTGTTGCAAGTTCTCAGTTTTGACTCTTTCATGGCAAAAAACATTCCTAGCCACCTTTTGGCTGCATTACCATTAAAAAAAAAATTTTTTTTAAACCTACATTTTTATTCTGTACCATGCTTAAGTGTATATAACTTTTTAAAATGGGCTACTTAAGTCAACGACAGACCGTCTCTTTATATCTGCTTATGTAAAAACTAGAAATCCAGGGAGAAAATCATTCCAATCCGACAACCCACACGTTTGTACGCAAAACCAATCGCTCAAGTATTTAAAAGCTAGGGAGACAGACTAGAGGCTAGCACGGACACGTCCGTTCAAGATGAATTTATCCTCCGTTGCCTCCACTCCAGGTAACCCCAGGACTACGCCTGGGGGTTAACGCCAAGCTAGAAAGAATGGATCGGTGCCTGTTTTTGAGCATATCTGTGTAAAGACTCAACACGAGCTCAAGAGGCAGTTGTGGGTCTGGAGTGACAGAAGGTATATAGCTGCAAGCTGATGGGGGAAGATATTCAACACTGTCCTAGCCATTTAATGACTAAACCTGAGCCAGCTCAGAATCGGTCGGAAACAGATTTCAGACAACGGGAGAGAGCTAAAACACTGGTGCTCAGGGATGATGTCCGAGAGGAGGTCTCTGAAGCTGGGTGTCATCCTTTAGGGTGGCCCAGAATAAAATGGTGACGCATTATGCCTCCTGGCGAGCTCATATCTACTTTGAACGGCCAAGACACCAAGTCCCGTGGACTTCCAACGAAGATCTTGGGGCAAGAAGAGATGTCCACCAGCACTCTCTGTGACCTGTTAGAGAGAAACATTCTTAGCTACTCCAACACCAAGCAAAACTCCCCCGCCAGGCTCTATCACCTTGACTCCTAGGAAAAAGCTGTAAAGAGACTGAGGAGGGGATGCCTAAAAGAGAGGCCCTCTGTCATGTTTGCAAGACCACTCATGAGGATTCCGCATACAAAATCTAGCTTCAGTACGGTCTCCAAGTGAATCACACTCGAGGTATTTCTGAAACCAACAGCACGGCCATCGGGCACCAAATTACTTCTGCAAAGAAGGAAAAGGCTTCATCACAGTGATTCTATTCGCTCCTGGCACCAAGAGACGGATGACGATTTTTACTGCATGATTAACCTCTACAGGTCGTAGGACAGTAGATCCTCATCACGGAACTAATTCAATGTCCTGCGCTGGCTCTGTTCAGCCCAGGACGTACAAATCTGAATCACAGGGGGCTGCGTGAGCTTCCTCCTACCCTCTCGGTGACGTCCCGCAGAAAGAGAGTAGGCACCTTCGGGGACAGAAGTGATCTGAGTGCAACGGCCCCCCATCCATTCTCAGAGAAGATGGCATCGTTTTGAAGATTCCATATACGAGATCGGTTTGACTTCCTGACGTTTCTACCCTTGCCGACACGGATGCGTTAAAGAAAACACAGCTCTAGAAGCTTAGCTTTAAAGGTCCAGTGGCTACACAAGGAAACAGCACTCTCTGTCCATCAAGTTTAGGTTCAGGCACTGTAAAAACATCTAACATCTAAATTTACGATACAACGTCTTAGGATCAGGGCTGCATATATTCAAGGGCCCGGACTCTTCTAACTTCTCACCACCGTCTCAAAACTGCTCTATCAGGCCGCATCAGTAAGCAAAGTTATGTCTTTTCAGACCACAAGTTCAGGGACACAACTGCATAAGTCCTGGGGTGTCTTGGCTGTGCAAGGAGACGGTAAACAGAGCTGAACTCCAAGTCCGGATGCCGGGGTCACGGCACAGCCCACATGGGCTCCGACCACCAGCACCCAGCACCTCGGTCGACCTCTCGCATTCTGCTTCCTCCCCGGGAAACTGAGGATGATCGTCTCCACTCAAGGAGTCATTAAGACGGTCCAGTGAAACGATTTACCCGAGGCACCCCCGAATTCCGCGACAGGTGATTTACCAGCTGCAGCAGACCCCACGGCACACTAGCCACGGTGCGTGGTCCACATGATTGTGCTTTTTGTAAGGCTGTATTTAGTAAAACAGAGGCTCAGGCTGCAAAACATCCCCAAGACAAAAGGGTAGTTTTGACTAGTCCTACAAGAGAAACAGGAAAACACAGGACTTTTCATCCCGGTGAAGTCTTTGAACACCCTGCACGTTTAAAATGGAAAAGTTAAAAAAAGGAAATTGTTTCCTGAGCCTTCAGGGCAAAGAGTGAAAAGTGCACCGTTTAGAGACCGAAACCCTGAGATTAGTCAGGTCACCGAATGTTCTCTGCACAGCAGAATAGCAAACAGCTAGTGTTTGTTCATTTCCATAGATTAATAACCCTCTCTCCAGAACCTAAATAAGAAATGAGCTGCATCGTTCTGTTTGAAGAAGCCTCCTATACTACTGGTGAGACTTGTGCTTCAAAGTTGCCCTCATAAAGACTCTTTCATTTTTTTTTAATTTTTTAATGTTTATTTATTTTTGAGAGGGAGAGCGACACAGAGTGCTAGAGGGGGAAGGGCAGAGAGAGAAGGAGACACAGAATCTGAAGCAGGCTCCGGGCTCCGAGCTGTCAGCACAGAGCCGGATGCAGGGCTCGAACTCACGAACTCTGAGATCATGACCTGAGCCAAAGTCCAGCACTTAACCGACTGAGCCACCCAAGGCACTCCAAAGACTCCCTCATTTTAACATTGCTTCTTCCTCCCCATTGGCCTATTCTGATCTCCAGGATGACAAAAATGGATCTGAAGCTTGAAGGGAGGGACAAAAAAGAAATGAGTCTCCCTCCCTAATAAAATCAATTGATTTTATTGATTTTTAAATTTTTTTTAATTTTTACTTATTTATTTTTTTAACATTTATTTATTTTTTGAGAGGGAGAGACAGAGCACAACCAAGGCGGGGGGGGGGGGGGGGGGGGGGGGGGGGGGGGCGGGCGCAGAGAGACTGGAGACACAGAATCCGAAGCAGGCTCCAGGCTCTGAGCTGTCAGCACAGAGCACAAGGCTGGGCTCAAACTCACAAACCACGAGTTTATGACCTGAGCCCAAGTCGGACGTTTAACCAACTGAGCCACCCAGGCACCCTATCGATTTTTTTACATAGTAACTTCATTTGGAGGACACCGAAATGGGGGAAAAAATACAACCTGTTCCTTCTGAGGAGCAGCGAGAGATACAAAGGGTTACAGACGCTTCATTAGAACAGCAAAGCGAGGGGCGCCTGGGTGGCGCAGTCGGTTAAGCGTCCGACTTCAGCCAGGTCACGATCTCGCGGTCCGTGAGTTCGAGCCCCGCGTCGGGCTCTGGGCTGATGGCTCAGAGCCTGGAGCCTGTTTCCGATTCTGTGTCTCCCTCTCTCTCTGCCCCTCCCCCGTTCATGCTCTGTCTCTCTCTGTCCCAAAAATAAATTAAAAAAAAAAAAAAGTTGAAAAAAAAAATAACAGCAAAGCGAAAATAAAACAGAAGATTGGGCCTTCCATGCTGTCTCCATATTTCATTCAAACTGAAAAGAAAGCCAGGTTTTATGGAAGAAGATTTTTTGAATCAATAACCAGATCATCTTTTCTCCTACCAATAAGACAATAAACTTGTCTTAAGGGCCTATGACCTCTTATAAAAGGAAAAACAAACAAACAAAACTGCTAATCTTATGAAAAGTGGCAGGTCAGAGGTCAGAGCACCAGACGCAGCAAAAGGAAACATTGTTTTCCCAGCTCCTTCTATAAAGGCTGTCGCTCCCCTCCTCCCCCCCCCCCCAAAAACTGCAGCTTGGGGTCACAGTGGGCTGCAGGGGCCAGGAAAGACCCAGAGGTGAACTGAACAGGAGCTGTGAAAAGAAAAAAGCAATCGAAACAAAATTCATCCAGAGTCTCTTCTACACCCCCTTGGAACTTTCCAGAGCAAAGCAAGGTAAAAAGGGCTTTGGAGCACGTCCTTGTAGGGGCGCCCCATCACATGAGGCGGCCATGCTTCAGTTTCTATACCCTGTCCACATCTGTCAGAACCTCTGTCAGAAATATACAGTCCCGCACATCAATGACCACAAATGACCTTCTACCCAGGAAGGGTGGCCTCACCCACCACCAGCAGGCAACTTCTGGATGAGCTCGTATGCAAGAGGGAGGAGGCGATGGCCATCTGGCCAGCCAACTCAAAGGGGCACAGATACCATGGGCAGACTGCTGCCCAACCCCATCACGGGTGGGTTACACAGAGGGTACGGGGTTCCCCAGTCCGTGTGGTGGTCTACCTCAACTTGACCAACCTTGTTTAGGATTCCAGAACCACTCTCTTCCAGGTAAAATCATCTCCTCCCCAGGAGCTTCCACCTGAGTTGGGAGACTGGGGTCACAAGAGGACTTAAGGCCAGAGAACAGGTGTTAGGGAGGCGAATCTCAAATTCATTCATTCATTCAACACCCGCTAGCTGTGTTTCTAAGAATCCTTACATCATCGAAATTCAATAGGAATTTTTTCAATACAAAGAAAGACAGTTTTAAACGTTAAAAGACAAAGCAATTTTTGCCTACGTTGATTTTCAATAATAATAGCGTTTTGTGTGGTGATCTGTGTAGTACGATGAAATTTAGATACACTGAGCCAATCCAGCCTTCTATTCCACATAGTTTTTGTTCTGGAAAAGTCATCATCCGCCCTTTCTTGATTCTTTCTTTCTCCTTAGCACACACAGCCTTCTTACACGTTTTTGTCACCTTTATCACCCGTGTTGCGATGGACAGAGCCACTCCAGCAAACTCTGTCCGCAACTTTGTCCTCTAGACTCCATGCTGGTTCCATGGATAAGTCATGGTATATCTTAATAGATGGAATCACATCCAGTTTGGATCCGAGAAACCCACATTATAGGGGAAATGCTTATATATTCATTGCAGGCCTGCGAGATCCCAAATGCCAAGAATTGGCGGCGGGGGGGGGGGGGGGGTCCTTGCTGTCACCGAGCTGGGAAAGGGGAGGACAAAGTGTTATGAAAGGGCTGGGAGAACAGGGTGCTGGGAGCCCAGATTGTCAGCACATAACCTAGTCCCAGGGCTCCCTGGGGAAAAGACTCGGTTGAGACTTAGGAATTAGGGGAACTTAGCCAGAAAGACAGGAGTGAGCAGGCAGATGTCAAGGAAGGGGGCGCAGCATGACTAAAAGCTGGGACACAGGAGAAAAAGGTGCTTTTAGGCAAGCGATGCTGTGGGACTAAAAAGAAGTGAACGGGGGCAGCAGATGCAGGGGCTAGAGACGAGCGAGGTCCCCCAGCTTGCAGCGTCAGGCTACAGGCTCTGGACTCATCCCGAGCACCACGAACAACCAGGGAGGAGAGAAAGAAAACAGATGCAAACAGACCTCTAGTTGGGAGAAACGTGCATCTTGGCTCCAGAGAGGAAAATGGGTTGGACCAGCACAAGAGGACATCTAGAGAGGCCACGTAGGGCATATATCACATCCCCGCCGAGCCACTAGCCCAAGTTCAGACCTTGAGACCAGACTTCCCAAAGCTCAATACCCAGAAAACCATTTGCAGCCACCTGCCCCAAGAGCTCTCTCCGGGGAAGAGTGGAAACAGGAAGGAAGCAGGGTAGCAGGGAGCCTCTCTAGTCTCACGTGGACGAAAATCAGCCCTCCGACCAATGAGCCCCCTCCTCAGCATGGGGGCCTGTCAGCTAAATGAGCAAAAGGTTTGAAGAACCCCAACCCAGGATCTTTGATAATGGCTCCGTTTCACCAGGCCCCAAACTCCCGACTGACAGCTCAGGCCCAAGGGAGGGAGCACAGTTCCCAGCAGCGCCGCTGGCCGGCCGGTGCACAACATGAGCTCCCCTTCCAGGTGGCCCTGGGTACGATCACAGAAGAGACGAGAGAGGTCATATAAAAACTTGAACTTCCACACAAAGAAAAGTAATTCGATGGAAGGAAAAGAAAAGCAGACTGCAAAGATGGCCACAGAGGAAGGACCGACATCTACAACACACGAAGAGTTCATACACAGATTAGAAAACACCAAGACTGGGGCGCCTGGGTGGCTCAGTCGGTTGGGCGTCCGACTTCGGCTCAGGTCATGATCTCGCGGTCCGTGAGTTCGAGCCCCGCATCGGGCTCTGTGCTGACGGCTCAGAGCCTGGAGCCTGCTTCGGATTCTGTGTCTCCCTCTCTCTCTGACCCTCCCCCATTTATGCTCTGTCTCTCTCTGTCTTAAAAATAAATAAACATAAAAAAAAAAAAAAAAAAGAAAGAAAGAAAACACCAAGACTTCCACTGGTTAACTGTGTAAAAGGAAATTAGTAAATTAACATATATGGAAATGAGTAAAGAAACATGCTATCTCTGAGAGGGACCGAAGGAATACGAAGTTCAAAACCAAGAAGCCTGCTGAAGTATCCAAAAAAGAGCAGGTCCCACAGAAAATGAAATTGGAGCAAGACACATTCCTGTATCGTTAGTAACAATGCACACTGGTCCAGGCCTTCTAGAAAGCAACTCAGAGCCTCTCCCCCCAACGAAGGTAGTTTACCTTCTGCTGTGACTGCATCCCAAGTAACTACGTATGTGTACAAAGATATGCACAGCTGCTTTATAACAGTAAATAACTAGAAACAAGGCGGATGTCCACACATAATATGGAACTTCAATTAAGATAAAACAATTTGACAGAGCAGCACACGATCCTTGCCAGGGATCGCTGCAAAGTGCAGGTTACGAATGAGAATGTTTACGCTACATGAAAACAAAAGCAAAGCTGAGAAAAGTTATGTGTTAAATATAATCCAGAACGAGAAAACAACACATTGAGGTGAGGATGATTTAGGAACTGGTGGGATAAAAGGGAACTTTTGCTTTTATTGGTTTTCTTTTATTGGTCCGACGTATATAGGCAATGGATGTTTAAAACGTAGTATTTCTATCAATAATCATGAAGGAGCAAACACCCTCTTCTGTGGAGCAGATCAAACCGTGGGGAACATCTGCCCGAATTGGGGTACTCAGACCTTCCCAAGTTTTAAAGGCCTGTGTGGGATTCAAATCCTGACCACGAGGGGGCTCGGAGGGGCTCCTGCTAGCCCGAGTACCTCCAAACACACAGCTCTTCCCTTTGCTTTCATTTCCCCCACCCCCCTCCCCAGTTATTAAATTCTATGCCTTCCTCTTCTTTCTTTTCATTATGCATTGAGATGCTACCATATGAAATATATGTGGGAAAATGCTCATTGGATCCTTCCAACAATCCTGTAAGATAGATGGCATCGTCTTACGTGCCCATTTTTCAGATGAGGGCACTGAGGATCACAGATTTAAGCAATGTGGCCCGGCCCCCACACCTAAGGAGCCAGAGCCCGAACTCAAATCTCAACCTCCCTCTTTCCAAAGCCCTCGCTTGCAACCACCCTAAGAACTCTTTCTTCCCTGCCTCTCTGCCTGCGTAACAAACCAAACTACCCAAGGCTCTGCTGTGTCCCCTCTTCTCTTTGTTCTAGCTGCCTAAAGAAACTGGTTAAACTGTAACGAATCCAGAGGTATCCTATGAACTGCTTATAAATTAACCAGTAAGATAAGGTAATGCGGCCCACACTGATTGGGAAAGCTGATGCACAACAGAAACGGAATTACCTTCAGACACAAGCCTGCACGTGCAGGTAAAAACCAAATGACGTCCAAAGGAGTTCTACTCCCAAATCAAGAGCAGACTATGACCCTTGACATTACTGCAGAGAGAGCAGGGTTTTCTGCGCTCTGCCTGCCTGCAGAAACCAATTCCACAATCAGCTGAAAGTTTCTTTCCGCTCACAACGCAGCCCCCACTCCAGAAGCGGGGAAGCAAGAACAGTAAAAAGGAACAGAGGAAGTATCAAGGTATGAAACTAACATAGATAGGGTGACAAATGGTTGTAGGCACCACGTATGACTCATTCTATAAATAATGACGCGATAATCGCTAAAGATGTAAATTCTAATTAAATCCGAAACCTAACAAAGTCAAACAACAGCAAATGATGTTTGACAGAGCAAAGGTCTTAGGGGAGCCAAGAGGAAGAAATACAATGAAATCTATGCGGGGAACTGCCCAGCGTTAGAGAAGGGACCTGAGCCATCAGGTTGTTCACCGCCCTGTTTACTGCAGATGGGGAAACTGAGGCCCAGCAAGGTGGATTGAGCATCCCAAGTCACCTTGGGGCAGGTCAGGAAACAGCAGCAACTCGGTCCCCGAACTAGCGGTCCTTCTGCCTTTCCCGGACCACACGCACCCTGCCTTAGACTGGAAAGCCATTCCATTTCAAATCACATTTTCGAAAGAGCATTAAGCATTCTGTAAATATTAAGTTCCTTTTTAACAATTTTCAAACGCACAGGGGCACATTTTGAAAAGGGGCCTGGTTTTGATTTCTTTTGGAAAATTGCACACCGCTCGGCGTCTAACCTCGTATTGAGTGAAATATTAACAGGCCATATAATGGTTTCAGTGTTCCTTCAGCAAAGCTAAACAGAATTCAAAAAAACATATCCCCCAGGCCTACAGTGGAGTTTCTGGAGCACACATTAAACTCCACGCTCTGCTCTACAAGCCCATCACTGTTAAGTAACTCATCAGAAAATAAAGAGGGAATTACCAAAGGGGAATTGCCAAGCAATTAGTTCTCTGAAGCAGATGACATACTAGTGCTGGAGGGAGGAGCTTCTCGGTTAGTCATATGTCAGCGTCAGAGCCTCCTAATCTGTAAATAAAAATGCATCACGTATGATTACAGCTGGGATGTGGGCTGGGGCTGCCAGGCGAGTGCACGGATAGTAAATCCCAAGTCCTCTGCGTTCCGTGCATCTATAAAGCGAGAGACGTTGCCTCTCAAGGCATTTTTTTTTTTTAAGTCCTGTAAGTTTCATTCAACGTAAGAAAGACAGACCGGTCTCCCCTAAGCGGGCTAAGACAAAAGTGATCTTTATCCTTTCTCTATCCTTCTGACGTGGGTCGGTTAAGATTCATCCACCTGTCCAGATGAGGAGAAAAAAGTGAGAGATTGGGAGGGGCGCGGACAGGAGGGGACAGGAGACCCGGGGCTTCCTGACGGCCACCCGGACGAAAGCACGACCTCCTTTCACCGCCCGTTTTGCTCTTAGAGCTTACATCCAGTGCCAGCCCACCACCTAGCAAACTGCAGAGATGAATACTTTGTATCTGCCAAATCTTGCAAGCTGAGCCATGACCCAGGGAAGCTTTGGGAAGAGTCAAAAGTTCATCGTCTCACTGGGACTCTTGACGCTGAACCGCATTTGAAGCCCAGCTCAAGCCAATCCCCTGCGACACAGATAAGCCCGGTGCCACTGCCATCGCTCTTTTCAATTAATAATTATTCAAAGTGCGTAGGAACTTCAGGGAGGTATGAGGACGAGTGAAAAAAAAACACGGTAACACCTCCAGGATGGCCTGGGGGCAACACTGAGCTGACAGGCCAGCATCCAAACATCCAAATGGAAGGCTCAGCACGCAGGAACCCTTCCCTGACCTGGACCTCGTGGAAGATGCTACAGCCCTATCGTGATTTTTTAAATATTAAAGAGACGCCCTCCCTTCTAGACTCAACTGTAAGCTTCTTACACACGGGGCTCAGGGCTTAAGAGTCAATGCATGGCTGCAGCTAAGAGTACAGGGTGGGGGGCGCCTGCGTGGCTCAGTCGGTTAAGCATCCGAGTCTTGATCTCAGTTCAGGTCATGATCTCACAGTTCGTGGGATCGAGCCCTGCATTGGGCTCTGTGCTAACAGCAAGAAGTCTGCTTGGGATAGTCTCTCCCTCCCCCGCCCTCTCTCCCTCTGTCTCTGTCGCACTCCCCAGATTGCGCTGTCTCAAAATAAATCAATAAACTTAAAAACAAACAAAAAAAGAAGAGTACAGGGTGGAATCCAAGCATGACTTCACCACTTAACAGCTAATCAACCCTGGGCAGGTTACTTCTCCTCTCGGTGCCTTGATTTCCTCATTCACATAATGGATAATAACAGTACCTACCTCCAAGGACTGCAGTAAGGATGAGATGAGTTAATACACACTTAGTGGGAACGGCTCACCATCTCTGTATTTCTTTCAGAGCCCAGCTGGCATAATGCCTGTCACATATTAGATGCTCATTAAAGATGTGCAGACAGAATGATCTGCCCCTGAAGTGGTTTTTTCCAGCCCTCTCACTCCTGTCCTAACCTTCTTGTCTTTTATGGAAGGTAGGAAACTCACTGCCTCATTGTGAGCTAGTCTGGGGAATAGAGACAACCCATCTAAATAACTCAGGTCAAAGAAAAACATCTTGAATGATCCTCTAGTCTTCTCTAATTATATTAAAACCGACTGCCCACTAACAGAACTGCAACCAGATCATCTCCAGCCATGTCTTCTTAGCATCTTTTCATCCCAGAGTCAAAGCTCACTCGCTCTGTCTTTCTTCATTTTCTATAAAGTATAAATGGGAAGCCAAATTGCTCCGAAAGCTGTGCCTCACGTGCGTGCGTGTGTGCGTGTGTGCGTGTGTGTGTGTGTGTGTCACATTTAGAAGAGTCCACATAAAGCCTCCCGGAAAGCCTTGAAAGTTACAAAACACACCCATATTAATGTGATTTATCAAACAAAGTACAGTAGATGACTTTCCACAGGTGAACAAGTGCTCCAGAGCTGGGTGGATGGAGCAATGTGGTTTCCGCCTATCACATGAGATGAATAAATAAATCAACGGTGGGAAAGATCAAAAGAAATGCTGGAATTGTTCTTAGTACGTACAGGGCTTCACTGAAAATCTTAATAAAACTGTTTAGAGGAAAATAGAAGGGTCGTTTGTTTAAATGAAAAGAGATGCTGCGTGCACTGAATTTCAAAAGTGGCATTCATTGTCATACACACATTAGATTTAGCTACAATTAGCTCAGGTTTCTCTCTCTTTCTTTCCTTTCTTCCTTCCCTCTTTCTTTCCTTCCTTCCTTCCTTCCCTCCCTTCCCTTCCTTTCCTTCCCTCCTTCCTTCCTTCCTTCCTTCCTTCCTTCCTTCCTTCCTTCCTTAAGGTCTTAAAGGAAGAAAGGTTTGCACATGATTTCATTGAGTTGCAGTTCAGTCCTCGGCAAGGCATCTGAGATTCCAGGGAGAGGACCCCGTTATCCCCCCAGGCGCCCTCCAGCCTGTCACCAGCCTTCCCTTCCCCTCAGGTTTCAAGGCCAAGCACCCGAAGGCCGTGCTGCACCCACGCGCCGCTGCCTCCCGCCTCTTCCCACGTGCACTTCACGCCTGCTGACAGCAGCCCCGAAACACGGCCCTCCTCGCTTCCCGCCTGGCGAACTTCCTGCGGGCGCAAGAACTCCCCATGGCAAAGTCGGCTCTGCGGCTCCTCCAAG
Organism: Prionailurus bengalensis; assembly: GCF_016509475.1. Classification (NCBI taxonomy): domain Eukaryota; kingdom Metazoa; phylum Chordata; class Mammalia; order Carnivora; family Felidae; genus Prionailurus; species Prionailurus bengalensis. The sequence continues at coordinate 12,455,960 of NC_057349.1, read as the reverse complement.
CTTCTCTCCAGACCTGACCTCTGCCCGCAATTTTACCCCCACCCTGTCTACAACGCAGACGCCCCCCCTGCACCTGTGCTTCGGCCAGAATGGCCTCGTCAGTGACGTCCCAGGCACTTGCACGGGTCTTCCCCTGCTCCAGCCGCCTCTCCCCACAGAAATGCTGGCCAGCCTTCAAGAGCTGAACTCCGACGAGCCCTCCTCCTCCCGGTCTTTCCTCGCCATCCCACTCGGCGTCACTGTGAACTCCTTCCATATCAGAACGTAACCCCGGTAAGAGCAAGACACCCCATTCTATTTTGCGTAAGGTCTTGCCGGGCATTTCTCCTCGCCCCTACCTGACCACGAAGAAGGCAGCCTCGTTCTGGGAGCTCTTACTCGTTTTCATTCCCACAGCACCGGGTAGTAGTTTAAAAAAAGATGCAGTGAATGAATGAATGAATCATTTCTTTACACAGAGAGCGCCTGGGAACCAGCGAGGTCACAGCCAGCCGTATCACATGCACAAAGGAAGCAGAACCAGAAATACTTGCAGCCTAGGTTTTAATTAAAAAACAAAAACAACTTAATGACTATAACAGAATACCGCACGAATGGTACTGTGCCCCTTCTTGGGTTCAGCCATCAATTGTGAGGATTATAAAGGGGCCGTTTTTTATGCAAAATGTTTAGATAATGCTTCTAAGCTTCCTTTCAATGCAATCACAGAAAATGTCAGCCGCTTAAAACTCAAGGTGACTCTGCACTATGTTGGTAATACAATACGTATTCATAAGACACTTGGACTTGCTTAATATACTATAAAAACCTCGGTGTCTTCTCAGCTGCACATACTGACCAAGAGCTAGGACTTTCTGATGCCCGTTTTTTTTTTTCCACAGTAAAATTCTCTTGTAAACATCGCACGTTAAAAAAAAAAAACATGCGTGTGTTTTAACCACGTATGCAATCAAACTACTTCTCCCCAAAACTTGAAGGTGAGGATTCTCTGCCTAGCATATCAAATGATAATACCCCAAACAGATAAAGCAGTGGTGAGGCATCTCACCCCTTTCCATGCAGCTGACACTTGCAGACCTTAAGAGGCTTAGCTTTTGCATGTAACTCCGGGGAGAGGGGGGGTATTCTATTATTCTATTTCCTTTGAAACAACCCCTCCCTGGACCGCAGCCAATAAAATGTAAAGGACCCCGTTCGTATTTCTCAAGGATACAGTGTTTGGGATAACTGCCTCCCTCCTCTGCCCCATCCCCCAAGAGGACCTTACTGACGACCCTTTCTGCAACTCAGGTTTTCATTCATTTTTACTCAGACCACAAATCACTTCATCTGTGCACGCAACTTCTCAGTTCACCCTGCGACAACATAAAAACAATACGTGTGCATTCTATCGCAGCAACAGGGTGGGGCTGACACAAAATTCAGAAAAATAAATAAAAGGCTCGTTTGCTTTGCAAAGCTGCAAATGTCTACAGCGTTGGTCCAAAGATCAAGGTACAAGTGTATTTACTTGTTCCTAGTCATGTACGGTCCAGGAGCAACCATCAGAAAACAAGAACATTACAATCATCCTGTCGAGAGAAAAGTTACACGATCACAAAGATAAAACTTATGTGCAGAGCTCGCTTCGGCAGCACGTATGCCAAGATAACTTAGGTTCACAGATCACAAACCACAAGCTAGGCACTATCCTACCCAGCAAATGCGTATTTCATTCCATTCTTACAGCAGCCCTAGAAAACAGTTCTAATCTTATCTCCACCTTATACACGAAGACACTGAGGCACAGAAAGGTTCTAGGGCTTTCCAGGACACAATGGCAGTTCCACAGGCAGGCAGGCTGCTTCTGGAGCCGGTGCTCTTATCCCAGATGCCACGGAATTTATCCGCAGCTTAAAAACTGGATCTTAGGTGTAGAGGGGGGAGCTCTTTATTTAAAGAAAGCTGGTGAATCATTTTCTTTTCTAATTCTTTTTAACGTTTATTTATTTTTGAGACAGAGAGAGAGAGAGAGAGAGAGAGAGAGAGTGCGTGAGCAGGGAAGGGGCAGAGAGAGAGGGAGACACAGAATCCGAAGCAGGCTCCGGGCTCCGAGCTGTCAACACAGAGCCCGACGCGGGGCTCGACCTCACAAACTGTGAGATCATGACCTGAGCCCAAGTTGGGCACTTAACCGACAAAGCCACCCAGGTACTCCTGGTGAATCATTTTTAAAATGAACATTTTGGTAAAGCAAATATCCGCCTCCTAACAAATCAGTTGCACAGCCAGATTTGGATACGTGAGGTATATAGGAACAACAGACCCGCGTCCTGCCTGGTAAGCAAATGGCACGTGACCAGGAAGAGCTGCCCAGAGACCACCTCGTCCAGAAGTTCTCAAACATGCAGAGCATCACTATGATTCCGAGAGACCATTGAGGTTCATTTGGATTCAGGAGGTGGAGCCCCAATCCTTTCCCCCCCCCCCTCTTTTTAAACCCTCCAGGTGATTCCGTTGCCCAGCCAGGCTTGGGAACCTCTGAAAGAGTCCAGCAGGACTGTTCCCAAAGTAAACAGAAAGAGGAGATCTATGTCATAATCTCCTTTGGTTGCACCCACCAGTGCTCTCAAAGCCCTCTTGCCCCAACTTCTGTCTAACTTCCACGTCTCCCGATTTTGTTTAGGCAGGATCCTCTTGTCCTCTCTTCAACACAGAACCATGAGTCATCAACGCTGTTTACACCCTGTGTCGGCATGACTCTCCAGGCCAGAAAAATTTACTGTACGTGAGGCAATCAGGAAGTTGTAAAATCCAAACAGACACAAAGAAATTCAAGATTCGACAAATCCTGGCTGCCGCTGAACAAATGGGCCTCTGTCTCCCCACACCTGAATCGCTGTACCACGAAAACCGTGACTTAAGGTAACAGTTGGGTAGAAAAACAGTCTCACCGCATTATGTAAAGGGGACGACAAAGACGATGGGACTCAAGCCTACCACACAACGCTCAACCGGCTCCAGCTCAAACGTGGACTTCTTCAGGAACCACATAAATCAAACCAACAGGAGAGACATTGAAGCCAAGTTTTTAAAAAGTCTCGCGGCAATTTCTCAACCTCCCTCTGGATCTGGTGTGCAAAGGCAGTTACGACAAACAGTCTACAGCGTGCAAAGGCGTGGGTACTAGGTGACTTTCCGGGTCAGACCTTATCCTCAGATGGAACCTAGATGAGCGTAGCAAAAACTCTCACCTGACACGGGATGCACTTCCCTTGAGTGGCCGTGGAGCAGGAGACGGTCTTACAAGGATGACACACAGGTCCCCAGCTTGCACCGACCGGCCTGGCGACTTTCTGCACGATGCTCCTGCGGTGGTCGAGGGGGTGCGGGAGAAGAAATCCACAATGAGAAGCAGAACAGACGGCTTCAAAAAAAAAAAAAAACAGTTCCACCTTAAACTGTCTGTACACCGAAACCCAGACCCTCAAGGACATCAAATGTTTGCATTTTCGTGTTACGGAAACTACGGTTACCAGCCAGTCCAAAAGGCAGGTCTGGTTTTATCCAACAGGGCTCGGAGGGAGGCCAACCCACAAAAAGGTCATCCTTTCAATCAAATTAAGAGCTTGGTCGCCCCATTTGAGCCACGAACTGGCATTCTTTTCTCTAATGATCCTAACCAATCATCTGATAAACACATGCTGGTCATCACAGCGATAACTGGTGAAATGGGCATGAATTGAATAGTAATCGAGCCAAAGTCTAATTTTAATATGGCATATATTACTATCAACATGCAACTAGAAAGGCAGTCATGGGACAGCACAGTCATCAGCATACTGGTCTAATGGGATAGAAAAATGTATCAAGTGCAGAAAACACTGTAAAAGTATGCACATGTTCCGCGAGACTTTCCGCTGAACTTGAAATTATTTACTTATTGACTATAGGTCTATTTCATTTTCACGTTGCCACAATGCCTTGCGCATGGTTAAGTAAAAATTAATCCACCGTATAATGAATGAGTGAATGTGTGAATGGATGAATGAAAGAATGAATGAATCTTCCATATACCTTTCCATCAGGGAGCCTGGTGCTTGTAGTTTTTGTGAGGTAAAGACCTAAGCATAGAAATGGAAGAAGTTGAGGACTTGATCTGCTCACAGAGTTTTCAGCCCTATGAAAATACTGTTTTCAAATACTGATCATCCCCAATGGTCCACATTAAGTAGAAAGAATCAGTAGCACGGTTGTAAACTAACCCCCAAACTGGTCATTGCTGGGCAGACTTTCCCTCTCTGATTAGCTGTTTGGGCTAATTTTAAATTTAGTTTGGGTTTCCTAAGCCCACGCCAGGTAACAGAAGTAGGGAGAAAGCCCAGGATTATATTGGATGTAAGAAAGAAACTATTCTGGAGTTATGAATACAATCTCCAACGTGAATAATCCGTAAACAGGTAAATGAGCCAATTATCCTTGGATGGCAACACATCTCGGTAGCCATGACTATTCTCATCCACACACACTCACTATTTTTAAGAGGACGGCCCAGCTGGAAAGGAAACTAATCTCGATCGCTTTCCAACACGTTTCAAAGTAACGAAGAGTAGCCAAAGCGTTCTTCCTTCTAACGAGGCCGTTCACCAAGTATTTATTTAAGCGTCTATTGCATGCCCCGGACTGATAATGCAAAAGAAGTTTTCTAGCCATTGGTTTCTCCACACGTAATCCGTGAGTGCGGAAAAGTAGGTAAGCTGTTCTAGATTCCAGTATCTTTGAAATCCTTACAAGACTCCACTAAGTCTGTCCCTCCACCAAGAAGCCTGCTGCGTGACACATATAAATGGTGGCCAAGTTAAAGAGAAGCTCACCAAATTCGATTTCCTCTTACACAGTACCTGCTTTCTTGTTTCTTTCTAGTAACCTCTCAAATGAAGCATCAACCTACTGGACAATCATTTCTGAGCAAGACGCAGGCACCGTGGATTTGCAGAGAGCACTCGCTTGACGAGCTAACAGTGAGTGTTTGCTGGTGTATCTGTGTGTGTGCACACAGTCCTATTTACATATCACCCGGCAGATAAGGTTTTATAGAGTCCAAATTACAGTCTCCTCCTATTCTGCTGAAGTGCACAGAACAGTCAAACATGATGCAAAGGCTGTAAAATATTAATTTACCCTCACACTGGTATGCCTGCTTCTTTCCCAGGTATTTGTGGTGCTGCACCAGTTAGAGTAATTAACAGAGTTGACATAACTTGCTGTTCCCTCAGAGGGAAGAAACCCAAGAACAACAGCGAGGCAGGGTGGATTCACTGCAGAAACATACAAACAAGATACGAAAAATAATAAATAAAGAAATAACCTATAGCATGTTTTCTACAACACACACACTAAAAATAGAGCCCTTCGTATTTCAAAAGCACAGCAGAACCACCTAACACAGTTCCGCGAATAGCGGAAGACTGCTAAGAAAGATGGCCTGAATAAAACTGATGTGATAGTAAAGAAGAAATAATATATAAATAAATAAGAGTTCCTCTTAGCCTGAATCAAAAGAGCCTGATCAGGGGAACCTCTGCCCCCTTAAGTCTCAAATTCTGATTACACTACAATGAATTTTCCGACAAGTCATTTTCAGGTAGGATGTATCATTTTTGCTTGCATTATGGCAATTACCACTGCATTTTCATTACTCCGCAAACGATATGCATTAAAAGTTATAGAAAAATCAATGAGACGTTTCTGCTAACATCGAACGTATCAAAGAAAATACAATGCTTGTCGCTCTTTTGTCTGCGATAGTTCTAAACATGTTTTAGTACATTTGGGATGCTAATCTGCACTACAAACATTGACAATACACTAGCCTGACAAGTTCATGTCTATCAGGATTACAAAACATATTACTACACTGATAAAGACAACAATACATCATTTATGAAACAGGGATAAGATTTTACAAACTGCCTCCACAAATAAAGATTATTTACCTAAAATCTTTTTCTTACACATATTTCTTCAAAACCCTGATCCAATTACAACTCTTTCAGCCAACATTTAAAAATATTCTCCAGGGGCACCAGGGTGGCTCAGCTGGCAACGGGTCGGACTACGGGTTTCAGCTCATGTCATCATCCCACGCTTCCTGGGTTCAACCCCCGCATCGGTCTCCACACTGTCAGTGCACAGCCTGCTTGGAATTCTCTCTCTCTCCTCCTCTCACTGCCCCTCCTCTGCTTGTGCTCTCTCCCTCTGTCTCTCTTTCTCTCCCTCTCTCTCAAAATAAATAAATAAAAAAAATTTAATTCTCTAAATCAGCAATCAGCATGCTCACTATTATATCATCCCTTAAAGAAATTTTGAATGAGCATTTTATTGAACTGAATTCGATGAAACTAAAATGTGAACAGCAGAATTGCGGACTGCAAAATTCATTCTTAAAAATGAGCAGTCCTGTGGGTAATGCCCTAGGACAGAAATTACGATCTCTGCTGAGATTTCTACAATTCATTTATTTTCAATGCTTTTAACAAAATAAGGAGGGCCTGCTTCTGGTAACCTTGAAAGTATGACCGGAATTAAACCCATTCTTTGAAGCAGTTAAGCTTGTACATATCTGAATCTCTCACAGAAGCCAATCATTCAAATTACTGAATAACTCTGAAAAGAAAAAGCAATGGAAATCAAATTAGTTAGGGCCACCCCAAAAATGATATCCTGTCTCTCGCCCTATGCCCCATCACATACGCAAGATTTTTAAGTTGTTCAGAGTCTCAACCATGTTGTTACGTACACACAACTGTAGTTGAAAGAATTAACATTCACCCCTATACACTCATTTCCCGGGTTTTCATAAAATATGTTTATTGACTAACTTCTCCCAGGAAACAAAATGAGCCGCTGTTACAGTGTGTCAGTAATCAGCCAACTGTCATTCAAGGTAACTGCAAAAGTAAAATCCACTTGACATTTCAGAATGGAAATAAATAAATAAATAAAGGCATATTACACAAAAGGAATGTAAGTCCTTATACTCTACAATGACAATAAATACTGGACTCGCTGAAATGTGTTTACTAATGTTTCACTACTCTCATAAGGCTGGCCTTGCCCAAGACTCACAGCCACTGAAATGCAAGGCCATCTACAGGCACTTGATATATAATCTGGTGGTTAAAGAGTTTGTCTTGAATCTTTCTTCAAGCCTGAAAGACAATTCAGAGGCCCGGGAGCCTAGCTATAATATTTCCGACAAAGTATCACTTCTGTTACCCAAACCCTCTTAAAACGAAATCCAGACAGGAAAATACTGACTTTCACAGTTCCCAATCAACCAACATTTTTCATACTTATTTTAGCATTCAAAAATGCATTCACATTTTACTGCAAGTGAAGAGATCTTCTATATGCTGCAAATATAACCTAGGACCTCCAAAGCATGTAAAACTCAAACTTCTGGACCTTATTTCATATCCTTGCTTCCCATCTATTTACAGCCTAGAAAAAAATAGCTCCTTTTAACTTAACCACAGCAACACTTGATCTGAACAGGCCACAATCAAGTTACCCAGGGCATAAACCCACTAAACGGGGAGAGAGCCGTAAACCTCCACCCCCCCCCCCCCCACGGGAAGGAATCCTACCCTAGGGGAAAGTAAGGGTTTACCAATTTAGCTATGGGGCTGTAAAACTCTAAACCCACTGGCAGGATCACAACCAAATCAAGACACTATTATTCTCAGTTACTTTTTCTTCCAAACAGCAGGATTATTAAAATATTCCCGCTTAGGTGGATTTCCTGAGGAACAGAAAGCTTCAGCAACCAAAGCTACTTTTCTTTCCTTTTTCTCTGTTATTCTTCTCTGCCTAGCGGACTTAATGAGGTAGTGTCCTAATGCAAAGAGTAAACTACTGCTCTCTGAATTATTAAACGCTGATTAAATTATATCTCAAAATACAGTACAAGCTGTTTATTGTGCAAAAGCACCACCCGTGGTCAGTCTACTAGCTACAGGCCTGTATCATCTCTCACCGGAGAGAAAAACCTTTGAACTTACTATCACAGATGTAAAAGATGCTGGATGGCTAAGAGGTCCAAATTAAAAATGTATACATTCAAAAAAAAAATGCATCCATTCAGCCATTAAAAATCAAATGGCTCCTGCAGTCAGTTATTATATTCTTGTTATTATAATGGCTCTTCTAACAGTAAACTTCTGAAATGTGACAATGTGGATATGCTTCCTAAATCAATCACTTGTGCAGAGTTAAATCCTTCAGAAAACCAGTCCTGTAGGTGCTTTCACACCTGAAGGGGTTAAGGGCCCGCAAGGCCAAAGGCACCAGACTGCAAAAGAAATGTCGCTTTAGAAACTCTGGAAGGTTTCTCACAAGTACCAAATACTTGTTGATCTGTTCACAATAAACATCAGCAGGAGTGCCAGGTTCCTTTCACTGTCTGGGGAGATGCATTTCCATCCTGCACCGGGCAAGAACAGCTTGTTGGTCTCCTTTATAAAAGTTGAGTAGCTTAGAAGCCTCATTCAGTGTCGCCCGTCCAAAGGACTGAAAGCAGCAGCAACTGAAATAGTGAAGCCTCTCCTCTGACTTGAGCAGCACAAATACTGGGCATAAAACACTTGGAGTATAGTCCAGGCACAAGACAAACCCACCTGAATGGACGAGGAACACTGTCTGTTGCCATGGCAGCCCGATCTAATTACAGGAGTGATCAGGGCCGGAGTAAGTGCAGGGAAAACCTATACCGCTGACACGTATCTACATGATGAGAAAGACAGGCGGGCGGGAGGTTCAGGGGAGCCCTTCAACCTCTGCCGGTCCTAGAAGGTGGCTTTCAAGCGCATTTGTCTGCGGAGCTGCTAAAATATTGACTGATGCATGCACAGTTGGAGGGCAATCAGAGGAGATTAAATGCCACAGCATTAGCTCTTGTGGTGCAATCCCCTTCCAAGAGTTCATGTGCAGGATTTTCTCAACCTTCTCTTGGGTGGTTTCCTCAAACATAGGCTTCATGCCACACTCAAAAAAAAAAAAAAAAAAAAAAAAAAAAGCCCAAGTAGCAAACTACAAATACACCACAGGGTGGGCTTAACGGGGGCTTCTAGGAACTGCAGGGCTCCTTCCAAACAGAAAAGGCTTAACCAACACCGTCGGAAAAGTAACGAGCTGTGCCTAAAAATAACCATCAAGTAACTACCCACTGCTCTGCACGATATGTAACGACAATGTTTAAATATTAAGAACAGCCTGCATTACAAAACACAAATGTCATTGAGATGTGACTACTAGATTGCCAAAGGAGGAACTTATTTGCATATACACATTCCCGTGCACGTAGGAAAGGATGTGCAGGGCGTATGCCACTCTAAGCCAGTAGTTTTTATTCTGTGGGCGCAATAGGGTCTTCCAATTTTTGCTAATTGTATCTTGTGGCTCGCACAGGGAAGCTCAGAATCTCTTCGGGGACGGCACCAGTTTGGAGGAGTCCCTACTGCACAGCATACGGTAAACAAAATAAAAATAGCTTGCCGTTCTCGTTAGCCACATCGCGCATTATATAACCAGCTTCCGACTGGCTTTTTTTTTTCTTTGCCCTTACTACTCTTCAGCAATTTCTCAATCTCCCCAAGTATTTATATTACCTTCTTATCTGCAGGATTATATACTAAGAAAGCAAAACAAAACAGAACGGCCACGGGGTTGAACCGGACCCCACGGTCCTTGGACACTGATTTTTTTTTTTTTTTTTTTGGTTTGGTTTTGCTTTCTGGCAAGATCTCCACCACCACCCTACTAACACCCCCCCACTAAGGTCCTCGCTCAGTCTCCCTAGAAAAACCTGAATTGTTCCATCGCTCCCAGTCAGCCCCCTACGTGGTCGGAAATAAAATGAAAGCACAAGCCCCGGAGTTTAGGAAGGAGGCCTGAGGGCTGGGGGTGGGGTGGGGTGGGGTGGGGGTAGGGCTGGGGAGGGGTCGGGGCGCCGCAGAGTCAGCCAAGTGGCCACCGAGGGGCCGCTCCCCACCGCGACGGGCCTCGCCGCCCCCCTTCCGCGCGCGCGCACGCACACACAGACACACACACACACACACACACACACACACACACACACACACACTCACTCACACACGCACGCACTCACTCACTCACACTCACGCCGCGCTCCGCCGCCGCCTCACCTCTCGCTCCGCCCGGCCGGCCCCTTCCCTGCCCCCTGCGGGACCGGCCTGCTGACAGCGCTGGAACCACGTAGGAGGCGGCGGCGGCGGCGGCCGCGGGAGTGGCGGAGTCTCCGGCCCGGCCCAGAGTGAGCGAGCAGCGGGGCTCCAGGGCGCATCCCAATCCCCGCAGCGCCTCCTCCGCCGCCGCCGCCTCCTCCTTCCCCTCCTCCTGGCTTCATTCACCCTCCCAGCAGCCGCGCAGCCGCTCACTCCCGGCGCCGGCGGGGCAGCGCCCGCCGCCGCTCCTCCGCTCCGGCCGCGCGGGCGCTGGCGGGGGCGCCGGCTCCGGGCTGGGGCGCTCGCGGGCTCGCGGCTCCGGGCGGCGGCCGCCGCACATGATCAGGAAGCGGCCGCACCAACAGGGCGGCGGTGGCGGCGGCGGCGGCGGCGGCGGCGGCGGCAGCAGGGCCGCCGCCGCCACTCCAGCCGCGCGCCCGGCACCCGCGCGTCGGCTTCCCCCCGCGCCCACCCCTCCGCGCCCCCCGCGCTCCCACCGCCCGGCGCCCGGCCGCGCGCAGAGTCCCGGCCCGTAGCCGCGCACCCGGCGAGGCCAGCCTCCGCCAGGGAGACCCCCCGCCCCGGGCTCCGAGGCCCGGGCGGCCACCCGCGGCGGGGGAGGGGGGAGCCCAACCCTCCTGCAGACCCACTCGCTCCGCCGCCCTCCGAGGGGAGAGGGCTGGGGAGGGTGCGGCGGGAGAGGAGGGCAGCGCGACCCCCGGCCGCCGCCGCCGCCGCCTACCCCTACGCCACCTCGAGGGAGGGGGACACGGTTCTCCGCACTCGCGGCCGGACCAGCAGCCGCCGGAGCGGGGCGCCGCCGCCGCTCTCCCCGCCCGCGCCCGCGCCCGCACCCCCAACCCGGGCGCGCCCCCTCGCCTGGCGGGCGCCCACCGGCCCGGCAGCCCCCTGCCGTCCGTCCCTGCGCCCCGAGCGGGGGTGTCGGCCCGGGAGGCTGGAGCGGGAGAAGGTTGTATGTACACACACACACACACACACATACACACACACAACACAACACAACACGACGCGTCGATTTCCCTTCGCTCCTCTTCCAGCTGTTTTCTGTGCCGGCGACTGGGGTTTGGGGTTTGTTTGCTGGTTGTTGCTTTTGCCCCTCTCGGGAGAGCAGCGGTAGGGGTAAAATTTTAATCTAAATAAGGGGCGAAGGGGATGGGGGAGGGGGGAGAAAGAATCAGAGGAGAAAAAATAGCCACTTACTGTAAAGTGTAAATGGATCTGGGGTTGCGTGGGGAAGGGGGGGCAGAGGGAGAGAAACAGTGTCTTGCGGCTGCTGTAGCTCTGGTGGCTGCTCCGCGGGGCTCGTTTTGGATCCCCCTGCAGTGAAACAGGTCCTGTACGGCTCCGCCACTGTAGTAGAAATGATGTCTGCGGTATACTCTGCTCTCTCCTCCTCCTCCTCCTCCTCCTCCTCCTCCTCCTCGTCCTCCTCCTCCTCGTCCTCCTCCTCCTCCTCCTCCCCCCCCTGCTCCCCTCCCCTCCCTCCTCCCTCCGCCCGTCCGCCCTCCCTCCCTCGCGCTCTCTCGCGCTCGCTCGCTCGCTCGCTCCAGTATGTAAATGTGTAATAGAAGCCAAATATGGAGCAGTTGGCTGCCGCCGCCGCAGCTCAAGGATCCGACTTGGGGGTGGGGGGGGCACCCTCTGGCGGGCGGCAGGGCGAGCCGCTCGGAGCACCGAGAGCGCACGGCGCGGCGGCCGGCCGGCCGGCGCCCTTAACCCTTGGCTGCGCGCTGCCGGGGCTCCGCGGCCCCCCGGGAGGCGGCGCGTGGCCCGAACCGGCTCGGCAGCTGGGGGGGAGGGGAAGGGGGGCGGGGGGGGGGGCGACTCAGGCCGGAGGGGACGCTTCTTCCAGGTTTGGGAAAGGGGCGGGGAGCTGAAGCGATGAGGTAATTTTAGCGGTGACCGGTCGGTCCTCGCGCGCCTCCCCGGGCCCCTGCACCTAGTTGGAGGGGACCGAGCGACCGCGGGGTGCAACTCGGGGCGCCCTGGAGGACTCTCCGAGGGGTGTCGGGCTTCAGCTCCGAGCCAGCGAAGTACCCCAGGGGGAGGAATGGGGGGGGGGGTCGAGTCTGATCCCGACGTGCCCTTCGTCCCAGGCGCGCCGGGAATCGTCCGAGAGGACTAACTCGGATCGCCGTGCACGTTAGCCCTCCAAGCCGGTTTCGTTCCGGAACCAGGACCACGGGGCTGCGGGGATTGCCTCGGCGTGCAACTCAGGAAAGTTTGAAGGGTCCCCTCCCCCGCATGTGCACCGTCACCTTCCCTGCCAGGGAAAGCGGGTGCCCTCCCTGCCACCCCCCCCCCCCCGCCACCTCCTTTTCGTTTCCTGCAGGTCTGCAAATCTGCCCTGGGTACTGGAGTACCCAGCTCCCGCCTTGGAAGACGACCCGCGCACTCCACTCGCAGCTAATTCGGGATCATTAATTTAATCGGAAATGAGGTAACCAGTGCAGGAGATACAGAAAGCAAACCGAGCATCAAATGGCAGTTCTGGTGAATCCACGCTGAAGAACTTCCTCTGCGCTCAATTTTCAAGCGCGGTTCTCAACTGCCCACCACCCCGCCCCCTCCGCGTGTACCACCGCTGGGTGCTAGCATCCCGGGGAGGAAATCTTATGTGGAAGGGTGCACCTTGCCAACAGGTGTGGCACCTGGAGGAAGAGAAGGCACATCCATGCGGAAGGGAGCTCGGTGCGGCGTTCTCCCTGCTGCAGATAATTCTGGAAGACCAGTAGGTGTCGGGGCAGCATTTGACCTCTTTCAGGTGCTTAGAACCAAGTGTCTAGAAACACGATCTTTCCACGTAAGTTTCTCTCTGCAAGCCACCACTATTGACTGTAAGCTGTATCTGAGAAACCTTTGGCTGAGTTTGCTTATGACCTAACGGTTAGTCACCAACCGAAGCAGGGTACAGAATCACCCAGAGAAATGTGTCAGCTTTGAAACAACTGTATCGTAGAGCCAACGTGCTCCAGAAATAAAAATAAGCCTAACAACTAGGAAGGTGTGGAGCCCCGGAAATAATTTTTTTCTGGCATTTTGAAATATCATGCACATATACGTGGCTATTTAAATAAGACTACTGTTCACTCTTACTCGTTTCTACAACTTTTTCTTTTTCTTTTTTTTTTTCCATTTAAAAAGCAATGCTTGTTGCAGTTTAAACCCCAGGTTGGTCTAAAGTGGCATTGTTGGTCTCATTACAGCCTCTAGTGGACAGTTAAAAACAGTTTCCTGAAAAGGCTCTTCCTGGTGTTTTGTTGTTGACAAGCATCGTCAAGGTGAAGGCTAATATCTCAGAACGTAAGTGGGGAGTAGCTCCTCCCTTCCCCTGCTTGGCCGAGTGGGCTCCTGAAAGGATCAGAAGCAGTTGGTTCAGCACCCGAAGAGACGTATGCTTTGTGCTGCAGGTATATAATTATTACTGGCCTGCGAATAAACAGAGAGCTTCTGCTCCTCGTTTCTGTTTGAGACAGCTTTCATAAAAACTAACTTCATCTAAAATATTTTTGTAACAGAAAATATTGGTTGCCATGTTTTTGGCTTAGCCGAGGTGTTTTTTATTCTGACTGCCCAATCCACCTCCACTCTATTTTTAGACATCTTCCATTGAGAGTATTTTCAGCCAAAAACAGCTAATATTTTAATTATTACATTGACACAGGCAGTTAATTTAAGTTATTTTAACAACCTTAAACAAATTAAAACACATAACTCAGATTAGAGTTAGTCAATTAATTTAAATATTCCCTTAAGGAGGCTAAATATGTATATTACCCAAACAGTAAAGACAATTAATAAGAAATGTGTCATTTCCTTTCTTAGCCATTAAGATTAAAGCCATAAACTGCCATGAAAGTCTGTAACTGTTCCTTCCTGCGAGGTCTCGCTTAAATGGTATTCTCGCGATACAGTTTCATTACCTTTAGTGTTGAAACGTTTTCTTTTCAGACGGCCAACAATCACAAATAACTGACTCTTTATAAACAAGATTTTCTGATGGAGATAAAGCCTCAGGGAAAGAGCAGGGCTTTCAAGAAGTTAGTAGCAAGTATATGCTACTATGGTCCTATTCATCTACCTGCTATTGTATTCATATAAGCTCAAGTCACATTTCAAAATTAAAGGAAATCGAGAGATAAGGCCTGCTGAGCCTTACCCCTACTCTGTGTCCTGCGTTGCTCAAACACCGTGGAAAATCATTTTTATCCCCTATATCTACTTCGTTGTTTTGATAGTATCTACTTTTGAGGGCTATTGGGTAAATACGATATCCTATAATTATGTATTACATTTTGCTTCGAAAAGCCTCATCTTCAGAGCCGTGGCAGCATCCGGGAGCTTTTTGGAAATTCAGTGTGAGAGTTCCACCCCAGACCTACTGAATTGCAATCTGCCTTTTAACCAGCAACCCTGATGATTCCTAAGCACACTGTAGTATGAAGAATGCCGTCTGTACCACAGGGCTCTGTCTAGGTGAATTGGCCCACAGACGCAGAACATAATTCTTCTATTTATTCCTCTTTTGTCCCCTCCCCTTTTAACTAATTTGCACTTTTTAACGAAACATTATTACATTTAATGCTTTGGCCAAATGGTACCGTATTTCAGAAAAGCCCCAATTGAATGCAAACGTCTGCATGATCATTGCCAAGTGGATACTCTGAGGAGTGTCCTGGGGTCTTGAATGTGAAGGTTTTCTTCACGGCAGCAGAGGGAGCACAAGAGTGCTTAATAAAACAAGCTTACAAGCCCTCCAAATGGTAAAGGATTTTAAAGCCTAGTATATGTTTTCATCAGAAGTAGCCTCTTCCATAGTTCATAACAAAACAAAACAAAGCCAAGCAAACGCAAACAGCTTACCAGGTTATAACAACTAAATAATCGAACAGGCGGGAAGTTAAATAGAATACAGATACACTTATTTTGAGTTTGAGACTTCGTTTTTTTTTAAAAAGTGGACTTCAAAAGTCATACCTCGAAAAATTCCCCTAGCTTTCCTCCAGTCAAAAATAAAGATAAACATGACCATTTCACAATATATGCAACTCAAACCATCATGTGGTACCCCTTAAACTTACACACTGATGTATGTCGATTACTTCTCCGTAAAACTAGGGAAAAAATAGTGCGCTACAGAATAAGGTAACTCTAAGAATAGCTCCTGTTTGTTTTAAAAACGTCCGTTAACCCAACACTACTTCAGATAAATCGGTTTCGTCCCGGAGGCAAATATGTTGGTAAAAGGATGTGTGCTTTTCACCATGTTTCACTCTCACGGTAACGTGGGGAGGGGACTATCCTTAATGTTTGCACTGGTGAGTACTTACATTTCAATTACATCTATACAGCATTTCATACGTCCCACAGCCTTCTGTGTCGCATCTTCAAACACTCCTGGGCGGTGGAGAAGACATGAGAAAGCCAAGCCTCAATAAAGTTGTGGAAACAGCTTGTGCTTTCGTGGCGTTGGTCATTTAATTGCTATAATGATCCACTGAGGTGTTCAGAAATAAGGGAGAACACAGAGACATTAAAGATTTGGCAGCATGTTTTTTGTAGTCTTAAAGATTTTCCCAAGTTACTAGATAGTGAATATTTAATAGGTGAATATTTAAATAAGACACTTATGAACAGAGACTCAGTCTTAATTCTCCAGCTGCTTTTTATGTATTTATCATTCATTTGCCTGGCAGTGATTTATTGCACATCTACAATAATCAGGCCCTATATATGAGAATATAGATGAGTAAGAAATCTCTGTCTGCAAGGAATTCCCACCATGACAAGTCTTATCTTTTGAAACTGTCCATTTTTACCACGATGAAACGTCAAGTCTCAGAGTCAACTGGTCCACCACCTCCCCACATCATTATACTCGTCAGACTTACAAATGTGAGAATCAAATACTAAAGTCTTAAAAATTTGGCAAAGGGGGAGGGCAGTTTGCATAACTCTTCAGCAAAATCTGACTTACAAGCTAATATTAATATTTCAAATTTGTATAAACAAAGATACGATGTGCATTTTATCCGAATGTCTTTCCTGTCAAAAACTCACATGAGTAAATACAAATGGTAAACATTTATTTTTTTCCTTTTCAAAAATTGTTAAAAAGCCTCTCCTCCTACGTTAAAGAAGGATTTGCCAAGTTTCTGCCTGGAGCCATTTGTTATGGCTATGTAATAAATCCTGGAAAGTTTGACTTTTTAATGGAAACACTGACAGACCTTTGACCACGCTATTATAGGGAGGGTGTGATCCTACATGTGTCATTTTAAAATCTGAGCAAATCAGAGTATACTTGCAGAACGAATACGCCTTCCTTAGATTGCACTCTGAAACAAAAAGCTGGGGCGACCGGAAAAGTAAAATAAACTAAAAACAAAAGTGAAAACTGCTCACACAATAGACTCTGAGGTCAGCTCACCACACCCAAACTAAAGTCACTGGGCTCTGTGCATAGCAGAGACTCTGAAAGATCCTGAATCATCTTTTTTGACTTTCCACCAAACTGTAGCAGGACTGGTTTGGGGCAATGCAGATGACATCACCAATAGTCAAGAGGGAAATGAAGCCCTCTGTATTACACATCTGCCAGCAGTTTGTAACTTACCAGTACACACATTAGGCAATTTTAAATAAGATCCTGTCTCCAATTAGAAATAAAAACAAATGCCCCAGTACGGGTCCGCCCTCCAAATTGTAGCCACTATCCAGTGTGGCTATTCAGGACTTGAATAGTTCAAATCGAGATATGTTGTAAGTATGAAATATACCTTGGGTTTAAAAGCCTTAGTATGTACGTGCACATACACATGCATATACATGCATGCACACGCATATATACACCTCAATACTTACGTGTTGATTAAATGTTGGAATGAAAATATTCTGTATATATTAGATTAAATAAAATACAGCGTTATAATTAATTTTACATGTTTCTTTTTTTCTTTGTAATGTAGTTACCATAAAATTTGAAATTATGCATGGGGATGGAGTGCATATTGTATTTCCAAATGGACAGCACGAGTAAGAGATAATAGGACTACAGAGGTACAGGAATTAGTTCTAAGAACCCACAATTGGAGACATTAGGATTCCGGCATGACTCTCGGTAGTAGTGTAGTCAATAATTATTTTCTACCTTCCAGAGGTGTCCCCCTTGCACTATATTATATAACACACGGATCTTATCCCTGGTTAAAATGACCCCTGAGAGCAAGCCGTGATCTCACTGGTAGACCGACCTAGTATGGGCCTGCAAGACCAAAATTTGTTGGGCTCACCTGTGACTAGGTCTTTGGTCTTTTCTGGGAGGATCTCAATTACTTTGCCACCGTGGGAGAAGCTTATGCTCTGTTTTAGAAAATACAAGGATTCTAGAGTTATAGCTGGTTTTGCTGTGGAGGCTAGATGGTTTCGCTAAACGGTGTTGATACCTTCTAGTGACAGAGGGGTATTGATAATGACAATTATATAATTGTTGCTTAACTTGAAAAAAAAATCAAGGCCACCAAAAGGAAATCTATTTCATAAAAAAAAAAAAACCACTTTCTAATACATTCAGCACAATAGAGTGTGTCAAAAGGAAATGAGATGATTTTTAGCCACTATTACTTATTTTTGCAAGCAAGACCTAGATAAATTTTCATCACTGTAACTCTGACCAAGATTGAATGTAATGCGGTGACCTACGAAAAATCAGAATTTATGGTCTTTAAGCATCGAAAGAACACAGCTCTTATAATATGAAAAGAAAACGAACATTTTAAGACTTGCAATGAGTGAGTTGAACTTTGTTTGCTGTTGGCTGGGAGCACTTGGAAATCTATTAAAAGCATTTCATTAACCACTTGGCATCTTGTTTCCTCAAAAGAAATACATTTTCCAAATTAAAATCAAAGCCCCAAACCGCCACTGTTTGAATTTAAGGTAGTGCCAGTTGATGGGTTGTACATGTTAAGCTTAGTTAGAATGCCTTCAAAATAAGATCATGGGCAACAGGCTAAAAAAAACAAACATCAAATTGTTATGGAAGCTCTCTGTTATTCCAACGTCACGACATCAAAATACACTAGCCATTAAGTTCTCTCGCTCTATTTTTGAGTCAATACGGGCAACGGGAAACGGACCCAAATGAGGGTCCGAGTGTAAGAAAATTCTTTCATGAGGGTCTTACCAAGTTCACCCCCTTGCAGAAAGGCAGGGTTAGAGAAGACTGCTTTGGCAAACTTTGCTTTTTGACACAAATAACCAGAGTTCGCGGGGGAAACTGGCCTGCCGGCGCGGGGGATTTCGCCGAGGGCTGTCTGCTGTCTGCAGAACCCTTTTCTGCCAGGCCCTCTCTGCAAGTCTGTTGGCAGATTTCGGGGCGCTCTCAAGACTGGAGCCTGAAGACGCAGATGTGCTTGGTGTCTGTGGCACAGACACAGAAGGAAAACTACCGCCACGGAGGCTTCCTGACAGGGCAGAATAATAGCACTCAACCTTCAACTGTAAATTACAAACAATCCCTTTTTAAGTACGAGACGAAGGCACAGAATGGAAGGCCCTGTCGGCCAGAGTGCGAGTAAATCAAGTACAAGAAGACAAATTGTTCCCTCATCCCACTACAGCCAGATTTTTATTCTGCTAACTGTACTGTCATCAGAGAGCCTTTCTTCTCTGTCAGAGACAAAGAGAAATTAATACATTGTAGTTCTAATAAACATGCCAGGCATCTGATGCTTCTCTCCTGAACGCCAAGCAGGCGACCTGATCTGTTTCGCGGCCCTTCCCCCCAGCCCCTGGCTTAAAAGTTGTAGCCTCAATACCAATAGTAAGAACACGTGATCCCATCACTCCCAGAGCTAGCGTTTTTCTGCAGTCAATTTCATAATTACGGCGCTCCGCCTCCCGGCTCAGCACTTCCTTCCCCCTCACTGTCCTCTCTCCCCCACCCCCAGCCATGAATCATCATGCATTTAAAGAGACTTAGGTGACCCCGTGTGAACTTTCCTGGCATCCTGTGCATTCTTATGCCAAAAAAGGGGAGTCGCTCTATGACAGAATCCCAGCCAGATCCCCATGCAGATGTCAGAAGCAAGGAGCTTGGGTGCTTATCTGGGAAGATCAGCGAGGAGTTAAATTTCCTAGATCATGGTGGTGATTCAGAATTGCCTATCTCAGTTCATGATCAGGTTTTTAAGAACCCGGTTCAGCCCTTTCTGCAGAAAGGAATATATCAGAGAAAAAAATGTTGGCAGATCTCCTTATGCAATCAGGGCAGAGGAATTTATACCACATTCAGCCCTTTGATTTCTCCAGATCTGGCTGAGGGGTGGGGTTTCCATATTTGTGTTTTGGCAAATGTGCCCGATCATTGACTCCTCCCTCTATATTCTCCTAGTGTTCTTCCAGGTTATCGGGTGTGTATTTGTGCATTTATTAAAACCAGAAGCATTTTACCCCTTCATTTTTGTAACACTGTTTCTGAGTAATGCAGATTAAGTAGACACTCTCAGCCTTGCCTTTAAAGGCTTTTCACCCTGCTTACGGAGGTAAAGAGAGGAACACTGAAATCACATTGTGCTTTTGCGTGTGCTTTATGTCTGCATGGGAGGCCCTCTCTCCTCCCTGCACCCCTTCTTTGCATGGTGATTTATCCACATACTCTGAGATCCTGCCCAAGCATCAACACTTCTGTGAAGTCTTTCCTGATGATCACAAGAGTCTGTGTTCTGCCCAATGTGTGAGTCAGAGAAGTGCTATTTTCTTATTCTTTTTATTTATACAATATTTTTTTAAAACCCTGACAGAGAAAAAAAAAAACAACAAAAAAAAAACCCCACCAGGGCCATATGCACAGATGGAAAGTGAGAGCGTCTCTTATCCGAACACTTCCTGTTACTCCCAAACCCATCTGACCTCTGCTTATAATTTTCAGCATGCGACTGTTTTCTTTTTGTCCATTCCTCCACTAAGGTGACATCTCCCCGCGGGTCAGTTCTTTATGTGAGCTCCCATTGCCCTCTGTTGCAGGTTGGATTAGATCCCCCCAAAAAGATGTACTGAAGTCCTCACCCCAGTATCTGTGAATGTGGCTTTATTTGCCAATGGGGTCACGGATGTAATTCGTTTAAATGAGGTCTTGCTGGGTTAGGGTGATCCCTAAATCCAGTAAGACTGCTGTCCTCATAAGAGTAGGAGAAACACGGACACACAGAGTAGACACAGAGAAGAAGGCCAAGCAAAGACAGAGGTGGAGACTGGTGTTAGACTGCCATCAGCCAAGGAAAGGCAAGAATTGCCAGCAAGCACCAGAAGCTAGAAGAGACAAGGAAGGACCCTTCCCTAGAGCCCCAGGGGGAGCATCGCCCTGCAGACACCTTGACTTTGGACATCGAGCTTCCAGAACTATGAGAGAATCAATTTCTCTTGTTTCATGCCACCCAATGTGTAGTCATTGGTTACAGCACCCACAGGAAACTAAGACACCCCCTTTCTGAGATCCATGATTCCAGGTTTGTTGTGTTCTTTTTCTTCTCTTTATTTATCTCTGTGGTCATATCTCTTTCTTGTGTAGATACAGGTAATCAGTTCTGGATGTATGGTTGGTCTTTTGCTCATGACTGTACCAATAAACAGAGGGTCCAATGGGATAGGAGAGTTGTCAGGAGAGTTCCAGAACGACCTGCCCATCATCGCAGAGAAGGCTGGCTCTTGGCCCCAGGCACAGAGGTCCCCGGAGGTCTGAGGCAGCACAGTGTGCTCCCCAGTGGGCCTCTGCTCAAAAGTCTTCCACGGGCTTCCTTATCTCGCTCTGCCAGGTTCCAGAATGTACCAACAGCTTCCTGCTACAGAAGGGTTATTTCAGTCTGTTAAGCGTCCGACTCTTGATTGTGGCTCAGATCATGATCTCACCATTCCTGGGAAGGAGCCCCACACCAGGCTCTGTGCTGACAGTGCGGAACCTGCTTGAGATTCTCTCTCCCTCCCTCTCTCTCTGCCCCTCCTGCTCTCTCTGTCTCCATCTCTCTCTCAAAAAAAAAAAAAAAGTGTATTCCTGTGTGTGGAGTAGGGTGAGGAGAAGTTTAAAAAACCAAATTAATTGTTAATTCACATTAATTAAATAATTAGTTAATTGGCTTTAAGTAAATATGACCAAAACACTGTTACTTGCTTTTTTTTTTTTGATTGTTCATTGGAGTGTTATAAAAACGCTTATGAAAACCTCAGTCTTTCTGATTCTCATCTTTTCAAAGAAAGACTGAAAAGTCATGTATTTCAAGCAGTTTTCCCCAGCAGATAGGAGGCCCGAAGCATAAGCCCAGAATCCGGAGTTATCTATTCTCAGAGTCGCCACGCGGTGTAGGCTACAGTTCTTGCATCCAAACCTCAGTAAGTGGTCAACTCCATCCTTCCGCCTGTTGGGGTCAAAAAGCATCTTGACTCCCGTCTTTCTTTCATACCCCGCATCTAATCTGCCCCCAAATCCAACTGGCTCTACCTTCAAAATATATCCAGAATCTCATCATTTCTCACCACTCGGACTGCTACCCTTCAAGCTAAAACACCACCAAACTTCATCAGAATTATTGCACTAAGTTGTCTCTCTGCTTCTGCCATTACCAGCCTGCACCATAGCTGATTGCGCCACGTGATGCCACGATGCGGCCCAGAAGCGTCCAATGGCTCTACTCTACTCCTCTTGCAGCCAAAGTCCTCCCCCACGATGCCCCACACAATCAGGACGCCCTCAATCTTTCAGATCCTGTATCCTATCACTCTCTCCTTGCTCCCAGGGCTCCACCCTCATTGTCGTCTTCACTGGTCCTCAAGTAAGCCAGGCACTCTCCTGCCTCGGGGCCTTTCGGCTTGCTGGTCCCTCGGCTTGAGATGCTTTTCCGTGAATCTCCACATGGCTTACTTCTTCACCTTCTTCAGTGCTTTTCTCTTAAAGAAAAACACAAAGTTGGGGCGCCCGGGTGGCGCAGTCGGTGGAGCGTCCGACTTCAGCCAGGTCACGATCTCGCGGTCCGGGAGTTCGAGTCCCGCGTCAGGCTCTGGGCTGATGGCTCAGAGCCTGGAGCCTGCTTCCGATTCTGTGTCTCCCTCTCTCTCTCTGCCCCTCCCCCGTTCATGCTCTGTCTCTCTCTGTCCCAAAAATAAATAAACGTTGAAAAAAAAATTTTTTTTAAGAAAAACACAAGGGTCCGGAGAAGCCTAATGTGACCCACCCGACTTAAAATTATACCCTCTGACTTTCCTGGTCCATTTTGCCTCCTCTATTATCCCATAAAAGCATTACCTTAAAACAGTCTGTGTCATTTTCTTTTTTTTTTAATTTTTTATTTTTGTTCACTGTCAGGAGATCAGGGATTTTTGTCTGTCTTATTCACTGATAAAACCCACATGCCCAGAACAGTGCCTGGCACACCATAGACGTTCATCAAAGATGTATCAGCTGTTAAGTGAATTAATGAAGCAATATTTTTCAAGACCTACTACGTACAAAGCCCTGTAAGGCCCAACAAAAGCAATTATGTCATTAGAAGCTAACCCAAAACAAATGCCAAGCTACGGTACATATTCTATTTACTTGATCTTTGACTTAATTATATCTGATATAGCCCATAAAGCCGAGTCAGAATGAGCTGAATTTCAAAATCAGGCTTGGATTCATGAAGAAATTCAAAAAATAAAAAAATTCAAAAACAGAACTGAAGAGAACTTATGAACCTGACAGCAAGTTTTGAGAAACTATTTTGAGAAAAATAGTAGCATAGCTACGGTTTCTAATAATCATAATAAAAATGACCATTTATCAAGTTCTTAGTCTATGCTGGGAAACATGGTAAGAGCTTTGTAAATGTCATCTCATCTAATCCCATCAGGTAAAGATCATGCTTCCCATTTTGGTTTTTTTGCTTTTTGTTTTTAAATTTTTTTTTTAAACGTTTATTTTTGAGAGTGAGAGAGACAGAGCATGAGCGGGCGAGGGGTAGAGAGAGAGAGAGAGAGACCCAGAATCCGAAGCAGGCTCCAGACTCTGAGCTGTCAGCACAGAGCCCGACGTGGGGCTTGAACTCACAAGCCGTGAGATCATGACCTGAACCGAAGTCGGACGCTCAACCGACTGAGCCACCCAGGCGCCCCATGATTCCCATTTTGTAGGTGATTAAACTGAGGCTTGAAGTTTAAGGGACCTGCCCAAGGTCCAAGGTCACCTAGCACCAGTTTCAAGGTGAAGTTGCCCACCTATGCAGCCTGAGAATTTTTAACAAATCATTACCTGAGTGAAATAGAACAGTTAGAGTCATAATACCTCATTGCAATATTTTGACTAAGACCACACTTTTAATACCAATCTCTATTTATTTTTGTAGTTTATTTATTTTGAGAGAGAGAGACAGAGAGCGAGAGAGAAAGGCAGAGAGAGAGGGAGAAAGAATCCCAAGCAGACTCCACACTGTCAGTGCAGAGCCCAATGTGGGGCTTGAACCCACGGAACTGTGAGGTCATGACCTGAGCCAAAACCAAGACTCGGAGGCTTAACCGACTGAGCCACCCAGGCGCTCCCCAATCTCTATTTATTAGATTTTATTTTTGAGCGAATAATATGTATACCTCAGAAATTAAAGCTAGTGATTTTTATTGAGAACTGAGCGTTCCTACATTAACCAAATGGCTTCGGATCAAAGCTAGCTAGTTTCCCAACTAACAAAACGATACTCCAGCTTACGATGTTTACCTATGCTACCACATGGCCGCAAATGGATCTCACTGAAGTCCATGGGCACATTCCTAGGTCCTATTAGAAATGTTGGTTCCCATCCGGCACATCCTGTCATGATCAGGATTAATAGATTGTAAAGGACCACCATGACTTCCCAAGCTTAATGTAAGGACTTAGCTTCCTTTCAGTGAGCCCATGTTTGACTTTACGTGCTCTACCTCAGAGCTTTCTAGCTCATGCCCAGAGCTCAAGGGTCAGATCTGAAAGTGACCTGGCCATAAAAAAAAATAATAAAATAAAATAAAATAAAATAAAATAAAATAAAATAAAATAAAAGGTGTGAAACACTATGAACTCTTCCCAGACTCATTCCATTTTCTATATGAAGGAAAAGAAATGCTCTAGACCCTGAAATAGTCCCAGAGTTCAACACTCTGGGGAATTTGAAAGAAGAGAAGAAAAAAAAAAAAAAAAAAGCCTTGCCTTTCCAAACATGTGAAGAGAGAACTCTGCTCTCTGAGCATGGAAGGAAGGAAGACCCTATTTGCGGCTGCAGTAGAGGAAAAGAAAAAAAGCCCCACAAGGAAACTACCAACAGATGGTAAATACATTTTTAATTCTTCTGTCATACTGTGTGGACTTGTGCACATTTGTCCTGCTGTGTTAGGCTCCCGAAATAGCTAGGCATGGAATTGCAGAACAGTTCTGCTGTAATTTGAGATTTAGGAAACCATGCTGGCTGACAAAACAGGAAGGGCTCTGAGTAGGGATTGCGTGGATTTGCTCCCCGTTTGCAGCTCCGCACGGGGCATCCGCTGTGGTTCAGAGTGCGGGAAAATCCTCTCGCGTGTCAGGTCTCAGGGCTAACGCTTTAAAACTTACCGTTTCAAATTGTCCTCTGAGCTCTAGTTACAATGCTTAGAGTTGACATTAGCCCTATGCTAACTCTCAAAGGTTGAAAGGAGTGAGATCCATTTACTTAGGGATCCCAAGTCCTCCAGGGAGCCACACAAACATATATGGCAGCCCAGAGTTCCACACCTAGCCTTTCTCAAACTCTTCACGTTGATATTATAATGTGCCCATAGAACACCAGGGGACTTCCAATGCCTGAAGAAGGACCCGTTAGGATAACGGATTGCTCTAAGACGAACGTAAGGAGATCAGATGCTGAACATATTCGGTTGACTCTGCATCTGAGAAGGGACCGGAGAGTGGGTACCAGGACTGAGTTAGGTTTCCAATCCCAGCACCGTCTCTCAGTGCATCCGCAAGAAAGAGAAAGTGTTGATGAGCCCAACTGGATGTAGAATAATGTGGAAAGAGTGTTCTATTACTTAATCATAGTCTAGAAATACACCTTATACAATACCATATTATTAGAGCTGGAAGGATACTTACAGAATCTAGTTCAATTTTTTCATTTTATAGACAGGAATCTGGGCCAAAGAATTGCAGGAAATTGGCAAAGATTACGCAACTAGTTGGTGGCAAATGCAGTACTGGGACCTGAGACATTTATTTCTCAGTTCAATGCTCGTTCTATTGAGCAGCCACAGAAGGTGGACGTTTCTGTGACAAGCAAAATCCAATTCTAGAAAACCTTTCTCATGGTAATCCTCACTCGTGGGTCCTTATAAAGCAAGACGATGGAATCCCTGGTCTGTTTATGTTTGGGAAACGAGTTGATACTCTTTCCGGGTAAGGTTTCAAGCTGAAATATATTTGTTAATTTCTGTCCTTAAACCCCCGTGGATTGTGTTGAGATTATATAGCCGTCACATGATTTGGCACAGCCGGGATCCTCTTTTTATGAAATAGCAGAGGAGATTGGTTGATAGGGATTAAAAAGCATTGGCAAAAGAGAACAATAACTTTCTACCCAGTGCCTTCCCGGTCTAAGAATTTCTCTCGTAGCCTCAACCGGAGAAAGGAATGGGAAGTAGGGGTGGGGGCAAGAGTAGGAAAGGGTTTTTTTTTATCTCCTTCATGAAGGCAAGCACAAAAAAGCATGTTGGCACTGTTCAATTTGATGAAATCTTGATTTCAAATAGTTTAAGTTTCTACAAGATTAACCGTATTCTTATTAAAAATGACTTATACGCTCATAGGTATTTTTACCAATGGGTACCTACGTAGTTCACTATTAAAAACGTAATTCTCAATCAACTATTGAAGAAATGTTATCCTCCCCTGTTCTTTTAGAAAGTTAATCAGTAAGCTCGTCATTATCGGGGTTGGCAATGAGGTCTCCTAAATTTTGCAGTTCTACTCAGCATTCTTGATATGTCATTTTTTGCACCTGATTTCAGCAATGTTTTGTTCGACTTTTGTGATGGAAAAATGTTTTACCTGTTGTGTTCAAACATGGCATTCTTTGTTTTGAGAATCAGTTTGACCATTTAGAGCTTTCTTGCTAAATTTGCTGGCTATGTCCATGGTCTACTGACATATTTGTGGGTGGGAGAGGGCAGAATTATCTTCAGTGAATTATTATTATTTTTTTAACGTTTATTTATTTTTGAGACAGAGAGAGACAGAGCGTGAACAGGGGAGGAGCAGAGAGAGAGGGAGACACAGAATCGGAAGCAGGCTCCAGGCTCTGAGCTGTCAGCACAGAGCTCGACGCGGGGCTCGAACTCACGGAACGTGAGATCGTGACCTGAGCCGAAGTCGGACGCTTAACCGACCGAGCCACCCAGGCACCCCTTCAGTGAATTATTTTGAGGAGAGCAGTAATGAAAGCACACGCTAGGTGGTTTCATTCCTGTGATCCAAATTTGATTATCTAGCTAATATCACTAGGGACATTTGAAGCTGTAATAATTACATCTCAAGGCCTGAAGAAAAAAAAAGAAGAAGAAAAATTACATTTACTACGCATTCACACACAGCCTTTCAGAGAGCTACTATCAGAGAGCCTGTCTGGCTATCTTGAAAACATAGATTCATATCAGATCCCACTCTAAGAGTTCAAGCTCAGCTGACACTTTGCTCTGGAAGAAAGAAAGAAAGAAAGAAAGAAAGAAAGAAAGAAAGAAAAGAAGAAAGGAAAGGAAAAGAAAAGAAAGGAAAGAAGGAAGGAAGGAAGGAAGGAGGGAAGGAGGGAAGGAAGGAAGAGAGAAAGAAAGGAAAAAAGAAAGGAAGAAAGTGGGGTCCTGGAAGCTAGATTTAAGCAATTGCTTTTGTAGAAGGGTTTAGCATTGCTTATTTGAAAGAGTAAAAAAATATAAACTGTTGATTTCACCTTTCCTTTTGGAGGACAGTTTTAGGAATTTTTTTTTCCCCTAGAAAGTTTTGAGGCTATGATTCATGCTAAAAGTGCCGTGTTCCATTATGTACCAACACAGCTTTGAAGTTGTCCCTGCTTTTAGGTCAAGGGCTCTCCCTGTGGCCACATGCCAGTTTCATCCTTGGACTCTCATGATCCTCGGAAATAAATCAACTTTTCAGTAAAATCCTGTGACAGCTATATTCTACATAAAAGTGTGGAGCCTGGGGATGTGATGCAGTTTTGCATTTTCGGTGGGCAAGAAGGGAGAGAACACGTTCATTATCACTGAGAGACGATTCCGAGTGGAGTCATTATTACAGAGATCAGCATAGCTCTACAGGTATCACACTCACCCTCCATATAATCTTTCTAACCTATAACCTTTCTATAATCTTTGTTTGTGGAAACAACAAAAATACAAACGGCCCTAAAGTGTTCTAATCCATGCGTGGCATTGGTCAGTACATTCCACAAGTTGAAAGTGTTGAAAGATCAGATCCTTTAGGTCAGTATCTCTTCCTTGTGATGAGAAAGGAAGAAAATGAACAAAGTTACGCTTACACATAGCGGCATGGATGAATTTCACAATGATGGGGGGGGGGCGGGGAGAGGCTAGACACAAAATAATGTATACTGGATTGTTCCATTCCCACGATGGTCAAAAACACACAGAACTGAGGGCCGCCTGGGTGGCTCAGTCATTAAGCGTCTGACTTTAGCTCAGGTCATGATCTCACACTCCATGAGTTCGAGCCCCACACCAGGCTCTGTGCTGACGGCTCAGCCTGGAGCCTGCTTCAGATTCTGGGTCTCCCTCTCCCTCTGTCCCTCCCCCGTTTGCACTCTGTCTCTCTCTCTCAAAAATAAAATAAAAACGTTGAGAAGATAAAAAGAACACACACAAATCTTATCACGTTAGAAAAATAACACCCTCATTGGGAAGCCCAAGTTTAAGAGATATTAGAATAGCATTTTGCCTAATTAAGCCATTTTGCTAATTAAACACATATAGATATTTATTATAGAGAAAAAGAGAAAATTCAGATAAGCTAAAGGAAAAAATTACATAAAACTTGAGTGCAGGGCAGGAGGAACTCTCACACACTGCTACCGGGAAGGTTGATGGCTGCTGCTGTTCTTGGATAACTGTTCGGCATTATCTATGAAAGTTAGCGATATGCATATCTGGTGACCCAGATTCCCACCCATGGATGTATACCCAATAGTAACACGGGCACGTGGATACCTGAAGAATAGCAACTCCCTATTCCTAACAGCCCCAAACTGAAAGCAAGCCAGACTGCCCGTCAACAGTAGAGTGAACAAATACAATGGGTACATCTAACCTTGGAATACCAAATAGCATTGAAGATGGGTTCACCACAGTACTGTCAGCAGCATGGATAAAATTGAGAAACTTAAGGTTAAGAGATAGAAGCCAGAGGCAAAAAAAAATAATAATAATAATAAAAAAAAAAAAAAAATATATATATATAGTCAGTACATTCCACAAGTTGAAACAGTGTTGATATATATATATATACACACACATATATATATATATACACATATATATATACACATATATATATACACATATATATATATACATATATATGTATATATATGTTCTCCCATGTATCTAAAGTTCAAAAAAACATTAAAAGATACAGTTAATTTTACAGTATTCATAGTATTGAGTGATATATACCTAGGTGGTGAAACTAAAAAAAAGACACACAAAAAAAGAGATTATCATAAACCTAAGGGCAACAGTGGCCTCTTGGGAAGAGGGCGGGTTGAGATTGGGAAGCGATGGAGAGAGGGCTTCTGGGCTATGTTCTATTTCTTAACCTGAGTAGCAGTCATGTGAGCGTTCACTTTACAAGAATGTATTAAATTAAACTTTTTTAAAAATTTTTTTAATGTTTCTTCATTTGTGAGAGACAGAGAGAGAGAGAGCATGAGAGGGGAAGGGGCAGAGAGAGAGGGAGACGCAGAATCCAAAGCAGCTCCAGGCTCTGAGCTGCCAGCACAGAGCCCGATGCGGGGCTCGAACTCACGAACCGCGAGATCGTGACCTGAGCCGAAGTCGGACGCTTAACCGACCGAGCCACCCAGGCGCCCCTAAATTAAACTTTTATATATCATGCACTTTCCCAAATGTGTGTTATATTTCACAATAAAAAAAAGATATAAAAGTCACATGAAACCCAATTACTCTGAGATAGTTAATAATTTAACATTTTAATGTGTATAATGCCAAACCGTCTTTAATCCAATATATGCGTTTTTTCCCGTATTTCTTTATAGGCCTTTTTTTTTTTTTTTTTAATGATATGACCTCCCAGAAGAATTCCTTTTCAGGGTTGTTTTTTTGTTTTGTTTTGTTTTTGGCCATTTCCACTTAATTTTAACTAAGAGTAAATATCATACAAGCTCTATGCCCCTTTGGAAGCCTAAAGCCACAGAGTGGCTTTCAGGAAATTAGGTTGCTTTAGCCTAAGCTACATTGATTCATAAACCAATCTGCAGGATTTTGCTGTAGCTCATGGGAGACTTTTCCTTCTTGTTAATAATGCTGCTGCTTCAAAAGAGAAAAGCCTCTTTCCACCTCTTCAGAGTGCGATCTTTTCAAAAGGAAAGGCCAGGCAGTGGAGGGGAGGGGGTGGGGGTTAAAGGCCAGCAGGGGAGTGGTCTGGAGGCTTGAGGCAGAGGAGGGGTCATCCTACAACTTACCACAAAACATGTCATGCTGAGCCCATGCTGAGCCTGGCCTAGGCAACATTAGGAAGCAGATTTTCAAAATGATCTAGGATGTGTTTTGTTTTAAGGCCAAAGTAGTTCTGTTGCTTTTCCTCGCCCTCTGGGGGCAGTTCAAGGGCTCTACCCTGTGCCTGGAACGTGTTTCCCTCCCCTCCCCCCCCCCCCCCCCCCCCCCCCCCCCCGTCTCCAGTCCCCTCCACCATTCTTCACCCTTTTCATTATTTTACCTGTTACGTGGCTAAAGAACCACTCTGTGACCATCCGAACCTGGGTAGTGGCCCCACGAGAGCTCACGGCACTCTGGACTCACCACGTCCCAGCATTTGTCGCCCTATGTTGAAATTTCCTCTTTTTTAAAAAAAATTTTTTTTTCAACGTTTATTTATTTTGGGGACAGAGAGAGACAGAGCGTGAACGGGGGAGGGGCAGAGAGAGAGGGAGACACAGAATCGGAAACAGGCTCCAGGCTCTGAGCCATCAGCCCAGAGCCCGACGCGGGGCTCGAACTCCCGGACCGCGAGATCGTGACCTGGCTGAGGTCGGACGCCCAACCGACTGCGCCACCCAGGCGCCCCTGAAATTTCCTCTTTCCTTGTCCACAGATCCTCTGCTTATCTGTAAGCCTCATGAGCACAAGGACAGTGTCTCTTTCACCGTCGTGACTCTGGCCCTGGTGCCTATTGGCGCTCAGTAAGTGTAGTCATGGAATACATGGGAAACAGTGTGTAAGGAGATGGGCCACGGGGAGTGCAGAGGTGATATAAAGGAGGCATGCTCTCTTTACCTGTTGAGCACAAGTGGCTTCAGTAATCCAGCCACGCTAACATGGGTCGGTACAAAGTTCTAAAATCTGTAACTGCTCCGTTTCAAACACTGACCAAAGAGCGGTATGCACGTGTATAGGTTTCGATACTTGGTTAAGCACGTTCACTTACTATCTTGTACAATTCCTTAAAAAAAAATTTTTTTTAATGTTTATTTATTTTTGGGAGAGACAGAAAGAGAGCAAGGAAGGAGCAGAGAGTGAGGGAGACACAGAATCTGAAGCAGGCTTCAGGATTTGAGCTGTCAGCACAGAGCCTGTCTTGGGGCTCAAGCCCGCGAACCAGGAGATTATGACCTGAGCCGAAGCGGGATGCTTAACCCACTGAGCCACCCAGGCGCCCCTATCTTGTACGATTCTAACAACAAATCCTCCAAGGTGAGCTGGGAATCTATTACTCTCACCATTTGGTAGGTTGAAACACTGAGAGAGCTTAAATAACCAGCCCTATATTATATGATTAGTTTCCAGTGTAAGCCAGGAAATAGTGACCCCTTTTGCTGGAAGTGGAAACTATCCAGTGGAGACTATATACAGATCTATTTTTGGGGAATAAGGATATAAAATAAATATGTGAGGCCATTCTGATTTTTTAAAAGCTTTTAGTAGATATTTCCCTTTTTTCAAAGCATTAAATGTTTCTTGGTTTTTTGTTTGTTTTGGCTTATTTTTTAATCACGAAATGAGTACATATTTGGTGTAGGAAATCAAAAGAGCACAATAAAATTGAAATCACTTATGATCACGTTAAACAGAGCTATAACTATTGTTATGCCATTTTAATAACTGACTATGTATTAAGTCCTAAGCTCTTGTAGAGTGAAAACTCCCCTCCCACACCCTAGTCTTTTTTTTTTTTTCCTCCTTTTTCCCACACTGTATTCTTTAGCTCCAAAATTTTCCCAGTTATTCTTGGCCATTTGCTTTGTTACTGAAATTTTAGAATTAGGTTGTATTAAAAATCAATTGAGATTTCTGTTGGATTGGCATTATGTTTATGGATTAATTGGAGTAGAATTAAATTTTTTTAAATTTTTTTACTCCATCGCTTTCTTTCTTTCATAAACATGGTACGGTTCTCCTTAATTTGGGTCTGTTTTAATGTCTTCTTAAAAATATGGCACGCTTCAGGAATTTGCATGTGATCTTTGCGCAGGGTTCGTGATAATCTCTGTATCATTCCAATTTTAGTATATGTGCTGTTGAAGTGAGCACTCAGAAGACACTTCTTCACTGCCTGAGGATATCAGGGGGGAAAGGGAAGAGGTCACATGCTCTTTACTCTCTATAGGAAACGGTGACTCAAAAAGACATTAATCTGGATTGATTGTGTTTATCAAACATACAAGCATTTAGTTGTGTGTTGACAATGGGAACAATGATTTTGGCTTTTGTTACCGTGGTCTATTTTCTGAACAAAAGCTCTTTTTCCGTTGGTGGTCTCGACAGAAGAAATGCAGCAGGACAAGGGTGCCCGGGGGGGCTCAGTCGGTTAAGCGTTGGACTTTGGCTCGGGCCGTGATCTCGTGGTTCATACATTCGAGCCCCACGTCTGACAGCTCAGAGCCTGGAGCCTGCTTCGGATTCTGTGTCTCCCTCTCTCTCTGCCCCTCCCTCGCTCTCATTCTGTCTCTCTCTTTCTCAAAAATAAAAACATTAAAATAAATCAATAAATAATTTAAAAATTAAAAAAAAAAAAAAAGAAATGCACTAGGACAAAGGAGTTGGGAGGATGGGGGGTGGGGGGGAAGGAAAGCCAGGAAAAGAAGATGGTCAGACTTGACAATGAGGAGGGTGGGGGAAGAGGGACGTGTTGCTCTCGCAGGTGTCATGGCTGGGAGCGGTGGCGGGGAGGGAAGCGAATTCACAGCAAGTTTGGACTCTCAGTTTTGCTGCTCTAGCAAATCAGCAGCATCACTTGGGCTCTTGTTAGAAATTCAGACTATTGGCCCCAATCGCACCTATCCAATCAGAATTTGCATTTTAACAAGATCCCAGGTAATTCTTCTGCACGTTCAAGCTCCAGAAGCTCTTAGTCGCCCCCAAGCAGTCAGAGCCAGTCCTGATCAGTGTCATCAGCCTGAGACCTATTAATAGACGGAATGGCTTTGGTTGCCTAGAGACCTGGAAATCTGGTTCCTGGTGTCGACTCGGGAGTCTCAGAGTTCTTTGATCATTTTGGCCAAAGCCTTGTGACCTGAGTCGGCCTCAGTTTCTCTGCTAGGCATTTTAGCTCTGTGCAGCGGTTGGATGCTTGCCCTGGACCCCTGCTTCCTCTGCTCTGCCAAACCCTTGCTCTCTTCCCCTTCTCTTCAGAAGCAGGATGTGATTTCCTACTCTCTTCTCAGTTTCTGGCGGGGGGCCTGCTGCGACCGGACCAATCACCTGGAACCGTGCCTGATTTTGAGGATCGTCACCTGGACTTCTTCCAGAACTGTGTTCTGCTGGCAGAGAGGACTCACTCAGATATCCAAATAGCCTGGCCCGATCTGAGCTAGTCGTGCCCTTTGACCGCCGCTCACCGGCCTGCCTCGCTGCCTCCTGGGGACAGGCCAGCTTCTGAAGACAGGCTCTGGACCCTGTCCCCCCACTGGATCCTGGCTTCTTCCTCCTTCCCACGGTCTGTGTCGATGTGGTCACAGCCTGTCCTGCACCCAAGGAGGCCAGCAGAGACCAAGGGAAGCAGGCTTCAGTCCCTTCTCTCTCTTAGCATTTACGACCAGGGCTCCACGGACCTGCTTCCAAGTGCGCCTTGATAGTTCAAACAGTGCCCTTGGAGCCTGTTAGGTAACAGATATTCTGAAAGTCCTAGAAGACTACTGAGTACAACTGTGCTCAGCGCTTTTGTGTAACTTGCACTCACGGTCCTTTCTCCAGAGCGGAGAAAAAAAATCTTCTTTGCTGCCTGACTTATTTTATAGAAACAGGCCAACCCATATAGAAGCTCAATCATTTGTCTGGTTACCATGTAACCATTTCACTTTGAGAGTTGTATACCTCCTGCCATGCTCAATTTATGGCGGAACATTATACAATGTGTGTCACACCTGCTGCTGTGTTTCAACGTTTATTTATTATTGAGAGACAGAGAGAGACAGAGCATGAGCAGGGGAGGGGCAGAGAGAGGGGGAGACACAGAATCCCAAGCAGGTTCCGGGCTCTGAGCTGTCAGCA
The DNA here is from genome assembly GCF_016509475.1 of Prionailurus bengalensis. Classification (NCBI taxonomy): domain Eukaryota; kingdom Metazoa; phylum Chordata; class Mammalia; order Carnivora; family Felidae; genus Prionailurus; species Prionailurus bengalensis. The sequence goes on along the minus strand of NC_057349.1, from coordinate 12,421,956 downwards.
CAGCGCCCGACGTGGGGCTCGAACTCACAAACCGCCAGATCATGACCTGAGCCGAAGTCAGATGCTCAGGCGACTGAGCCACACAGCCCCCCCACCCCCGACCTGCCGCTGCGTTTTAAGCCAGCGCAGATTCAGAATGCCATGCAGTTCGAACCAGTCGTGCTGGCTATCAGTTATAGAGGACAGTTTCTCAATAAACGCTACTCTCCGTTAATGAATACCAGAGAGCGCCGACTGTCTCTTTAAGACTGTTGCATCATCTTCATTCCAAAGAACTATTCTTACGGTGATTTAAAAAAGAAAGGAAGAAAACAGGAAGAAAAAAGTGTGGCAGCACCCACAGTAGCTAAGTAATGGTGTGGGTGTTGTTTCCATTATTTACATACACAACACTTCCACAAGAATCCAAATGTCTTACAGAAGAAAATACAATACAAATTGCAAAAAAAAAAAAAAAATGCAGCAACACAGTAAGACATAAGGAAAACAATTACCCAAAAGAAGATTCAATTTGGCATAAATCGTTGGCACGGAAAGAATGGGTAGGTGTCCAGTGACCCCGTTTGCACGTGCAAAGGTAGCGGGTACCTGTGTTCGCCACGTCCAGAGAAGAAGTCGCACATCAGATACAGGTAAAAGTAGTCATAAGAAAGGTCTGAAAGCATTCTGAGAAATACTTGCAATGTGATGAAGTGACTCCCCATTTCCGAATGTCCATCACAATCTCATTAAGTTAGCCAGGATGGAGAAGTTCACGATTTTCCAGAAGGCGCTCTTGGCCAACCAAACTCAAAGGGCCTGGGAAGAAGTTACTCACGACTAGAAAAAAGACAAATGGGCAGGAAATAGAATATACATATGCATTAACAGCTCGTTGCAACCTTCTAAAGGTCCACCTTTCCTCAGCATAGATTTCAGTTGACGAATCATGAAGAAATTGTATTTGAAGTTTCTGCTAAAAAAAGAAAAACCAACTTTGATGGATATTACGGGGAAGGTTCTCCTTTACTTGCTTTCCGTTGCACGTCTGCCGTTCCGTCATCATTGGAACGAAATTCCAACCGACCGCTTGAACTTTCGGGAAAAGGGAAATCCGGTACGGGGTTGGGGAGGAGGCAGTCCCAGGAAAAATATCTCAAATGTTGCAGAGGCCTCGAAATGGATAATTATCTAGAACGACATATCACTACGAGTGCTGCTACAACTTCGGCATGCGTAGTTAGAGTCAAACCCCTCAAAATTACAACGTCGTTTGTCTTTTTTGAATCTCTTTTGGTTTCACAAGTCACGTGGCAAAAATCAAAACATACTACGTCATACCACTCCGGATGCCGCTGCGGAAAAAGCGTCCGCTCGCCCATCTCGAGGGTAGCTACTATTAGTTTGCGTCGATTCTCCCATACGATGCATAACCGTGCTTATTAAGCTGTTTGAATGCTGCTTTTGTCATAGTCCTCTATGAACATGACTCTTGCTATGCGGTGAAACCCAGAGGTACTATTTCCATGGGCTTTTCGGTAATTAATGTAATCCCTCCATCAAAAAAAATTACCGGGGAGAGAAACGTGCCACATGGTATATGCACTGATTTTGAACCTTTCTACAGAATATATTTCAGTATCGGTATTGGACTGTAGAGTGTACCCCCCCCTTCCCCAAACCCAAGCCCACCCGGAACCTGTGATCATGACCTTATTTGGAAATAAGGTCTTTGCAGAGGTAATCAAGTTACGATGATGTCATAGTGGGTTAGGATGGGCCCTAAATCCAATGACTGATGTCTTTATAAGAAGGCCATGCAGAGGGGGGCACCTGGGTGGCCCAGTACGTTGAGCATGCGACTCCTGATTCCCGCTAAGGTCATAATCGCAAGGTCATGGGTTTGAGTCCCATGTCAGACTCTGAGCTGAATGTGGAGTCTACTTGGGATCCTCTCTCTGTCTCTCTCTGAAAAAAAAAAAAAAAAGAGAAGAAGGCCACGCAGAGACACAGACATATAGGGGAATCCTCATGTGAAGACAGAGGCAGAGATTGAGGCAGTGCAGTCACAAGCCAAAGATTGCCAGTAACCACCAAAAGCTAAGAGACTTAGAGCAGATTCTATCTCAGAGCCTTTGGAGGGATGTGGCCTTGTTAACGCTTTAATTTCAGACTGTGGCCTCCGGGACTGTGACATATAAGTGCTGTTGCTTCCAACACCCTGTTGGTGGTATTTTATCATGGCAGCTCCAAGAAGCTCAGACGAGGCCCCGTTTCCAGATTATGCAAATAATGTCATACGAAAATTCATATGAACTTTCTCTTAGGTAAGGAAACCAGGGGGAGGACAAGGCTACTTGTCACAGTGACCCAGTGAATGCAGACCAAAAATGGGATGAGGGATTGGCCATCGCAACATTGCAAGGCAGGTATAATGTAAAAGAATCAAACGTTTCAGCTAAAGCACCGAGGCGTCGATATCACATTTTTAAGGGAGGTGGGAGACCTTCATTTGCAAAATTTGCAAAGGAGGTTGTCAAAAGCTGATGACGTGGCTTTGCGGCTTCTTACATAAATCAGAAAGTACATTAAGAAGGAGAATTAGGGGTGCAAGGAAAGGGTTGGTTTGCACAGAGTAGTCTTGTGTGTTGGGTGTTTGTCCCCCTTGCCCTCCCAAGGCTTCAGGAGCAAAGAAAGTGTGAGTGATTCCCTTGGACAAGACGTGGACCACCCATGAGAGAAAGCAGGCAGGAGGGTATCTTGTGTCCTTTCTGAGAGGGTCATCTGGATGGGGGACCAGAAGAAGAAAAAAAAAAAAAAGACTGGCGTTGGTGCCAGACTCCCGCGGTCTGAGGGAAGAGGAAGTGATCAGCCATATGAAGACATCTCCATCTGTCGACAGGGTTAGAAAAACCCTACCCTGCAGTGTCTTGAAACCCCAACTAGAGAGAGGCAACTCTGAATGCTTGTCGAGGCCAGAGAAGACAAGGGAGAGATTTGCTTCTCTGCCTTCCCCAGCTTCCTCCCACTGCTCCAACCCGAGAGAGGAGTGAAATCCCCGTTAGAAAGATGAAAGATGCAGGGATGGGGAAAAGTGAGGCCACGGGCTGCTCTTCTCACCGGGTTGCAGCCTTTTGTAGGCGGCTGAGCCGAGGAAGGGAGAAGTCTAAGTGCGAAAACAAATTGATGTTGCTACTGCGACCCGAAGCTAGACATGCCGATGACTGGCCAAAGGACATTTTATGACCCGGAAGCGACTAGAGAATAAAATGTTGGTCTAAATTTCATCCAAGAGCAGAGAAAGTGTTCACTCCGGGGAATACATTTGAAGTCTTGCTTTATGATTGATTACATCCTATGAGTCATGCTTGTTCAATGTAGTAGTTACATAACCATTTCTAAATGCAACTGAATAGAACGGCTCTTAGTGCCTTCTATACAGTTTTCCCCTATGAAGCCACTGCATTTCTATCTGGAGTGTGGAAAATTAGACAGGAAATGGTCTTCACAGAGAATCGTGTCCTTGGAACGTGTTGTTTCTCAGCACTTGTGAAATGTCTAAGCTGAAAAGCATGATATGCTTGGTACACATCAGGTAATCAATAAATGTTGAATTAATGACAAAAATGAATGGGCAGGGAAGAGAAGCCTTGATTGCCTAGGGTCTTTATAAACCCAGGCTATCCCCAAATTCTTTTCTGGTAGAGAAAGAAAGATCCTAAGTCGGTGACTTCTGAAAAGTTCCTACCAGACATGTATGGTCACCATATAAGAAATGATAAAACCTTAGCCTTCCTTCCTAGAAGGAAGTTTAGGAGATGATTTAGTGCAACCTGTTCATTTTACAGACAAAGGCCCAAAGAAGCAAAATAATTCGATTCTAATCACTTTTTCCAGGGGTGTCAATACCGGCCCTGGAAAAGCTGATAGCTGACTCATGGATAGCGACAGCCTTTGTTCCTGAGCTCCTTTGCCAGCTGGGCTTTGTTCGAGTGAGAGCTTATATTCTCTTTGTTAGTTTTCTCATCAATAAAAGAAGTTGCACCAAATTGCTTTCACGTAATAAGCAAACACAAAGTATCTGCTTGTGCTCAGGGCTGCACCATAAACTTGGCATTGAGTGAGGAGTTGGGAATGAGCTGCTGCCCTTGAGAAGCTTATAGCCACGTCAAGGAGACAGACCGGTAAGAAACCATGACCTCTGACCATGTTGGCTAAGGGTGGAGAAAGAGGTGAACACTGTGGAGATATTTAGGAAAAACACCTAATCTAGCCAAAGGGTCATGGAAAGCTTGCTAGAAAGGAGGTGACATCTAAGCTGAGTCTTGAAAATGTGGACAATCTGGGGCACATAGGGGGCTCAGCCGGTTCAGCATCCCACTTTGGCTCAGGTCATGATCTCCTGGTTCGTGGGTTCGAGCCCCGAGACGGGCTCTGTGCTGACAGCTCGGAGCCTGGAGCCTGCTTCAGATTCTGTGTCTCCCTCTCTCTCTGCCCCTCCTCCACTCGTGCTCTGTCTCTGTCTCTCTCTCTCAAAAATCAACAGATGTTAAAAAGAAATGTGGAAATTTAATAAGCAGGGTGTGTCCACAGAACCCTAAGTGCTATGGAGGTATCGCTGAGTACAAGGGGGAAGGGAGAGAGGGGTCAAACCAGAGAGATAAGCTGGTGTCCAAGCATGAAGGGATTTCTGTGCTCCATCAAGGTGTGTAGAGCTTACAGGAAGTCTATCAGAAACTACTAAAATCTTTTGCAAGGGACTAATGAGACCTGATTTCTGACTCAAAACGATCAGTCTGGCTCCAGGACGGAGAATGGTTTTAAAGGAGATAACATAGGCAGAGAGCCCAGCTGAGAAACCATTGAAATAATCTAGATAAGAAAAATGGCAGCAGAGATGGGAAAGGCAGAAGAATTTCAGAGCATCACGCTATGGACTGAATTACGTACCCTTCCCCCACAATGCATTGACGCCCTAAGGCCCAATATGATGGTATTTGGAGGTGGGGCCTTGGGAGATGATTAGGTTTAGATGAGGTGGGGGGGAGGCCCTCACGAGGAGATCTGTGTCTGTATAAGAAGTGACCCCGGAGAGGTTGCACTTTATCTCTACCAGGCGAGGACACTGTAAGAAGGCAGCCCTCTATAAGCCTGGAAGGGAGTCCTCACCAGAAACTGACCATGACCGATTTGGGACTTCTCGCCTTCAGAACTGTGAAACAATAAATGTCTGTGTTCAAACCGCCCAGTTCGTGGTATTGTGTTATGGCAGCCAGGGCTGGCTGACACACCACGGGAGTAGGATGAAGGATGTGGAAATGTATTCCTTATAGAGAAAAGGAGGAGCGTCAAGGATGGGATGGGTGTCCAGGCTTAGTGTGTAAAGAGAGCAGAGAAGTGGGCCTGAAACAGTGAGAAGTGGCAGAGGCAGGAGGAAATGACTAGAGACCGGCGAGTAGGCAGAGACATTAAGGGAAAGCAAAAGAGGCCGAGAGAAGGGCATGTTTTTCAAAAAGAAGAGATGTTCAATTGTGCAAATACGATAAAGATGTCAAGTAAGATAAGGCTGAAAGATGTCCGCTGGCTTCAGCAATGAAATGCCTTTGGAGATGTTGGAGAGAACTGCTTCCACATTGTGAGGACAGAGACCAGGCTGCACTTGAAGGAGGGAATGGGTTGTCGGGACGCATAAGCAGCCAGCACGGAAAGCGCATTCAAGAATCCTGGCTTTGAAGTGAGGGAGAGAGGTGGAGAGGTAATGAGAGGGGAAGCAAGGAGAATTTTGTGTTACGCTCAAAGACAAGGTTTTTAGGAGCGATGGTGTTGAGGAAGAAGCAGGGGAGAGGCGATGATTGATGAGTAAGGTTACCGAGTGTGCCGGCCATGATGAGCCATGTAGCTCGGATGCAGGGACTGGCTTTCGAAGGAGGGACTTCCTCCTTTCATCATGGGAAGGTAGTAAGAATGGGCACAGACACCTGCAAAATTGTAGGTATAGAGTCATTCCTTCCTGCTGGCTTCTGTTTTCCCCATGAAGGAGCAGATGAGAGTGAGGTATGTGGGGACATATCAGGACAGGGGACTGGAGGAGGTGGCTCCAATAACTGTTGTGGGAAAGGGGAGGGAGAGAGCGGGAGAGCTGAAAGAAGGAAGTAGGGTAGAGCACAACGTGTCTTTATTGGTTTATTTACAAACAGTGTGAAGTCAACTGGGAGAATCAGGGGGAGGGAGTCAGTCTGGACCATCCAAATGTGGAGTAATCTCTGGGTCAGTCTGGATCATGAAGGATGCCTCTTCCATTTTTTTTTTTTTTTTTTTTTTTTTGCTGTCCCTTGGTAATGGTTCCTTGATTCCTCAAGGAAGCCTGCCTTTTGTGAGGGCAGATGGATTCTGATGGGCACAGGGGTCATACAAGGGCTGGGGCCCCCTCAGTTTGTGAAAACCTGCATGATTTCACATGCATGATTCTGATCACATGCGTGATTGCCCTCCGTATCTTGGGATCCCAGTATTAACGTTGGTGTCGCCTGCCTGGCCATCCTCATATACAAAGAAAAGCTGTGCGCAGACATGGTCAGACACAGAGAACATCCAGATGCTCCCTTGCTTTTGTAGGTCCTTAGATGCCATCACTTCACAAAATACTTTACAGTTTAGATTCTGACGCTGCAAGAACATTGGTAGCTGTCCAAAGTAGTGCTGGAACAGTTGGGCACTTGTTGAGAAAAAACAAACAAACAAACAAACAAACAAACAAACAAGTCTTGGGGCGCCTGGGTGGCTCAGTAGGTTGAGCGTCTGACTCTTGGTTTCAGCTCAGGTCATGATCCCAGAGTCATGGGATCGAGCCCTGCATCAGGCTCTGCACTGAGCATGGAGCCTGCTTAAGATTCTTTCTCTCTCCCTCTGCCCCTCTCTCCTACTCTCTTTCTCTCTCTTAAAAACAAAAACAAAAACAAAAAGAACAGCCTCGAACTTATACAATAATCAATTCAAAATGGAAATACATATGTAAACAAAATAACCCATAAACCTATATACTTCTGAAAAAAAAATAGAACATCTTTGGAATCTAGGGCTAGGCAAAGAACTCTTAGACTTGATACCAAAAGTATGATCCACAAAACAAAAAATGGATAAAGTAGACTTCATCACATTTTAAAATTTCACTGTGTAAAGACCCTATTAGGAAGATGAAAAGACTTGGTACAGATGATGAGAAAATATTTGCAAACAACATATTCAACAAAGGACTGGAATCTGGAATATATAAAGAACTCCAAGAACTCAACTGTAACAAATAAACAATCCAATTAGAAAATGGGCAAAAGGTGGGGGCACCTGGGTGGCTCAGTCAGTTGAGCGTCTGACTTCGTCTCAGGTCATAATTTCACGGTCTGTGAGTTCGAGCCCCGCATCGGGCTCTGTGCTGACAGCTCAGAGCCTGGAGTCTCCTTCGGATTCTGTGTCTCCCTCTCTCTCCCTGCCCCTCCCCCTCTCTCTCTCTCTCTCTCTCTCTCTCTCAAAAAATAAGTAAACATTAAAAAAATTAAAAAAAAGAAAAGAAAATGGGCAAAAGGCATGAATCAACACTTCACCAAAGGGTCCATACAAATGGCAAACAAGCATATGAAAATATGTTCGGCACGATTAGCCATTAGGAAAATACAAATTGAAGCCACGCAATATCCCTGCACCTCTATCAGAACAAAAAACAGTGACACTTCCAAATGCTGCTGAGGAGGTGAAGAAATTGGATCCCTCGTACATTTGATAACTGCGAATAGTCCAGCCATTCTAGAAAACAGTTTATGGTTGCTTTAAACAATTAATATATAACCACCGTAGGACAGAGATAGTGCCCTCTTGAGCATTCCTCCCATAGAAACAAAAACTTAAATTCACACAAAAACCTGTCTGTGAATATTTACAACAACCTTACTTGAAATAGTCCCGAACGGTAAGCAACATGGATGTCCTTCGACGGGTGAATGGCTAACCAAAACCATAGCTCATCCATGCCGTGGAACCCTACTCAACAGTAATAAGAATGAACTATTAACGTAGGCGGCAATCTGGATGAACGTCCAGAGAATTATGCTGAGTTAGAAGAGACAATCCCAAAAGGTTACATGCTGTAAGGGTCGGTTTATATAATATATCTAAACTGGCAAGATTATAGAAATGGAGAAACAATTAGGGACCCTAGGTTGCTAGGCTCAAGGAGGGGATGGAGGTATAGAGAAGCTGGTGTGGTTATAAGAGGCCACGATGAGGAGTCCTTGCAGGGACAGATATTCTTTGCCTGATTGTATCAGTTAACAACCTGGTTGTGATAGCACAGTATTGTCTTGCAAAATGGGAGTGAACTGGCTAAAGGGCACATGGGATCTCTGCATTGTTTCTTACCACCTCACGTGAATCTACAATGATCTCAAAACAAAAATAATTAGTCTAGGCCGGGCTGGGTGGCTCAGTCGGTTGGGCGTCCGACTTCGGCTCAGGTCACGATCTCACGGTCCGTGGATTCGAGCCCCGTGTTGGGCTCTGTGCTGACAGCTCGGGGCCTGGAGCCTGCTTTGGATTCTGGGTCTCCCTCTCTCTCTGCCCCTTTCCCACTCATGCTCTTTCTCTCAAAGATAAATAAACGTTAAAAAAAAATTAGTCTAAAAAGTTAAGTGCTGCATAGATCACCCCAACAGATACTGAATCACCAGGACTATGGGAGGACTTGGATGGAACCAGAAATGCTGCCTGGGAGTCATCTCTTACCCACTTTCTGCCACCACCTCCAAGCTAGTACTGTTTTCCAAAGGGCGCTGAGCCCAAGGCTGGAGTTTTCCTAAAGATCTGAGGTCACCTTGACACTCTGCCCCAGGGAAACATCTCCTGGCCGTTTAGTCCTTCGTATTCTCCATTATCTGGATGTCTCAAAGGCCCCGATGCCCTAGGTTTGGGGGGAAAAAAAAAGAGGCCTTTATGGTTGAAGATTTCCACCAAGGCTCAGATGCTATTAGGGGCAGGGACCAGCATACCACCCTGAGGTCAGCCTGGACCAGCTGCTCCTTTGTGGTCACCAGTGCGTAAAGCACCCCAGTTTTACCATGTTCCGGGAGAGTTCCAGCAATAGTTCAAAGGACCTTTCTCTTCTGCCATAGAACCTGCTGTGTCTTCCATATGACCGAATGTTTACTTTATAGAGTCTGAGTCAGCCCACATTGACGGGGAGTTGAACTTTGAATTGGCAGGGTTTGAACTTGAAGGAAGCTAAACTGGTAGAGACTGAGATATTGTTATGTAAAAAGTCTAGGTTGTTTCTACTGGCCCGGTGAGGTGGGATAGGTGGCTTATGAGGTCACTTACAAGCAAATAAAGACGCTACCTTTACTATGCACACCACAGTGAAGACGGAGCATCCTTGCAACCCTACAACATTCCTAACCCCGCCTGCTATAATGAATGCCTTGTTCTCTAATTCTATACCTTCATAGCACTGACCTGGCAGAGTTCTTACCCCATTGAATACACCTCCCTGAGCAGCCCTGAGCCTGTTTTCTTTAAAAATTTTTTTTTTTATTTCATTTTTGGGACAGAGAGAGACAGAGCATCAACGGGGGAGGGGCAGAGAGAGAGGGAGACACAGAATCGGAAGCAGGCTCCAGGCTCCGAGCCGTCAGCCCAGAGCCCGACGCGGGGCTCGAACTCACGGACCGCGAGATCGTGACCTGGCTGAAGTCGGACGTTTAACCGACTGCGCCACCCAGGCGCCCCGAGCCTGTTTTCTTATATGTAAAATGAGACACAGGTATTTGAAAAATCTGTAAGAATTCTTCCGGGTCTTAAAACTTCTGACCCTAGGAATGGCCTTATCTTCCAGCGCTGCCTTGCAAAACTGTCATTGCAGCGAGTTAAAAATAAAACTGTATCAAACCAGAATTTATTTGGGGGAGGGGGGGTAGTGGGAAGCAAGTCTTTCGGTAAGAAAACAGTACATCAGTGGATCGCTTTGTTGGGAAAAGTAGGCCCCAGTCCTTCATCGGAAGGAAGAGTGGAGGATAAAATATAGGATGAATTATGGTGTTTAAGCAAATGAAGGTAATTTGGGTTTTTCTGCCTCTCTCCCCGGAGGAAAAAGGCAGGGAGGCAGCAAAGAGGAGAATGAAGGGACAACAAGGCAGGACACCTGGAGGAGTATTAAAACCAAGGACTGGTGAACGATGCCAAGTGGAGGCAGGAACGGGGAGGCCGTGACGCGGAGGGCTGGACCTCGAGTCCGGATACAGGCCAGTCTGACCTCCATCTGACCCCCGCCAGGGGAGGAGGGAGGGTGGGTGAGGATCCCATCTGATATCTGGCTTACTTACCCTTTTTCATTTACCACTTTCTCTAGGAAACCTTGGCTGAGCCTTTTCATATGGTGACCTATCCCCTTTTCCACATTTTTACCAACTTTGGTAAGATACTTAGCCTACTCTGCCCTGATTTAGAGTTATTTGCATTTCCGCCTGACAGAGCCCACTCACTGGATTGCGAACCCTGCGGGGACTCTAGCCGCCTGGTGGCAAACATAGTAAGAGCCCAATAGTAATTTATTGAATGAAATTTGCTTCTTAGCCTTTCTCCTCTATTCTCCTGGGGGCTTTTAGATGGAATGAGTCAAACCGTTGAGACACAGCAAATAATAATAATGACAATGAGCGGGAACATAAAAGGTATTTCTTATTTGAAAAAAAAAAAAAATTTTTTTTCCGGAGTGCCTTGCAAGCAGGAAATCATATATATGTGATCGGGGTGGGGTGGCGTGAGGGACTGAGCCTTAATATTGAACCACCAGCTCTTTGATCCCATCTTCAACTGACAAAGATGCACACGGTGTAGACATTCATCCCCCAGGTAAAATTGTACGGATGTCTCAGGGAACGCTGCAGGAACAAACTTTAACCTCATGACTTCTATTATTTGGTAATAAAAGGCTTAAAGCACAATGTGAGCTTTTTTTAGATGCTAAGTTCCATGTGAGTGATGTGTTGTTAATTTCATATTAATGCAGGGTGCCAGCAGACCTCAGCGCAGAATCTAAAGAAGAAAATCACTTTCCTGCCGCTCTGACACCCGGTGACCGGCCTGAGCTTATTTTTTGCCATCTCCTGGATGAAATGAACATCCTTCCCACAATGATGCAGTATAGATATTTCCAACACATGGACCAGTCCTCCCCACTGGCAATCATGGAACGAAAGAGAATTCCTTGCTAAACCATAGTTCTGTCACCAGCGACTACGAAGCCCCTACTAAGCATTAATTGATATTTGTACCCTCACTTCTTCCTTCTCTTTGTGACTGAGACCTCGTAACACCGTGTTTTTCTTATTTCTATGCATCGAATATAGCTTCCTGCTTTCCTTTCGGCATCTTCCTGGGATCTGGGCATTAGGAGATGCTATACTTGGATTCCCCACTGAAAAGCTGACAACACTCTATTGTCTGCTTACGAATGATCTTCCTTGTATGGAAGATGATAAAGCAAAATCTAATCACAGCTATGTCCCCAAACACACTTCAGGTTTGTTTGCCTACATCTTTGGAAGGCTTCAAAAATTTTCACCCTTCCTTGATATTGAATTAGAATTCTCTCCTTCCTCATCATGGTATGTCCCTCCCCCTAGAGGTGATGGAATGTTCCTTCCCTGCTCTTGCCCAGTCACAACCGTCTCTACTATAGCTACTGATGATGTATCTTCTTTCTTCTAGGTCTGTCTTATAGTATTTCCTTTTACGACCACTGAATTCAATGTGGTTCTTTAAACAGGTGATATGTAGGACAGAGAGGAAGAAAGAGAAGAAGGGAAGAAGGGTCACCACGTACGCCAGACCACCTGGACAGGAGAGGGACCCTTTGTGAATTTCTGGTTCTATGGTCTTTGCTCAAAAACTTGAAAAACTTCAGGACGGAGGGAAAATAGAAGCTCGGGAATTTTTAGCAGTAGGTGAGCGGTCTCTTCGTCAGGCAAAGGATGGCTTAGTCCACGTGAAATGTTCAAGCGTCTTATGGCTTGTCTGAGCATCCAAACCTTCACCCCTTCTTTACTCTTTTTCCTTCCCCTCTTTGTATTCATTATTCTTGTGGCTGATCTAGTGAAAGTTAAGCAGATGTTCTAAATAGAAACATTTACAAAACTTCAAGGGGGGAAAAGAGGAGGAAGATGTGGCACTACAATCAAGGGCGTGAAGACACTCTCTTGTCTTTGTTTGCACCTCCATATTCCTTTAGGGCTGCCCCGCTCTTGAGTGACACGTCACGTAGCACCGCATGCATGCAGGTGTTTAATACATTAATGACTATTAGCGACTGATGAGAGAGAACCTCACAAAGCCTACGACATTTCACTTGGTCTGTAAAATGAAAACAGAAACCACTTCCACTCTTTTGGGGGAAAAAAATATGGACGTGTCTACTCAGCCACATTAGACGTGTCCATCCCCCATGGCTAAGCTGCCTGCAGAGCCCTCTCTCCATCATTAGGACTCTTCCCCAGGTTCAGACACTAACAGACATGTAGCCTCCTGACTCTGTCTTCCTTTACTGGCCCTTCTCTCTTTCTCAGCCCTTGGCTCTCCTCTTCTCTCCTCTCCTCTCCTCTCCTCTCCTCTCCTCTCCTCTCCTCTAGTTGGCTCCACTCCTGCATCCAAGAGGACATTCTCAGTGCAGGGCTTGGTGGCCCAGCAGACATGCCTACTGTCCCACCAGAGGAGTGTGGGTCTTTTTTTTTGCCTGGAAGCCATCAAGTCTCAGGCACAGCCATCTCCATTCAGCATTTTAAATTAAAACTGCCAGGGTGAGGCTTGTGTGAGTGTTCCTGCTGATATAAATTGTCAGCTTCATTGTAGCTTCTATTCTTATATCTGTCAGCTAAAAGGCCCCAAGGAGTTAGATTGAAGAAAGAGACAATAGTCTGCCAAAGATAACGTAAGGATCCGGCCTGGCCCATATGGTGAGTATAGTCAGTAACTGTTGTGTGTCGAACTCATGTTATAATTCTATTGCTTTCCCCCTCTTTCTCATCCCCCCCCCCATGCAGTTTGCCCTCAGAGCAAGTGGGAGGGGGCCAGTGCCAGCAACAGCGAGCCTAAGATGCACGCAAGAGATTCAGAACACACTTCAGGATAGGTACAAGATTTGCTCATCTTTTCCTGTTTTAAAACCCTTAGAGCGCATTTTTGCCAACATTTACCAGCGTGCTACCAACTGTGAATTTATGTGAAGAATCATGCTTAGCATTTCGGGGTGACGATTCCATTTTTAACATTTTGCTCGGTCTTTCTTTCAGGAAAGTTTTTCCAGCCCTCAACTGATCGCAGTCCATAAACCAAGGTCTGAAAAAGACCGGAATGCCCGGAGGAAACTGAAGGTAGTGGGTTTCACAGGAGCCCTTGGCAACTGAGGGGACTTCAGAGTGGAGAATCGTGGGGGCAGGGCGGGGGGGGGGGGAATGTCTTTATGCCTTTAAAAAATCCAAATAAACAGGGAGAGAAGCGCTCTGAGCAGCAGGTCAGAATTGCCCTAGAACATCACAGGTTTGAACTGCACAGGTCCATGTACGTGTGGATTTTTTATAGTACAGTACGTAAATGCATTTTTTAGAAAGTTTATTTATTTTGAGAGAGAGAGAGAGAGAGAGCAAGTGGGAAAGGGGCAGAGAGGGAGGGAGGGAGAGAGGATCAAGGAGGCTTCACGCTCCGCGTGAAGCCCAATGCAGGGCGCGATACCACAACAGTGAGATTATGACCTGAGCTAGACCCGACTCAGATACTCAACCAACTGAGCCAGCCAGGCACCCCATAGTGCAGTACTTAAATGTATTTTGTCTTCCTTATGATTTTCTTAATAACATTTTCTTTTCTCTAGCTTACTTTATTGTTAGAACACAGCATATAATACATATAACATACATAATCCATGTTAATTCAGTGTTTATGTTATGGGTAAGGCTTCTCGTGAACAGTAGGCTATCAGCTAAGGTTCTAGGGAATCAAAAGTTATAGGAGGATTTTCAACTTTATAGGGGTCAGCGCCCCTAACCCCCATCCCCGTTTTGTTCAAGGGTCAACTGTATATACTTTTAAATGGACTTTACAGATAAATCCCGAGTATTCCATTTTAAGTTCAAATATGAGCTAAAGTAGAATTTCTCCCTTCCTTCGTATTTCATAACAACCCAAGCTGATTCAACACAAATAAATGACTATGCCGTAAGCATCCTGAGGGAAAAGCTGATAAGCCAGACTCTATTCTCTTCATATGTGTATAAACAAATACTTCACTTAAAAAAAAATCTTATCAGATGGTAAGCGCTTGGAATTTGCCTATTCTGAATTCAGGGCAGCTGCTTTGGAAAATAAAAAAGTCATTTTTAAGCTGATTCATGAGTACTGATAAATCCCTTAGATTGAACGCTGCCTTCCTTTTTTGGTGGGCAGTCCTGAGGGCAGGGGGAGAATAGGATTATCTAGAGTCATCAGTGCAAGTGGTGGAGGTAAGGTAATCGCCAACATTTCTGTTCCCTTCCCCCGCCCCCGGTTTCTTCCTTTCCCACGCCCCAGAACCATCTATGGTGGTTTCCAAAGCCAGATACTCAGAGTAAACTGAACCTGGGTGGAAGGGAGGCTTAGCCAACGCTCCACGTGGGGGGCCAAGGTCCCGGCCTCGGGAGGCCCCTGATCTGTCATTCAGCTTTGAGTCCCTGTGCTCTCTCCTGGCCTTGCCCTGGAAAGCACACAGCCGGCTGCAGCTGGGCTCGGGCTCTACCTCGCGTTCCTGTTTATTACTACTTCAGCTGTTTGCTGCAGGGAGACAGGCAGAGTCCTGCTCTGATTGGCTGCCTTTCTCTGACGTAAACAGCAGGCTCAGCCAATCAATAGCCCGCACTCCAAGAGCAGAAAGATGAATTGTAACAGCCAAGGCCCTGGGAATTAAAAAAAAAAAAAAAAAGAGCAACCCCTCCCCAACCCCCTCCCCCAATCAAAACCGTACACAAGGCTCCTGGAGGAGGGAGGGAGGGGGAGAGAGAGAGAGAGAGAGAGAGAGAGAGAGAGAGAGAGAGACTGAGACTGCTCTCTCCTGCTGGAAGCCCTCTGGGCAGGCCTGTTTGCACCCCAACTCCTTGGCGCTCGGCCGAGTTCACACCATTTTCAAAGTAGGTCATTCCAAGTAATCCCAGCAGAGGAGGGATACGCCGTCAGCCACAGTCCACAGAGCCTGCGAGGAGGTCCAGACCTTGCAGTGGAGGCTGGAACGTGACGCCGGTCCGCCTGGTGGGAGGCGGCTACTGCGAGGTGCTTCCTCGCCTTCCTCGAACAGCCGCCAGACAGGCTTGCTTTTAAACAAATCCACTCTCTCGGCCGTTTACAATTGGTCAGGGACTAATACTCTGGACAAATCTCTAGCAGGACTTCGCTCCTAACCTGAATGAAAATTCGCTGTGAGAAGGATGATGTCATCTTGATTCAGCTCTTTGTTCTTCGTGTTGGGAAAATTCATTGTTATTTATGAGGCTAGCGAGTTTCAGTGTCTACGAAGACACTGGTACCCCCAAGGAGAACGCAAGTAGAAATAAATAGATGCATGCAGCATTTTCCGAAATAACATATTGAGGAATATGCATATAAAACAAGTGGATGTATCATTCAAAACATAAACCTCATACATGCTCTTAAGTACATGAAACCCTTACACTGTAATTCATGCAGATACTGAAAAAAAGGTAAACTCCACTTTCTTGATCAATGACATGCATAGACACGTGTCAAATAATGGTGAAAAGGTATATGTCTTTTTTAAACATGACCTGCCTTCAGGTATCATCTGTAAGTTTCCTTTGCTGTGCTGTTTCCTCAGCTTGTGCTAACCCCCCTCTCCTCTTCTGGCAAAACATACCCACCTCTACAACCCCTCTCAAATTCTTCCTCTTTAGGAACTCTCTGGCTCCTGATTTTCAGTGATGATTTCTCTCCATTCGGAACCCTTGCAGCAATGAAAGAAACCCACAACACACACCTAGGAATAGCTTATGTATGATGTGGCTAATTGTTTGTTACACCGTAACTCCTGGAAAGCCAGGGCCGATATCTGGTATTTCAATAGTACATCATAGGTACTTAGCATACATATCGCTTTCAAGACAAAGGGAGAACACTAACATTTATTGAATGCCTCCTAGGTACCAGCTACTGTGCTGAGATTTCTATCAATTTTCAGAAATTATTATTTAGAACACGTTAACAGCCTTAGAACAGAAGATTTGCTTTCCACCATTTTAAAGATAAGGAAGCAGAGGCTTAGAACAGTTACATAACTTACCCAGGATCAAACAGCCAATGAACAGAGGAGCCAAGATTCAAACACAGCCATCAGACTCCCTGCTCTCTCTGCTACTCCCCCCCCCCCCCCCGATGATTCTCAATCTTGGCTGATTAGCTTCTAGATATTTCAGATGCCTAGGCCCCCCCGTCTGAAGGTTTTGATTCAGATTTCTAATCCCAGGAGAGCAGGGAAGTGTTTATGTCCTTAACTGCTCTGAGGCCAGCAATGCCTTGTCTATAGTAGCAGTCAGTACATGTTTGTTAGATGAATAAGTGAATTCAAAACATCTAGAACGGTGGTATTCAGGCCAGGCATATTAGAAATCACCTGGAGAGCTGATTAAGCAATGCCTCTCTCCAGGCCCTTCCCCCAGAGATTCTGATGCAATTGGTCCCGGGTGGGGCCGCCTGGCAGGTATCCTGGTTTTCAAAAACTCCCCAGGCGATTCACATGTGCAGCCCAGGCTGAGAACCATTGGTTTAGAGTGAGGTCATGGGATCTGCACATTTTATAAAGCTCCACAGGTAATTTTGATCGGCAGCCGGGGTTGAGAACTACCGCCTACACACTATGCTGCCTCTTTCTGGGTTTTATAAATGGGAAAGCATTACTTTCTAAAAATAATTCTGTCAACAAGTATGGGCTGTGCTCACCCGTGCACAAAAGCGTCCCCATTTGGGGGACATTACAGAAGAAACAATAGA
This sequence comes from Prionailurus bengalensis, assembly GCF_016509475.1. Taxonomy (NCBI): domain Eukaryota; kingdom Metazoa; phylum Chordata; class Mammalia; order Carnivora; family Felidae; genus Prionailurus; species Prionailurus bengalensis. The sequence goes on along the minus strand of NC_057349.1, from coordinate 12,404,913 downwards.
GCCTGCTGTCACCTGATTTCCAATCTGTAACCAGCTCAGCGCTAACTTGTTCTTTGATCTTTATCTGTCATGCACTGGTTGGAGAGTGATCTATGAAACTGACAGACTAGAAATCTTGTTTTGTAGGCAGAAGAAGGAGGCTATCTTGTCTACTGAGCTAAAGGATAGCTTTTAACCTCCATGAGCCTCAGTAATCAATTTGTGTGAATGTTCAAGCACTGATGTGCATATTTTCCCTTACAAATACATGGGGAGAGATTGGGGAAGAAACAGTATTGAAATGCACAGCTGCCTGGCAGTTGAGACATGGGCAAGAGGGAAAAAGAATAAAGACCATGACTCTTTGTGAGCCCCAGACGTGGTTAGTAACACTTCTTATCACCTGGAAATCAAGGAAAATGACGTGCCGTGGGCTTATGTGTTGTTAGGTTTAGCATTTCTTAAAATGCATTATCCAGAACGTATCTGAAAACAATTTAATATGGGGGAGGGATCTTATTACTTGTTATAATGAGCCCAACCAACCCTGACCCATTAAACATTTTGTAAAAGTCATATTGCCATTGTGTAATTATTATGAGCACATAAACAATAGCTACTGTTAGGAATCAAGGAACGGGAGCATTTTAAAGAGCTAGGTATTTTACAGTCAGGGAAAGCCACTTTTTATACACACCATGAAATTTGTATGCCATTAGTAATAAGTGACTTTCATTGAGCACTTAACCGTGCCTGGCAGTCTTTGACAAGCTCTTAACGCATTCTCTTGTAATCTTACCACAAAAAGATGAACTAGGTACTATTGTAATCTCTTTTCACAGATAAGACAACTGAGGCACAGAGGGGCTAAGTAACTTGCTCAAGGACCCACAGCAAGTAAACCGGAATTCGAACTCATTCGGTCTGATTTCGTAGCTGATGGTTTTCACCAGTATCCGTTAGAAATACTGTTTTCTCCATGCTGATGTTATTATGCTGTTTTCAGAAATTGTATCTTTTTTCATTTTATGTGACCATGCCATGCAGTAATCAGAGAAAATAGATTTCCAGAAGGAAGGAAGTATTGCTCAGTCCCAAATTTAATTCCATACTCCCTCCTTTAGTTTTTACTACTAAACACAATTCCCAAAATACCATTCTTACAGAATTGAAATGCAGTTCAATAAATATGTTAAGCATCAATTCGTGTAAGGTTACCACACAGGATTAGAAAATACAGCCCTTGTCTTTAGGACCAAAAAAAAAAAAAAACCCACAACATTTTTTTTTAAATGTTTATTCATTTTTGAGAGACAGAGAGAGACAGAACATGAGCAGAGGAGGGGCAGAGAGAGAGGGGAACACAGAATCCGAAGCAGGCTCCAGGCTCTGAGCTGTCAGCACAGAGCCCGATGAGGGACTCCAACTAACAAAATGAACCAGGAGATCATGACCTGAGCCAAAGTCAGACTGACTGAGCCAACCAGGCACCCCAGGAATCTTTTAGAAATGCAGACAGATCCTGGCATCCCATCCCCATTTACAATCCTTTTTTTTTCTTTTTCTCTCCTCATACGGTTCCAAATCCACAACCCAACCTTGGAGACCCTGCATGATTTGGTTCCTCCCCATTTTCAAGGTCCACGTCTCTCCCCTCACCCTCCTGGGGGTGAGTTTCAACGATATGAGGTTTCTCTTGGAAACTTTGATGCGCCATTTTTTTTTTTTTTTTTTCCAATGACAGAGTCTCCGAAGCACTGTTCGCATTAGGTCACACGCATCCCTCCCTGCCCACTCCTGTAGCTGGAAACCCTCTGCATCCCGCAGATTTCAGCTTGAACATCGCTTTCTCAGAAAAGCCTTCCTTGATGGTGGGAACCAATGCTCACGCAGAACCACCTCATCTTAACTTGATTACGTCTTCAAAGACTACGTCTTCAAAGACCTCGTTCCCAAGTTGGCTCACATTCACAGGGCCTGGAGGCTAGGACCCGAACACAGCTTTGGGGGCGACGCAATTCAACCCACAACCCCTAAACGTATAAAACCGATTTCTTCCCTCCTTCCTTCTATTTTATATAGAAAATGTTGGCGCTTGTTGGCATCCTTCCTTTCTTCTGTTTTGGTCCATCAGGCTCCAGGTCTGTCATTTTCGTTGGTGGCTGTTAACTTTACAATTCAGTCTTTCGATTATAGAATATAATAAGTCAAGACTGTGGCTGAACTGGAAGCAGAAGTAGTATCTCCCCGTGTTAGTGTTAACAGCTCTTTTAGAATTTGTCTAGCAGGTTTTCCGGTCTTTACCGGGAGACCCCCCACCCCCCACCCCCCCCCCAAAAAAAGAAGTTGTATCTCCCAGAGGTGGCTATGGTAGCGGATAGGATTTTGCACTTTCCCTTCTTAGGAAGAGGGTGAGGGTGTCTTCGTCTTAGCTGGAATAGTTGCATGCCGTTGGGCAGATGCGTGATGCTGTCCCTGTCCATAGAGTGATGAGGGGAGTGCCTGGTAACCAAAGGGTAGACCATCCCAGTTATCCGCGGGAGACTGATGGGGTTTGAACGAAAGAGAAAAGAAGCCATTTTTTGTTTCCTGCTTCTGATGGAGCTTCCAGAAGCTCCTGGGTGCCTACTCGGTCAGGGCAGTTCTAGCACTTGTAGCAGCAGAGTGTGCCCTGCCCTCACAGAGCTCTGACCTTGGCAGTGGTGGTGACAATGGTAGGTAACTGTGGGCTCCTGCCTCTTTAGTGTGAGTAGGGGCTCTTGGCTTACTTCTTCCATTCCTTCTCTGATGTTCTCCCTTGCTTTACGCAGATCTGAGTTTCTGACCTAGATCGTTGTCCATCTTTTCAAAGGATCTCTTGTAACCTTTCTTGCAAGGCAGGTCTACTTGTGACAAATTTCCTTAATTTTTATTTGTCTGAGAAAGTCATGACTTTACGTTGGAAGGATCATTTCATGTGGCAGAGAATTCTAGTTTGGTGGATTTTTCTTTCAACACTGAAAATATTTCACTCCACTCTCCTCTTGCATGGTTTCTGAAAGGAAGTCTGATATAATTCTTGTCCTTGTTCCTCTGCAGGTAAGTTAACAAAAAATAAATCTCTGGCTTCTTTCAAGATTTCCTCTTTGTTTTTCATTTCCTACAGTTTGAATATGATATGCGTAGGTGTCGAATTTTGGGTATTTATCTTACTTGGTGTTCTCTCAGCTCCCTGCATCTGTGGTTTGGTGTCATTAATTTTGGAAAATTCTCTCGCTATTACTGAAAATTTTTTTTCAATTGTCACCCAGTTCTTGGATAGTCTGTTCTGCCTTTTCAATTTTTTCTTCTCCTTGCATTACAGCTCTGGAAGTTTTCACTGACGTATCTTCAAGCTCACCGATTCTTTCCTTAGCGGTGTCCAGTTCCCTGAGGAGCCCATCAAAGACATTCTTCATTTTTGTTACAGTGTTTTAGCTTTCTGGGGTTTACCTTTGACTCTTTCTTTGAGTTTCCATCTCTCTGTTTACATCACCCACCTTCCGTGTTGTCTCCCTTTCCTGTTAGAGCCCTTAACATATTGACCACTGTTATTTCTAAATTCCCATTCTGATAATTCTCAACTCTGTCACGTTGGAGTCTGGTTCTGAGGCTTGCTTTGTCACTTCAGACCATGGTTTGTGCCTTAAATTACGCCTTGTATTTTGTTGTTGTCGTTGAAAGCTGGACATGATATGTGGGGTGAAAGACACTGAGATAGTTCGACGTTTGACATGAGGTTTTGTGTGAATCTGGCCAGCAGTTAGGCTGTGTTTACCCTTTGCTGTATCTATGGCATCAGAGGGTGAAACTCCCTCCGGGGTCACTGTTTTTGTCTGCCCCATTGTCTCTGGGTTTTCCTAGAGACTCCTTAAATGGGGTCACAGGCCTGCAGGTCTGTAATCACCGTTATTATACAGAAGCCCTGATTGATGTGGTGGGAAGGTGTGGGGGCAGGGAAAGTGTTTTTCAGTCCCGTCTTTAGGTCTTCCTTCCAGGGAGCCAGAGTTGGGTATTTCCCTTCCCCTGGTGGGTTACGTTCTGGCAAAACCCCCCTCGGTTACATCCGGTTACAGTTTCTCTCGAGGGCAGGCTTTTCTGAGGAGAATAGAATGCTTTGGGCTTCTTTAAAAATGTTTACTCCTTCACTCCCACTCCCCAACCGGAAGCAGGAGGGGATTTTCCACCCATCTTCACTGTGGGAACCTGGTGGGGCTCCTGGGTTTAAAACTCAGGAAAGCGGGTGGGAGGCCTTTGGGACCAGGCCCCGCAGAAGTTCTTAACCCCCAGTCTAGAGCACTCAGAGCCTCCAGTAACTGGTCCATTATAGTCTAAGTGTTCCTACAGATGCTGGCTCCGGCTGTGCACTTCTGTTCCATGTCAGCTGTGATTCTCTGTGTCTGTCTGTCTGTCTCTCCAGTTTTGGGGACAGCAGTTTGCTCTGCGACCTCAGTTCTCTGGTGGATCCCAGAAGAGTCACTGAATTTTAGCTTGTTCCACTTTCTTCTCGTTGGGAGGACAGGGGTGACCATTTTCCAGCTCTTTGCAGGTTGGCCTGGAAACGGGAAATTCAAATACAACTTTTCAAGTTTATCTTAGAAAACCTGAAAAATGCAGAAAATTATTAAGTAGAAAATACAAATCTCCAATAATTCCACTACACAGAGATACTCACGGTAAACTATGGGTAGATATTTTTTTCCTATGCCTATGTGTATGCAGGTGTAATATATGGAACATAGTTTTTAGAAGAATTAGTCTATACATAGTTTCACAGCTTTCTTTACTCACAAAATTACAGGCTCTATACTTCCCCATGTCAGGAAAGGTTCTATATTTAATACTGTTATTAATTGCAAATATTGCAAAATATGTAGTCGTATTTAAATGGAGATAACGTAGCAGAGAGGCTAGGTTCATAAATTCCGGGGTTAGATTGCCTGGCTCAAACCCTAGTCTTTCTGCTCATAAGCTCCATGATCTTGGTTAACTTCTGTCACCTCTCTATGCCTCAGTTTCTCACCTGTTAAATAGAAACAACAATCCTCACTGATGTGAGATTGAGTAGGATAATCACGATTATTAGAACAATCACTTAGAACAGTGGCTTATTGAATCGTTCATTACATGTCTCTGGCAAATTTAATTTTAAAAGAATCTATTTTGTGAGGCACCCGGGTGGCTCAGTGGGTTGAGCATCCAACTTCAGCTCAGGTCATGATCTCAGGATTCATGAGTTTGAGGCCCTCATTGGGCTCTGTGTTATCAGCACAGAGCCTGCTTCAGATATTCTGTCCCTCGCTCTCTCTGCCCCCCTCCCTCTCCTGCTCACGCTCTTTCTTAAAAATAAACAAACATTTAAAAATAAAATAAAATAATCTGTTTTGCATCTTGTTTGTGTATAGAAATGCAAAATATTTTAGTGCATGCCACAGTGTACTTGCTCTGTAGTCATTTTCCGTGGGGGCAAGAAGGCACATTGGTGAACGAAGCTGGCTTGCCAACTTCGGTTGCTTCTCTTCCCTTTGTCACACCATTGTGTCGTTATTACATCATTTCCATTTTACGGTTAAAGACGGTCTCACGCAAACCAGAAGCATGCAAAAAGCACTAAGCACACCCATACACACCACCACATACCAAAATGACACACACAAGCAAGCAAACATAACTGTAAACAAGCTATAACTTCAAACTCTCAAAAACACATTTTCCCCCAAGCTCAACATTCCTTTGAGTCTTTGTAATTTTCTTACGTCATTAATATCTCACTGCCATGTAAATTCTATGCCACGTAAAGCCTTTTGTTTGTGGGTTCTACTTATAGTAGAAGTGATTTTCCAAATGCAGCAGATCACTCACCTTTCGTAAGCCCCACGCTCTGTATAGCACAGCTTATCCATGTCTGTTAGCGTAGAGGAGACCACTGCCCACCGGACCCCACCAATCTAATAAAAACCCACGAGAGTCTTATTTTCGTGCTCCCCTTATCTGTTATCTCTCACATTCAATTAGCTGCCACGTTCCTGTGGGTTCTTCTTCCTCTGGGATGTCTTCCAAATCCATCTCTTCTGGTACTATCTTAACACAGGCCCCCATCCCTTGCCACCTGGCCTATTATAATAGTCTCCAGGCTGTTCTTCTTGCCTCCAGATTTTCCCTGTTCAAAACCTCTCACCACAACACTTTGACCTCCTCAAAATACTAATCTGATCATTGAACTCTCCCGGTTAAAGGTGAAGTCCAAATGCTTTTGTGTATCATTCAAAGCCCCCTCGCATTCCTAGTCTCGTTTCCAGCTTCATCTGATGGCAATCCTTCCCGCTCCCAATTCACCCTCTGGGTTACCCTGCCCCCTGTGGCAGCCCCTATTTTTCTCTACTTTATCCTTCAGAGCTGGTTTGATGTCACCGCCTCCAGGAAGTCTTCTTTTTCCTTTTCCTTTTTAGGCAGAGTAGATCGCTCCATTTTTGGGTGCTTTGTCAGGGGGTTTCATATAATAAGACCCACTTGGTACCATATTACAGAGCAGATGTGACCTTCTATATTCCCTGCTGCGTCTGAGCTCTGAGGGCAGAAACCATGGGACTTTCACCTCTGTGACCCCCCTTCGCCTCCCAAACCCAAATAAGTAATATGTGGTCAAGAAAGGTTTTCGAATAATTGGCATTCATGCAAGCCTAATTTGAGATGGTGTGGGAAAGGGGGGGAGGGAGAGGGGCAGAGGGAGAGAGAGAGAACCTTAAGTAGGCTCCACATTCAGGGTGGAGCCCAACATGGGGCTCGATCCCACAATCTTGGGGTCATGACCTGAGCTGAAATCAAGAGTCAGATGCTCAACTGACTGAACCACCCAGGCGTCCTGAGATGCTGTATATTCTTAAAGGAAAACATAGAATTAATTTAGGAACTTAGTGTCTGTTGTTTTTGTTGTCATTACACTTCTGAGAGTTTCAGGGATGAAAAGTTGTGTTACACTGGGGCAGGATCCTCTAATTAGTACTCTTGCTGGCCTGAAAATGGCAATCCTTCTGCCTGAAGGCTTCGGATACACACATTAAAGGAAGTAAACACAGGGAGGGTCCCCGGACGCAAGTTGGCTCAATATTCTCATTATAAAACAGATGAAGAGATGGGACCTGGAGAGGTTAATGGTCTTGGCCAAAGTGAATGGAGGAGAGAAGCAGAATTGAGAATTCATTCTAATTCAGACTCTTTTTCATTAAGTCAGAGCTTAAAAAAAACAAAAGCTGTGATTAAGACTTTTGCTAATTCAAGTTAGTCTTTTCCCCAAGTAAGCTGAATTAAGGAGCTATAGTTATAGCTGATTTTTTTTCAACCTGCACAGTTTTCATTAGAAAGTACTGACCCACATATAGTCAGGTGAGAACGGACCTTATTGTCTGTTCTCATTACCTATCACTGGAGGATGCTGGTAAAGTGAAATAAGATACTCCCCTTGAACTTGAAAATATCGACTTCACAACACTCAGAATGCATACATAACTGGTAGCACCAGCTGTATGAGTCACTTGAGAAGGAAGGTCCAGGGGTGCCTGGGCGGCTCAGTCGGTTAAGCCTTCCGACTCTGTTTTGGCTCAAGTCATGATCTCAGGGCTCATGGTTCAAGCCCCACATGGGGCTGCATGCTGACAGTTCAGAGCTTGCTTGGGATTCTCTCTCTTTTCCTCTCTCTCTCTGCCCTTCCCCTGCTCATGCCCCCCCCACCCCCACCCCTCTCTCAAAATAAATAAACTTAAAAAAAAAAAAAGAAGGTCTGAAAGACAAGACCATCCATACCACTTGAAATGACTTGCTTAGAATTTCAGGGATGTGACCAGAATGTGATTTTACTAAGCTGGTCACTTATACCGTATCATAGAATACGGCCCGTTCAGATTCTTTTAAGGTAGAGGGAAAGAATTGTGTTTATCCAGTATTATCCAGGGCCTAACACATGGGATCTAGCATTTATGAGCATCGAGATCACTACAGAGGGATATACTCCACAGTACGACAATGACAGTTCATTCATGGCCTAATTAAAGTCTCTCTAGAGGCAATCCAGCCATCCCTCCGTGTGTTGATTCTGTGCATCTCAAACAATCTTCTGGTTCCAAATGGACTTTCCTGATGTTGAGAAGTGGGCAATGTAGATGATAAACGTTGAATTTCCAACCATAAGAAAAGTTGAGAAGTGGGCAATGTAGATGATAAACGTTGAATTTCCAACCATAAGGAAAAAAAAATAGCTTCTATTAGAAACTTTTAAAGTGATGTTATGGTTTATCCATCAGTCTCTTATGAGGTTGGTTAATGTGAACCAGAACTCCTGCATCTGGGTATGCTGAAAAAAAAACCCTAACATGCCCAGATCTGCTGAAGCTGAAGACCAGACTTTGGCATGCCTTGCTTACTGTAGGAAACTGCTAAGGACTGGGTAGCCAGAGGCAGTTTTGTGTCTCTTCTCTCTAACTGCAGCCCAAGACTGGTACTGTCTTTTAAGTCGAAAGGAATCACTAAAACATGATAAAGATGGGGATTTATTGATATTATTTCTAATACTGACCTGCACTGTAGTTAGACATTTATATATTCTGCTATCCTCTCTTCCTTCTTCCCTGGGACCCAAATTAAGTTGTCCTCCCAAGGCACCAGGGGTGGGTCACATGACCACCAGGAAAATTAGTTGGTCAGAGAAAGACAAATAGCATATGATTTCACTCATATGTGGAATTTAAGAAACAAAATGAACCAGAACAACAAAAGAGAGACAAGCAAAAGCATACCAGACTCTTAACTATAGAGAACAAACTGGTGGTTCCCAGAGAGGAGGTGGGTGGGGGGATGGGTGAAAGAGGTGACAGGGATCAACAGTGCACTTATCTTGATGAATAACGTACAGAATTGTTGAATCATTATATTGCACACCTGAAACTAGTGTGACACTGTATGTTAATTAGGCTGGGAAAAAAGGAGAAAGAAAGAAAGAAAGAAAGAAAGAAAGAAAGAAAGAAAGAAAGAAAGAAAGAAAAGAAAGAAAGAAAAGGAAAGAAAGAAAAGAAAAAGAAAGGGAAAGAGGAAGGAAGGAAGGAAAGAGAAAGAAAGAGAGGAAAGAAGGAAAGAAGAGAGGAAGAAAGGAAGAGAGGAAGGAAGGAAGAGAAGGAAAGAAAGAAAGAAAGAAAGAAAAAGAGAAAGAAAGAGAGAGAGAGAGAGAGACAAGGATCTCATTAGCCATTGTGAATGGGGAGGAGGGAAGGAAGGATTGAGCTCTTTGAACTAGTACCTCTGGTCTACGGACCTGCATTCATACTCCTCAGTGTTCTTATTCAAATAGCATTTGCAATGTGTTGTGAGAGGACAAGAGATTGAGAAGCACTTGTAACTAATCTTAACTCACAAGAGAAGAGAAAGCACCAAAGGGGCTGGGCAGCCGCACCATTTTTCTCTTGAATTCCTATTGGGTTAAGGCCCCAAACCCTACGTTGGACCTTTAGGCCGCCCCCTCCTACTCAGCAGTGTCTGTGTTTAGCTCACTTTTCCAACACCATGAATTAAACCACTACTCCCAGGGAAGAAGAGGCCATGGGTGCCAAACCGTAGTTTTCCCACCAGAAGCCACCCATCTCTGCGTCTCTCAACTTTTCAAGGAGACTCCGGTGCATCACATGCAGAGAGAGACCGGGCACATTTGTTCCTTGGTACACATACCAAGGGCCATGAGATGGGACGAGTTCAACATATGCTTCTCTGGTGTTGTCTTCTGGGGTTTTTTGTTACGTTTTTCAGAAATACGAGTGGATAAATAAACACACAAATAAATAAATCACTGAAAATCTCCTGGGTATTGAAATATGTTAGGCAAATGCCACAATGTTTTTATTAGACAAAATAGATGTCTACGGCTGAGGCACCCAGGTTTGTTCCAAGAGCTAAATAGGCCTGGAAAAAGAGCCTTCGTTTGGGCAAAAATTAGACTGTGACCAACCACATAGAAAATTCTGCCTTGTAAAGGGTTTACTTTCTGATTTTTTTTAAGCTCTCCACAAATAGAGCTTTATGAGGAGAATATCCAGAAGTCTTTAGTAAAGTTATAGAAACAAATTAGAACCATAGAACCCAATATGGGCTAATCATGAAACATGAAAAAGCTATCTTTTTTTTTTTTTTTGGATATTTTCTCTTATCCTTCTTTAATTCGGATTATGTACCACCATTATTTGTCTACACTAAATGCCACAAGTATTTTGCTTTATGTGCAATTTACCAAATGTACAATATACTGAGTTTTCTGTGTAGCGGAGAATTACAGCACCGATTCCCTTTCTGGATACTGTCAGGGCTAAGTGCCTGTACTTTAGCCCAGAGTAGAAACATAGCCACTCACACACAGATGACGGTGTCTCCAAGTTATCAGAAGGGTTTGCTCGGTGTTATATACAACTATTGAGAACAACCTGAAATGAGGCATCTCTGAACAAAGACTACCAATTCTCAGTATTTGTACCATCTTTCTAGGATCGTCGATGCAGAACTCTAAAATAATCCGGGGGTAAAGGATGGAAGAGAACTGAAGCCATAAAAAGGATGGTGCACGTGGCAGAGGGAAGTGAGTGGCCATGTGAAGTGAGAATCCAGTCCCGTGGCTTCCGTAGTCCAAGATCTCCATTTATCAGACGTGCGACTTCCCACCATTCACTAAAACTCCCAGCCGCAATTTCTTCAGGAGCAAAACAGTCCCGAGACCACGGTTGGTCCTTTCTCACGAAAGTTTCGAATCTATGACTGTTATAAAAGTACTTTGTAAACCACGACCGGCAGGCATTATGGTAAAACCGTGGCTCGCGAGCAACTTGTTCTGCGCGTGTTCCGCAAGACGCGCAAACAGGTCTCATAAATTTTAACTTGATAAACGAGCGACGTCTCGTCGTTCAAGTTGTACGTGACGCCGAACATCACAGGATCGCAACTGAGCCAATGGTTCTTGACATTCGCTTTGATCTACAAGTGCTTTGGGTTACAAGCGTGTTTCCGGAACGAGTTATGCTCGCCAAGCCAGGTTTTACTGGATTTAACTTTAAACATAAAAAAGAAAGAAAACCAGCTCTACAGTTTATGGAGCATTTCCTACATGCCCAGCGTTTTACCAGGTGTTTTGCATGCTTTTGTTTCTTCCCACAACCCCATGCAGGAAGCATCCTTATTCACGTATTAGGACAGAATTGTCGCTCACATCTCCCAAGGCTTTCTTTGCCTTCTTGTTGCCAGGTAGTGTCATCTCCGTTCTCCACTTTCGGCTCTGGGGCTGCTGGGTTGCTGAGAAGAAACCCCAGGCACCTTGCACTTGACTTTATCTCCTCTATTGCGTGGCACCGTGTGTGTAGCAGCTTGGCACAGCCAGCGGGAGAAAGCGTTGAGTTAATCGTTAACTTTGTTTTCTTCCACTCTTCGCAAATGTGCCAGACAATGAAAATTGACCGTGACCTTTCGGTTAAAAGGAGGTGGAGCCTGAAATGATGGCACAGTCCCCCGAGGCAATGACCTACAGTGTTGCAAGTACTTCTCGTGTCCTCAGACTCTGACTTGTCCCTCCTGGCCCTTCTCTGCAGGTGTTTCTGTTCCCTGTGGCTCTTACCAGGGTGGGGTTGGTTTTTTGCTCATGTGCTGAAATATAGCAGCCAACTCGCAATAGAGAATAAGGTTTGTTCTGGGTGCTCTCCTGTCTATACCGACTGGATCAAAGGGAGATCGATCTGGAATCCACTTAGCGTCCTCCCAGATGGTAAGCTTGCTTCCAGATGGCACACGTAATAGGAGAGAAAGAACTCACTGCACATCATCATAGCACCCGGGAAGGCCCTGTGACCTTATTTCTTTCAGGATTCTTCAGGATTCAGAATAATTTTGCCTGCTTTAGATTTTCACAGAAAGTGTTTCCTCTTCCTGAATCTCGGACTGAAATCAGGGGTCTTCAGAGAGTGATGGTGTTATGTCTATCCACACACTGACCATCCATAACTACACTTACGGACTGTGGCTGGATTCATCATCTGTTAGGAGTCTACGTGAATTTGACCAAGCCGTTATCAAACTCCACAGGGCATTCGGGGGCTTTTGTTACCAAAGTGCTAGCCACTGGATGCAAAGCTAATATTTGGTGGATCCTTAAAAAATGGATGACTTTTCACGAAAACTGCACTGTCCCGGGTGTATCACCAACTTAATAAATGATAATTCCCACTGGCAAGATGCGAGACCCTGAGAAAATCACAGGGATATGTCTCAGAAGAGGCCACATGGTGGGCTCTCCTATGAACCACGGGTGGAAGCCGGACATTTGGAACCTGGGGTCCTAGGCAAGCAATTTCAGACAGGACGCATCCTGCCTCATTAGCTTTGTTCCTACCCTTGTAAATGCGCTTTGCCCCAGACTTCCCCACGCGTAGCTTTGTGTGGCCTGGACAGTTCTATTCATTCAACCAAGAAACAAATGCTTATTCATTTTATTGGGGGCCTACTATGTGACAAGCTCTGGGCGTGGAGCTAGGGACACAGGATCGTGATAGTCAGCAAACTTCTGGTGGAGCCTGGACCGTCCCTGCTGTCACTGGCCAGGCACTTGTCCTCTCTTGATTCTTGGCTGAACTTCTCTTCAACGCGCATTGGCCAGTTCCCTCCAGGACCCCTTCTTCCCCCACACCCAACCCTGGGGCAGACGGGGTTGCTCTGTGGAATTTGTACCTCTGCTCTGAACTTGCTCCTGCTGTCTATAAACCTCAGTGCAGTCAATAAGGGGTCACCAAGGGGCAACCCCAGTTGAACCCATAAGCTACGTGAGCTCGCTCACAGCCCTTTGGCAGTCGACCCAGGAACAAAAGTTCTGGACCCTGACGAAAGTTCTTGAGGCCCTGGATCCATAGACTGGTTAGTAGGTCATTTAACCTTATTTGTTTTTTTTCTCCTAGCCAGTCAGAGATTACAAGCATTCATATGCAGGTCAGGGGCCAAAAATACTGTGGTCAGGGTAGAGTGGTGAGTGAGAGGTCCCTACGTGCTCACCAACACTTGCTCTGGAAAGGCCACAGACAGGGCCCTTCAGCACTCCTGTGACTTTGCACCGTGATTTGAGCCGTTCGCATGGCCCGAGCCCTTAGGGATGCAGATGCCATACGTGTGAAATTGTGTGATTTATACAGGAAATATTTAGATTATATTGGCAATGTCTACGGAGATAGGGCTTGCTAAGCAAATTAAAGGAATTCCTATCTTTTTTTTTTACACCAAACTCAAAGCAAAACAACAACACCCCCAGGATGGGGGCCAGAGAATGCACACAAAAATTTATACTAAGAGAATAAACAGTTTTTAAGTACCCTGGAACTCTCTGTAAACACCTCTTCAGGTACAAGCAACTATAAATAACTTTTATCTGTTACTAGGCAAACACCTTGTGGGAACATTTGGTTATTTTCTGTCCACTTCTTATTTCTAAAAGGGCTAGCTTTGGGGCGCCTGGGTGGCTCAGTCGGCTGAGTGTCCGACTTCGGCTCAGGTCATGATCTCGTGGTTCTTGAGTTCGAGCCCCGCGTCGGGCTCTGTGCTGACAGCTCAGAGCCTGGAGCCTGCTTCGCATTCTGGGTCTCCTCCTCTCTCGGCCCCTCCCATGCTCATGCTTTGTCTCTGTCTCTCAATAATAAATGAACGTTAAGAAAGAACAAAAATTTAAAAGAGCTAGCTTTGGTGGACCGATTGCAATAAAGCATATTTCTTCAATAATTCCGATGGGCTTTGCTCCCCACCCCTGCTGCATCATTCTGAAATTGGTGAAGGTGTATCGTCGTCATAGAGAACCAGTTAGAAGGTGCTTTGAGGTCATTTAGCCTCCAGGCAGAGCTGTCCCTAAAACTATTTTAGACCTTTGGTGGCTTGTATCATTATCCTGCTATCTGTAAAACCATTACGATGAAATGATGTCACCGTATGTCAACCGCGTTTTATTTTTGCAAAGTGCTTTAAAACCCTCATTTTTATTATTCCCTAGGCAGTCCTGAAATTACAACTTCCTGTTTTCTTTTTTTAAATTTTTTTAAACGTTTATTTATTTTTGAGACAGAGAGAGACACAGCATGAACAGGGGAGGGGCAGAGAGAGAGGGAGACACAGAATCTGAAACAGGCTCCAGGCTCCGAGCGGTCAGCCCAGAGCCCGACGCGGGGCTCGAACTCCCGGACCGTGAGATCGTGACCTGAGCCGAAGTCGGACGCTTAACCCACCGAGCCACCCAGGCGCCCCTCAATTTCCTGTTTTCAGTTGGGGAGCCTGAGGCACAGTGAGAACCTCTGATGGGATGGATTTACACAACCCTTGCCTTTCGCGGCCCAGTGGAAGAGAAGAGCATGGGACACACCCCCCCATCCTGTTTGCCCGTTCGAGTGTGTTTCGAAGCACGACTCTTCTCTCCCCTTTGAGCCCTTGGGAGTATGTTCTCCAGCCTCGAGAGGATGTCCTGGTTCCCAAGGGGCTCAGAACACCGCCACCCCCTGCTGATGTGGAAACTGCCAGGTGGGAGAGGGAAAGAGCAGGAAGAAAGCTCCATAAGGATGGGAGGGACTCAGGAAGCGCTGCCTCTCAGGCAACTGTCCGTGCAAAAGCAGGGCAAGGCTGCCCTTAGCAACTACTTTGACAGGAGCGAGGTGCCGGTCCGGAAACAATAAAGCTAATTTTTGTGGAGGGCGTGCTAATCAGGCAACGGGCGGAACGCCGTCTTGTACCATCGTCACCTGAGCCACGGAAGTCAGTGGTGTCACCATTTCCTTTCTGCAGGTGAGGAAGCCAAGGCATAAAGACAGGAAGTCATTTGCTTAAGCTCACAGGGTCCATGAGCTCGGCTGACTCATGACCGGGCTGCCTGTCCCGGGAACCCAGGTAGGGGAGCGGGAACAAAGCAGCGGAAATTTCTGGGCTTGGGGTTGCCCAGAAGTACATGGCCGACCATTTGTGCCAGATCCATAACGGGCCACCAGATAAAGCTTTCTGAGTGTCAGCTCTGGGGATTGTTGGAGTCTGTGTCATTATTTTCACTTTTTTTTTTAAATTTTATTTATTTATTTTTTGGGGCATAACACTTATTTGCAGAGAGCCTAAAGCCCTTGGATAGGCATGGTGCTTATTCCCAGAATAAGCATGTCTGTTGGCAGAACTTAGAAGCGTGCGTGTCACAGTCCAGATAGGTGTGCCGAAGGCCAACGTTGAAACACTAAAAATGGAAAACCCACCCCTCTGGGGTTTCTATTCATTCACTCAGAAATAATCAGAATGTGAGCAGCTGGGCACAACGTTAACCAGCAGGACACGGAGGTGAACATTACGGGTTTGGTCCCTCTGTCATGGAGTTTATAGCCTGGGACAGGGGTTGGCCGACTCTAGCTGCGGGCCAACAGCTGCCTGTTGGTGTAAATAAAGTTTTATTGGCACATAGCCACCCTCACCCACTCCCATATTGCCTGTGGCCAACTTTGCACTAAAACAGCAGAGTTGAGTCATTGCAACAGAGGCAGAATGGCCAGCAAAGTCTGAAATATTTACTATCCGGCCCTTTCTGGGAAACGTTTGCCAACCCCTGTCCTAGGATAACATTTATTTTTCAAGCCTGGAAATTTTTCTTTTGGAAGAACACATTTATTTACCCTCATCCTGGTCATCCGTTAAGATTCTTCACTAGCCAGTTTGCTTCCTATGAAGACAAGGGTCATCCCTGACGCTGAGAAAAACAGGAAATTATAATAACAAAGGAACCACCAACATTTACTGAGCCACTCGCCCTGCAGGGCCCTAAGCACGGCCCCTGGATTACATCTACCTGTTCCCATAATAACTCTATGCAGGAAGCATGGGTATTAGCCCCATTTTACAGATGGAGGCTGCTGGTTGAGTAACCTGGCCAAAATTCGGGGATAAAAGGCGCGGTACTGGGATTTAATGAGTCACTGCCAACCGGGCACACACTCTTCCCCACTGCTCTACACTGGAACAGGCGGTGGGGTGTGGGGGTCACGTCCAAGCAGGTGGGAGAGGAGGGCCTCCCCCTGGGAAGGGGTCACGCACTGCTGGCCCGGTGTGTGCTGGGCCTATTTTTAGCCCTAACGAAAATCCTCCTGCAAGAGAGGACGAGGCCTGCTCTCTCTCTTGCTTCCTGCGCTCAGACAGGCTCTCCGGTTGGAGGGGGACGCAATCTCCGAACCACGCTCCCAGCTTCACTGTAATTAAGCTGCTTCGCAGACGTGGATGTGTCTAATGCCTCTGCTAATGCTGATCCGTGGGGGAGGCTCTGAAACTCGGCGGGGGGAAAAAAAAAATAGAAGCACTGATTCGTTTTGTCAGAAAGAAGAAACAGCAAGGAGCCCCTGTAGAGTTTATTCCTCCATCACTGTCTTGGGGATTCCCAAGACCCTAACTGCTGTGTTCTTCCGTTTTCTTCTGATAACCCCTGAATTCCTTCTCCCCAGCCCCAGAATATTGTTGCCTTTCCCACAACAAGGTTTTTTTTTTTTTTTTTTCTAAAATTTGAAGACCCCTCCTGGGGTTCTTACAGTGTAAGCAGGACCACAAAAACCCCGCCAGGGTGACTCCCCTGTCTGAGTAGGGGAGGGTACTTCATTGAGTTCAGGAACAGAGGAGAGATGTCTCTATTACTTCTATATCTTCCCAGGCCTCACAAAGGCATAACCCCGAGGTTACTCACCCTCCCTTTATGAACGTGACGTTAGCTGGTGACCGTCTGGGGAGTTCTGCTCACGCTGTGATTGTCCACAAACAATCATGGATCCCATTCACAGGACCTGGTCCAAATGTAGTTTGCCCTGAGAACGTGTGCACTTTTCTGTGTCTCCCATGCACTGGGGCAATTGGGACATGGGTTGTAGCCTTGAGTGGTCTAGAAAACCAGAACCACCCCCAACGGAAGCCCTCCGCTGTCTTGGGAGCTGACACTGCCATAGCCCCGTGGTGCCTGCACACGGTCATTTGCCCCCAGTCCCCTTTGCTCCCGAAGGGCCGGTGCTGCAGGTCCCACAATAAGACACTCACCCCATGAGCCAACTTAGGTATTCCTTGTTTCAGACGGAAGCCTGAGTTCTGTCTTAACCGCAAGTTATAGCCACAAGTAGAACGAGCCAACGTATAGCGTCTCTAAAATATGCACGGAATTACAGAAAAGTAAAAGGTACCTACTTTTAGGCCCGACAAGCTAGTCACTCCGTAGAATTAGGCACCGCAATCTCTACCGCTCTGTAAAATCTTTGGGAGGCCTTGCATTTCATATGCAAGCACTGTCAGCAAAGCCATTCCTAGAACATTTAAATAGACTGTCTCTATAGAGTTGGCCAGCCAGCCAGCATTGGAGGAGTTGGGACATAATTGTGTCTTCCATAAAATGAAGCTCTGTTCTAAGGAGGGAATGTGGCCAAGACGCCAGGTACGTCTCGCGTCTTCTTTCTATCTTGGCCACCTCGAGCCACGACACCTTCCAGGCCACCCGTTCGCTGCTGATGTTTCTGTCTTCCATGAAGTGCCTCTCTTCTCTCAGAGCTCACGGGTAACTCTCACGGCCAGGATATAGATTTCATTTTTTCTCCAAGATTTTATTTAGGACACACTTGGGGGATCTTGCATAACCTCTCTGGAAAGAAGTTTGCAAAATATAATGATCTTGTCATCTGCTTTACTTTCTTTCTTTCTTTTTTTTTTTCTTAGCTCAAAATAATTAAATTAACAGAAAAGATTCAAGCTTTCTCGTTTAAATTTGTGCCAAATTGATTCAAAGTTAAGGTATTTTTGAAAGGGTTATCTAATTGAATCTCAAACGGCTCTTGCTAATGCTTCGCTCTAGTTCTGATCCCAGCCACCCTGTCAGTCTTTGAGAAGCTAAGGGGCCAGTTAATAAAGAAGGTGAGGGAAACAACAGGACGGAAAAGGAATTAGAAGATAGATTACATTCATGCCCTTTATGCCGTGTCTTCAACATAACAGTCCCTGAGAAAAAGACATTTGAAAGAAATAGAGGGCCACTCCCAATGATATCTCTTGATCATACTTATCATGAGATGCTGCCATGCACAGTTGTTCACTCTGAGCACTGCACAACTCAGAATCTGTGTGTATGGACTCAACAACGGACATTTATTCTGACTCCGGGCTCCCTACCCTCCTCCCTAGCTGTGATCTATTCTCAGTCCTCTTTTAGCCACTCTAGCTATCATCCCAGTCTGGCACAGCCAGCCACCTGGAGGCCCATCCCCACAACAACTCCTCTGCTAGGTTTGCCCCACTCTGAACACAGAAACTTGGACACTCGCTATGCTCCCGGCAATGCCTAGTGACTTCTCAGGGCAGACCTGGCTCCCAGCCAGGACTCAGCATCTTGGGTCCTCAAGGAATGTCTTGCTTATGCTTTTATTTCCAGTTGTGTCCCTATCCCCAGACCCCAGGCTTTGCTGTCAGTCCCACTTTGTCCCGGGAATGTCTGTGGAAACAGGGGAAGGGTTTCCAGAATTTTCCTCTATGTAGAAGGTGGAGGTACAGAAAAGAGGAAAGAAGAAGGGAATACTAAAGTTGTCTCCAAAAGACCCAAACCTGGGCCCATTCTGGCCCGCCCTGTCTGATACTGGTCTGACCTTAATATAGTTTTCATCATGGAAACTGCTGTGCCTGTCTTTTGTCTTTATATAAAAGTGTTTTGAAATGGTCCTTTCATTAAAATTCACTTGCCAATAGAGAGATATCAATGTATTTGATTCAGCTACAAATACTCTTTGGCCACCTCTAGAAGTCTCGCTTTGTCCTGTGGAGCTGTTCACCACAACAGCCTTTTCTGGTCCTTTCCTCCCTCCCTCCCTTTCTCTCTCTCTCTCTCTCTCTCTCCTTCCTTCCTTCCTTCGCCCTTCTTCCCTCCCTCCTTCCCTCTCTCTTTTTTCCTTTCTTCCTCCCTCCCTCTCTCCCTCTTCTTTCTTTCTTTCTTTCTTTCTTTCTTTCTTTCTTTCTTTCTTTCTTCTCTTTCCTCTTTTTTCAAGGACCAGGGATCTTTTCTCTAGAGCTGAAAGGTGCTTCAAGAACTCATCCAATTTGGCACCTTGCATTGAGGTCAATAAGATAGTGTTATCCCAATTTTATACAAGAGATAACAAGCCCAGGGAGAAAAGGAAACTGGCTTCACTTACACGAATTCAAAGAAGCCATAAGCTACTGTTCTTAACCGTGGCTGGGAATGAGAATCACCTGGGGATGAAGCTTCCAGAGCAATCAGAATCTCTAAGGATTGTGCTTCTTGAAACTAACCTGCTCGGAATTCATTTCAGAAGCTTCTGGAGTCTGGGTGAAAATACAGATGGCTGGGCCTCCCCTGATCAGGAGGTCTGGGTGGATCAGAGAACGTGCGCCTGTAACCCGTTTCCAGGGAAGCTGATACTGAGGCTGAGAGTGTGGGGCCCCCGCCGTGGGAACCATCGGTGGTGGCGAATGCCTTTACTGGTGAGTTAGCAAGAGATTCTGGCTCGGAGGTGAGTCGGGGATCCTTGGCCCACTTCAAAATGCTCCAGAAGTCTCTGGTCGGTGACCCAGCAGCTCTGGCCCGCGGGGAGAGCTTCAGGTTCCCCACAGCTGACCGACAGGAAGGGTGCTGGACTAGAGGACCCTCTGTCTCCTTCAGCAACTTCTCAGTCTTTGGCCTCAGCACCGCCCTTCATCTCGTGCCCTTTTTCCCAGGGCTCTGCCATACTTCTGGTGGCCGGGCATCCAAGGACCCTCCCGCACACCCTCGGGCTGTGTGCTGTGTTGCCCACCCCTAACTGACGCCTCCCTTCACATCCCGTGGCTGGGTGGCCCTGCAGAGGGCGTGCCCATCTCCCAGCCCTGTCTTAGCCTTCCCGCCCTGTGTTATTTGTTGACAATATTCACCGGCCGGTGGCTAGGTCTTCTTGCGTCCTGTGTGCTTTCCTTATGGGGGCTAATCTAATCTTGATCATTTCTGCTTCAAACATCCAGATTCCCTATGGGGAATCACTAACCAGATTTCATATTTGGGTCTGAGAGGTATCTCTTTTCCAGTCCGTTTGCTGAACAGAGCTGATGAGCTTACTTAATTCATTCACCCATTTGGCGAACATTTATTGAGTGCCTAGTGTGACTGGCACTATCCTACATTTAAAGATAAGGAGAGAGGGGCGCCTGGGTGGCTCAATCGGTTGATTGACCCACTTCGGCTCAGGTCACGATCTCCCGGTTTGTGAGTTCGAGCCCCGTGTCAGGCTCTCTGCTGACAGCTCAGAGCCTGGAGCCGGCTTCGGATTCTGTGTCTCCCTCTCTCTCTCTGCCCCTCCCCCGCTCACACTCTGCCTCTCTCTCTCTCTTTGTCAAAAACAAAGAAACATTAAAGATAAGGAGAGAAATAAGACACATTTCCTTCCCTCCAGGAGCAGTAGTGGAGATAGGCTTGCACCACAAACTCCAGTTCACCATGACCGGGCCAAAATAGAACCATGTGCCAGATATGACGGTGTGATATGGGGCTGGAGGGTGCAGTTCAACTCTCGGCCCTGGCTGAGGTTGTCGAGCCCTTCGTTTCCCCTGGACTTGACCTTGCAGGTTTCTAATCATTACTGTTTGGCGATACAAGGTTGATTTCTAAAAGCAGGGACGATAGCCCAGGCAAAAGGACAGAGAATCGTTCCCTAGCAGCAGTGTTCTCTGCGGGGATCACGGAAAATTTGCAAGTCAGAAGGGTTTCAAGTGGAACTTAAAGGGTTAAGAGGGGAAGGGGTTCCAGACAGAAGTGTGAAATGGGAGGAGGGACCTCAGGGTCAGGGGCACAGCCACAGAGTGGGGTGTGGGAGTAGGTGAAGGAGGGCTCACCACGGAATGGGGGGGAAGGGTTCTCTTAAGTAAGGGAAGAGCTTAGAAGCTGGGACTGCCCTTCCTCTGCCCGGGTCTGTCCCCACCACGTGGTCTCACCCCTCTACGCTGCTCTGCTCTGCTCGCATGTTCCACGGTGGCTCGCATATGAAAACAGAGACCGCAGCTGGCCCCCAGCCGAGGAGGTAACTCTTGGGGTGGCCCCAGCACCTAAAAACGCCTCGGGGCTGTTGAAGGTGATGTCAGAAACCAAGAAAATCCAGCCCTCTGAAAGGACACCCTGGGAAGTGTTGCCAAGGACCCAGGAGCGGGGGAGGGGCTGACCTGAGAGATGGGTGTGGAAAAGCCACCGGGGGTCTGTCACCGGGTGGTGACAAATTAGGCAACATCCCGAGATGCGTGCAGAAGAAGACGGAGAGATGAGGATCCTTTCATTACTTTCAACAATTTGCTGGTCTTTTCTGGGATACAAGGTGCTTCATTCTCTGCTGCGGATACGATTAAGTGGGATTTTTTTGTAAATAGAATCCTTTGAACACTCCGTTTAGGGGAGTTGCTATTTGAAGGCAAAAGATAGCCAATCTTATCTAAAGGAGGAATTCTCCTGTGAAATGAATAATCACATCCTATTTTACCTGTTTCTAAGGATTAAATTAAAAAAAGGTTTTTTGGGGGGCGCTTGAGTGGCTCAGTCGGTTAAGCATCCAACTTTGGCTCAGGTCATGATCCCCCAGTTCGCGAGTTCAAGCCCCGTGTCGGGCTCTGTGCTGACAGCTCGGAGCCTGAAGCCTGCTTGGGATTCTGTGTCTCCCTCTTTCTCTGCCCCACCCCTGCTCACCCACCAGCTCCCCAATTTTTTATTTTTTAAAAATATTTTTCATGTTTATTTATTTCTGAGGGAGAGAAAGAGAGAAACAGAGTGTGAGCAGGGGAGGGGCAGAGAGAGAGAGGCAGACAGAATCCGAAGCAGGCTCCAGGCTCTGAGCCATCAGCACAGAGCCTGACGAGGGACTCAAACTCACAAACCGTGAGATCACGACCTGAGCTGAAGTTGGATGCTCAACTAACTGAGGTGCCCCAATTTTTAAAAAAATTTAAATCCAAGTTAGTTAACATACAGTGTAAGAATGATTTCAGGAATGGAATTTAGTAATTCATCACTTACATGTAACACCCAGTGCTCATCCCAACAAGCATCCTCCTTAATATGCCCATCAGCCATTTAGCCCATCCCCCCACCCAAAACCCCTCCAGCAACCCTCAGTTTGGTCTCTGTATGTAAGAGTCTCTTATGGTTTCTCTCCCTCTCTGTTTTTCTATTCTTTTTGCTTCCCTTCCCTTATGTTAATCTGTTTTGTATCTTTAATTCAACATGAGTGAAGTTATGTGGTATTTTTCTTTCTCTGGCTGACTTATTTTGCTTAGCATAATACACTCTAGTTCCATCCACGTTGTTGCAAATGGCACGATGTCATTCTTTTTGATAGCCAAGCAATATTTCCAAGTCTATCTATCTATCTATCTATCTATCTATCTATCTATCGATACCACATCTTCTTTATCCATTCATCTGTCGATGGACATTTGGACTCTTTCCATACTTTGGTTACTGTTGATAGCGCTGCTATAAACATGGGGGTGCATGTGCCCCTTTGAATCAGCATTTTTGTATCCTTTGGATAAATTCCTAGGAGTGCAATTGCTGGGTCATAGGGTAGTTCTATGTTAATTTCTTGAGGAACCTCCACACTGTTTCCCAAATCCTAAGCCCAAATGTGTTTTATCTATTCCCAGCTCTACCGTGAAAGAGGTTCGGAGAAAAGCACTAGCCCTTCGTACTGGAAAAACTATTTAAGAGAAAAAATGGAAAGACTTGGGACTCTCAGGGTGGGGAAGAGAGAATACTAGAGAGAAAGATGAACAGTAGCTTAAAATATGACCAATGCAGTGCTGTCCAATAGAAATATATGCGAGCTGCCTAAGTCATGTTGAGTTTCCTCATCACCATATTACACAAAGTAAAAAAAAAAAAAAGGTAAAAATAATTTTAATAATGTATTTTCTTTAACTCAATGTATCTGAAATATTATTTCAATATGTAATCCATATGAATTTATTTTAATCAGCTATTTTACATTCTTCACAGTAAGTCTTAAGAAGGTGGTGTGTTTCTTTTATAATCAGGCATTTCAGCTTGGACAAGCCCCATTTCCCGGCTCCAGTGGTCGCCTGTGGCTAAGTGACTACGTGATGGACAGTTCATGTCTAGGGTGATGAGTGGCCCGGATGGCTGTTCTGAGTATCCTTGAGGAGGAAACCCCATGGAGTTTAAGTTGGGCAGATGAAACTGGCGATAAAAATATGGAGGCCTGGGTGCCACCATCTTGGGAATTCTGGCTTCATTGGTCTGGCTGGGGCCAGGGCATTACTAGTTTTTAAAAGTTCCCCTAGCAATTCTAATGCGTGGTCAGGACTGAGACCCACTGGGGTAGGGGAAGAATTTCTACCACATGAGAACACTTACACATGTAATGTTTTTTTAACATTAATTTATTTTTGAGAGACAGAGAGAGACAGAGAATGAACAGGGAATGAACAGGGAAGGGGCAGAGAGAGAGGGAGACACAGAATCTGAAGCAGGCTCCAGGCTGAGTTGTCAGCACAGAGGCCGACGCATGATCAAACCCATGATCGTGGGTTCATGACCCGAGCCGAAGTTGGACAACCGACGAAACCACCCAGGTGCCCTGGCACTTACACATTCAAATGAAAGCTGCAGTAGGGAGGGAATTTCCACCATCTCTTGTGTCCAAATTTAAGAACCAGAAGGAAACTGTAAGATTACCATGGAGTCTACCTCTTGTCTGACAAACGATGGAAGGCCAGCCTCGGGTATCCCTGTTTGGTGCTTATTGATGATTTTGTTTGCTTGCTTGCTTGCTTATTTGTTTACATCCGCGACACCTCCCTCCCCCTTTTTCTTTTTCAGCCTGCGTGAGATTTTCAAGCCCCTTTCTGTTTGAGTCGAACCTGGAGGTAAGTGTTGATGGTTCTCAAAGCCCCACCCACTTCTGAACGGCTACAGGTTGTCTTCTCATACGTGGCATCCAGGTACCTCAACATTGGACGCTGCCGCTGGGCACACAGGTTGAGGGACTGGGGTCTCTGCGGGGGTTCCCATCCATATCTCTGCTCATGGGAGGAACTCTCTCCATTCCCTTTGCCATCCTCCTCTCCATTTCAGCGAGGCAGAGGAGGGTCTGGACCTGTGGGTGTGATTTAGGACCCACATCTGCAGGGCTGTTGTCATTTTCCAAGCTCCTGCTCACATAATGGGCAATTTCTGCCAGCAAGTTAAATATTTAGAAATCAGGGACATACTCTATTGCCAAAGAAGCATGGCTTTAACGAAGGTCCTATGTGGGGTCTCATGTGTTGGACAAAGCCCTGGGTAGAGTTGATGCATCAGTGTTATTTGCAGTGTGGAGAGACTTCGGTGCAGAGAACCCCGCCGCCCACCCCGCCCCCCGCTCCCCCCAGAGGGAGACAGGCTCTGCGCTGAAAACCAACTTTGTCAGGAGCTCAGATAACAGCTTCCTCACTGAGGGTACCTAGGCTCCTTCAATTCTTCCCTTATACGACAGTAAATCGCTGTCATGCTCGCTCTTATTTCTAAAAGTGGGTCAGTCTTCAGTGCTCGCCTTTCAGTTTCTGGGAAATGTCTACTGTCTTCTATCCTCTTGTTTAGCAGCTCAGGCCAAAGAGAATGAAAGAGACAGAGCCTCGCCACTGAGGTCATCAAAAGAGTAAGCTGGGACTTTCGTCCTTTGCTCCTTCGGGCTTTGAAACGGATTTGTATGAGACCAGGTTTGTACTAGGAAGGTGTAGACATGGCTTGTTATTTAGCTTATCGATCGCCGGTTCTAATAGGCCATAAACGCAGATCCTTACGAATCTTCCCCATATTCCTTTAAAAACCCCAAGCCCGTGATGATGGCCGGTCTGGACCCCTCTCTGAGGATCCCGGGGGAGCTTCACCGGCGATGAATGCGGGAACCCCGGAACAGAACAAATTGGTCTCATAAGCAACAAGTGACAGCCTTTCTGAATACAGCTGCTTTCTTCATTAGAAAACTAAAAATAGCCCCAATCATTGCAGGCTGGTTTCACTTTAAGCCTTCTGCCACATCCACTTGCCTGCTTCATTCAGGGCTTCTGCGTGGCTATGACACCGTGATACTATTTCAGACGAAAAGTGCATTGAAGAAACGTTTCCTTTCCCTCCCCCACGTTCACTCCAGATGTCCTCGACTGTCCACGCTGTTTCATATTAGGGGAACTCACGGGCATCTTCCGGCATCCCTGCCACCCCCATCTGCCTCACCCGTTTTTGGAAAAATAAACACCATCCACACCGAGAGCAAGAAATTACCGTTATGAGGATTTTTTTTTTCTTCTGCAGTGAAATGTTCATTACATGCGTGATGTTCTATGGATAGCTCATGGAATCTTGACTACAACTACCCTTTCCAGCTCAGATTCAGCTGGCTGACTGTGACCAATGGCAAAGCCAGTTTCCTTTGCAGCATTAAAAAGTGATCCGGAAACACAATGTGGAGGCAGCCTATGTGAGCAGGTCAGTCTGGGGGAAGCTGGGAGAACAGACACTTAGCCCCTGCCCTTCTCTTTCTTGCCTCCCAGAGGAAATTGGATTTGCCTTGTGCCTGAGGGTGGTGCCGTGATTATGGTAAGGTGGGTTCCTCGCGTGGCTTGGAGCAGCCTGGCTGTTATGTTCCCCCCTCTCTGCACTCAAGGTATTGAGAGAATGAAGCATAAAATGCCAAAAAAATTAGGGGAAGAGCAAAAGACATCAGCCCGCTGCTTAATCGTATCCATTTACAAAAGGCACACTCAACAAAACAGACACAGGGACCCATGACGGGAATCCTTTAGACTCGAAATACGGAAAACAAGCCTCAGCCTTCAATTGGACCACACTGTATGCACATTTGATGTATATACAAAAGTAGGGTTTTAATGGCTTTAATAGAACTGAAAATCCTAAAGATGAGAGTTAATGTTGCTATGGAAACTTTTACATGTCTTGACTGCAGAACTCCTAGTTTAAATTTGCAAACTTAGTATCACATTAGCTTTTTTCACATTGGATTTCTGGTTGGTCTTTTAAGAAGATAAAAGGAGAAAAACTACATGTCATACTAATACTTCTTGTTATACTCACAGCCAGAGGAGAGGTGGCTTATGATCATTTGACACATTTTTTTTTCTTTTTTGTCTGCACAGGAAACATCCTCAAAAGAGCTTACATAAGGGCTATGTGGGGTGAAGATTTTATAGTGAGGCATGACGAATTCAGTTCCAAATTTTTCAAAATTCGAATGAGTTCCTTTTTTCGTAGAATTAAGGGTTCAGGGGCGCCTGGGTGGCGCAGTCGGTTAAGCGTCCGACTTCAGCCA
The DNA here is from genome assembly GCF_016509475.1 of Prionailurus bengalensis. Taxonomy (NCBI): domain Eukaryota; kingdom Metazoa; phylum Chordata; class Mammalia; order Carnivora; family Felidae; genus Prionailurus; species Prionailurus bengalensis. Next base: position 12,378,535 of record NC_057349.1, on the reverse strand, counting down.
GGTCACGATCTCGCGGTCCGGGAGTTCGAGCCCCGCGTCGGGCTCTGGGCTGATGGCTCGGAGCCTGGAGCCTGTTTCCGATTCTGTGTCTCCCTCTCTCTCTGCCTCTCCCCCGTTCATGCTCTGTCTCTCTCTGTCCCAAAAATAAATAAACGTTGAAAAAAAAAAATTTAGAATTAAGGGTTCAAAGGATGGACCGACATAAATCAGGGGGTTCATAGTTTAAAAATCCCCAGAGTTACAGAGCTCAAAGTCCTACAAAGAGCAGAGAAAGTTCTGGAACACGACACTCAAAGGCATGGTGATGCCTGAAGCCGGTGTTCATTCTCAGCCACCACGCACGGCCCTCGGAAATTGGACCCCACGTGAGTAAGAGCAACGTGAGAAAGAGTGCCCGTTGAAGACTTGTGGAGTGATGACTCAGAAAGCTTGAGTATCCCTTGCCTGCCCTCTCTCCATCATCTCTTCCCTCGCTGTCAGCCCCCTCGCCTCAGCCATGGGGGCTCGTCCGTAGGTTTGGCCAACTGGAAGGCTCGTAAGCTTTAGAGTCAGGCAGAACTGTATGTAAAGGTGGTCCCACCGTGGGGCAGATCATTTAACAACTCTGAGCTTCAGTGTCCTCACCAAATGGAAGTGATAAATGCTCACACCACATGGATGCCAGAAATGATCGGGGTAGTATTTGCAAAATACTCAGTACTTTCCCTGGAGCACAGCAAGTCCTCAACGAATTCGTTTTCCTCCCGTTGAAATGTGCCCATCCTTGGCACCTTCGCGGCCGTGAAGGGGCAAGCTCGACCCAGGTTGCATCCACTGAGGTCGTGTGGAGGGGACACAAATTCCCTCCTCTTGTCTCATCCCACTAGTACATACGTGGATTGCTTTTACCTAAGCTGCACAGATAATCTGTTTATGAAATTCATTCGCTTGTGCTGTGATGGCCTTGTCTTGTTCCCTACTGTGTACTCAGGGTCTAGCATAATAAATACTTGTCAGAGGCAAGGGCGAGATGTGGGGCATGGGGCACATACAATTAGGCGGAGGCTCTATTTTAAAAAGTTAAAAATATATAAATGTAGAATCAGGTTCAGGGCTTAGGAAGGGGCCCGTGCAAGTGTGGCACCTAAAGGTAAAGCTTAGAAGGCTTCACGGAAAATTTACCTTTGTCCAAAGAGGCGAACGTGGTCCTGAGCACTCACGAATGAGCACCTGCCTTTTGGTGACCTTATACTGTGTCGTTGCCTTGCTTTGGTCCTATGACAATTTGGTTTAGGTCTGTTACTTGAGGGGCAGGCTAATGATGGAAAGTCATTATACCCACAAGGTACGTATGTTGAGGTGGTGTGGATGAACAGACATGAGGCCAGAGTCTCATAAAAAAATTTAGAATCTGGCTTCTATCAATAACCTACGTATTCGTCTGCTTGGGTTACCATAACAAAATACCACAGACTGGCTGGCTCAAACAACAGAAATGTATTTCTCATAGTTCTGAAGGCTGGGAAGTCCAAGATCAAGGCACTGGCTAACTTGGTTTCTGGTGAGAGCCCTCTTCCTGGCGTTTAGATGGTCCCCTTTTCACTGTGTCTTCATGTCTTTTCTTCTGTGAATTCTCAGAGAGAGAGAGAGAGAGAGAGAAGAAAGGAGAGAGAGGAAGAGAGAGAGAGAGATAGAATTCTTTTTTTTCTAGAAGGCCATCAGCCCTACTGGGGTAGAGCTCCACCCACATGATCTCATTTAACTTTAATTACCTCCTAAAAATGTTACTCCCAAATACAATCCTATTGGGGGTTAGGGCTTCACTTAGGAATTTGGTAGGGTACACAAGTTAGCCCATGGCACTTGTGAGGCCTGCTTCTGGCTTCACCTTAGCTCTCATTTGAGAACTCACCTCTTTGGGCTCTAATAGACTCATCAGATATGGGGATAATATCAGAGCAAGGTGGGGGAGAATAATTATCTCTAGGAGATAGAACCAAAATGGCACCTTGCCTAGAACAACAATCCCAACGGGCATGTTGAGACCGTGCAAGATTTTGAAAGGAGATACCAGGCTGGTCACAGAGATACAATTTCCTTGGTTCCTGATGAAACTTTGGTTCTTTCCCTTCCTGCTCATTGTCTTTCTTTTTTCTTCCTTCCTTCCTTCCTTCCTTCCTTCCTGTTTTCCTTTTCTTCCCTTCTCCTTCCATTTTCAATATTATAGTCAGACACGGTGGTTCTTGGCACTTTTAGCGATGGTCATCTGCTTTTGATTTCCCCAAAATGAAAGAGTTGACTTACGGACGAGCAAGGAGCAGGAGAGCAGAGAGGGCAGAATAGATGGGGGAGGGAGGAGGTGCGAGGTCGGGTGATGTGAGTGCAAGACAAGACAAACAAGGGTGTCATGGCATGGGGGTGTGAGGCTGGAGGGGTGGGCGCCAGCAGAGAGCGAGAAATTTCCCAAGTGATAACTCTGGGTCTCAAGTTTCTCATTAGTTAAAAAAAAAAAAAAAAAAAAAGCTAGAGTAGAAAAAGTAGAAAATCCCCGAGGTGCCCTCGATCTCTAATATACCTTTCTACCTTCCCTTTCCGGGGGAGTGGAATTGATAAGCAAAACCCTTTGTGTACCTTATGCGAAAATCATTATGCAAATTCAAAGCATTGCTCAAATTAATTCTAATGAGGTTCAAGGGGAAAAACAAGTAACAACCAAAACTCTTTAATAAAGTGTTCTAAAAAGAAAAAAAGAATTATCGCCCACTTCTGCACTTCCTGCTTTTGGCAGGGACTAGAAGTGGAAATCTGAAGACACTGTGAGACAGTCTGTTCTCATGGTATTTCTAGCTGAGAACAGGAAGGAGGGGAAATCTCATATGAGTGAGAGAGCCTGTTTTTCAGTGATGAGCAGGCCAAAGAAGTTTCACTGGGCAATCAAGCTTGACAGCACCTCTGAGAGTTTTACCTTTATTTGGTCAACATCACCCACTTTGTCCGCAGCCAGTCTCCCCGAGGCTCCGCCGTAGGTGCTGGAGACCCAGGCGGAAGCAATGCGGCCCCTGCCCTTCTGGAGTGTACAACCCGAGCTGGAAGGATGAGGCATCTGGAAATGAAAAATTATTACAATGCTAAGCAGCACGTGCCCCGTGCTGACTTGGCCATGCAGACACTGCTAAGAAGGAGCCGTCCGCACGCTTCCCCAAATCCTTCATTAGCTTGCCTTGCTCTCTGCCTTACCATTGGGCTCTTCTGGCTCATCACGGGAGTGTTCTGCACCTTTAAGGCAAAACATGTTTCTCAATTCCTTAAGCTCTCTGGCCCGGCTCGAGTCACAACAGACTGTCCTGTGTGTGATCCCAGTGAGTCACTGAAGCTGAATCACGTTAACAATAAGCGTGTAATGATTAATGCATATTGATTGGCTGGGTGGGCTGGAACCAGAAAGGTCCCGTCTGGACTAGTTGCTTTGTCCCTAATTACCTGCCATGTGCACCGGCGTCTAAACTTGCCACAGACGTTCCAGGGAACGCCCTTGGTCACTGTGACTCCAGTTGGATCTCATAAATCTCCTAATGGCATCTTTACAACCAGGGCCAGTCAAGGGCTCAGGTAGAGTGATGGGCACCCCCTCCCTCTCCCCACCCCTGCGGAGAACACAGAACCCCTGGTGGGAGAGCATCTCTCTCACTCACTGAGGGGGACTGTTCCTGGAAAAAGATGAAAAAGATGTGATTTCTCTTTGAAATAATGCACTGATGAGGATTATGTTGTGAACAAGGGACTAATCCTCAGTGTTTTATTGAAATGGCCCCCAATACCATGTTTAATCAACTATTTATGTAAACCTGGGTGATATGCCTTTCCAGTGAATAGGAAGATGCTTACAAAAGTGTATGTAAATTAGACAGATACTGGGGGAGCCTATCGCACTGTGTTTGCTATGACATTTTAACCTAAGTGGCTGCTTCGTGCCCCGGAAAGGAGGATGTCTCCATGTTCCATGGTGGCGTGGACTTCAGGATTTCTCCTGGTTAATTGTGTCTGCATCTCTGAGAAAACCTATGATCGTTTTATGCATTTTTATTTATTTCCTCTTGGGACCATGAAAATGAATGAGACGCAAACTCAGCCATCGGAAGACCAAACAATCTAGCGAGTAAGGTGAACAGGCATCCCAACAACACAGAGTGGGCGAAGAGGGCATTGGGTGGGGAACTTTGCAGAATGGGAGTCCAGTGTAGAATGTGATCATCTTCAACGTCCAGACTGAAATACTGGAATCAGAGAATCCTTTTTTATTTATTAAAAAAATTTTTTTAATGTTTATTTATTTTTGAGACAGAGAGAGAGGGAGAGACAGAGGGAGGGAAGGTAGAGAGAGACAGAGACACAGAATCTGAACTGGCTCCAAGTTCCAAGCTGTCTGCACCGATCGCGACGTGGGGCTCGAACCCACAGAGCACGAGGTCGTGACCTGAGCTGAAGTTGGACACTTAATCGACTGAGCCACCCAGGCGCCCCAGGGAATCCTTTTTTAAAATATATTTTTTTGGGGCGCCTGGGTGGCGCAGTCGGTTAAGCGTCCGACTTCAGCCAGGTCACGATCTCGCGGTCTGTGAGTTCGAGCCCCGCATCGGGCTCTGGGCTGATGGCTCGGAGCCTGGAGCCTGTTTCCGATTCTGCGTCTCCCTCTCTCTCTGCCCTTCCCCCGTTCATGCTCTGTCTCTCTCTGTCCCAAAAATAAATAAACGTTGAAAAAAAAATTTTTTTTAAAAATATATTTTTTTGATCACAAGTTCATTGTAGGCAATCTATAAACTAGAGAAAGGCCCAAATATGGAAGTAAAAATTCCTCTAACATTGCCCAGCGATAACCACTGTCAAATGTTGCTACTCGGGTCATTCTACTCAGTTTTCTATGCATACCTAGGAATGTGAAAATGACAGTAGGATCACATTGTAGACTGCTTTACAAACTGTTCATGTAACAACATGCTGTGGCGTATACCACGGTTACTTTCCCCTCACAATTTCATGTCCTCTTACTCCAAGATTTTTAACGGTTTTATAATCTGTCACCTATGAATGCACAGCATTTGATGTATCCACGCGCCTAGAGTAGGACATTAACATTGTTTTCAGCGTTTCACTAATATAAGCAATGCGGTGATGAGCATCTTTGTGTATCTGTGCATCTTACTGATTTTTTCCTCAGAATACATTCCCTAAATATAGAATTGACAGATTATAGGTATGAAAATCCAAGCCCATGGCCAATACTACGATTGCAAAAGGCAAGCTGAGAAATGGACCCATGTATTTCAGCAACGCTGGTGGCTTTGCTTTATGATTTCCTTTATATTGTGTAAACATTGATCCGAGAGATAAAAATGGTCATTCTGGGTCTACCAGCAGAAAGCTCTCCTAGATTTTGGCTGCCATTTTATCCACACTAGCAACTTGACTCTGAATTCGCCTGACACAACTTGTTTTACCTGCCTTTAGCAGGCACGAACAGACCCTTACCTACAATTTGCTGTCTTCCGATTCCTTCCTACATTATTACTTCCCAGGGTCAAAAATCACAGTTCTTTCTGATATGCAACCACACTCAAGAAGAAACAGTTGAGTTTGATAATACAGCCACAGTATCCAAAACAAAAGTTTTAGCTCAGCTATACGCATGATGCATTAATTTTTAAAAGCTCTTACAACCCCCCTGTAGAGCACTTCATGTTAGTGGCCGTCTTTAGGGTGAAAACATCACATTTGACTATAGGCTAAGGACACCGATATTTTCACAAACATACTGGGAGATACGCATCTGAAATGAGGTGGCCAAAGGCCCCTTACTCATATCGTTTTAGAGGTTGGCTTTCAGAATTGTCAGTTGAGGAGAACGGTGAGTAATTCTCTGTTTCCACCTCAGGGTTTCAGCACCCTCGCTGGTTCTGTTCAGTCCCTGGTTTCACTGCTTCAACGTATCGTTTGTCAGTGCCTGTTCCGTGCCTGGAACGTGACCCAGTCGGTGTCCTCATAAGCTCGCAGTGTCGTGCAGGAATGGGTAAGTAAAAAAAGCTTTGATAACACAGTATCCTAATTCTTAGGACAGGGATAAATGTACTATAGGAGAGACCTGGAGACTGGGGTTGACATGAAGCACAAGATGGCGGCTGAGGGGTTCTGTAGGGCCAGCCAGAACCACGAGACGAGGGAGCACATGCTGTGTGGTGCAGCCTTGCCCCGTGCTTGGGGGAGCCTGGGGCCAGAGCGTCTCCAGAGCACAGATGGAAGCCACTTTCCATCTGTGGCAGTATATAAAAGGTGTAAATCAGGTTAAGACGCTCTTAACTAAAATATAGCTTCAGATGGACAAAGCCGAAAAGATACGTGCAAAGCTATGGTTTCATATGGTAGAGAGTTGGAAGCCTCTAAAGCAGTTGGATTCAATTATTGTTGTTCGTCTAAGGATGTTCTGCTGATGGGCTGGCAACGTTTGGGTGAGTACGAGAGGGTGTATATGATCTTGGGCACAACAGTGATTGTGTCCGGTGTGGGACTGGGGGCGTGAAGAGGGACCTTTTACTTCTTCATTTAGGCAACTTTTAAGAGACATGATGAGACTACAGGTGATTTTCTTTTCTTTTCCTCTGCTTGTCTCTATTTTCCAAATTTCTAAAATAATCATATGTTGCTTATATAATTGGGGAAAAAAAAACTAAAAGGAAAGAAAAGGCAAGACTAGAAAACCATTCTAGGATGGGAAAGTGTCTCATTGCGCTGAAGTTCCAGAAAAAGTGGTGCTTCAGCTCTGAGGCCTGCGCGATTTGAACCATTCACTGCAGTGAATCCTGGGAACGCCAGGCATTTTTCAAGAGGTCATGGTGGAGTTGGAGAGATGCCCGACTCTCTCATATCAAAAAATGGCAGAGAATCTGTATTTTTAAAGAACATGTACAGCCGTAGAACTTATTGCCTGACCTTTCTAGGCATATTATTTTTACAAAGAATCTGTTTATTTTTCAATGACTTCAGACACTGCAGAGTATGGATTATTTTTATAATGAGATATTGCATTTACTCGGCGACCTCAACGTTTCAAAGTGCTTCATATCAATCCTCACATTTTGGCCTTCTAATAACCCCAGGAGGCTGGAAAATGTTATCTCCCTTTTCCAGGAAGGAAAATGAGGCTCAAAAACCTGAGACTGAGTGCACATGTCACAACAGTTCCTGATGGGACAAGGACAGAGTATAGTTCTCTTTAATCTGAGTCCCATTCTTATGCCACTGCTATTAATAAACTTACATGTTGGGTTTTTAAACATATGCATATTTTTCAGAAATTTTTGTAAATATTCCCACTGTTGTTTGTTTCTTCTTTTACTTTTTTTATCTTATTTATTTTGAGAGAGACAGAGAGAGAGAGAGAGAATGCACACAAGTGGGGGAGGGGCAGAGAAAAGGAGAGAGAGAGAGAGAGAGAGAGAATCTCCAGCATGCTCCACACTGCCAGCACAGAGCCAGACGCAGGGCTCGAACTCACAAAACTGTGAGATTACGATCTGAGCCGAAACCAACAGTCCCACACGTAACTGCCTGAGCCACCCAGGTATACCTGTTTGTTTCTTTTAAAATAGAAGTTATCTTTAAAAGGCAGCTAACATTTCTCTATGAGCTACTCAAGAATACTCAGCACCCTTTTAAGACACGCCTGACTCCCTGTAAGTAATTCCATAAATAAGGATCTTTATAGAAACTGCTAATTAGCGCTAAGTACCTTTAGAGATGCCTTCGGGCTACTGTCCAGAGATGCACTGTGTGTGTGTGTGTGTGTGTGTGTGTGTGTGTGTCGGGCGGGGGGTGGGGTGGTGGTGGTTATAATACTTTCCCCTCAGGGACTCAGCTGATTTTCTGTGATGATGAGAGACCAGAAGATTATTTTACTCAGCGCTTAAAATACACATAAGTATTACGTTAATATTATTACAGGATAAACAGTATCCCATTTACTGAATCTATTTCTTCAACTGGGATCACTTTGAAATGGCCAGCATTTACCCATTTCTGTGGGAAATAATGCTGCCTTGCGTTTTTGAAAGTCGCTAAGAGAGTAGATCTTTAAAGTCCTCATTACAAGAAAAAGATTTTTTTTTTTTTTGGTAACTATGTATGGTGATAAATGTCAGCTGGACTTACTGTGGTAATTATTTGGCAATATAATATTGATTCATTACATCTGCAATATAATATCAAATACAAATATTGAATCATTATATTAGTATATTATGTTCTATGTCAGTTGCACCTCAATAAAAACAAAACAACGCTTAGGTGCTTTTTCAAAGTTAATAAATCTATGGTGCTATATAAAAAAAGGTAATTTGATGTTTGTAATATACATTTTTATAAATTAGTATTTTATTAATTTCAGAATATTGTGGTTCAAAATGTTTATAGGTTAACCAATGGCTTATTTGTCATGGTTTTAGTGAGATTTATGTAGAGTAAAAGTCCAAAGGACTCATTCCCAAACCACACCCCACCACACAAACCAACAGCCATAATTGACTGAGGCTGTTGGTCATGACAAGCTAAAAAAAAAAAAAAATTCACCAGACCAAAAATTACAAAACCAAACCAAAAGTCTCATGCAAATGTATTTTAATTCTATTTCAAAATCTTCAAGTAAATCTGGAACTTCAGGTAAAAGGCTATCACTCAGTCAAAACACAACAAGACCAACAAACAAAACTGAGCCCTCTATTTCCAGAATATGGAGATACATAATGAAGTCCCCCTGTAATGGAACCAGAGTTTTGCTAGGAAGAGACCTGTGTTTGATCCAAACAACAGATCCATCACGGAACTATTTTCTAGCCAACAAAACAGAGCAATTTAGAGAACCAAGGATGTAATTTCAGTCTTGTAAAGAAGTCTCGGGAAGTCTTTAATAGTTCCATAGACAACCCTGGTTTTAAGGTTCAAAGACCCTTTGGTCACGCAGAATCCTGGGTCAGCAAAGGCCGGTGCTCACTGGAATAGCTGCTTCAGGAGATGGTGATGTCTGTTTCAGAGAGGAAATGTAGAACCCAACTCCCCACAGCAAATCACTGCTCGAGTGCCTCTCAGACTTTGGAGCTCACCTTACTGTCTACTACCTCTCTCGCCTACGGACTTAAGGTTGCTGGGTCAGAAGGAGGAGGAAAGCCACCAAGGAGGACAAATACTGAGTAATTGCACTCATATAAGGTAACTAAAATAGTCAAACCCAGGGGCGCCTGGGGTGGCTCAGTCAGTTGAGCGTCCGACTTCAGCTCAGGTCACGATCTCGGCGTCCGTGAGTTCGAGCCCCGCGTCGGGCTCGCTGCTGTCAGCGTGGAGCCCCCCTCAGTTCCCCCACCTCCCTCTCTCTTGCCCCATCCCTGCTCACGCTCTCTATCGAAGTGAAAGAGTGAAAACGATAAATAAATAAAAATAAAATGAGCTGGTCCAACCCGGAGAAGCAGAGAGCTGGGGGCAAAGTGGAGAAGGACACGGGAAGGTGGTAATCGGTGGGCGTAAAGCTTCAGTAATGCAAGGTGAAACGAATTGTGGAGATCTGCCCTATGACTCTGTGCCTAGCGGTGTGAGCATCATACACTTAAAAATCTGTCAAGAGAGTAGGTCTCATGTTGAGTATTCTTATCACAATAAAATAAAAATCTTTTTTAAAAAGGGACGTGAGAGCCGATCGAATAGGAAAAATGTCAGGAAGACCAGTAACTAAAAGGACATAAAAAAGAACGTTCAAGGCAGGTAGTGTGTGCCATCGGGGCATTGCCTGAGTGTAATGACTCCATTCAGAGAGCTAAAGTCACTCAAGTCACTGGGGGGATCTACAAGGCGGGGCACTCACTCCTCCAGCAGGCAGACCTTTGCTCGCCTTTGTTTATGAGGCCGGGCAGGATACATGGAATCCTGCATTACCACTACCCAGAAGCAGCCAAGTTTACAATCTAACCACACTCTTCCAGTCCCGTGTGGCTGTCTCACCATGGGGCATTGATCAGGCACTTGCCCGAAGAGTAAGATCATGGAGAAGATCTGGAGAAGCTTGTGATTTTATAACCCTACTAATGACCTTAACGCTATCTCTTTGACCTTTCCTGCCAACGTGGACACGCCCCTGGTGGAGATATTCTGGGACATACATGGCTTTTCTGCTTGTCTGTCTGAAAGGGAATAGCATTTTAACTGTAACAGTATGATCATTGCTTCTGACAGATTGGAGTTTAAAAAAATCACTAAACATAAACACCAGACTTCTTTTCCCCGAGGGCAGAATTCAACAGTTACACAGGCAAATACATTTTATTCCTATACATTCATTTTATTCATATCCTTATCATAATTACGTTGACACATTAATATAATTAATCTGCCCTGTTGGAGAAATTAGCAGAGCCTCCCAGTCTTGGAAAAGGAGGGCAGGCTTCTTCCATTGACTGATTTCATGTCTGTTTCGACCAGTAGCAAAATAATTATAGTAAAAAGCTCCAGCAGACCTTAGCATTTGCAAGGCAGGGTCATAATTGAACTAAAACTGTTAAGAAATATGAGAAGATCAGCTTTCCACTGCCCTTAGCATTTGTGGAACACAGGGGAAATATTAGCGTATCTGTTATTTTAAGTGGGCGCCAGCAATTTAGAAAGCTAAAAGCAGCTATATCTAAGCCTTTTAAGTTTTCTTAGTCATTGACTCATGTTCTGTCCTCTCGGTTGATGGCAACCTGACTTTTAGCCAAGCAAACAATAAGCTAGGAGCATAAACAAGATTGGTCCCTCTCATTTTCACAGTTGAGGTGCATACTTAGCAAAATCTATGAATGTCTGCGGATTTATGTGCCCTACATCTATGAGCACCACATCACAGCTGTTTAAAAATCTAGTAACCTCAGGAGTTACTCTTCAAGAGCAGGCTGTAAACCTTTGCAGAGTTATTTTGGCATAACAGATACAGTTTGCAGGGAGATTTAAACACGATTATAGCTCATAACTGTCAACAAGTAACACAAAGCCTCCTTCCCTTAATCAGAAAATCTGAACTTCAGGTGTTGAAATGTAGTGGGGAACGGCACCCATCTGCCAGAACTGCCTGACAACCCAGAACACCCTCTGAGGATCAGCAGCCTTGCAAAATCTGTATGGAGGCCCAGCTCTCTTTGCTCCTGCGTTCTGGAATTTCCAGGAAGCTGGCTTCCCACACTTAACTGGGAAGTGAGGGTGGGATGTCTGGGGGGGGCCAGCATGGAAGCTTAAAGCTGACACCTGTCAACCCGCAAAGCCGGTCATAGCACCCCAATGAATTAATGAGCATTAGGATGACTCCCACAGCCCTCACCAGATTGTGTCTCATTGGCCCCACCCACAAAGGCACGTTGTGGTTCATGGTAAAAACTGGCTTGTGTGAAGTTATTGGCAGATGTCCCAAACCTTGACCTCCACCTAGAATTTCCTAATGCCATAAGGTAATAGAATAAGCCAGTCCGCGCAGAATGGTATGTATGTGTATTAGGCTAAATCTAATTTTAAATTACTAATCCAGTTGAGCCACACAGCTCACATTACAGGGGAGGCAGGATTTAGCGTCGCATATGTAGAGACTCAAGAAAATTTGTTATGTACATGAACCGTAAGTACACAGCGCTCACACGGCGGTGACCTCAATGCTCACAGTCCCTCACAGAGCTCTAAGGCTAGTGAGGGAGAAGAGGCGATTCTACAGAATTCTTTGACCGCAAACGGCAAACGCAAACATAAAAACCTTCCACAGTGCTGTAAGATCAGACCAGAGGTACACCCAACTCCGGTGTGCAGAACTGGGAAGACGGCCGGGAGAAAAGTCCTATCAGAAGGCTGTGTGGGTGTTAGCTGTTGGGGTGTCTGAGGGGAAGGAAGGATGTTGCGCTCAGGGAGCCCATGCTTGGAGGCAAGACCCGGTTAGCGGTTAGTCACGAGGGCCTCCTGAAGTCTCACTGGGAGGTTTGGGGTTTAACGAAAGAACGGTGGGAGCCGTTGAAGGTTTTAAGCAGCTGAGTGATCTGTTCAGATCTGGATTTTAGAAAAGTCATTCTCCGTGTGGAACTTACTGCATGCGGAGAGTCATATCGACGCTCTCTACTTAACATTTTGCAGACGATGAGGACTAGAGCTGGGTGCATTATCTTCTTATAGTACGGGAGTATAATATTGGCATGATTCCGTAATGCACGTTGTTATGCTGTAAATGACCGTGGTGCATATAAAATCATAATAATTATAAATAACATGATTAAATTACTATTTAAGCATATATTTAATTCTTTGCATATAATTACTTATTACGTAATTATTTAAATACACATTCACTGAATATATATTAGTTAAAGTATAAATGTTATTAGTTATGTAAAACAATAATGATAATAATACAAATTATTATCCATAGTATAAATAACATTTATTACGAGCTCTTAGAATGCCAGAGACTAAGCTTTTTATTAATTATCTAATGGAATTCCTTTGGAAAGTAATTTTCTCCAGCTTGATCGAGTGAGTGCGTGCGTGCTCTGAAACTTCGTGCTTAGCAACCAGGCCACTGGAGGCCAGACATGTCAGGCAACTAAGGCCACCTAGTTTGCATGTATGTAGACACTGGATGCCAGTGTCGCTTCTTGCTGAAGGCGTGTGCGCCACATTTCAGCCCGGTGGTTGAAGGAACTTTAAATGAAGTCCTATTCGTGTCCCCGTTTTATGGAGGAGGGTGTGGAGGCTTAGATTTAAATCACTCGCGTAGGTCATCAGAGAAGCCAAGGGCAGGGGCAAAGTCGCAGCGCCGGCTGTTAAATTAGAGGAACGTCCCACCCAACCTAGCTCATCAGAGGGAACGAGAATTAAAAACGTGGACTTCGGGACATCGGAATATCTTCATTTTAGTGAAGAGCCTTTTGGAAAAGGTGAACTAAACCTACAAAGAGGGTGACAAGATTCGCTTTGTATCGGGGATGGCAGGTGGTGAGCGGCTTTCCCACTACCGTTCGACCGGAAACGGAATCTGGACAGTTCGGCCAGTGGCATATCTGACCTATGTAATAATATAACAAGCATACGTGGAATTTTATCCCAGTGACACAACGGAAGTGGCTTCTTCCCCAGTATATTCTACCAGCCTTAATTATGTTTTACTAGTGCATGTTCCTATTTGGGAGATTGTGTATCACCTTCCTAACCACATGTGAGATGATTGCTTTAGCAGAAGATAACATGCTCTTGTTAATTGCCTGCTTATCTGGGCTGACATTTCTAAACCCACACAGAAAGCCCATAACTTTCTGCTGGAGAATATTTCAGTACCGCTAAATGAGCATAGAACTGTTGACATACTAAATAAAAGGGTTGACTCACATGTTACCCTGGAACCAGCGTTGTATTCTTAGATGGTGTCACCTTACAGAGCTCCCGTTGTCCTTAAAAAGAATCTGCCTCCTCCTGGACTCCCATGAACTTCTCTCCATCCTGTCCGTCTGAAATCTGGAGGCATGCTAAATGGTAACAACAGAAAATGAGACGTTGTCATGTGGGAAAATGAAGCAAGATAGACTAAAGAAAGCAGAGAACTTCCTCGAGAATAATTGGATTGAACGTCTTATTCATAGAACAGGCTCGAAGCGGAGGGGAAGACAAAATTGATTTTTGTGTGGCTTACTGGCTGTGCCCGCAGAAACCAAGCCCTCCTCCTGCCTCTGCGGCAGCTGGGCTACGGATCACCACGCCGTGCTGGTCCCTCAGCTTCTCCTCCTGTGACAGTCCTTTCTCCCCTCTTCAGCTCTGGTTGTAGCACAGGCCACAAATAAATTGCTAACATTTAAGTGCATCTGTTGCAAAGACAGAAGCACAGAGGACACTGGGGAAATTTCAAACCAAATTTCAGGACTGAGCTCATAAAAGCATGCACCATCTGTGGAATTTTGCTCATATGCATCCCTATAATGGAGGGGGGCAATGGAGAAGGGAAAACAGAGAAAGGATTGTAGTAACTGCATTGAAAATTAAAAGTCTCTCGGCTCAGATCTGTTCCCAGGTGGCGCTGGGACCAGGCAGAATCTCTGTGCCTTTCCTCACACTGAGCCCTCCGGCCTCTGGGGACTGACCTGCCTGGATAGGCAGGTTACCTCAAATTCATTGTGCCCCTGTGTGTCTACACACAGCCTCCTACCTACCCCTTTCCTGGTCCTGTGCAAATATTCAAGCCTTTCCATCTTTCTTCCTGCTGGTTTGCTTGAGGCTGGGACCGAGTCTCCCTCATTCTCTCTTATTGTCCCCGTGGCAAAAACGGGAACAACAACAACAAGGACAACAACAACAAACCCCAGATCATTTTCTGATAAGCACTTTACATTTCTATAGTGCCGGAAAAGGGAAGTTCCTTCAGAATCCCTTTATAGATGATCGCTCTCATTGTCTAAGAAGCTTTTCATTGTTTGCGATTTCCATTTCCCTGAACAGTTCGGGGCACTTTGGAAAAAAAATTTCTATTCAGCACTTTTCCACTCATAATTCAACGAAAAAAGAGTCATGCAGTATAATAAAGATAATTAGCTCTGACTGAAAATTATAAGCTTGCCACCACAGAGCCCCTCCACCGCGCACAGTATCCATTTATCGTTTTGTGTACTCTCTGTCAACGCTAATCGCTACTTCTGTAATTACTAACCTGTTGGAAGAACAAAGGAAAATGGAATGCAGTACTTAAATAAATAACACTGTTCCTTCCAATACCATCTCAATAAAACTCTTTGAGAACAGAATCTGTCTTTCCAACCTCCCAGTAAAAAAAAAAAAACAAAGCAAAAAAAACCCCCAAAAAAACAACCCCCCCCCCAAAACAAAACTGTTGCTGTGTGTCCACAAAAGTATGATCAGCTATTATAGGAATGATTTTCCGTGCGTATGTATGGAAGTAGGGCTTGGATTTCTTTCACTGAGATTCTTGTAAAATAAAGATGGCTCGGAGGGATGATCTCATGCTTAATAAGGTTCAACATTCGTGCAGCGCGGTTCCTCTTTATTAATTTGTTAACCTTGGCACGGTGTGGGAAGGACCGCTGTGTAAATGACCATATGCTTCCCCTGTTAATGCGTCTTAATCCAGACGAGCAGACACTTGTCCTCTCCCTCGGAGAAGAGATGTTGCAGGTCATGCCAAACCGAAGTGGAGAAATACGGAGACAAATACAGTTCTCTTTTTAGAGGTGCTGCACATTGGGAAATTTTTAAAGCACAGGTTCTAATTTGCATTCATTTCATCCCCCGTTTACTTGCTTATCCCTCTTGATTCTGCCCATGATTTTTTTTTTTTTCCCTTCTACACCCGCTGTGGACCCGAGTCTACCAGGAAAGAATGCACGCTCTTTTGGACCCTGCATGAACAAAGAGGGTTGTGGATTCTGGCTTTTCCACGATAGTAGAAGCTACTGTCTCAACTCACCAGCCTCCCTCTGGAGAGAACTCTGGGACCTCAGAAATAGCAGGTGTACATACACGGAAAGAAGTACCTATGCCAGACTGGATGTAGTTAGATGAATGTATTCTTCAACCCAAGTGGTGTTCCTCCCTTCATGTCTTATCGAGAGATTTAAATGAGCAATGTTGTGAAAGCGATCGCTGGGACATTGTCATTAATCTGTGAAGAATTAGAGAGAACGAGGAATGTTCAAAGACTGAGAAGCCGTTCTGATTTCCAGGAAGGGAATGAAAGTGAATTCTGGCCAAGATGCTAAAATAGGTTATTTACAGAAGAAGCTGTGATCACCAGGAACTAACACTGATTCACCGAGAACAAATCATGGCAAAGACAATTGATTTCTCTCGTTGATAATGTATTAGGCTTGCAGATAAGGAAATAGCATAGACTTTTGGACTTTCATTCTTAGTCTGTATTTGGACCTTCACAAAATCACTCATCATAATCTTGTTGAGGAGTTGGCAGATTATTAGCTGAATATTGATAATAGCCATTATTATTCGTATTACAATCAAGCCAAGAAAACTGAACGTATTTAGAGAGAAGAAAACCAGGCAGTGCAGAATTAGGCAATATATCTACAAGAAACAATAGGGCAAAACAGATTTTTTTGTGGCAGAACAGGAAATGTCTTTATTTTTTTTAATTTTATTTTAAAGACAGAGAGAGAGAGAGAATGTGAGTGGGGAGAAGGGTAGAGGGAGAGAGAGAGAATCTTTGATCCCATGACCCTGGGATCATGACCTGAGCTGAAATCAAGAGGTGGACACTCAACCAACTGAGACACCCAGGTGCCCTGGAAATGTCTTTAAATATATATATAATTATTATGCAGAACAGTGTTGAGACTTCTGTATGGCAGCATGGAGTAGCACTTGGACCACGTTGGGACTCACGTTCTAGTTCAATCAATGGAGCTATCCAAAGTTAGAACAGGTTGCCTCAGAAGGTTCAGTGAATACTCCGTTATTGCACAAGCCGTAAGGACTACATGGATAATCAAGGAAAATGACCTTGGCGGTGGCTACTTTACAACAGATTAGAATCATACGGTCTTCATCCCCTTTACATATCACCTGCTCTTAACTCCCTTCTAGGCAAGCCAAAGCCTGAGGCTGTGTCCTTGTCAGAGTTTTAGGACGAGGGGTTGAGCACGCGTTGTACTGGTCTAGTCTAGGACTCCTGGGTGTGGTTCGAAAAGGAACTGGACACTACATTTTGGACGAAGGCCATCTTGGGGAGTTCCAAAGTACTCTGGAAAAGATCATTGAAAGGACAGGGGGAGGACCTCATCAGAAGCAGAGTCTGTAACTGGGTTTGGGCGGCACATGGCTAGTGTGGAATGCAGGGACGGACAGAAGTCTATGGCAACGTCTGCGAACAGAGGCAGGAAACCTTGAGGGAGGTCTTCCCTAGACTTGTCTTCTCAATGGCAGACAGCTCTTCGGGACCCAGAGACAGTTGCAAAATTATCACACGTCCTCCTCACGGCTATGTTTCTGGGTGGACGGGGAACACACTTGTGTCCTCGTTGGTCAGAATAAGAACCTCAGAATAATGTACAATTATTCTGCGGCAGGTGTGAGAACACAGATAGCAGGCCAACAATTACAGAAAAATGTATCTTACCTCCGGGGCATCCTCTTGTGTTGAATTCGATAATTTCTGCAGCCATAGGTAACTGTAAATCCTTAGAGGTCTTTGGATCCCCCCTCCCCTCCGGCCCCCGTAGGCCTACCTATCTGATATGGTTTTGAGTTGAGTTCGTCATGCTGCCAGTTCTTTTCTTGGATTCTTTCTTAATATCATATTAGATGGACCTTCATTTGCCCCTGTTTATAATTACAGACTAAAGGAAATTGTCCTAGCTTCTGAGGAGTGGGACATTTACAGTTACTCATTTGCAATTAGACAGCATACAGCTATCAGTCTAAAAGTAAGCTGATGAGTTCTTTATTAGTCCGCAACCAGATCCCCAATGGAGGCTGGGCCTGGCTGTTTGGGAGTATTTTGGCTTACTAAATTGCCTGGGCACCACTGTAATTATTTTGGAAAGAAAACTCTCCCCCACATTTACATTTCTCTCTTTAAAGGCAAACAATCTGCTGAATCATTTATTGCGGTTAATCAAATATTGCCACTAAGAAACCAGCACTTGTCCTCCTAAAAATGATTTTTTTTTTCAAACCGGTAAAGGCAGAGCTACATAATAATAGATTAACAAAAAGATATGAATATGTAAAGAAGGCAAACTAATCACTCCGAGGCATAAATTATTTCAAAGAAAAACCAAATGACTGTGTGTGATAATGAGAAGAGCATTTTTGACTTTGCAACCATTCTTTTTTTTTCCTAATGTTTATTTATTTTTGAGACAGAGAGAGACAGAGCATGAGCGGGGGAGGGGCAGAGAGAGAGGGAGACCCAGAATCCGAAGCAGGGTCCAGGCCCTGAGCTGTCAGCACAGAGCCCGACGCGGGGCTCAAAGTCACGAACCGTGAGATCATGACCTGAGCTGAAATCAGATGCTTAACCGACTGAGCCACCCAGGCGCCCCTCTTTTTTTTTTCTTAAGTGAATTTATTTATTTTGAGAGGGAGAGAATCCCAAGCAGGCTCCACACTGTCAGCACAGAGCCCGACGCGGGGCCCAAACTCACGAACCACGAGATCGTGACCTGAGCTGAAGTCAGAAGCTAAACCGACTGAGCCACCCAGGCGCCCCTGACTTTGCAACCATTCTAAGTGGGGCATTGTGCTCCTTGGAACACGAGTCTTTGCTTCCCAAAGGCTGTTGAGGCTTGCGTTGAATTAGGGAAATGAGGCAGGATTTTTTGGCAGAGTTTTCTTCTCACCTTAGTTGAGCATTTGATGAGCTGTCAGAGGGGAAGGAGGCTCTAAATCTTAATTCCTGGGACCCCTGTTGTGCTTGTTTTATGGGGGCATTAGGAAGTCTTGGAAGTCTGTTATTGTTTAATCTGTTTAGTATAGGTAATTATGTAAAGAGGAAGGCAATTCTGAAAACCTTGTGGGACAAAGACAATCGAAAGGTTCAGTTTAAACAAGACTCTCAGGAACAGAAAGTGGAACTTCCCTTTTAGCTTCTTTACTCTGCCTCTAAATGCCTTCTTCTTCCTTTTCCATTAATCCCGCGCAACAGACATGTTCTTTCTCAACTTCCAGTTTACTCAGATAGATATCTCACTGCCCCATATCGCACTAATTGATGGAACTATGGGATTATCTCGTTCTTTTATACGACGTAATGTGGGAGATACAAAAATTTTTTAGATACACTCCTCATCTAGTTTACAAGCCTATACCTGTGTAAAGGGAGAGCCAAAGAGATGAGCAGATAATTCAGCGCCAAACAATGGTAAGTTCCTGGCACTTGGTGCAGACCATTAGAGCTGTATAAATTCAAAAAAAGAGAGCCTCTTTGGTCTCAGGCAGTCAGGCAAGGCTTCCTGAAGATGAGCACTGAGTTGAGCAATCCATGGTGGCTCAAGTTCACACTGAAGGCAAGTTCATGAAACTGTACCCAAGAGGCTTGCACAAGTGTTACTCAAATGTGGCCATTTAATTGCAAAATGACTCAGCCCAGCTGCTACATACTTAGTTATTTGTGGGCACTCAACACTCTTTGTTCTCTGTCTATGCCCCAGAGCACCTAAATGGACCCATTGGTATAGTATTGTGCTGTCACTCTAGTTGGATTCAGGATGGGAGGCCAGATCTAGGTGAGCCAAGGCAAGGGAGAAACAATCATGGAAGGTTGTTTCTCTGAAAAGAGTTGAGTTGCCAGGAGCACAACACAGTTAGAAATCAAAACAAAGGCAAGAGGATAGAACTCAACGAATAAACTGGAACCAGGTGGATCAAGGCACCAACAATCAGGGAGACATGAGGTGCTAGGCATATGGACTCCTCAAAACTAAGTTCGCCTTCCGGAGAACTGTCTCACGGACTTCGTGTTGGAATAAAACTATGGCAAGAATTACATAGTCTCGATTCCGAAATAGGGAAGGATTAGTTAGAAGAGGAAGTAATTAGATTATGCTGGTGTAGTGAAGTATTTGGGGCAAAACATGGAGAATAACCTTCACGCTCGGTTGTGCTTTTGGGGTCTCATAGTTTACAGAGGTCAATTCCGTAAGAAAGCAAGAAATACATGTTATATTTAAAAATTGGTTGTGGGGGAAAGAAGTCATATTGGTTCTGAAATCTGCAAACTGGGGCTCTCAGAGTGCTGAGGTTTGATCTAATCAGCCCCCCTCATCCCCCGCTGAAATACCCAGTGCCTGCTGGAACTTTCTGGATAGGCTAACTACAGTATTCATTTCCTCAATGTAGGCAGACCTTATGATTTTCAATGAAAGTGCTCATGTAAGACCTTTAAAACCAAGACCTGCGTGTTCTTCATGAAAATGTAAGAGTCCGTGACATTTAGGGTAACAGAAGGAGTTGCTCTGATATTCTTCGCTAAATTTACAAGATTTGGCTAAAACCCCAAGCGTCTGTCCTATCACAGTGGCGTATTAGTCACTCTTTGAGAGATTTAACGCGCTGTATTCTGCAGTGTATGGTCAATGCCGTGAACTATAGGACTGGTGGGCAGATCCATTGCCCAGATTCAAGCTCAAGCCACTTAAAAACATTTTTTTTTTCCCCACTGCTGGCTCTACAGAGTTAACATTTAGTTTAATTGAGCTGAGACCTAAGCATTCAAATCTTTTGTAAGAGGAAGCGCCGAATAACAGAAGGGAATCATAGAGTGTCCCTTACGGTTAGAACAGTCTTCTAAAGATGGCCTCGCGTGGCATTCTCAACACGTTTTCTCGCTGGTTCTGAAGCTGGCACACGTATTATCAGAAGAAAGGTTCTGAGACCGAATGATTTGTGGGACATTAAATAAGCAAAGCCAAAAGCGTTTCTTTGCTGTAGGACTTCTTAGAACCTTTTGTATACTAATACAGGTTATGGATCAAGAGGATCACAGGCACATGTCCCTGACACATTTTTTTTTTCCAGTTTATGGACATAGAGTTCTGAGAGAGGCTGATTTGTTTTCTTTTCAGAAAAGCAAGCAAGCCCCAGAGCGGTCCAGGGCTTTGCCTAAAGTTCTCAAACCCTCCTACATGGAAACAGCTCTAGAACGATCCACTCGAATGATAGACCACCATGGAGGTGTCACACGGACTGGAAAACGGAAGGACAAAGATGGTGACCATTTCTGAAAAAATTAATGGCTACGGATTTGAAGTTTTGACACACATCTGGAAAGAGGCCAGAGACAGAGGAAGTATGCTGGCCAGACTGGATCAGTGCATATGATCTGTCGGCTGACGCAGAGCCCTGGCCGAGGCAGCTCCCGCACCACACAAGCTCACCTTCGGCCATCTTCGTATTGACCATGACTTACGTGGATATTTTGGCTCCAACGAGAAGACTGGATGGATATCGGGAAGGAGTCGTGGACCTTCACTGAAAAGAGAGCGTTATTCTCTAATAATGAACATTTGTGGTGGCTTGTAAATCTTCTGGGAGATAGATAACACGGTGTCTATTAGTAACACGCTTTTGTTTGTTTTAAATTTTGCGCTGGAATATATTTCCAAGCATGTCTGGAAGAATACTATTAGAGAGGGACTTTACTTTTCATTAATAATTTTAGGAGAAAAAGTTTATAGTAGGATTTGTGACCCACAGATCCCAAAGTGTTGCATAAATAACACAGGAAACTGCAAAATGATCTTATGTAAAGTCACTCCACAAGATGCATGTTTAATTAGCACCTACTAATAGAACAGATGCATGTGAAATTATTTAGGGTGACATGTGCTATTCTGAACAATACGATATCAGCGCAGGATGCCAAGGGCAAGCAACATAACCTGTTTTTAATTGAGCATTTTATCACCAAACAGAATAAGAGACAGCTTGTGTTTTATATATTTCTGTAGTACATCATTATCCAACAATAAATGCAAAAATAAATTACAAAAACCCCAAACTTCAAGCAGGAAAAAATTTAAAGGCACAGGTTTTTGTTTGTTTGGTTTTTTTTTTTTTTTTGGGGATTTAGCCGTTCAAGGATTTTACATGAAAACTAAGAAGTGACTCAAGAGCATGCTAGTTATTTTAAAAGCAAAACTTTAGTGCTTTCCTTTCAACTTGACCACATTATTTTCAATCCATTTTAAGAACTACCTTTGAAGAATAGCCCAGAGCGTTCTTAAAGATCTGACTCTCAAATTCAGAATTTATTTGGACTTTGTAAAAACTCAAAAAAGAAGCTTTCTTTTAGTTGAAGAAGGTTGTTTTCACACGCACACAGACACACACACACACACACACACACACAGCGTCAAGGAAACGACTGGCAAATCAGATGGTAAAAAATAGCTAGAAGGGAATACATAGGAGGACTGACCTCAGGGGGTTTTAGTCTCCAGGACGATTCTGGAAACTTCTGTGTTAGGTCTTTTTAATCAATCTTTGGCAACAGCTCTGAAATTCATGATTAGAATGAATGTCAACAGCAGTCCTGAAGGGGGAGAAACCCCACAGAGTATGGCTTCTGAAGATATAAAGATGGAAGGGTCAAAGGGCAGCAGCTCCTACTTGCCTTGAGACCATTCGTAGCAGTGACTATAGTTTATTGTTTGTATCTGACCCTCTTCTCTTTTTTAGTTCAGGACCGGCTGTGTCACCTCTTTCTTACCCAGCCACTGCCTCTTTTTTTTTTGCCCCATCTCCCTACCCTTTCCACCTGTCCCTGCCGTTACAAGCCACAGCCGAGCTGCCGGTAGCCCCAGCCCTGCTGCCCCAGAGCAGGAGCCCAACATGAATCTACCGCTGGGCTGAAATGTGTGAAAGAATCTCAATCTTGTTCTGATCTGTAAGGACTGTGGCTTGAGAAATCAGTAAGAAATTTGTTCCCTCCTTCCCCCATGCGACAGTCAGGACATATTTTAGGTGCCTACTCTATTCAAGGTGTTGAGCTGGGTGCTATCTGGTCAAACAGATAAACAGATAATAATGGCTCCTTGAAACCTCTAGGAGGTTATAGCTTAGTAAGCAATATAATGGGAATTTTTTAGGGGATGATAAAGGAGCTAAGATGAGAACCTACAGATGTGTGATTTCCTCTTGAAGTCGATTGGAACACGGGATCCTGGCCTTACGTGTGAGGTATATGCTGTTGTTATCACTGTTGCTTGCATATCATACATGTTTTTGGTTAAATATCTCTAAGGTAGTTGTGGATACATATGGTACCCTCGTGTCCTTTGCAATAGAAATGATTTACTCACATCTGTCCTAGAAAGGATTCGAAATGGCATATACAGATAAACTGAACTTTTATCTACATCAACATGAATGCATTTTTTTAATGTTTATTTATTTATTTTGGGGAGGGGACAGGTAGAGAGAGAGAGAGAGAGGGAGAGAGAGAGAGAATCCCAGGCAGGCTCCACGCGTCAGTGCAGAGCCTGACATGGTGTTCCATCCCACGAACCCTGAGATCATGACCTGAGCTAAAATCAAGAGTCAGGCACTCAACCGATTTAGCCACCCAGCCCCCCCAACATGAAAGTATTATAAATGCAAAAGCACCACTAAATGGGAATATACAGGCACGCCTCAGAGATACTGTGGGTTGGGTTCCAGACCACTGCAATGAAGCAAATATTGCAATAAAGCAAGTCGGATGAATTTTTTGGTTTCCCAGTGCACATAAAAGTTCTGTTCACACTATACTGTAGTCTATTTTTTTTTTAATTTTTTTTTTCAACGTTTTATTTATTTTTGGGACAGAGGGAGACAGAGCATGAACAGGGGAGGGGCAGAGAGAGAGGGAGACACAGAATCGGAAACAGGCTCCAGGCTCTGAGCCATCAGCCCAGAGCCTGACGCGGGGCTCGAACTCACGGACCGCGAGATCGTGACCTGGCTGAAGTCGGACGCTTAACCGACTGCGCCACCCGGGCGCCCCATATACTGCAGTCTATTAAGTGTGCAATAGCATCGTCTCTAAAAAATGTACGTATTAAAAAATACTTTACTGCTAAAAAATGGTAAATATCATCTGAACTTTCAGCAGGTCACAATCTCTCTGCCGGTGGGAGGTCTTGCCTCAGTGTTGATGGGTACTGACTGGTCAGGGTGGCTGTTCCAAGTTCTTAAAATAAGACAACAGTGAAGTGTGCCGCGTCCATTAGCTCATTTACTTTTCCTTTCACGATCTCTCTGTAGCTTGTGATGCCGTTTGATAGCATCGTACCTACGGTAGAACTTCTTTCGGAATTGGAGTTCATCCTCTCAGACCCTGTTGCTGCTTTCTCCAACCGAGTTTATGGAATAGTCTAATCCCTTGTTGTCCTTTCAACAATCTTCACAGCATCGTCACTGGGAGTAGATTCAATTGCAAGAAATCACATTCTTTTTCATCCCTAAGAAGCACATCCGCATCCCTTCAGGTTTGATCATGAGGTGGCTGCCATTCCGCCCCATCGTCAGGCTTCACTTCTAACTCTAGTTTTCTTGCTGTTTCCACCACATCTGCCTACTCTATTCAAGGTGTTGAGCTGAATTCAGGTCACTGAATTCACTGAATTCAGCCACTTCCTCCCCTGAAGCCCCAACCCCCTCAAAGTCATCCATGAGGGTTGGAATCAACTTCTTCCAAAATTCCTGTTCATGTTGATATTTTAGCCTCTTCCAATGAATGATGAGTGTTCTGAATGACATCTAGCATGGTGAATCCTTTCCAGAAGGTTTTCAATGGACTTTGCCAGATACATCAGAGCACTCACTGTCTCTGGTAGCTGGAGCCTTACAAAATGTATTTCTTAAATAATGAGACTTGCAAGTCAAAATGGCTCCCTGATCCTTGGGCTGCAGAATGGATGTTGTGTTAATAGGCATGGAAACAGCATTAATCTCCTTGTCCACCTCCATCTGAGCTCTTGGGTGACCAGGCACACTGTCAACGAGCAGTGATCTTTTGAAAGGATTCTTTTTTCCTGAGCAGTAGGTCTCAGCAATGGGCTTAAACTATTCAGCAAACCATGTTGTAAACAGATGTGCTGTCATCCGGCCTTGTTGTTCCGTTTCTAGAGCACAGGCAGAGTAAATTTAGCACCATTCTTAAGGGCCCTAGGATGTTTGTTATGGTAAATAAGCATTGGCGTCAACTTTAAGTCACCAGCTCATTAGCCCCTAACGAGAGAGTCAGCCTCAGCCTGGGCTTTGAAGCTTTGAAACCAGCCAATTACTCCTCTCTAGTCAGGAAAGCCTCGATGGCATCTTCTGCCAATAAAAGGCTGTTTTGTTTACATTGAAAATCTGTTCAGTGTAGCCACCTTCATTAACCACCTTAGCTGGATCTTCTGGATAATTTGCGGTAGCTTCCACATCAGCACTGGCTGCTTCACCTTGCACTTTGATGTCATGGAGACGGCTTCTTTCTTAAACCTCATGAACCAACCTCTGCTGGCTTCAAACATTCCTTCCACAGCTTCCTTACCTCTCTCAGCTTTCATAGAAGTGAAGACAGTGAGGGCCTTGTTCTGGGTTAGGCTTTGACTCCAGGGAATGTTGTGGCTGGTTTGATTATCTGTCCAGACCACTCGAACCTTCTCCGTATGAGCAACAGGGTCTATTTTGCTTTCTTATCATTTGTGTGTTCACCGGAGTGGCACTTTTAAGAACTTTTCCTCTGCACACACAACTTGGCTGACTGGCACAAGAAGCCTAGCTTTTGGCCCATGTTAGCTTTATTTTTTATTAAAAAAAAGTGTTTTTAATGTTTATTTTGAGAGAGAGAGAGACAGACAGAGTGCGAGCAAGAGAGGGGCAGAGAGGGAGAGGGAACACAGAATTGGAAGCGGGCTCCAGGCTCCGAGCTGTCAGCATAGAGTCCGACGTGGGGCTCAGACCCACGAGCTGTGAGATCATGACTTGAGCCGCGGTCGGACCCTCAGCCGACTGAGCCACCCAGGCGCCCCTGGCCCATCTTGGCTTGAGACACGCCTTCCTCACTGAGTGTAACCACTTCTAGCCTTTGATTTAGTGTGAGAGATGAGTGGCCCTTTCTTCCACTTGAACACTTAGAGACCATCATCATAACGTTATTAATTGGCCTCATTTCAATATTTTCATGTCTTAGAAGATAGGGACGTTCCAGAAGAGGGAGAGAGATGGGGAAACAACCAGTCAGTGGAGCCGTCAGAGTGCACACGACATGTTTTAAGTCCGCCATCTCGTATGGGTGTGGTTCATGGGCCCCCAAACAATTACCAATAGTCACTTCAAGGATCGCTGATCGGAGATGACGATAACAAATATAATAATAATGAAACAGTTTGAAATATTGTGAGAGTTGCACACATGTGACACAGAGACACAAAGTGAGCGAATCTTGTTGGAAAAATGACACAAAAAGACTTGCTTGATGCAGGGCTGTCACAAGCCTTTAATCTGTAAACAACGACAACAACAACAAAACAACCCACTGTCTGTAAAGCACAATAAACCCAAGTGCAATAAAAGGAGGTATGTCTGTAGTGATGAATTCTTTGGTAAACTGAAAAGTGCTTTTGAAATGTTAATATTAGCTTCATAAGTGCTCTGGCTTAAAATCCTGGATTTGTGTGTGTTTGGTACTCCAAAAGTACGCCATAGCTATGCATATTTCTTAGTTGAAAAAATCTGACACTGACTTAAGACTTTGCGTCTCAAATTCCGTATAAATTTCATATACCACCCTCATTTTTCCTTTCACTTCACTTTTCCCATTCATTTCACCTGTTTTGCTTTTTTTCTCCTGATACTGTAAGCCTCTGTATAACGTGCCCTAAATCCTTTCTGTGTCTAGATGAGATATTACTAAACAAAATATAACCGTTTATCTTCCTTCTCTTTATTTTTTAAAAATTTTTTGAATGTTTTATTTATTTTTGAGACAGAGGGAGACAGAGCACGAGCGGGGGAGGGGCAGAGAGGGAGGGAGACACAGAATCGGAAACAGGTTCCAGGCTCTGAGCCATCAGCCCAGAGCCCGATGCGGGGCTCGAACTCACGGACCGCGAGATCATGACCTGAGCCGAAGTCAGACGCTCAACCGACTGAGCCACCCAGGCGCCCTTCTTCCTTCTCTTTATGATACAACATATTCTTATGTTGATATGCAAGACTCAGGGCAGAGGCAGGAGAACCCTCTTCGATTCGATGGTGCCATTAAAAGTCAATCATTGGGCACTGGCAAAGCCCTGTTAGGTTTGTAATTTCCGAACAGTCACTTTCTGTTAAAGCCCCGTGCCTTTTGTGGCCCTAGAAAGCAGGGCACACACATTTTCCCTCTCAAGGAGATGATTAACTTGTTATGTAGGAAGGGGGTTTCCCATATAGCTATTGCATATGAAGCAGAAAAAAAAAAAAAAAAATCCAGCCTGCCAGCTAGCCTCCCCGAACAGCAGAGGCCGAGCAAACAACATTTTCAAACCTTTTATGTATCAACAGAATAAAATATTTTGAAGACACAAAAGTCACATATGGCTATCCCAGAATATCACAATCCATGAATATGGGTGTTATTGTTTTTTGTTCTGCAAGAAAGCTTCACACGCTCTTTCACAGATATGCCCAGTATAGCTTGATTCATAATAGATTCATAATAGATGCTGAAAGATAAGCACACCAACTGCCTGTAAAGTAGTTACCCATGTTTTCTTTGCTGATGACAAAGCCCGCGGCATTTTCTTTGCCTTGGAGTGGGGCTAGGGAAATCTAACTACTAATCTGAAAAGCAGATGGGACAAATGTTTGAAATTGAATATAGCTGTGTGAAGAGGTGACTTCTTTACCTCAGTGAGTCCTTTGGGAAGTACTTTTTTTTTTTTTTAATAGTGATTTTTTTCCCACTGGAATATGAATGGAAGGGAGAAATCTGCAAAATCCTTTAGAATGCTTTGAAGGAAGTTACAATAAAAAAACCACATACAGGTAGTGTAAAGCCAATATGATATATATTGGCTTTTGAAACACAGAAAATCCAAGTTACCCAAAAACCTGAGTTCTGACTGCCACCCGTTGACTAGCTGTGTGACCCTGGACTTTGTGTGTTCATCATCTGGCTCATTCAGTCCATCAGAATTTAGTAGGGTGTTCAAGGCACCAGTCTGGATAGAGGATTCATGAGACAGAGACCCAGTGCTCTTGGAACTTGAAGTTACTAGCCTCTAAGAGAGAGAGAGAAGATATTTACAAAGTCAGATTATAGAGTGGTAAAACCAAGTACAATAGGAGTTTAGAAGTTTGAACATCTTGTAAGGTCTTTCTGAGCTTTATAATGCTGTACCAACATTGTCTTGACTAGGAAGACAATTTTACTCTTTCTGACTTCCTGCCTTAAGAAATCATTGACTAATGAATAGATTGATCATATCAGGAATGGGTCATGATTCTTACAAACTTTGTGGTAGAGACAGTAAGGGTTAACAGGAGGCAGCACTGGGTCTCCATGTGGGGACAGGGAGTGGGGTTGGAAAATGAAGCTCACCATCCAGGCAAGTAGTTGTGAGTGCGGAATCCAAAAAGAGATGGCCAAGCACCCCAATAATTGGCCAACTCTGCGTGAAAAATTCAGAGCGGGAGACATAGTCAAGCAAGACAGAGCAGACAAGTAACTGATATGGAAGAAGGTTATCAGAAAAAGAAAAAAGCTTACAGCTTCCGAAAGGGGCTTCATGCCCCGCCCCCCCTGCCCCGCTACACACGGACATGCACATGCACACGCGCACACACACACGAGTCAGCAGATGGGAGAGTGGGGGGAGAGATTGAGAGAGATTATAGGAATTGGCAAACTGGAGAACCAGGGAAGCTGGTAGTATAATTCAGTCCAAGTCCAAAGACCTGAGAACCAGGAGAGCCAATGCCTGAAGGCAGAAGAAAATAGATGTCCCATCTCAGGCAGAGAGAGAAAATTTACCCTTCTTCCTCCTTTTTATCCTATTTGGGCCCTCAATGGATTGGATGATACTCATCCCAATGGATGAAGGCAACGTTCTTTACTCAATGTACCAGGCCATATGCTAACATCTTCTAGGTGGTTGGGATGAAAGATGGCGGCATAGGAGGATGCTGGGCTCACCTTGTCCTGCTGATCGCTTTAATTCCACCCACATCTGCTTAAACAGCCCAGAAAGCCGCCAGAAGACTAGCCGAACGGACTCTCCGGAGCCAAGTGTAGACAAGAGGCCCACGGAAGAGGGTAGGAAGGGTGGAGGGGTGGAGAGGTGGTGCGTGCTCCATGGGCTGGCGGGAGGGAACCAGGGCGGTGGAGGGGCAGCCCACCTGGCAAGGTAGAGCCCCCGAGTCTGACTTGCAAAAGTAGAGGGGGTGGACTACATGAGTTCTGACAGCCAGCGGGACTTAACAGCTGGAATGTTAAAAGACAACAGCTCTGCTCAGAGAGTGGGAGGGTGAGAGGACACCGGGGGGAGAGGTGCTGAGCCCTGGAAGCCAGAGCTCAGCTCAGCAGGCAACAAAGGCACTGGCCAGCGCCATCTCCCTCTCCCACCCCCCAGCCGAAATCCCAAAGGGAACCAGTTCCCATCACCGAATTTGCTTGCACCGCACAAACATCCAATGCTGTGCTTCTGTGGATCTATCCCTCTGATGGGTCTACCTCCCTCCCGGTGCTGCAGGGCCCCTCCCACAGGGGACCACAGATGGCAAAGCAAGCTGAGCCTGCCCCTCCCGCCCCTGTGCACCTTGTGGATCCACCCGGGCTAATACGCCAGATCCCATCAAAGCAGCACCACCAGCCCGGCAGGGTGCAAGCAGCCCAGACAGGGGCCACACCACCCACAGTGAGTCCTGTGCCTGGGAGAGGGAAAGATGAGGTACACACCAGTCTGACTGTGGCCCCAGCGGTGGGCTGGGGACAGACATTGGGCCTGACTGTGGCCCTGCCCACCAACACAAGTTACTCTGGACAGCACAGGGGAAGTGCCCTGCAGTTTTGAGCCACCCCAGGAACTACCCAAAATGACAAAATGGAAGAACTCTCCTCAAAAGAAGCTCCAGGAAGTAGAGACAGCTAATGAATTGATCAAAAACGATTTAAGCAATGTAACAGAAAATGAATTTAAAATAATAGTCATAAAATTAATCGCTGGGCTTGAAAAAAGTATAGAGGACAGCAGAGAATCTATTGCTACAGAGATCAGGGGACTAAGAAACAGTCACGAGGAGCTAATAAATGCTATAAATGAGGTGCAAAATAAAACGGAGGTGACCACAGCTCTGACTGAAGAGACAGAGGAAAAATAGGTGAATTAGAAGGTAAAATTATGGAAAAAGAGGAAGCTGAGAAAGAGATAAAAAAAATCCAGGAGTATGAGGGACAATTAGAGAACTAAGTGATACAATGAAATGGAACAATATCTGTATAATAGGAATTCCAGAACAGGAAGAGAGAGAGAAAGGGTCTGAAGGTGTACTTGAACAAATCATAGCTAAGAACTCCCTTCAGATGTAACTTGAATTGGTCTTCTGCACAACATAGCATAGTGAAACTGGCAAAATACAAGGATAAGAGAAAATTCTGAAAGCAGCTAGGGATAAACAGGTTCTAACTTACAAAGGGAGACCCATAAGACTAGTGGCAGACCTATCTACTGAAACTTGGCAGACCAAGAAAGAAT
This sequence comes from Prionailurus bengalensis, assembly GCF_016509475.1. Taxonomy (NCBI): domain Eukaryota; kingdom Metazoa; phylum Chordata; class Mammalia; order Carnivora; family Felidae; genus Prionailurus; species Prionailurus bengalensis. The sequence continues at coordinate 12,348,296 of NC_057349.1, read as the reverse complement.
GACAGGAAATCTTCAATGTGATGAACAGAAAAAATATGCAGCCGAGAGTCCTTTATCCAGCAAGTCTGTCATTCAGAATAGAAGGAGAGATAAAGATCTTCCCAAACGAACAAAAACTGAAGGAATTCGTCACCACTAAACCAGCCCTACAAGAGACCCTAAGGGGGTCTGTGAGTGAAATGTTCCAAGGACCACAAAGGACCAGAGACATCATTGCAAGCATGAAACCTACAGACATCACAATGATTCTAAACCCATATCTTTCTATAATAACACTGAATGTAAATGGGCTAAATGCTCCAACCAAAAGACATAGGGTATCAGAATGGATAAAAAAACAAGATCCATCTATTTGCTGTCTACAAGAGACTTATTTTAGACCTGAGGACACCTTCAGATTGAAAGTGAGGGGATGGGGAACTATCTATCATGCTACTGGAAGTCAAAAGAAAGCTGGAGTAGCCATACTTATATCAGACAAACTAGACTTTAAATTAAAGGCTGTAGGGGCGCCTGGGTGGCGCAGTCGGTTAAGCGTCCGACTTCAGCCAGGTCACGATCTCGCGGTCCGTGAGTTCGAGCCCCGCGTCGGGCTCTGGGCTGATGGCTCAGAGCCTGGAGCCTGTTTCCGATTCTGTGTCTCCCTCTCTCTCTGCCCCTCTCCCGTTCATGCTCTGTCTCTCTCTGTCCCAAAATAAATAAACGTTGAAAAAAAATTAAAAAAAAATAAATTAAAGGCTGTAACAAGAGATGAAGAAGGGCATTATATAATAATTACAGGGTCTATCCATCAGGAAGAGCTAACAGTTATGAATGTCTATGCACCAAATACAGGAGCCTCCAAATATATAAAACAATTAATCACAAACATAAGCAACCTTATTGACAAGAATGTGGTAATTGCAGGGGACTTTAATACTCCACCTATAGCAATGGATAGATCATCTAGACACAGGATCAATAAAGAAACAAGGGCCCTGAATGATACATTGGATCAGATGGACTTGACAGATATATTTAGAACTCTGCATCCCAAAGCAACAGAATATAATTTGTTCTCAAGTACACATAGAACATTCTCCATGATAGATCACATAGTGGGTCACAAAACAGCCTTCGTAAGTATACAAGAATTGAGACCATACCATGCACACTTTCAGACCACAATGCTATGAAACTTGAAATCAACCACAGGAAAAAGTCTGGAAAACCTCCAAAAGCATGGAGGTTAAAGAACACCCTACTAAATAATGAATGGGTCAACAGGCAATTAGAGAAGAAATTATAAAATATATGGAAGCCAGTGAAAATGAAAATACAACAATGAAAATGCTTTGGGATGCAGCAAAGGCAGTCCTGAGAGGAAAACACATTGCAATCCAGGCCTATCTCAAGAAACAAGAAAAATCCCAAATACAAATTCTAACAGCACACCTAAAGGAAATAGAAGCAGAACAGCAAAGATACACCAAACCCAGCAGAAGAAGAGAGATAATAAATATCAGAGCAGAAATAAACAATATAGAATCTGAAGAAACTGTAGAGCAGATCAATGAAACCAAGAGTTGGTTTTTTGAAAAAATAAACAAAATTGATAAACCTCTAGCCAGGCTTCTCAAAAAGAAAAGAGAGAGGACCCAAATAGATAAAATCATTAATGAAAATGGAATTATTACAACCAATCCTTCAGAAATACAAGCAATTATCAGGGAATACTATGAAAAATTATATGCCAACAAACTGGACAACGTGGAAGAAACGGACAAATTCCTAAGCACCCACACACTTCCAAAACTCAAACAGGAAGAAATAGAAAACTTGAACAGACCCATAACCAGTGAAGAAATTGACCCATAACCAGTGAAGAAATTGAATCAGTTATCAAAAATCTCCAAACAAATGAGAGTCCAGGACCAGATGGCTTCCCTGGGGAATTCTACCAGACATTTAAAGCAGAGAGAATACCTATCCTTCTCAAACTTTTCCAAAAAATTGAAATGGAAGGAAAACTTCTGGACTCATTCTATGAAGCCAGCATTACTTTGATTCCTAAACCAGACAGAGACCCAGCAAAAAAAGAGAACTACAGGCCAATATCCCTGATGAATATGGATGCAAAAATTCTCAATAAGATACTAGCAAATCGAATTCAACAGTATATAAAAAGAATTATTCACCATGATCAAGTGGGATTCATCCCTGGGCCGCGGGGCTGGTTCAACATTCACAAATCAATCAATGTGATGCATCACATTAATAAAAGAAAAGAACCATATGATCCTGTCAATTGATGCAGAAAAAGCATTTGACAAAATTCAGCAACCTTTCTTAATAAAAACCCTCAAGAAAGTCGGGGTAAAAGGAACATACTTAAACATCATAAAAGCCATTTATGAAAATCCCACAGCAAATATCATCCTCAATGAGAAAAAACTGAGAGCTTTCCCTCCGAGATCAGGAACACGGCAGGGATGTCCACTCTCACTGTTGTGGTTTAACATAGTGTTGGAAGTTCTAGCATCAGCAATCAGACAACAAAAGGAAATCAAAGGCATCAAAATTGGCAAAGATGAAGTTAAGCTTTCACTTTTTGCAGATGACATGATATTATACATGGAAAACCCGATAGACTCCACAAAAGTCTGCTAGAACTGATACATGAATTCAGCAAAATCACAGGACAAAAAAATCAATGTACGGAAATCAGTTGCATTCTTATACACTACTAATGAAGCAACAGAAAGACAAATAAAGAAACTGATCCCATTCACAATTGCACCAAGAAGCATAAAGTACCTAGGAATAAATCTAACCAAAGATGTAAAAGATCTGTATGCTGAAAACTATAGAAAGCTTATGAAGGAAATTGAAGAAGATATAAAGAAATGGAAAACATTCCATGCTCATGGATTGGAAGAATAAATATTGTTAAAATTTCAATATTACCCAAAGCTATCTACACATTCAGTGCAATCCCAATCAAAATTGCACCAGCATTCTTCTCAAAGCTCGAAAAAACAATCCTAAAATTTGTATGGAACCAAAAAACACCCCGAATAGCCAAAGTAATTTTGAAGAAAACCATAGCAGGAGGCATCAGAATCCCAGACTTTAGCCTCTACTACAAAGCTGTAATCATCAAGACAGCATGATATTGGCACAACAACAGACACATAGACCAATGGAATAGAATAGAAACTCCAGAATTAGACCCACAAAAGTATGGCCAACTCATCTTTGACAAAGCAGAAAAGAATATCCCATGGAAAAAAGACGGTCTCTTTAACAAATGGTGCTGGGAGAACTGGACAGCAACATGCAGAAGGTTGAAACTAGACCACTTTCTCACACCATTCACAAAAATAAACTCAAAATGGATACAGGACCTGAATGTGAGACAGGAAACCATCAAAACCCTAGAGGAGAAAGCAGGAAAAAACCTCTCTGACCTCAGCCGCAGCAATTTCTTATTTGACACATCTCCAAAGACGAGGGAATTAAAAGCAAAAATGAACTATTGGGACCTCATGAAGATAAAAACCTTCTGCACTGCAAAAGAAACAATCAACGAAACTAAAAGACAACCGACAGAATGGGAAAAAATATTTGCAAATGACATATCGGACAAAGGGCTAGTATCCAAAATCTACAAAGAACTCACCAAACTCCACACCCGAAAAACAAATAATCCAATGAAGAAATGGGCAGAAAACATGAATAGACACTTCTCTAAAGAAGACATCCAGATGGCCAACAGGCACATGAAAAGATGCTCAACGTCACTCCTCATCAGGGAAATACAAATCAAAACCACACTGAGATATCACCTCACACCAGTAGGAGTGGCTAAAACAAACAAATCAGGAGACTATAGATGTTGGAGAGGATGTGGAGAAACGGGAACCCTCTTGCACTGTTGGTGGGAATGCAAAATGGTGCAGCTGCTCTGGGAAATAGTGTGGAGGTTCCTCAAAAAATTAAAATTAGATCTACCCTACGACCCAGCAACAGCACTGCTAGGAGTTTACCCAAGGGATACAGGAGTGCTGATGAATAGGGGCACTTGTACCCCAATGTTTATAGCAGCACTCTCAACAATGGCCAAATTATGGAAAGAGTCTAAATGTCCACCAAGTGATAAATGGATAAAGAAATTGTGGTTTATATACAGAATGGAATACTACAAGGCAATGAGAAAGAATGAAATATGGCCCTTTGTAGCAACGTGGATGGAACTGGAGAGTGTGATGCTAAGTGAGAAAAGTCATACAGAGAAAGACAGATACCATATGTTTTCACTCTCATGTGGATCCTGAGAAACCTAACAGAAGACCATGGGGCAGGGGGAGAAAAAAAAAAAAAGGTTAGAGAGGGAGGGAGCCAAAACATAAGAGACTCTTTAAAACTGAGAACAAACTGAGGGTTGATGGGGGGTGGGAGGGAGGGGTGGGTGGGTGATGGGTATTGAGGAGGGCACCTGTTGGGATGAGCACTGGGTGTTGTACAGAAACCAATTTGACAATAAATTTCATATAAAAAAAAATAATGTCTTCTAGAAACACCCCCCCAGACAAACTCAGAAAGAACATTCTTCCAGCTACCTGGGCATCCCTTAGCCCATTCAAATTGAAAATAAATGACCCATCACAAGTGTTAAGAGAAAGTTTACTAGGAGCTTCGTATAAGTTTCCTTGCCCCTAACAGAGATGTGCAGAAGAGCTACCCTTCCTTCCCTCTGATCTTGTAGTGCACTGACATGAGAACTGATACTATTATAACCATTTCACTGCCTGCTTCAGCATAAGGAGCAGGGAGCAGGACAGAGCCGTGGGATCATAAGGAGACAGGCTAGGATCTGCAAGAAGTCATATGTCAGACCTGGCTGACCTCTAGACTTCCAATCAAGGGAGCCAATAAAATTCTTTATTAAGCCAGTTACCTTGGATTTTCTGTCGCTTGCAGCCAAAAGCATTTTATTTAATATAGTCCTTCAAGTGGGGGCGATTTCCTTATCTGCAAGCTAGTTTACAAATCACATTTGATTCTATAGGATTCTAAAAGCAGAAACAAGCTATTGAAAAGAGTCCGTTTAAAAATATTGAGCCTGCTTCAATTTGGAGGCTATGTGCAATAGAACCATGGACCAGATGTGGCTTCTAGCCCTGGTTCTGCCACCAACTACCTGTATGTGACAGTCCATCTGAATCTTCTGCTTCTCTTCTGTAGAATGAGGTGTTTGAGTTACATCTTCCGTAGATTCTTCCCAGCTCGAAACAATTTCTTTATAAAAATTCATCAAATTCGACAGTACTGGTAAAAGCACTTATATTTCAGGCGTTTTCTCAGGCACCAGGAATAGAACATTGACACATGGTTCCCATGGCCATGGAGCCTGGAGTCTGTTGGTGGTTCCACTCCGTCCAGAGCAACCAAACTGACCGATGGTTAACAGAATGGGGACTGAGCTAGACGGTGTTCTTGATGTGTCTGTCTGAGGCAGACTAAGACACCATCAGGACTGTTTTGGTCTGAACAGATGAAGTCAGGGAGAAATAAGATTTACATGAGGAACGTAAACGCAGACCAATTACTCATCTTTTTTTTTCCCCTAAAAACAATTCTTGAAGCTCAAAATAGGAAAACTTAAGACAAATAAACAGAAAAGAAATTTAACTTTCCCCTGTAACTGAGAATCTGAGGGCTAGGACACTGTGGACGGCCTTGTAATGTGCTCCAGCTTAAAATCTGGGTTTCTGGATTTGGGGTTATGGGTTTTCTGGAGAGAAATTCTTAACCTCTTTGCACCTTCTCTGCCTAGGATAGAGAATAAGTAGACTGTGGTCACTGATTGCCTACCCCACACTCCTTAAAGGATACAGGGTGGTGGGAGGTCTCTGAGAATGTACCTAGCCAGTTCGCAGCAGGGCTCCAAGGGTCTGTGAAGACCCCTGCATCTCTACCCACCACAATATCCAACATGGAGGACTCTCCACAGCATCTCCTATTTGTGATGGCTCTGACCATGGGGACTCCACAGGGCAACTTCCAGATGGAGTGCCTTTCTTTCCTTGAGATCTTCACAGCTCTTGCTGCTGTTGGCCACACCCCAAAGGTTGCCTGCGGACAATGCCAGCTGTGGTAGAAAGAACACAAACCTTGGAATGAAAGAGCCTGGAGCTTGAGTTCCATGTCTATCATTGACACATGATGTGAACTTGAGCAAGTTATTTTACCGTCTTTGAGCCTCAATTTCTATACCAGTAAGTTGGGAATAATACTCTATACTGTTGTGAGTACTACCTTGACAGCATATGCAAAATATCTAGTAAAGTGCCTGGCAAAGAAAATGTTCAAGAAATGCTGCCTCACTTCTTCTTCCCGGAATCCCTCATTAGCTGGTCAACCAGAAATTACTGACCAGAAATTATAACCAGAAATTATAATCTCAGGATTATAAAACATCCTGAGAGCTGCAGTTGAAAAGCAGGTCTGGGTGACATCTCAGGATGTCCCATTCCTTCTGCGTCCTCTTCCCTCCCTCCCCCCCTCCTTTATCTGACTCTAACGCAGTAAGTAACTCCTTCCAAGTCCTCTTTATAGTGCCTTGCCCCCAGAGGAGACATGAATGTGCATATAGATCACCTCCCAGGGGTGGCCACTGTTCCCAAGAGAGGTACAAACTCACATCACTTGAATGGTGGATGGATGACCTTGGTTTAGGGTACATTTGAATAGGAAATGCGACAAATGTGGTAACAGTTTCATTCAACAGAAAATACAGGATATTATTTTATATGATTTTAAGAGATTTAGCTGGATTCACTGAAGACGAAACTCAATAGGTTACCAAAAGAATGTTCTCAGGAACATCTTCAACCTTGGAAGTTACAAATATAGTGGTAACTTCTTGTCATCATTTCCTAAGAATGTTATTCCACGATATCGCCATAGCTCTGCGACGAAAGGACAAAGCGAATGGTTTCCCGTACTGATGGATTTTTATTCTTGCATTCATTAAAAATATACTACATGGCAGCATGGTTAGACTCTCCACCTTCTGCTGTGAAGACATAAAGATGGGTCAGAAATGGACACTATTGTTAAGAAATTTCAAGGCAAATGGTTTTAGAACATTGGGATTCTATCACGCATTTTGAAAACCTTTCTCTTTTTTTAGGTAAGCTCCATGCCTAACGTGAGGCTTGAACTCACGACCCTGAGATCAAGCGTCATATGTTCTACTGACTGAACCATCCAGGCACCCCCATTTTGGAAACCGTTCTAATGGGTACAATATTGGACCGATAATTGTATTCCTTAGATTGCTAAAAGTCTATAAGCTGCAGAAACTTCAGTCTTTCTGTATATAAAGTGAAAACAAGATAGAGAGCTGTTGAGTGGTAGTCCTCAGGATAAAATCGATGTGACACTACTGAGAAGTAAAATATCAACTTTGCTGTCATTTAATAACAAAGATATGTATTTCTCGGCCAGGAGCATTCTCTTTAGCTCTTGTCACCATATAGGACATAGAGGACGCTCTCCCTGCTGTTTCCTAGAAAAGAAAAATCATTGAACTCAGGGCTGAGTGTCAACAGGTTGGCAGGTCTTTGGGTAAATATAATGGAAGAAAATAAAATCAAAAGAAATATGGAAATTATAAAATATTTTTCTATAGCATGGAGCCCTACTGTGCTATAAGGCTTTTGTTTCATTAATGCATTGACAAGACAGGAAAAATATTTATTGCATAACAGTTTTTTTGCAATGAAAATGACACCTTGCTAGAGCAACGAAAAGACAAAATCACATTTCAGTTGGAAACAAATATATAACCCAAGCTACACTTATCCTGTGGTCTGTCACACCCAGGAATTTCAGGTGATGTAAGAATAACTAGTCGTGTCCCATTCTGGAGTCCTGAGGGCAAGAAGGAGGAAACGAATAAGGCAGTAGAATAGAGGCAGTGAGTGAGGCTCACAAGAAACTAAGCCCAGCGAGCTAGGAGCCATCTTGAACCTCTGACAACCTGTCAGTCTTCTGTGCTCATATCTTAATACCTACCATGGATCATAGGGAAATAAGCAATAACACTTCTGTAAATTTATGCTTAGCCATCAGTGGCTACAAACAGTGGCATCAGGGTAAATTCTGTCTTCTTCTACCTCTGGCATCTTTCCTAACAGATTTCTAAAAATGCTCAACTGTCACTTCATTAACATACAGGTGTTTGAGAATCCGTTGTTCCATTGTCTCATCAAAACCTACAGGCATCCACAACCCCCTATGCGTGCCTGTCTGGAATTTGCAAAGATGAATGCCCTGGGCACAAACCTGTAAACTAGGGCAACATTCAAGGGGTAATGATGGTCATAGGAGATATTAGCATCTGAAGGCACAGGATAAACTTCATAGTGTTAGGGGCGCCTGGGTGGCGCAGTCCGTGAAGCTTCTGACTTCAGCCAGGTCACGATCTCCCGGTCCGGGAGTTCGAGCCCCGCGTTGGGCTCTGGGCTGATGGCTCAGAGCCTGGAACCTGTTTCCGATTCTGTGTCTCCCTCTCTCTCTGCCCCTCCCCCGTTCATGCTCTGTCTCTCTCTGTCCCAAAAATAAATAAACGTTGAAAAAAAAATTTTTTTTAAACTTCATGGTGTTTGTTTTGCCAGTTTTCCCCAAAGATTTGATTGACAAAATATATATTTTAAAATGTTTATTTATTTTTGAGAGACACAGAGACAGAATGCGAGTGAGTTAGGGGCAGAGAGAGAGAGAGAGAGGGAGACACAGAATCTGAAGCAGGCTCCAGGCTCTGAGCTGTCAGCACAGGGCCCGACGCGGGGCTCGAACCCACGAGCTGCGAGATCATGACCTGAGCCAAAGTCGGATGCTCAACGAACTAAGCCACCGAGCGCCCCTGATTGACAGAATATTTTAATTTTAATACAAACATAGTGTGTGTGTGTGGGTGTGGGTGTGTGTGTGCGTGCGCGTGCGCACATGCACGTACATGCCCATGTGCGATAAAAATCTTGTAGCAATTTTAAAGATAAAACAAGAAACTTAAAAATGTTTCAGGCTTACCTGTGACTGCTTCAAGTTCTGATCTCGGACCCTAAGATGTATTCGTTCATTCTTCTTTGCCATTAGGGGATACTTCAGTAGAAATATTTAAAACCCACTTCCCAAAAGAATATAATTTGCTTCCCCCCACCATACCAGCCCTCTGTTATACCCTCAAACACTCCACCCACCCCAATATTAGTAAGTGGAGAGTTGTTGCTGAGTTGTTTTGAGAGCCACAAGGTGAAGATGAGTTTTGCAAGGTGTATGAGGGGACAGGGCAGGGGAGGGGGAAAGAATGTGAAATAATGGAGGGAAGTGTGCCCTCCGAGCAGTGAGAATAAAAACTGACCTCCTCACATCATTAGAGTGAGTAAAATTACATCTCTACTTCTCTGGGAAGAACTTTTAAGGTAGGGGATGGCGTTTTCCAATTCTGGGGAATCAAATTAGCTCCTCAAGTTTCAAACTTCATAGAAACCACTGCAGCGAGTAGAAGATGGAAGCGTGCGATGGGGAGACTTTTATTCCCTCGATTTATCTGTTCTTTGTTTTGGCTCCTAACTGGGTCATTGTATTGGCAGGGGGCCTTCAGTTTCAAACTGTGTCTTTTCACTGTTTCCAGTCATTTTCATTGAAGGGGAAACCTTCCTCTTTAATGAAGGCTCCCAACAACCTGTTATCTCGAAGAAATCTTAGTTAGAAATGGGTCATCCTTAGAAAGAATCTGAAGGAGGGGTGGGTGGGAGGAGGGAAGAACTTCGAGAAAGGAGGTCAAATCACACTGGTAAAACTAGCAGTATGGAGATGAGTTGTCCCGCAGAATCTTTCTTCGCTCCCTAACGCAACTGTCGTCACATGAGTCCCAGTAATTGTCATGGGGAGGGCTGCAATTGTTTAATCCATGTATACCAGAAACATTTATTTTCTCCCTATACATGTTGGCACGACTGCTGGAGATAAAAAGATGAATGACTTTTTTTTTTTTTTCAAAGAAGCTCATTGTCTAGAGGGTAACCAACACATAAACAGATAATCATAAAGGGATAAAAGGTGGTGAAAGAGGCAGACTGTTGGTCACTGCGGGAGCTCCAAAAAGATCACTCAACTGAACTGGTAGTGATCCTGGTGAACGAGATGGTGGCTTCCAGGAGGAGAAGAGAGCTAAGAATGATCTGACGCCTGTTTACTTCTTCAATTCATCCAATTCCATTCTTTCCCTATTCACTACCCTGCAGCCCTAATGGCTTCTCTTTTTGTTCTTCGAACATGCTATGCTCTTTCTCAGCTCAGCATCCTTCCCCTTGCTGTTCCCTTTTCTAGGACTCTTCCTGCCCTTGGCTTGACTGTTTCCTTCTCATTATGTATTCACATCCACCACCACCTCCTTGGACAGGCCTTTCCCCAGCACCCTAGCTAAAGTGTTGTGCGTTTGTTCAGATTGGTCAGGCTGTGGTCACAAATAAACTCCAAAGTGTAGACTGGCTTAAGTACAGTGAAGTTTAATTGTCACTTTTGCAATAATCCAAGGTGGGTGTTCATAGCTGGCAAGTGGCTGTCCTGATGCAAGGATTCAAAGAGCCATCTTGTGGCCATGCTATCTCCTTGAGCCTCATCCACCTGGCAGAATGGAGGGGACATACCTATGTCTTGAAAACTTTGACCCAGAAATGACACGTATCTCTTCCAGTTGTATTCTATTGCCTGAAATGGCCAGGCCTGGATGTGAAAAGAGGCTGAGAAATGTAGTCTAGTTGTGTGCATAGGAAAAAGAGGAAAGAGACACGTGAAGACCTGTTAGGGCAGTTGTGTGAATGCTACTGTGTACCCCTCCCCATTAACTCACGTCACATCATCTCGCCATTCCCTTTGTGGCCCTTGCTTCAGACCTGCCATCATCTGGTTTATTGATTTCCTTTCTTGTTACATTGGTTCCCTCCGTCCGAGTGTGTTTTGTGAAGGTAGGGATCTTGTCTGCTTAGTTTAATGCCGGGTCACCCCTCATAACAGAGTATTTGATGCCCAATAGTGAAAGACAACATGGTAACAACGGGCCGATTGTGGACAGATAAGTAGGAGAGGAAAGTCCGGGAAAGCTTGGGCATGTGTATGGGCAGTGGAAGAGGAAAGAAGGGCCTTCCAGACAGAGAGGGGTAGCTGTAGCAATGTCATAGAGGTGGGAAATAGCACAATGAGTGCAATTACCTGCATTGGATTCTAAATGCCTGAGTTAAGAAGGGGTTGTTGATGGTGCCGGAGACATAAAGAGGAGCCCACCTTGTGCTCCTCTCCTTCTTCAAGGACCTTTAATACTTAACTTTAGTTCTCTAATTTCCATATTTCGCAAGCCTCAAGAGGTTCCTTTTTTCTGTAACATACTCCTAAATTTTCCTTTTGTTATTGATCTCTTGTTTTCATTTCTAGTTTCAGTCCATTGTGGTTGGAGTTGAGACTTTGTATTTTTTTTTTTTGTCAATCTTTTGACATTAACGAAGGCTAGTCTTATGGCCTAAGATACAGTCTATACTATAGAGGATTACATGTGTACTTGTGAAAATGTGTATGCTCCTGTTTGCGGATGGAATGTTCCATAAATGTCTGTTAACTTGAGTTGGTTTATGCTGTTGTTCATGACGGTTATTTCCTATTGACCTTCTGCTTGGTTGTTTTATCCATTATTGAAAACGGGGTATTGAAGTTTTCAACTATTGCTATAGAATTGTATATTCCTCTTTCAATCCAGTCAACGTTTGCTTTATGTAATTTGGAGCTCTGTTGTGATGTACTGATCTGATATGTTTACAGTTGTTACAGCTCCTTGATGGATTAACCTTTATGCCAATATATATCTTTTTTTGGCTCTTGTAACAATTTTTTTTCTTAACTAAAGTCCATTTTGTCTGATATTAGTACAGCCATCCCAGCTCTCTTTCGTTTACTATTTTCGTGGACTATCTTTTTCTATCCTCCATTTTAGATCTATTTGCATCCTTGAATTTAAATTGTGTTTCCTGTAGATTGCATATAGTTGTATCTTGTATTTTCATCCAGTCTGACAATCTCCACCTTTGGACTACATTGTTTAATTCGTTCACATTGAATAGTATCATCTGCCCTTTCACTGTTTTATTTGCCATATTTTCGTATATCTTTGTTGTGCCTCTGTTCTGCCTTTCTTGTTTTCTCCTTGTATTAACTGACTATTTTCTAATGTACCATTTAATTCCTGTAATAATTTTTTTCACCATACTTTTTGAGTTTTTTCCTTGTGGTTGCTCTACAACTTACTCTATACACCTTAACTCATCAGAATCAGTTTCCAGGTTTATACTAAATTCCAGTGAGATATACAAATATTACTCCTATATAGCTCTTTTCCCATGCCTGCTTTTGTGGTATTATTGCTATACATATTACATAGGTAAATGTTACAACCCCCAAAATACATTATTATAATGATTACTTTAAAAAATTTTATGTCTTTTTAAAAGGAAAATAAAGGAGATAAAATTACATAGTTATAGCTTTTAAAAATATTAGCATTCTTATTTATTACTTCTGATTCTTTTCATTTGTTCTTATGAATTCAAATTACCATCTGGACTCACTTCCTTTAGTTCAACACAGCTTTGTTTCCACCCACTTCCTTTGTGCTTTTATTGGCAAAGATGTTACATTTCTATGTGTTATAGGGCCAACAATACATCATATACATATTATGTGTAAACCAAAAAAATTGCTTTTAAAATCAGTACAGAGAGGAAAGGAGAAGACATTTGCAGACACTGGAAGGAGGAGATGGTCTTTTATAATTACACAATGATATTTATTGGTGCTCTTTGTTTATTTGTGTGGTTTCAAATTACCATCTGGGTACTTGCTTTTAGCCTGAAGTTACTTGGGTTTTTTTGTTTGTTTTTTTAGTATTAACAAAATACTAAATTCCCCTTAGTATTCTGTCTTCTAGCTAAACTTTTTTGATTTTGTTTATCTGGGAATTTCTTTATTTCACATTCATTTTTGAAAGATAGCTTGGCTAGATATTGGATTCTTGATTGACAGTTTTTTTTCTTTGAGCACTTTGCATATATTACTTCATTACCTTTTAACCTTTGCTGTTTCTGATGAGAAGTTAACTATAAATCTTGTTGAGGTTCCCTTGAAAGTGACAAGACAATTTTTCTCTTGCTGCTTTCAAGATTTGTGTCTTCGGTCTTTGGTCTTCAGCATTTTTACTATAATGTGTCTGTCTGTGAATTTTTTTTTTTTTCGTTTTAACTACTTAGCCTTCACTGAACTTTCTGGATGTATTGATTAATGTTTTTCAATAAATTTGGGGAGTTGGGGGGACATTATTTGTCCAGATATTTTTTCTTCTCCTTTCTTTTCTCTTTCTCTAGTACTCCCATTGCACGTATGTTGGTGCACTTAGTAGTGTTCCCTATTTCTCAGAGGCTCTGTTCACTTTTCTTCATTTTTCCCCCTCTCTGTTCTTTGAATTACATACTCTCTATTGCTCTATCTTCTAGTTAGGTAATTCTTTCTTCTGTCAGTTCAAATCTACTCTTGAGTCCCTCTAGTGAAATTTCACGTTGGTCCATTGTACTTTTCAACTTCCATCATTTGTGCTTGGTTCCTTTTTTGTCATTTCTATCTCTTTACTAATATTTGATGTGACATTATCATCATACCTTCCTTTACTTCTTTAACTATGGTTTCCTTTAGTTTTCTGAACACATTTGTAATGGTTACTTTGAGGCCTTTGTGAAATCCAACATCGTGTTGCTCTCATAGGCAGTTTCTGTTGCCTCATTGTTTTTCCAATGCATGGTTTACACTTTCCTGTTTCTCTTCAGACCTCATAATCTTTTGTTTGAAACTGGACATTTTAGGCAATATGTTGTGGCAATTCTGCATATTGTATTTCTCATCCTCCCAGGCTGGCTAATTCTTATTTATTTGTTTAGCAACGGCTTGATTCTTTCAGTAAAGTCTATTCTCCTCTCTGTCCCCAGTGTTAAGACTCTGGTGTTCTTCACAGGATGTAGCTTTGGGTAAGCCTACAGTCACTTTGAAATGAAAGTGGTTTTGGCAAAGTGGCAGGGTTTTCTTTAGCTATCTCTTTCACTAGACACACCCAGCTTTTAAACCCCACCAACTTCCAGGATTCTCTCCCTAGTTCTCTTCAGCAAACTAACAGGTCTGTAGTTAACTCTCTATCTTTAGAGAAACTACCAATGTTCTCTCAACTGCCTTTCACCAAAAATCCATTGTTTTTGAGAATGTTCTTAGGCTTAAACTTCTCCACACTCTGTTGCAAAAGAAATCCACTCCTTTAGGAAGAGATTGGAGCTTTTTGCTTTGTGGTCTGCTTCTCTATCTGGTTAAAATCTGGGGATAGAAATGGGAAGAATGGCGTGCTTCTTTTTGAGTGACACCTCATCCATTTTGGGGGTTGAGTGATTGGTGAAGGATGATGGGGCCAGTAGCCTTAGACCTTATGAATTGTTACAAGGGTAATCAGGGATGTAGTCCACTCAGTAGCACTGTATACCCAAGGTGGAGACTCCATCCCCAAAGTGCAGGCTGGCTGGAAGAAAGGACTTCTCCCACCTCTTGTCTACCCTCACCTCTTAACCTCAGCAATAGGTAGGTGGGGACAGGATGAGAGATGTTGGCATCCCCCTCTGACTAGGAACTGGGGAGAGAGGGATCCTTGTGTTCTTGGCTGCACCTGTCTACAGCACAGTTTTCATCTCACTGAGCTTGGGAAGATGGGAGGAGGAAGTGATGTTGGTCCACAGATCAGACTGTCACTGTTTTCACTGAGTTTATTAGATTTTCTGCATTAATGTTTCTTGGTTTGCTGTATACCCTTACAACGCTTTCCAGAGACTTTCAGTGATTCTTTTGTTGTTTTTATTTTATTGTTTAAAATAACTTTGACCAGTTTCATTGGGGAGCAGGTTCATAGAACTCTTTGTGTTCTCATGCCAAAAACAGATCCCTAGTCCCTACCCCTGAATCTGGCATATAGTATGTGCTTACACTGTATATTGAACAAATGGATGGATGGATAGATGGATAGGTGGATGAGTGATAACCAGGAAGTGGGATTGTTAATTGTATGTGTATCTTTGTGTATCTGTAAATGTGTTTCTGGATGAGATTAACATTTGAGTCAGTCAACAGATGCCTAACGTGGCGGGCCTCATACAATCAGTTGGAGTCCTGAGTAGAACACAAAAGTTGACCCTTTGTCAACTAAGAGGGAATTCTCCCTGTCTATCTGTCTTTGAACTGGGATGTTGCTTTTTTCTGCCTTCTAATTGAAACTGAAACATGGGCTCTTCCTGGGTCTTGAGCCTACCCATCTTCAGACTGGAACTCCATTATCTATCCTTGTTCTTAGGCTTTCCAACTCAAGCTGTTGATGGCAGCTGGCTTTCCTGGACTTCTAGCTTGCTGATTTCAGATCTTAGGACTAGTCTGCCTCCATAACTGCATGAGCCAATTCTTTATAATAAACTTTATCTATCCATCCATCCATCCTTTATCTATGTATCTCTCTGTCTATCCATCTCCCATTAGTCTGTATCTCTGGAGAACCCTGACTAATTCAGGAAGGAATATGCCAAGAACTAACATTTTTTGACATATTTAGATATGCCAAGATTAACATTCTTGGCACTTAGGGAATTTCATGACACAGTCTCTTTGGGTATCATAGTACTAAAAGTAGCATCTTCACTATATGCATTATTTCCTTTGGATCATTAAGTTAGGATATCTAATTATATTTCTCTTTAAAAAAAAAAAAGACCCCTTTCCAAATCAATTACTCCTCGATTACCCAAAAGAAATCAGTGATAATCATATCCATTATTGGTGTTTATTTCAAGTGTTACTTTCAAAGCATGTGTAATTTATATTAAAATATAAATAGTGTAGACAAGTGGGCAACACATACTAAGTTCTGTTTTTCAACCTGACTTCTTGAGAGTTAAGTTGGTTTTGTTTAAAAAATAATCTTCCCCAAAGCTTTTGAGAAATCACAATAAAATAGCAGTTGAGAGAGTGGCATTTTTATATTATGTGCCTCAGTAAATGAAAGTCTCAGCTGAATAATTTCTAATCTGCATTAGCATGCGCCTCCCTCTCTCTTTTGTATTACATCCACACAGATCCTATTATCTGATCCTACAGAGACCTTGTTTAGAGTACACAAAACTTCCCTGGAGGGTTTTCCATTTAAAGCAAAAGAACCAGATCGACAGTGCTGTAGTGCAAATGCCCCAGAACGATGCAAAGCCTAGGATTGATTTCCATTGTGGGAGATTGTATGGCAGTTTTCTGCTCACCAGCCTCAGTTCAAACTCGGCACTGAGGCTAAGCCAAGAACTGAGAACTGGCTTCTGAGAACATCAGGGAAACAACAGCCTTTGCTCAACCATCTATTTTTTGCCCAGTTTTAACACTGAGGGGCTTAGGAAGGGAACCGACAACACTTTCAATGTGAGGCTTATTCAATGTTTCTGTGTTGCTACAATTAAGCGTTTCAGAAGCGTACGTGCTGCCTTTCAGTTCAAACCCGATCGTCCATTCTGACAGGTCACAGACAAAACCCAGGATAAGGAAAATCTATCTTGATCACAGGATCCAGACACACCAGTCTGGTGTAGATCGGAACAGAAGACAACCACCCAAATGCTGCTTTAAATTTCATTTTCCTCAAATATTGAGTTCATATTGAAACCGAGCGTACCAAGTGTGAATTTTGCTAAGAATAGCACTCTCAGTGTTACGTGAAATCTGCACAAGTTTCTCCAGGTAATTGTGAAGTCCTAACACATTATGGCCCGTGTTCACTTCTTTTCCTATACATTCAGACACTAGCTTATGCATTATCCTATCTACCTAAACAAAATGAAGGGGATAGTTGTGGAGATTATCTAGTGAGATAGAAATTTAAGGAAAAATGACTTTCAAAGATCTGGACAATTAAGGGGAGAGTGATGTAAATTATTTTAAGTACCCAATCTCAGTTTACCTTGAACACCTTCTCACTCTGTTTTCTTTTTGTGCCATTACCATTAAAATGATCAGTGATCTAGTCTTCATAGATTTCACTCAAGGTACAGCGAGCCCAAGCGATTTTCTCTGAAGCTATGGTTTGAAAGAGAATCTTTGCTTTCTCAAGCATCGTGGTAGAATAATTTCCTCCCATTGCCCAGATTTGGCCCCCATTCAGTAACTTTCCTGAGGATAAAACATTAGAGAAAACGTAATAATTACATGCCCATTTTCAATTTCTGTCTAGTTTTTCTGCCCTGAAGCCCAAACATCAAATGGTCGTGTGTGAAGTAAAACATTCAAAGCACCCTGTGGTGGGCTAACAGTCCCCAGAAATGTCCATTCTTTCAACCTGGGAACAGGTGAATAAGTAACCTTCCATGGAGACAGGAACTTTGCAGATGTGACTCAGGTAAAGATTTTGAGATGAGATTATCTTGGATTATCTGGCTGGGTCCACCATCACCCCAGGGTCTTTGTAAGAGGTGGTATGGGGACAGGGTGCGGTAGAGTCAGAGAAGGAGATACAATGATGAAAAGTGAGGTAGGAGTGCAGTGGGACTGTGAATCAAGGAATTGTAGCACTCTCTAAAAGCTGGAATAGTCAAGGAAATAGATCCTCCCCTAGAACCTCTAGAAGGAACAGAGCCCTGTGACACCATTTTAGGCTTCTGATCTCCAGATAATTAAATTGTGCTGTGCTGAGGCACCACGTTTATGATGATTTGTTACAGCAGCAATAAGAAAGGAACATTACACTCCTCCCCCATTTTGGCCCTACAGAAAGAATCAGCCTAATGAGCCATCACTCCTTGCCATCTTCCCCTTGGTGCTTCAGAGCAGAGCTCTGCAACTGGGCTAGAAGTGGCAGCCAGCCTTCCAAAACTGTACTCACAATTTGGTGTCACATGCATTTCTCTGGGAAAGGAATCCATAGATGTCCTCAGATTAGCAAAGCGATCTGCGAGCTCAAAATTTTAAATGTTGCCCTTGATTGGGCAGTTCCGACTTCACATCTAAACCCCCGGCAGGCTGTGGCTGGAGTAAAAGAAAAATGTGAGGAAGAGAACTTTTAACATATCTTTGCTCCTTCGTAAGTGGTCCTTCCTCCACTCCTGGGGATGAGGCTTGGTGGGGTTTTTCTCTGGGCTGGCGCTCTCACGTGTCCTGGAGGGGACCCTCTTGTTTCTTACGCGAGCCAAAGTCTACCCCTCAGAAGGAAACCCTAGCTATCAATGATGTCACTGAGCACGGGGCTGGGTGATTCTGCAGTGCCCCTCACCGCTCTGCCAGGCACGGTGGCAATGGTGGCGATGGTGGTGTGGACAGAAGTGTCCGTGGGAGCAGAGCATCACTCAGTGACTCTGTGTGCCCTTCGGATGACGTCTTGGCTGTTACATAGAGTATGTGACGTGTAGCCCTTTCCCATGCCTGTAAGGCTGTGGGCAGGGAGCAGCAGAGAAGGTTTCTCCTCTCTAGTCTTCAAGTGATGTATTACTAATACAGTCTCAGACGCAAAATGGGAGAAACAAACCATACTGAAATAGAAACACGGTGCGCTCTGAAAAGGCTTCTATTTACCGTCAGTGCTAAGCAAAGCAGAGATGAAGTTTCTACCCTCCATTGTGTAGCAGTTGTGACTCTGGCTATAATGAGCGCAATTCTATTCCATTGTTATTCGACGGTGCCCGCCAGCCAGGACATCCGCTTTACATCTGCTGCACCTTTAAGTAGTGACATGTGGGGAAATTGCTGTCTTGTTTGTGTCAGACAGCCATTTACCCCTAAAATACTCACTGTTATTCCAAATTTAATAAATGCCCACTGGGTATTGGGCGATGTCCAAACACATGGACAGTCCCTGCCCACACACGTGCGTGTGCCAAAGAAAGTTGGCAATCGGTGCCGCGATATGCTTCTCTGACCATTGCGGATGGCATTCTTCTGAAACAAAGGGTGTCAACAACAACTCAGCTGTAGATTTCTTCCAAGAAAGCTGTAAAAGAAACTGAATGCATTTTGTTTGCTTAGCAGCAAAGTATGAAAGAACCCATAACAATGACTTGACGTGCACGCAAAACCGTCGCGGTTGCCAAGAACTTTCACACTGACTCTTGTGTCTTGACTTTTGCCATTTTTTGAGTACTCAGGGCGGATGTTACTATCGTCCCAAGGATATGGGTCTCCAAGAGGTTGAGGGACTTGTCCAAGGAGAATATGCCGGCAAATGGCAGAGCCAGGACCAAAATTCACCGGGCTCTTCTGATTCCGATTTCAGCAGCTTCCCACCCCTACTCCAGACATCATAATGTCTCCCACCCGGCGAGGAGCTTGCGACTAGAAATGATGAGATCTTGTGTTTTGATCCTGCTTCCTTTCATGCCACAGGAGAGCCCAGGGAAAATCACTTATATTGTCTTTTTCATTAGTGAAAAGTTTACTTCACACCGTCTTTGTGTGTACATCGGTAACTACTGAAGTTTTGGGACACATAAGGCAACCAGATAAATAGTTAAATAGAATTAAAATTCTCTTTGGCTGTGCATATCTTTGAAAATGGCAGCATTTTTAAAAAATAGAGTTTTGCTGTTAGGCACTAAGTTGATTTAAACATTTAGAATCACCTTTAGTCATATAGTCTGTGTGTGTGTGTGCGCATGTGTGTGTAACATTACTGAGTTCCCTAGAGCTCCACAGAACATGAATAAACATATGGACTGTTCTCTTACACCTACCCCACAAGTCTGAGTATTGAGGATTTATATAGTTAGAGACTATGTGGTGTAAATATGTATAAATTTATATTGTGTTAATTTATGGCATGCAGTACAGAAGGCTGTTTGCAAGTTGCAATGTACTTCTTCCCACGTTTCTGCTGAAATATTCATCTCTGGGTTCCTTCCCCACGTTTTCCTTTGTCTCCCCACAGATGTTCAGGCAGCTTGTTTTCAGGGGAGCGAATATGTCTTGGAAATGTGCTTACTGAATGCAGTTCAGGTGAGGAATACACTCTCTCTATCAGCATTTGGCCGAAGGAGGCTCACACGTTCCCTTCAGTCCTGCTCACTCCTATTATGAAGGCAATTGCTCTGAGCAGCCACACTCTGGATGAATCTTGCGCCCTGGCCTGATGACCTTAAATGTCCAAGGAGCTCTAAGTAGGCGAGGAGCATTTCATTATATGTAAAAGGAAAAAAGAAAACCCCAAACCACACAAACACCCTAAATCACCCCTACAAGCTGAATTTTTATCACAGGAGCTCCAGGATAGCCTGTCCCTAGTTATTTGTGGTTATATTAAGAGGAAAGAATAGTCATAGATGAATGAAGTTCACAGAGTACTCACAAACCACATCTTATCTGACCTGCTTTTTCACCAGCTCAACCTGCTAAAAAGTATGCATATTGACTTATTTGAGTTAATCAATAGTTTCTTTCCTGGTCCTCCAACGGGGAGGTGTGCTAATGGGTAGGGGATGATTGAGAAGGAGGCAGTGGGCGGGAAGAGGAAGAAAAACAAAGCCCCAAGTGTCAACAGTCCCTGAATGATCAAAAACTGGCTGTAAATGGAAAGAGGTTTGAATCACCCATGAGTGCTTTGAGGCAAGGTGACTGCCTGTGCAGATAATATCTGTTTTTCTAAATTTAGGAAAAATTAGTACTTTTAGATTGTTCAACTGCTCTTCCTCTGCCCTTAGAGTGGCACTGCTTATAAATTTGAGGGTAGACCTCTTGAGGGAATAATGGAATTACGTACCATAGGGATTATACAAGGATTCGTTGATCGATAGAATTGCTCTGCAGAAATGTGTCAAGCACTAAGAATTCACTACTCCTCAAAATGACCCCTTAATGGCAAACCAACATTTGCATAATCCCTTAACATTCTGAAACTTTCTCTCCTCTTTCTTTCTTCCTTCCTTCCTTCTTTCTTCTTTCTTTCCTTCTTTCTTCTTCTTTCTTTCATGCATTGTCTCTCCACTCCTCCTGACAATCTGGTAAGGTTCAAACTTTTTAACAGGGAAAAAAGGAAACCTGAAGAAGCTAAAGCAAACATCCTAAGGCCACACACTTGGAAAAGAGCACAGCCAGAAATCAAACCCTGGTCATTTTTGCCAAGTTAAGGACACTGATTGGTGCACTCTCCCATTCTGATATGGGTGGGGGAAAAAAACCACCTATGTCTAAATGTTTATTTAAATCTAAGTTTTGCCAGCTCATCTGGTGTTTCTGTCACATTTCCTCAATGTTCTGAATTTCTCCAGACTTTATTATTCCACATCAGGCACAGCCAGTGAGAACTTGGGTATACACGTCTAGCTTGGAAAGAAGGTTCATATCTGAGAGTAATAGAAAGTAAAAGCAATAAAAAGGTGTTTGGGTGGATTTGGTTTTAGAGTTGTTTAAATGCCAGGGTAGTGTTTGAACTTTAAGTAATGAGAAGCCATAGGAAGATTTTGAAAAATAATGAACACCTGCTAAGACAAATACACAAATTCACAAAGCTCTTCAAGTACAGTCTCTCAGGGAATGCTCCCAACAATCCTTCAAGGAAGGTACAACATTATTATCACACTGTTACATTTCGGAAAGATGAGGCTTAGAGAAGAGGTGATGTGACTAGATTAGGTATCCAGTCAATGATGAAATGGGGTCTCCAGGCTAAATAGTAAATGGTACTTTTACTAAATGGTACGTTTGATCAAAGAGTGGCTTGTAGAATGTAAAATATATGAAAAGGAGGGAAATATTTAGAAACTATTGCGGAGACTCATGCAGTAGCCATGTAGGCAAAGGGGGTGGTCTCTAGATCTAAAAGTAGGTTCTACTCATCCATGTGTCTTTCTTTTCATCTGACAGATAGATGAGTAATTGACTTCATTTACCAAACAGTCTGAGCAACGTAAAATCATGCTACTCATCTGAGCTGAAAAATATTCTCTATTTTCCAGAAAGTCTCTGAACACCATGTGTGAGGGAACACGACAGAATAGAAACTGATTATGCAAAATGTGTGAGAGAGAACTGCAGTGCTTGGTGACATGTGGCAGCTTTGCTGGGAAGAGAGAGCCGTGGAACTCAGTGCTGTCTCAAGCTGAATGCTGTGTGTCATAAGCTGAATGGCAGGAAAGGGTTAAAGGATGAGTTTGTGGGCTCTTGGCTCATGGCCTCTGAGGCATTCACATGCTGCACATACATGCAAGAATAGGTCTCAAGAGACTACACTCAGTCGACACACTCACATAGAGGTAAAGGGGGAAACGCCATTCCTTTGTTTGTTTGTTTAACGCTATGTTCCAAGGTCTTTATTTTGGGTTTCTGGGTTTTGTAGACCTAAAGGTATGAATATTCCATTAAAGCCTCTACACTCCATGTAAAAATTGCAAAAACTCTTAGGAAGATTGTATTAGCTCGCGTTCTCCAGAGAAATAGAACCAATAAGCTATCTATCTATCTATCTATCTATCATCTATTTCTATCTCGTTATTTATCTACCTATTGATTTATTATAAGGAATTGCCTCCTGCAATCATAGAAGCAAAGAAGCCCCAAGATCTACCGTCAGCAAGCTGGAGACCCAGGAGAGCCAATGGTGTAAGTTCTAGTCCAAAAGCTGGTAGGCTCAAGACCCAAGAAGAGCCAATGTTTCAGTTTGAGTCTGAAGGCAGGGAAAAAATTGATGTCCAGCTGAAGGCAGTTAGTTTGTCCCTCTTAGTCATTTTGTTCTATTCAGGTCCCCAGCTGACTGAATGACTCTCATCCACATTGGAGATGGCAATCTGCTTTACTCAGTCTACAGATTCAGGTGTTAATTTCATCCAGAAACATCCTCACAGAAACACTTGGACTAATGCTTGACTAAGTAGCCACTCCATGGCCCAGTCAAGTTGACACAAAAACCAAGCATCACAAGAAGGAAAACCAGTAAAATTTTGGACATATGAGGAGTGGGAACATGCAGGGATAAAAGTTTTCACAAACTTGAGAATTTCAGACAGAGCAAAGAATCAAAATGGCGTTCTAAAGATAAGCCTCAGTTTGCCTAGTGAAATTGTCCTGCTCAGGGAGCTATCCAGGGTACTAGGCTGCTTCCACCTCTGGTTCTTCCTGACCTGGACACCAGAGCCTTCTGTTTTGTGACTCACAACAAGCCTGTACTTTGGACTTGGCTGGAGTGCTAATTCCAGCGTCCACCCTCATCTGCATTTTGCTGGATGTCATCGATCTCAGTAACAACTGCTTGCAAGCATCAAAGTTAGTCTGGTTTTGATAACCAACTGTACCCAATACTGCCTTCACAGTGGTTTTTAATAAGTGACAGCCTGTTCCTAAGATAGTTTTTTAACAACATTGGACACACAGGGACACCACCACCATCATTATCAGACTATGCAGGCATGAGGTTCATACTTTTAGACGGATACTTGCATAAGCACATCGGAACGTATGTACAATACGTCAGATCTTGCTTTATTGTGATCTAACAAACAAATATGAGTTGTATCCACAGATTACTTTAATTCAGACATGGGCACATATATATAGAATCTTGTAGCAATCAGTATAGAAAAGCATATGTTATCAGGAAGATTTGAAAAAAATATAGAATGAACTCAGTAGATTGATGTCTAATGTCTATCCTGGCTATGGGGAAAAGTACAATGAGAAAATGATGGTAGCTTCTAGGACAGGCTGGTGAGTTGAGCTTAGGAATCTTAGTCCCTGCATCTTAATCTTGTTGAATATAAACAGTTGAATGTCAAGAGATACGTCTCAAATTGAAGGGGCTCTCAATAGTCTGGTCTTGGAAAAGTTAAACAAAAAATAATTAAGAATAGTAATGAAATGTAAACCATTGAAAAAATAAGAAATCATGCATCCATGCTGGTAATAAATAGATAAATAAATAATTCAGAAAGAAGAGAGGACTCTTGCTTACAGATGAATGCCAGAGACCAACTAGTAAAAGTTCAAAAGCCATTTTGCAAGCATCATGGTAAAAATTGAATCAGGCAAGAAGCATTACTGAATGATACATTTCATAGGAAAATGTGAGAAGCAGGATATTTCCATGGTCTTAAAGTGATGTGTGCACATGTGTGTATGTTTGTGTGTATGTGGAAAAGGGAGAGAGAGAAAGTAAAAGAGCAAGAGAGATCCAGATATGTACATAGAGATCCCTTCAACTTTTTGGCAGAAAAATGTTGGGAAAGAGCCATCAGAGAGAATGCTGAACAACTCCCAAGATCACATAGGACTGAGAATAGACCACATTCACACCAATCAGAAGGGAGAAACTTGATAATAAGTGGGCATTGGGTACAGAGCTCAGAGGTTGCTGTACCTAGAAGTGGAGCTAAATTAGCCCTAGACTAACAGCCTCTGTGCCTTTGCCCTAGCAAAGGTTAAAAAAAAAGCCTTAAAAGGAATGAACTGATCTGAAGCTACTTACCTACATGTCAGTGTCAGAACAAAGTCCCACACTAAGTGAACACAACACAATTCAGCACCCAATAATGTTTACAATGTCCAGTATCTAACAAAAATATTAAGATGCATTCCAAGTAGCAGGGGAATATGACTCAAGAAAAAATAATAATCAATAGAACCAACCTAGAAATAATAGAGATGATGGGATCAGCAGACAAGGACATCAAGGCAGCTATTATAAATCTTATAAATATGGTCAAGGATATTAAGGAAAACATGCACATGATGAGGTGAGAAAGGAAAGATTAAAAAAAGAACAAAATGGAAATTTTAGAAATGAAAAACACTGTACTTGAAATGAAAATTATAGTGAATAGGATTAACAGCAGATTGGATATTGCAGTGAACTTGGAAACACAGCAATAGAAACTCCTAAAATAAAACAGAATTTTTTTAAAGCCTAGAAAAAGTGAAAAGAGAATCAGTGCCCTGTGAGAAATATCAAGACGTTTGACAAACATAATTGGAATCCCAAAACAGAGGAAAGAAAGAAGGAATAAGAAAATATTTGAAGAAACCTTGCCTAAATATTTTTTAAACTTGATGAAAAGTACAAACGTACAGCTCCAAGAAGCCTACTGAACCCAAGCATGGAGAAAACTATATGAGAGCACATTATAAACAAATTGTTTAAAACCGGGAACAAAGGGATGCCTGGGTGGCTCAGTTGGTTAAGCATCTGACTCTTGATCTCAGCTCAGGTCATGATCTCCCAGTTTGTGAGTTCAAGCCCCACATCCAGCTCTGTGCTGATGGTGCAAAACCTTCTTGGGATTCTATCCCTCCTTCTCTCTACCTCTCCCCCACTTGTGCTCACTCTCTTTCTCAAATAAAAAAAAACAAATATAAAATTTTTAAAAAATAAAAAATAAAACCAGTAATAAAAAGGAAACCCTGAAAGCAGTGGGCGGGGGTGAGGGGATGGGTGGGGGAGAAACATTATGTGCAGAAGAACAAAATAAAGATGATAACAGACTTCCTGTCAGAAACAATTCAAGCTAGACAACAGTGGGGCAACATCTTTAAAGTTGACAGGGAGGAAACCTGTCAACCTAGAATTCTATACTCAGAAAAATATCCTTCAAAAATAAAGGCAAAATAAAGACTTTTCAGACAAATAAAAGCTGAGGGACTTTTTTGCCAACAGAACTGCACCACAAGAATTTTAAATAACATTCTTTAGGTAGAGGACATTACTTAGATGGAAATTTGGATGTATATTCAAAAATGAAGAAACAAACAGGACAAGAAAAGTATGTGGGTAAAAGACAATGTCTCATTATTTTAAAGTGTCTTTAAGAGATGACCAATTTTTAAAGCAAAATTAATAGAAATCTATTTTTGGGTTGATAACATATATCAAAGTCAAATATTTGACAACAGTATGCTAAAAGACAGGAGAGTGGAAATAAAATTTGAAACTCTTACATTATACATGAAGTGATATAATTCTACTTGAAGATAGACTATGGTGAATGAAAGATGTATATTATAAACCTTGGGGGAAAGCACTGAAAATAAAACAAGAGAAGCTGGCAATAGTGGAGATGAAATGGAATCCTGAAAAATAGTTAATCCAAAAGAAGTCAGGAAAGGGGAAAGGTTACCAAGAATATATGGAATAGAAAATAACTAGCAAGGCGATAGATTTAATCCCAATAAAATAAGAAATTATATCAAATTCAAATGGTCTACACATTCCAATTAACAGGCAGAGATTGTCAGACTAGATCACAAAGGAAGACCTGACTGTACACTATGTATGAAAAACTCATTTTGAATTTAAAAATGCATATAGGTTAAAAGTGAAAGCATGGGACAGATCATGAAAATACCAACTAAAGGTGCTATACTGATGAGTTATATTAATGTCCAAACAGTAGACTTCGGAACAAGAAATATTATGAAGGGTAAAGAGAAATATTTCATAATGGCGAATGGATCATTTCAAGGAGGAAGACATAAGAATCCTAAATATATATGCACTTCACAACACAGCAAAACACACAAAGTTAAGATTGATAGAGCTGAAAGAGGAAATAGGCAAATCCACAATTATAGTCAGTGTTTCCAACACCTGTCTCTCAATGACTGATAGACCCACTAAGCAGAAAATCTGTAAGAGTTTAGAAAACTTGAACAACACTAATAACCAGATTGACCTAACTGACATTTATGGAATATGTGATTCTACATGAGCAGAATCAACATTCCTAGAGACGGCATAGGGAACATTCATCAAGATATACCATAGCCTGGGCTATCACACAACTCTTATTAAATCTTAAAAAGATTGGAATCATACAAAATATGTCCTCTGACTACAAAATAGATTTTTGGAATTCACTGAAATAAAATTTAACCTTTATATACTGACATATTTTCTAATATAACCCGAACTACTCATTTAGTTGTCAAAAAAATCAGAAACACAATTCAAACTAACTGAAGCAAAAAGGGAATGAATTGGCTTATGCGGCTGAAAAGAAGTTTGGGGTAGCTCACAAAGCTGAAGAGAAATCTATAAGACAGGAACATAGGGACTAACATTTAGGCCTTGATGTCATAGATCTTTGCCCCATTCTTTCTCTCATATACACTGCACTCTGCTTAGAATCATTCTAAGGACAGTCCCATCATTGTGGTGGGAAAATAGCCCCACATTGGTGTTGTCTCGTTCAGCAATTCCAATGTCTGTGTGTCGGGCCCAGCAAGGGACTCCGATTTGCCAAGCTTTGTTCACATGGCTACCCCCGTAGTGGGTAGGCAGGCTCTGAGAGGAAGAGAATGAGGGGGGATATCTTGTTGGGAGGTTAGAAACCAAAAATTACCAGTGTCTACCGCAAGAGAATTGTCTGAAAAAGAAGCTATGGTTGATCTGAATATTTTTCTCCTTCCCTTCCTCCTTCCCTCCTTCCTTCCTTCCTTCCTCCTTCCTTCCTTCTTCCTTCCTTCCTTCCTTCCTTCCTTCCTTCCTTCCTTCCTTCCCTCCTCCCTCCTTCCCTCCTTCCTTCCTTCCCTCCTCCCTCCTTCCCTCCTTCCTTCCTTCCCTCCTCCCTCCTTCCCTCCTTCCTTCCTTCCCTCCTTCCTTCCTTCCTTCCTTCCTTCCTTCCTTCCTTCCTTTTCTTTCTTTCATCTCAATTTTCAAAGCTTAGATGCTCAGAAACTAAAAAAGTTCTAATAGGTCAACCAAAAAGTTATGAAAGATAGTAATCACGTCTTCTCCAAGCATGGGCCCCTACCAACAACTGGGTGTCGAGAAGTGGATTTTGTCATCAAAGAGAAGGAGATAAAGACAGGAATAGTAACCCATATATGTGCTCTACAAAGGTGGTTAAAGAGCTCAAGGGGAGAGCTTTGTTTATTCTAGATGGTTGATACACCCGATTAAGAGGTCATGCCTGCCTCTAAACCCACTTGGCTGTAAAAAATGAACGATCTCTGTGAGACCTACTTCTCTTCCTGACTCCGTGTTTTTGGATTTGCAGATAGAGACCTCCTCTCTATCTTCCTGCTTAAACCACCCCTCCAACCTGTTTCTGAAAGAACCATTTGGTAAGGGAGCTTTCTCTCCTTCCTCTATAAAATGCCAGCAAAAGTAGGGTCCATTCTTTCATACCTTTGCTGAGCTCATTCTAAAACGGTATTCAAGGAGCTACTGACTAGATGTATTAGTTTCCTATTGGTGCTACAAAAACTACAGTTACCACAGTTTTAGTTGCTTAAAACAACACAAATTTAATCTCTTACATTTCTCAAGGTCAGACGTTTGAAATTGGCCTTTAAATTTTGTTTTTAAATTTCTATTTATTTGTTTTGAGAGAGAGAGAGAGAGAGAGCCAGAGAGGGGCAGAGAGAGAGAGGGAGAGAGAATCCTAAGCAGCCTCCACTCAGTCAGTGCAGAGCCTGATGTGGGCCTTGATCCCACAAACCATGAGATCATGACCTGAGCCAAAATCAAGAGTTGGCTGCTTAACCAACAGAGCCCCTCAGGTGCCCCTGAAATGGGTCTTAAGTCCTATCTCTTTCTTATTCTTTGCCTCCTGCCTCCCTCTTATAAAGACTTTTGTAATTATATCAGGACCACTCAGATAATCCAGAATAACCCGACAGTATCACAATACTTAACTTAATCACATCTTTAAAATGCCTTTTGCTACATAAAGTAGCATTCACAGGTGTGAGGATTAAGATGCATACATCTTTGGGGGCCATTTTCTGTCTAAACACACTAGCATGAAGAGCATTCTAGGCTTTTCAGTCTTTTCTGGGAATCCGTAATTTCACTTTATCTGGTTTTCCACATCATCCAGAGAAAGCTCACAGGACTTGGTATTTGGCTTGCAACTGACACTGTGCTTGTCTTTGCCTCTATCTTTCTATGCCTTCCCTGAAATGTTCTGAAGGTTTGGGCATAGAATGGGTCCTATTTCTGTGGTGTAGTGGTAAGTTCCACGGATGGGCTTTACCTTATGGTTATAGTCCATTCTTGTCACCAAGGAGGTAAAGTTCTGCAACCAAGTAGGAAAGAATATTAGGGACTAATTGACTACAAGGAGTTAGGCTCATCCAAGCTAGCTCGAACTCAGGATATCTTTTGGAAAGACACTTTTGGAAACTGCTAACCTGACAGAACCAGGGACTATGTTCGGGTTCAATGTTACTGTCTCTCTGTCTCTCAGTTTCTCTGTGCCCTGACCCCAGATTGACTTTCTGAGCAGCTGTAACACAGGCTGAGACACAAATGGCTAATACCAGCTTTTTCTCACCTGGGAGTTCAACACAGACCAACTGAGTATCTTTGAATCCCAACTCTTGGTTTCTGGGAGACAGTACCTGACTGCCTCAGCCTGGGTTGGTGTCTAACTCTGTTCTACTCAACTGTGACCAAGAGTGAAAGGAATAAGGCTTGGGGATCCATTGCACTCAGCTAGGTCTATATGGTGAGACCGTTAGAAGGAAGGGGTGGATAGTTCCCTAAGAAGGAAGTGTGGGCGCAGGGAGGAAAGGGCTGGTATTCCCCAGCAGATGTCTTCCATATCTTGGGAGGAGGACATCTGGACTTCCCACTCAAATGAGAGAGAACAACACCAACACCAGGTCTTGTGGTGTAGAATAAAAGGACAAGGTGCTGAAGATATATCTCCACATTCCTCGTTTCAGATTCAACTCCTGCCTCTTCTGATGCTAATTCTACTGGGGATTATACCCCTTGTGCCCATGCTTCCTGTGGTAGAGTCACCTTGCTGCTCACAGAGAAATCTGTGGTTTTTTTCCAGGCTACATCATGACTGGGAAGTAGCTGCTCACCTGGTAATTGCCCAAGTTTTCCAGCTTCTTTGGATTTAGATGCGGCCACATGGCCGGGCTCTCCATAATGAAACGTGAATGGATGAGGTCAATTAGAACTTCTCATGGGACACCCAGGCTCTTCTCCAGTTGGCTGTTGGTTTCCAAGGATTCAAGCCCTACTTTACGGAAGGACTATGATGTGGAAGGAGCCTGGGACCCTTCATCACCACTGGAGGAAATCTGTCCACCCACCAGGAAACCTTCACTGGATTGTTAAATGACTATAAATTAACTCCTGTTGTGCTAAGCCACTGATGTTTTATAATTCACTTATGACTACTAATACTTCAAAATTCTTCTAATTCAACAAGGAACAGCTTCAGAGAATTGTTAGAATTCCCTGTGTCTCCACCTAAGAAGGAACATCCATTTCTGCTGAACTCTATAAGCCAATGGAGTGGCAAATGATTGCGTATACTTTGTTCAGCAGGGTTAATTACTGTGATCCTTGTTCCTAGGGAAACACACAAAAATCAGGAAAGAAGTTGCCTCCATGCTTCCCTCCAAAACAAAGGAATAAATTATATATATACTATACTATATAACATATATATTATATATAATATAATATAATAATTACATACTATATATATTATATACAATATATGTTATATACTATATATATATTATATACAATATATGTTCTTTTTTGCAGGAGTAGCACTGCATTGCAAAGAGCAATGAAGACCATTTTGAAAATTTGCTTGTGAGTTTAAAATTCTTAGGTTTACCACTGAGTCACCCATTTGCTAAATAATAAATCATCAGAGTGAGAAAAAAACCCCTCTGATTTCTCTGTGGTTACAGAAACTATTAATTATTCTGTGTAGACAAGCCAGTTTGAAGAATTGAGGGGATGTATTGTGATTCATGTGTTTGTAAGTAAGGGTTGGAAAACTGCCAACTTTGGGGCGCCTGGGTGGCTCATTTAAGTGTCCAACTCTGGATTTCAGCTCAGATGAAGCCTGCTTGGGATTCTCTCTTGCTCTCTCTCTGCCCCTACTCTGCTCTCTCTCTCTCTCTCAAAATAAATAAACTTAAAAAAAGAAAGAAAGCTGCCGACTTTTATTTACTTTTATTTATGTTGGTAAAAGGCAGTCTGCAGGCCATAGGAAGGGAAGGAACAGCTTACTAGGGAATTGGGGGGCAATTTCACAGGCTGATAATCAATTTCAAAGGACTGCAACATACAATGGATAAGAGGAAGACTGGAAAGAGGTGAGGGGCAGGAGTCTTTACAGAAGGAGAGAGGACTCCTCTGTGCCACGGGAGAAACATTGATTCGTTTCAGTGATTCTCAATTTATAAATGAGTCACACTTCAAGTTCATTGCCATTTATTCCTCTAATAAATGCTTATATTGCCTCATATACTAGCATGGTTACAGCTTTGGAGGTAAAATGATAAATAAGATAAAGGTCTTGCCGTGAGAACAGGTATACTACTCCTGATATATAAACAAATAATTGCGATACAAGAGAGATCTCATAACAAAAGTATGAAAGTCAGTTGTTTGGAACAAAGAACATGCGTTCCTTAATAAATAAAGTTATTAAAAATGGCTGGAATATAAAACCGATGGGCCAAAGCCTGTCTGATCCATAATGTATCTAAACCACGGTGAAAAGGGATTATTTCAGCTACATCTTACTTTTATCTTACTCTCTCGTCTTCACAAAAGATTAAGGCAAAGTAGGCAGTCCTAAGCATGAGTAATCTGTTATCATTCTATATTTAAATAAAATAAAATCTGTACCTATCACTTGCTTCTCCAGCGCTTCCGTATTGGAGGACTCCATTGTAATAAATGAGCTGTACAAATTATTTTCCAGGTGGCGCCCAGCCTTCGCTTGAGTGAGGGAAACTGGCCTTTGTTGAGCAAACCTAGATCCTCGAGTGGGAGTGTCTGGAGGCTGGCAGTTTTGGAAGTGGGTGTCAGGGTACCTCTGAGCTCAGAGTATGTGAACTCCAGCGTCATCCCAGCTGGTATAGTAAACAAGAAGATGGTTATGGGAAGCTGCTTCAGTCAGCCTTCTGGCGGGAGACAGATGGCACGGTCCACTGGGATTTTGAGAAACGTTATAGAAGAAACTATTTACAGAGGTGTGAGCAGGGCTACAGGAACCAACAAGCAATGTTGAGGCACTCAGAGGCTGACAGTACTGGGAAGCTATTACATATCGGGGTCTGCAAGGGAGTATTAGTCAGGGTTCTCCAGAGGAAAAGGACCAGTAAGATATGTATGTACATGTGGATGGATGGACGGATGGATGGATGCACTTATACATGTACTATAAGGAATATTGGTTCATGCAGTTTTGGAGGCCAAGAAGTCCTAAGATCTGCAGTGGGCGACCTGGATACCCAGAAGAACCAATGGGTCTTCATCTGAGTCAGTCTGAGACTGAAGGCCTGAGAAGCCAGAGAGCTGATGGTGTCGTTCCAGTCCTAGTCTGTGTCCAAAAGTAGGAGAAGACTGAAGTCTCGGCTCGAAGGCAGTCAGGTAGAGAGAAAGAATTCTTTTTTATTCATTCTTTTAGTTTACTCAGGCCCTTCAAGTGATTGGATGAGACCCACCCACAGTGAGGTGAACAATCTCCTTTACACAGTCTACTGTGTCAAATGTCTATCTCATCTATAAACATCCTCATGGACGAGAGAGATATCCAGCTTCTATCAGAACAACTCCCAGGAAGGGAAGAAGAGAGGTGAATGAACACCCTGATCTTTCTCTCTGTACCCCTCATCCCCTGCCAGTGCCTCCCAATGGCCCAACCCAACCAAAAGCCCATGGACCATGGAATCTGAGTCAGTGCTCTGGAGAGAGGTCAGCCTCCTGGGGCTCAGAGCAGGCAGACAAAAGAGAATAGTTTGGGGGGAGGGGCAAATGGAGACTGCCGGACTCAGCAATGTCACAGATTTTTTTTTTTTTTTGGAAGTACAGGTTTCCCCTGCTGTCTGAAAGTAGAGTTTCCATGAAAACTTTCGAAAGCTAAAATGGCATAAAATGAAGACGCAATTGCCATTAATTTATATGTAAAAAATTTCAAGCATTTCCAGGCCCCCCAAATAATATCTCTTATCCTTTCCTGATATCTTAGGACGCATCTTGCTAATAGATGTGCAGAATAGATGGAGATAAAGGCAGATGTTCACAGACACAGTTGAAAGCTACGGAGGTTTGATGCTGAGATGCTGAGGGTAGGAGGAGAAGTTGCTTGGTGGGCCCATTCTTGTTGCTCCCAGGGCACACTGCGTCCATAATGGCTCCCTGCAAAAGATGCCAAATGCTATTTTCACTTTTTGCCTTTTTTCATATAAGCGAGACATTCTTCAGATTTCTTTTGGTTAGTGGAAGCAGATACCAGCGTAGGTCTGTTGTAAGAGCAAAGTGGTGGAACGCAAACTTTCGAAGAGTGGGGGATACCTGTGTCTAGCAAGGAAAATTCTGGAAAAAAAAAAAAAGACTGTTGCTCATGGCCGGGGATGGCTCAGTGTTAGTCTCAAATGTTCAACAATGTTAAGTATTTAACACAAGGGGGACTTATTTTGTACCCCATATATAATATTTGGGGCATACCAATTGCATACAGATGCATTTATTAGTTATAAATATGTAATTCTGAGAATATTTGTGTATACCTATCTCCTTTCTTCTTTGAGGCTTTAAGCTATTGCAGGGAAAACATTGCCTTAGAATTTTGTTTCCCCAACGGTGCCTTGAACATGGTAGGTGTTCCATCAATATTTGCTCAAGTACTGTTCAACTTTTTTTCTTTGAATCAAATAGAAACTATTGAAATGAAATATAAAACAAAACAAAACAAAACAAGAAAGGTCTGCTAAGTGTCATATAGAATCAGCCAAGGAGATTTTTGGCACAGCAGGTAGTGAGGAGAGAACTAAATCGCTTAGTCTAAGACTTCTTAGAGCGCATTCATTCAACAAATATTTACGGAGCACCCATGCTGTGCCAAACACTGTGTCAGGCTCTTGAGATGCAAAGATAACATTTTCAAGGAAGAGACCTATTAAGCACATGAACCACTTGGTTTTTTATGGCATGCAACCAGCCAATTGACACTATTAAAAAGAATGCCACGGGCCCAAAATGGTATAGGCCGAGTCACCAAACCAAGGCTTAATGCAGAAAACTGATGGCACTTTCAACCTCGCCAAGAACTGTGTAGCCTTTACTGATCAGTCAGGAATTTTCTGGTCAATGCCAATAATGTAACCGGCCACCTGGGCCTTCTCCATCCCCCAAAGGACGATGAGGTAATCCACCTACTAAGACCCTTCTGTCCCCAAATGAAGGCAGCCTCACCTGAAATAATCCCTTTTTCTGTTTATGACTTCCTTGACCTGCCTTTAAAATTTTTTTTTTCAACGTTTATTTATTTTTGGGACAGAGACAGAGCATGAACGGGGGAGGGCTAAAGAGAGAGGGAGACACAGAATCGGAAACAGGCTCCAGGCTCTGAGCCATCAGCCCAGAGTCTGACGCGGGGCTCGAACTCCCGGACCGCGAGATCGTGACCTGGCTGAAGTCGGACGCTTAACCTACTGCGCCACCCAGGCGCCCCTTGACCTGCCTTTAAAAAACCTTTCCCTTTCTATAGCCCTTTGGAGCTCACCCCTACTCACTAGATGTGATACTTCCTGATTCATGAATCGTTTAATAAAGCCAATTAGATCCTCAAATGGAATTTTTTTTTTAACACCACACAGCAGATTGGATCAGCCTTATAGATGTCTGAATCTGTTATACCAATGAAATGGGTTGTTGTGATCTGTTTATTTCAGGCATGCAGGAACACCCTTCCTTTTGCTGTCTACAGCCCTATTGCAGGTTTATTCCTGGACAGAACTTGGGTTTGCTGTAATACAGACGCAGTGCTATGGGTCATGGCCACACGAGTTGTATAAAGTTACGTTAGATGCTGAATCACTTACTCACAGCTAGTCCTAAGACCTGGGCCCAGTAATGAAGGGTCCTTGCACATGAAGAGTCCAAGTAAAAATCACAGTACACAGAACAGTTAAGCTTTCTGTAGCAATGTCAAATGCCGGCACATCCCTTGGGGAAGCATCTTTTATATTTGCAGACGAAACAATGTCCCCATCCACCAACTTCAGTTGGCTTTCCCTTCTGGGCCTCATGGCCTGAAAAACTGTTATTTAGGAGCCAAGAATATTCAATGGGGAAAGGATAGTCTCTTCAATAAATGGTGTTGGGAAAACAGGACAACCACAGGCAAAAGAATGAAATTAGACCCTTATCTTACACCATCCGTGAAAATTAACTTGAAATGGATTAAAAGCTCTGATATTGTGACTTATAATAAGAAATACGTATTTGACCTTTGTCCTGTCTCTAGCCTACAGCTCCAAAAACCCTTGAAATTTCCTTAGGAGAGACATACAGGTGTCCACTGTGATGTAAACGCTGGCCTTTGGAAAGCCCCTTAGCTAGCCTAAAAATGAAGGCTGGTTGTCAAGGGGCCCAACCACGTGGTGAGAGAGCTGGAATTTTCAGTCCCACCCCTAGATCTGGGGAGGGGAGACAGGCTATAGATTGAGTTGTCTTGAATAGTCAATTTAATCAATTCTATGTGACAGATCCTCCATGAAAACCTAAAGAGAGAGGGTTCAGAGAGCTTCCAGGTTGGTGGACAGGTGGAGGAGCTCAGAGAACTGCACGCCTGGAGAGGGTTTGGAGCTGTGAGCCATACCTTGCCCTGAGCATCTCTTCCCGGGCTGTTCCTGAGTTATGTATTTTTAGAATAAACCAGTAAGCTAGTCAGTAAAATATTTCTCCAAGTTTTGGGAGCTACTCTAGCAAATTACTTTAACCCAAGGAAGGGGTTGCTGGAATCTTTGATCTACAGACGGTTGGCCAGAAGCTGAGGGGACAACCTGGATCTGGGGTTGGTCCCTGAAGGCTGTAGTAGGAGAGGGACCATGTTAGAGGGCTGACCTCTCAACCTGTGAGTTACCTCCAAGTAGACAGTGTCAGAATTAAATTGAGTTGAACTGTAGGATACCCAGCTGGTGGCAGAAAATTGCTTGGTGGCGTGGAACACACACACACACACCTGGAAAGACTTAAATATAAGATATATATATATATATTCATATACATATACATATATATACATATACATAGAACTTCTAGAAGAAAACAGGGACAAAGCTCCCTGACCTTGGTCATGGCAATGATTTTTTGGATATGACAGCAAAGGCACACACACGCACACACACACACACACACACACACACAGGAAAAATTACGTCAAAACTACATCTTTTGCTTGTGTGCAGCAAAAGACAGAATCAATAAAATGCAAAGGCAATCTATGGAAAGGGAGAAAATGGCTGCAGATCATATCTTTGATAAAGGGTTAATATCTAAAATATAACAAGAACTTGTACGACTGAATAACAAAAAAATCCAAATAATCCAATTTAGAAGTGGGCAAACGTCCTGAAGAGACATTTTTCCAAAGAGGGGTGCCTGGGTGCTCAATTGGTTAAGTGTCTGACTTCTGCTCAGGTCATGATCTTGTGGTCTGTGCGCTCGAGCCCCGTGTTGGGCTCTGTGCCGACAGCTCAGAGCCTGGAGCCTGTTTTGGATTCTGTGTCTCCTTCTCTCTCTCTCTCTCTGCTTCTCCCCACCCCCCTCAAAAATAAATAAACATTAAAAAAAAAAAAAAAAACCACAGTGAAATATCACCTCACACTTGTTAGAATAGCTATTACCCAGAAGACAAGAGAAGAAAGTGTTAGCAAGGATGTGGAGCAAAGGGAACCTTTCTGCACTGTTGATAGGAATGTAAACTGGTGCAGTCACAGTCAAAAACATTATGGAGGTTCTTTAGAAAGTTAAAAATAGAACTACCATATGATCCAGCAATCCTACTTCTGGGTATCTATCCAAAGGAAATGAAAACAGGATACTGAAGAGATATCCACATTCCCATGTTCATTGCAGCATTATTCGCAATAACCAAATATGGAAACAACCTAAGTATCCATCAGCGGATGATTGGATAAAGAAGATTATATATATATATATATATATATATATATATAGGCACTATGTTAAGTGAAGTAAGTCAGAGAAAGACAAATACTGTATAACTTATACATGAATTAAACAGCTCAACTCATAGAACCAGAGAGTAAAATGGAGCCGTGGAGGGTGGGAGGGAATAGGGAGATGTTGGCCAATGGGTACAAACTTCCAGTTGTAAGATGAATAAGTTCTGGGGATCTAATGTACAGCATGGTGATTATAGTTAATAATACTGCATTATAGGCAGTATTGATAGTTGTTTAGAGGATAGATCTTAAATGCGCTCAACACAAAAAAGGAATGGCAATTATGTGACAGGATGGGGGTGTTAGCTACTTTACGCTGGTAATCCTGTTGCAATATGTAAGTGTATTAAATCAACACACCATACACCTTAAACCTACACAATGTTATATGTCAAGTATGTGTTAATAAGGCTGGGAATACGGTGAAGAAAAGCTACTGTTTATCTGAGTGGGTTCTCTCAGAGCAATACAGCACTGTCTTCCAACTTCCTTTTCTAGAACCCTGTCTTGCTCCCATAGTGCTTGGAAAGTGGATTGGAGTCCCCTGCTGTTGGTGTCAAACAGCAATTCTTTTAAGTTGCTCTATTATAAATGCTGCTCAGACATTTTGAGTCAAAACTGTGAAGTATCCCTTCTTGCCTTCCCATTATCCATTCTATTACTAGATTTAAGACTTGTGAATAATCCCATATGTGACCTTGGTTAGAGGATTCTTTTTTTAACCAGGACAAAAACCAATTGAGTGATCTCTTCATGTAGGGTGTGCAAGTAGTTGAATATCCTACATACTTTTAAAGAGCTTTACTATTTGATCTTAAAATATTCCGTAACAGGATGGAATATATTTTCTTCAGAATTTAACTTTATGTTCATTATATCTATTACGGGCTACGAGACATATTATTGAACTAATGACGAATTACTGAACTAATGTCAAAGTTTTATGTTGAGTAGCGTCTATCTGAATGGAAAATTTGTCCACTTCCTTCATGTGATTACTAGTAACATATTTTAATTAACTTGCTGATATGCTCATTAGTTGCACTTCTGGTTTAAAAATGAGAACACCGATGACATTTCTTCCTTCTCTACTTCAGATTTGTTGAATCCAATCAATGTAGCTTTTATTATATATTATATATTATATATATTTATATATATATTATATAATATAATATATTATAATATCTAGTAATATATATAATATATAGTAATATATAAAACCATATATATATTATATATATATAATAAAACCATTATATATATAATATATATAATATCTAGTAATATATATAATATATATAATAGATATATAATATCTAGTAATATATATAATATATATATTATATAATATATATAATATATATCATAAGATTTTTGAGATATTTTTATTCTTATTTTTCCCCACAACCAGCCCCCAATACAGTAACTTACATATAAGAAACACTCCCACAAATGTTAGCGGAACTGATTTCTTTGAAAGTGTAGCGTTCAGTAGCAGAAGTTAAATATTCAATATAAGGCTTGAAAGGTAAATTTGAGGAAATTTCTCAGGAAGTATAATAAGGAGACATTGGTACGGAAAATAGAAAAGTAAATTAGCGGGTCTAAATAGATTCATAAAAGTTCTAGTAATCAAGAAAAATAAATGAAAGGGGGATATTATGAACCAAATTATTCAAGGGCATTTTCAAGACCTGAAAAACATGTGTTTATAGCTTTAAAGGGCCCAATTGACAGCTAAAACAAGTGAAGAAAAAGTTCACATCGACTCATGTAATAGTGAAATTTTAGAACCTGGAATTGGAGGTAAGCATAAAGACTGCTATGGGAAAGAGAGGGAAAGACCAAGGATTAGTAATCATACGGAGCGGGGCTTTTGAACAGCAAAATCAGCAGCTATAACAACAAAATGGTGCTTTGAAAATTCTGAGGAAAAATTGGTCCAACCTAGAATTCCACACAACAAAGCTATTATTAATCAAGTTTCAGAAGAAAAAAAAAAATGCTTTCTGACCACAAGATCTCAAAAGTCTACTTTCCACATATCCTTTCTCATGAAGCGACGGAAGGATATGCTCCACCCAAGCAAGAGAGTAAACCAATAAAGAGGAAGGCACTAGTAGATGTAGGCAACAGGAGATGAAAACAGGAACAAAGGGACTTCCTAGTGTGGTGATGAAAAGAAGATCCAGGATGAAAGCTACATTTGAGGCCTAGGGGCCCAGACTTCACATTGATATCAGGAAGTTAGAAAGTTCCAGGAGAGATACTGATGAGGAAAAAATAAAACCATTACGATTCCTTATGTTTTGCTCATGCTAAGATCACTTATTTAACATCTATAGAGGAACACTAAGGGCAAAAAAGTCATGGTATATAGAAAAGTACAGGAAAATACTAAGACAATGATAAATTTTAGAAAACTAAAGCTTGGTGTAAGAAAGTAAATAAATCACATTTTGAATCTCAATTTGAATAATTTAAATATTAACATAATCGTGATTACTGGGAACATGAAGAAAAGGCAAGTATGTATGTGTACGTGTATAAGAGAGAAAGTGTGAGAGAGCTAAATTTCCATCTCCATAAAAGAAAGACAACAATTAGTAGTTAAATGTAAAAAACATAAAATAATAGTATACACCTATTGTTTAAAAATATTTTGGGGCTGCCTGGGTGGCTCAGTCAGATGAGCATCCGACTCTTGATTTCTACTCACTCATGATCTCATAGCCCCATGTTGGGCTCCAGGCTGAGCATGGAACCTGCTTGGGATTCTTTCTTTCCCTCTCTTTCTGCCCCTTCCTGGTTCATGTGTGCATGCTATCTCTTTTTCTGTCTCTTTCTCTCTCTCTCTCTCTCTTAAAAAAATACATAATAAAAATATTGTGGTAAATATAAAAAGAAACAGAAGAGTTGAAAGTAGTTATCTCCACAAGACAGTAGAACTCACAAGTGGGGGTTAGTGGAGCTGAGTAGAAAATAAAAATGAAATTAAAAGTTATGTCATGGTTTCCTCCAAATTCATGAAACTATATTCATATTATATATGTACATATATAACTGTATAGTTACAACTATAAACTCTATATAATATGCATAACTATATAACTATATAGTTTGAAAGAACTGCTAAATTACCCTTAATAACAGAAATATTTGAAACTAATATCCAAACATAGGATTGCACGCACACACACGTATATCACCTAGGTATGTACTGTTTAATATTAGAGACACTAGTCACATGTGCTCTCGAGCACTGGAAATGTACTAGTCCAAACTGAGATGTGCTATACCCTGGATTTTGAAGACCTTGTAGAAAAAAACAAAACAAAACAAAACAAAAAAACAACAAAACGGTGTAAAGTATCTCAATACTATTTTTTCATTGAAAAAATTTGGATAAGAAATTTATCATTGATCTATGCTCTAACAAATTCTTAAGTGTACAATACCATTTTGTTCCCTACAGGCACCACGTTGTGCAGCAGATCTCCAGAAATCATTCATTTTGCATAATTGAAACTTTATGCCTGTTGAACAAAATCCCAGCTCCTCTCCACCCAACTGCTGACAAACAACATTGTCCTCTCTGCTTCTGTCAGTCTTGAGGATCTTAGATGCCTCGTATGAATGGAATCGTGCAGTATGTGTCTTATCACGGGCCTATTTCATTTAGTGTAATGTCCTTTAGTTTTATTCATTTTGTCACGTATGGCAGGGTTTCCTTCTTTTTAAAGGCTAAATAGTATTCCATTGTATATATATGCACCACATTTTCTTTTTCCATTTCTCTATCGATGTACATTTGGGTTGTTTCCCTATCCTGGCTATTGTGAATAATGTTGCAATGAACATCAGAGTACAGGTAGTTCTGATTTCAAGGCTTTTGGTAAAAATCCAGAAGTGAGATTTTTGTTCTATTTTTTATTTTTTGAAAAAAACCTTTATACTAGTTTCTATAGTGACTGCACCATTTTACGTTTCCACTAGCAATGTACAAGGGTGAAAGAATTTTTTTTAAAGTACAAATAAGTGGAAAGAAATTCTATGTTCATTCCAAGTGCCCCAGAAGACTTAATATCTTTAAAATATCCATACTACCCAAAGCAATCTACAGATTCAGTGCCATCCCTATCAGAATCCCTAGGGCAGGGGCACCTGAGTGGTTAAGTGTCAGACTTCGGCTCAGGTCATGATCTCATAGTTCGTGAGTTTGAGCCCTGCATCAGGCCCTGTGCTGACAGCTCTGAGTCTGGAGCCTGCTTCAGATTCTGTGTCTCCTTCTCTGTCTCTTCCCCTTCCAGGCTCATGCACGTGCTCTCCGCCCCACCCCCCGTCAAAAATAAAAACATTAAAAAAATCTCTATGCCATTTTTTACAGAAATAGAAAGAATAGTCCTGAAATTCATATGGAACCACCAAAGACCTCAAATAGTCAGGGAAATCCTAAGAAAGAAGAACAAAGCTGGAGACATCACACTCCTTTATTTCAAAATATATTACAAAGCGACAGTAATTAAACCAACATGGTACTGGCATTAAGACAGACATATAGACCAATGGAAGAGAATGGGGAGTCTAGAAGTAAATTCATGCACAACAAGGGTGCCAAGAACACACAAGGGGGAAAGGATAATCTCTAACAAATGGTGTTGGGAAAACTGGATGTCCACATGCAAAAGAATGAAATTGGACCCTTACCTTATGCTACACACAAAAAGTAATTCAAAATGGATTAAAGACTTAAACATAAGACTGGAAACTGTAAAATTCTTAGAAGAAAACATAGAGGGAAATCTTTGACATGAGTCTTAGCAATGATTTTTTAGATAGGACACCAAAACCACAGGCAACACAAGCAAAAAATGGACAAGTGGGACCACAGCAGACTAAAAAGTATCTGCATAACAAAGCAAAGTTCATCAACAAAAGGAAAAGACAACCTTTGGAATGGTTCTCCCATGTCACAAACCCTATATCTGATAAGGGGCTAATATCACTACTGTACTTTTATATTGATTTGATGGTAATATTTGCGGTATATTGGGTTTAGTAAAATAAATAATTACATCTGTTTTACCTGCTACTTTTTCTTTTTGTTAAATGTGGCTACTAGAAAATTTAAAATCACACACGTGGTGCTCTTCCCGCCATCTTGGAGGCTGTGGAGGCCTAGAAACAAGACTCCTAAAACCACAAATATGGGTGGAAGGCTGTGGTCCAACGCCATTTTTGCTGGCTATGAGCAACGGTCTCCAGAACCAGAAGGAGCACCCAGCTCTTGTTAAAATTAAAGGTGTTTATGCTCCAGATGCAACTCAATTCCAGTAGGCAAGCGATGTGCTCATGTGTACAAAGAACAACGCAGTGGCTCCTAGTGGCAAACTGAACAAAACCAGAGTAACCTGGGGAGAGTATCTTGTGCACATGGAAAACAGTGACATGGATCCTGTCAAATTCCAAAGCCATCTTCCTGCTAAAGCCACTGGCCACAGGGACGCCTGGGTGGCTCAGTCGGTTAAGCGTTCGACCTCGGCTCAGGTCATGATCTTGCAGTCTATGGGTTCGAGCCCCACGTCGGGCTCTGTGCTGACAGCTCGGACCCTGGAGCCTGCTTCAGATTCTGTGTCTCCCTCTCTCTCTGCCCCTCCCCCAGTCATGCTCTCTCTCTGTCTCAAAAATAAATAAACATGAAAAAAAAATTTTTTAATAAATAAAGCCATTGGCCACAGAATCCGTGTGATGTTGTATCCCTCAAAGACTTAACCTTACTAAAAAATAAATAGCGGTGTAGATTTTAAACAGATTAATTAATTAATTAATTAACAAACATAAACTACATATGTGGCTTGCTTTATATATTTTTTGATTCCTTATGCCTTCAGTGTAGCAACCATATTTTATCCATTTATTTACATTTAGAATGATGCCTGGCCTATTTGGGGTGATTAAAAAAATGTTTGTTTAAGGAAGTAATGAACACCACAAGGATCTTTAGGATTGTGATCGGTCCGGACGCTCACTGCACATAACAGAAAAATCTCTAAATACCAGTGGTTCGAATAATTTGGATGTTTAGTTTTCACAGAGGAGAAGTTCAGAGCCAGGCCATCGAGAATGATACCATGACTCCACAAACCCACAAGGGACAGAGGCTCGTCCAGCTTTCTGCAACTTGTTTTCAAATATGCTCATCAGATGTAGAATTGCAAATTATGCTGACATAAACTACAAGTAAATCTGTGTTTACCTCCATTATAATCCATTTTAGTGCAAGAGCTTCTATGGGGCGTAGATCTCGGAGAGCATCCAGATCCATTGTTTCCGAAATATTTGCACTTAAAAGGGAAGCGTTTTAACTTAGGTACCTAGAGGGATGTGCAGTTAGCATGTCTTAAAGCCTCTCCTTCAAATATCAGATGTTCCAAGCAAGCTATTGCCAAGGGCTGGATCAGAGGCGGGACTGAATCTCCCAGGAGTGCCTGTAGAGCTATGTTTTGTGCTGTTGATTAAAGAGAGAGCCAGATGCTTTAGGTAACAGGTGTGCAGGTGGAAAAGCCGACGTTCTGTTGTGCAAATTTAGTATCCTGACTGGTATGCTAGCCCAGATGGGGGGGGGGGGGCTACCATATTTGTGTTCAGTTGATAACAGGGTGTCTGTACAAAGCCAGTTTTTACTCAGAAAAAAGAGGCTTGAGTCGAGTCAAGCAGTTGAACAAGAATTTGGTTATGGATCTAAGAGTGGATGAGTGTTTTAGACTGATAAAAAGCAGGCGGAACAATCTAGCAGTTTCAACCATCAAATAACCTAACTGGGTAGAAAAATGGTAGACCCTGAAGAGTTAGCCATGAAACATATTCCAATATATGTTCTGAATAAGTCAACTTGAGGGTAAGAGTTTTGTCTACTTGAACTCTGGAGACAGTGTAGTATCTTCTGTGATTACGGTTTTTGTTTATTTAATGTTCAGGTAGCCTGGTAGCAAATTTCACTCATACTATAACTTGGGTGTATGGTGTAAATTCAACTCTTTCTGCTTTTTCCCCCCAAGACTTCACCTGTGCTGTTACTCTACCATAGAGCTTTTGCCCTGGCCAGAAAGGATGGAAATGGTATCCTCTCTCCACTTAGAAGAACTGTATGAAATAGGTTCTTCAAACTTGGCTAGTGCCACACTAAAGGACAAAATAAAGAATTTGAAGCATCTCCTGTCAAGAAAATTGCTTGGATGGGGTGCCGGGGTGGCTCCGTTAGTTAAGCGTCCGACTTCGTCTCAGGTCATGATCTCATGGTTCGTGAGTTCGAGTCCCGTGTTGAGCTCTGTGCTGACAGCTCAGAAACCGGAACCTGCTTCCGATTCCGTGTCTCCCTTCCTCTGTTCCTGCCCTGCTCATGCTCTCTCTCTCTCTCTCTCTCTCTCTCAAAAATAAAGATAAGAAACTGCTTTTAAGTAAAAAAGATACGAGCTTGGATTGCTTGGCTAATGCTGCATAATCCTTTGGATGTCAGAAACTAAACGTTACTGCAGTATTTCTCTTTGAATCCTATTTGTGATATATTCTC
This sequence comes from Prionailurus bengalensis, assembly GCF_016509475.1. Classification (NCBI taxonomy): domain Eukaryota; kingdom Metazoa; phylum Chordata; class Mammalia; order Carnivora; family Felidae; genus Prionailurus; species Prionailurus bengalensis. The sequence continues at coordinate 12,303,643 of NC_057349.1, read as the reverse complement.
TTATTTCTTTAGGTAGATGGATTTCCAGGGAAGTCAGATGAAGGTCGTTTATTTATTAAGGCAAATGAGGAAATTGCACTGAACTTTTAAAAAACATGACCACCCTTTCAGCTAATCCCTACCTACTTGGTTGTAGCAGCTCGTTGTTGGCATGATCTGGGATACCTAGATTGTAAGTCTTCTGAGAGCAAAGATCCTGATTATTGTTTCCCACTGTACCCCAAGCTCCTAGGATACTACTTTAGGGACTCAGTAATCAAGCAGTAAACATTTTTTGAATGAATGGATAAACCATGAAGAATTTGGAATCTATATCCAGATGGAACAGATTAACCCAAAGATGACTCATATTCATCTAAGTCCAAGAAAATTCATTTCCTGTAATGTTGAGAAGAAAGTGGATGTAGACCATTGAAGAGATGAATTGTAAACCAATGAGTCTCTAATTTGGGGCAGATGCAGAACACTTCAAATTAAATGCTATGTGGATAGCACTTTGAAAATATCCTGAATGAACTATGTCTGACGAGAACATTAGGGGAAACAATTTGGCAAAACTCGGGGGCCGTGCATAAAATGGTGTAGAACTTAATACACACACGCGCGTGCGTGCTCTCGCATACACAATCTCTGAATTACATCAGTAGATCATATCAAAGTCAATATCCTTCTTGTGCTGTGTACTATAGTTTGACAAAATGTTACTATTGGGGGAAACTGGGCAAAGTGTGCAAGGAATCTCTCTGGATCATTTTTTACAACTTAAAACTGCATGTAAACCTACAATTATTTCAATAAAATTCCAATAAAAGCAAAACATAATAATAATAATTACTATAATTATAATAACAGTAAAGGTGTGACAGTTGGGTGGCTCAGTCAGTTAAGCGTCTGACTTTAGCTCATGATCTTTAGGTCATGATCTCAAGGTTCGTGGGTTCAAGTCCCTCATGGGGCTCTCTGCTGCCAGCACAGAGGCCTCTTTGGATCCTCTGTCCCCCTCTCTCTCTGACCCTTCCCCACTGGTTCTCGTCTCAATCTCAAAATAGGTAGATAAACTTTAAATAATAATAATTAAGAAGAAGAAGGGAGAAGAGACCATGGTGAGAGTACTCATCAAAACTGCCAAGAACATCAAAAATTGGGAACCACCAAATCAAGATGGGAAAAAGCAAGTTCAACCACACTTTTGGGAGCTTTCTCAGCTTTAGATGATGGAGCAGATGCCAAAAATGAATATTCTTTCCAGAGTCAAAACTAAGATCCACAAAATATTAAGAGATTACAGAGGATTTAAAGTCAAGAGAAAGAATTCCTGAAGTCAAGGAAGTCTGATGTTGTAGGGGGCACATCAGAGGGGGGCTAATCTTCATACCTACATTTATTATTGGCCCTGACACTTAAACTGAATTGTCACTGCCGAGGTCTATGTAATCCAGTTTTGTAAAAGGATGTTTTCCCTTTTAACCTTGCCAGTTTTTTCCTTTTCCTTGTTAAAAGTATTTATTAAACTAGAATATAGGATTATCTAAACAGGGCAGTCAAGATAGCTTTTCTACAGTTTATCTGTAATTCGCTTTTCTACAGTTTATCTGTAAATCGACCTTGGTTAGGTCGATTGAGGTAGGTTTAAAGACCATGCTTTAAATCTTTTTTTTTTTTTTAATGTTTATTTTTGAGAAAGAGGGAGAGACAGAGCACAAACAGGGGAGGGACAGAGAAAGGAGGGAACACAGAATACAAAGCAGGCTCCAGGCTCTGAGCTGCCAGCCCAGAGCCCAATGTGGGGCTTGAACTCATGGCCATGAGATCATGACCTGAGCTGAAGTTGGACGTTTAACCAACTGAGCCACCCAGGCACCCCCATGTTTTAAATCTTTTGTTCATCTCCTGTTAGCTTTCTATTTATTTACTTATTTACTTATTCATTCATTTATATTTAACTTCAAGTTAGTTAACATACAGTGTGGTCTTAGCTTCAGGAGTACAGCCCAGTGATTCATCTCTTACATATGACATGCAGTGATCACCCTCCCCCCCTTAATGTCCATCACCCATTTAACCCATCCCCCCACTCAGCTCCCCTCCAACCTTCATTTTGTTCTCTGTATTTAGGAGTCTCTTGTGGTTTGCCTCCCTCTCTGTTTTTATCTTATTTTGTCTTACCTCCCCTATGTTTATTTGTTGAGTTTCTCAAATTCCACATATGAGTGAAATCATATGATATCTATCTTTCTCTGACTGACTTATTTCACTTATGATAACACCATCTAGATCCATCCATGTTGTTGCAAATGGCAAGATTTCACTCTTTTTCATCTCCGAGTAGTATTCCATTGTATATATATAAATATATATATATATATATATATATATATATATATACATCCTGTCTTCCTTATCCATTCATCAGTTGATGGACATTTGGGCCCTTTCCATAATTTGGCTATTGTTGAAAGTGCTGCTATAAATATTGGGGTGCATGTGCCCCTTTGGATCAGCATTTTTTGTAACATTTGGATAAATTCCTAGTAGTGCAATTGCTGAGTCATAGGGTAGTTCTATTTTTAAGTTTCTGAGGAACCTCCGTACTGTTTTCCAGAGTGGCTGCACCAGTTTGCATTCCCACCAACAGTGCAAAAGGGTCCTATTAACTTTCTTATTCCATAGTCCTACATGTTTAGTTTTATGTATAACTAAATTCACTCATTTTTAGTGTTGTCTTGTTGCAATAAGTGTTAGATATAACAAGATGGAAAATTCCTTCAATTTGATGGCATAACAAAATCAAAGTTTTCATTTGTCTGTTATCCTTTAAAGCTGTCCATGCACGCATTCCGATTTTATATACATGCAGCAATACTATAACTCTAACTGTAAATTGTTCATTTTTACCTAGCATCATACCACACGGATTTTCCATTTTTGTTCCAAGGATTCATTCATTCATCTTCTATTCATTTAATTAACATTTCTAATTATTAACAGGCACCTGCCACTGTGGTTAGGGTAAGTTTGAGGGGGAATCTAATGTCTTTTAACCCAGTTTAAAATATCCATTTTGAAATAAGAGAGAAAGAAAAGAAAACAGAGAAAAGCCAAGAAGTAAAGATTACTTAATAGTCAGTGATATTCACTCTTGATTAGAGACATAAGCAAATTTTATACCACATTCACCCAATATGCCATCCGTGAGTCACCATGGTATCTCTTTAATCCTTGTTGATTCATGCAGACATGTCTGGTGAAATGACCAATAGGGACGAATCTTCACTCTTCTTGTTTTCTGTAGATGAAATTTTAAAGGACCGTTGCCAGACCTGTCATTTAGTTTCCCAACAAGTGTTCAGTAAGCTAATGTAGGCTGAAAACTGTCAAAGCGATTCCACACATTAAAGCAATCTGTGTGCCCATTAGTAGGTAGGATTGATATATAATGATAGACCAGGCTGATCCCATCAGGAAGCTGGGCCAGAATTAGGAGTACATTCTTGCTATCTGAATAAAATGAGTTATGGTCACCTGATATTCTGCAACTGACCTTCTGATGACAGTAAAAATCAATGTAGCCAGAGGTTTTGCTTCCACTAGAATCCCTCTGCCTTGAAGCTTGAGAAGAATACGAGGAGGAGGTGGAGATTCAGATAAGGAAGAATATATTCTGAAACATGAGGCATTCTGTAAGTGGGTGACATTAAAGTCTAAAAGAAACATTATAAAGTCAGAATGTTTGCTTTTCCATGTTGCCCCATGTAAGACAAAGATGAATTGTCACCCAAGGACTCTCTTCAACGCTATCAGTGTCAAAAGAAAAGCAATACTTCTCTTTGAGGACTTGACCTTAAATAGCTCTGGGGTTGGGTAGGCCTAACTTATCACGGCCAAGCAAAGCAGTAGAGGGCCTACCAGTCCATCTGAAGAGGGAAGGTCTTGCAAAAGTGTAATGCAGACGCAGGCCAGGAAAGTGTTTTGTGACTGCTGAGAAAAAGATTGGCTGAGGGTTAGGGTTAAGCTTCCCAGGGAGAGATGAACAGAACAATTTGCTTGCGAGTTTCTACTGCTGAGAATGCTATCACACAAGATTCTACCTCATGAGGAGAATCTTGGTTAAAACCTTGACCCTTTCATTCGGTTTACTTTCAGTGTGACAGCCTCTCGCTCATCCTCAGGAAGGCATATAGAAGACCTTGACCTTTCTTACCTGGACTCCTTGGCTCAATTTCTTCTCTTGGGAGGTGAGTTTAGCATTATTGGATGTGTGCAGCATCTCAGTCCTGGAAAGGCTGCGCAGTTCTGGGCAGGTTCTGGTTGTGAAAGAAAGGTATGGGTCTTGTGTAGGGTGGGTGTGTCAGCACACCCAGTGTGCTCCATTTTAGAGGTAGTAGAGGGGCTGACAGTGTCTTTAGCTCCTTTCTTTTTGCTTTTCACACTGAGAAGAGGGTAGAGTGATTGGCATAAAAGACTTTTGAAGTCTCAGTTTGGGGAGAAGGGATTCAATTTACCCAGCCCAATGTACCCAACTACAACTAAAGGCTGGTAGTTGTTAGGAGAATTCGAATAGCATTGGGAACTGTCCCCTTGTGTCTCTGAGGCTGAGGAACATAGAATTGTTTATGAAATAAAATCTCTGGAATGCTATTACTGATGGGTGCTTTCTGGGCATGACTGCTCATATACTTGTTCCTCAACCCACAACAGGGGCTTATTGGAAAGTGTGGATGATGCTAGAAAAGTATAGAGAGATAATTTTGAATTTTAGTGTACATGTTCTGATAAGGTAAGAGCTGATCATCCTAGGTTATAAAAGCAATATTTTTACAAGAGCTCACTGGAATGACTGTTGCACTTGGGCTTTTGTTCTTCTTTGGAATATTTTGGTCTATCATGTTTCTTGCCAGGGACTGTGATTTCAGATGTGGAGGCATCAGCCTTCCTCAGGGGACTGTCTCTGTGATTGGGAGATCTTTTAGATCTGTTATAAATGACCTGACTCCTTGTGGCTGTTACAATAACCAAACAAGTCCTATATTCACTAAAACAGGTCAGAGCTAAGAAGAAATGGCCCTACCACTAATGTGAGCAAGTTCTATCTGATTTAAAACCAACCAATCAACCAACCAACCAACCAACGAACTAACCAATAATACTGTAAAGGACAGGTTTAAGCCATACACCAAAGTCTTTGGCTGAGATTTCCAATGGAGATCTCCAAGGAGCCTGGCAATTCAGCTGATGGGAGCTGATTTACAGCTACAATGAAATAAATCTGCAAGGGAAAGGTAGTTACAGCTTGGAGTGAGATGGGGCATGGACAGCTGATTCAGCTAATCTCTCCGTCAGGCCAGCTGCATTCAAAATTTGGACCAGGCAACACGCACTTCTTTCCTTCTCACTGAGGTTCTCATCCCCTTTTCCCCTCTCCTGCATAGGACCTCAAAGTGCTTTGACTTACTTGACAGACTAAAGGTTGTAAAGTGAGAGTTTATTGATCTTACTTCCAACAAAACATTGATCATTTTCATTAAACAATATGCCTAAAATCTGGTATGTTGCAAGTAATGCATTTGTACTTTGCCTCTTTGTAATACGTTAAATATGCAGTTAAGAAGGAAGCCAACTTCTCCGGCTCAGTTAGAGCCTACACAAGTTATCTGAATCAAACTACAACACATATTCAGACATCAAAAAAAGTCCTCAGAAAAATAAAAATCTAGGATTCTCAAAACTTCAGGAAGCTGAAACTATTTTGTTTTGTTTTGTTTTGTTCATATTCTTTCTCCTTAGAAGAGTATCAGGTCATCATTATAAATAATTTTAAAATTTGGGAAAGGATGAAGAAGAAGGAAAAACTCCATTTGAATCCACTTACAATAATGGCGTCAAAAAGAATAAAATACCTAGGAATAAATTCATCAAAAAGTATAAGACTTATGTACTGAAGACTAAAGGGCATTATTGAAAGAAATTAAAGAAAACCTAACTGAATGAAAAACATCCCATCCCATGTTCATGGATCAGAAGTCTTAATATCATTAAAGTGGTAATACTCCCCAAACTGATCTACAGATTCAATGTAATCTGTATCAGAATCCCAGTTGCTTTTTGTTGGGCAGAAAGAGATAAACTGAACCCAGAATTCATATGGAAATTCAAGAAACCCCAAATAGCCAAAACAATCTTGAGAAAGGAAAACAAAGTTAAAGGACTCAGACATCCCAAGTTCAAAATTTAGTACAAAGCTACAATAATCAAGACAGTGAGGCACTGGCATAAGTCTGTGCATACAGATCAATGGGATAGAACTGAGAGTACAGAATTAAACACTGACATTTCTGAATTTGTGATCAACTGATTTTTGACAAGGGTGCCAAGACCATTCAAAGGGGGAAAAATAGTCTTTTCAACAAATGGTGCTTGGACAACTGGACAGCCATGAAAAAGAATAAAATTTGACTCTTTCCTCAAACAATATACAAATATAAACTCAAAATGGATTACAGACCTATGTATAGGAGTGAAACTATAAAACTCTTTGAAGAAAACACAGGCATAAATTTTGACCTTAGATTAGGCAATGAATTCTTAGAAATAACACCTAAACCGCAAGCAACAAAATAAAATACAATGGAGCTTAGTCAAAATTTAAAACTTTTGTGCTTCAAAGGACACTATCAAGAAAATGAAATGGGGGAAAATATTTGAAATCATATATCTGATAAGGGCCTGGTATGTAGAATATATAAAGAACTTCTGTAACTCAATAATGAAAAGACAAATACCCTAATTGAAAATAGGTAAAAGACCTGAATAGATATTTATCTGAAGAAGACATGTAGCCGTAATTTGGGTATATGGCGGGTTCAATTCTAGACCACTGCAATAAAGCAAGAATTACCAAAAGGTGACACAGAGACAAGAAACAAGCAAATGCTACAGGAAAAAAATGATGCTGATGGACTTGCTAGATGCAGGGCACCACAAAACTCCAATTTCTAAAACGAGCAGTGTCTTTGAAGGGCAATAAAACGAATCTTGTACAAATGGCTAATAATGCATGAAAAGACATACAGCATCCTTAGTCACCTGGGAAATGTAAATCAAAACCACAGTGAGGTGCCATTTCACATCCCCTAGGATGACTAATATGAAAACGATGGACAAGGAAAACAGATGTGGAGACACTGGAACCCTCATACACTGATCTTGCAATGGTGTAGCCACTTTGGAAACCAGCTTGGTAGTTCCTTAAACTGTTGAACACAGAGTCATTATGTAAGTCAGCGATTCTACTCCTGGGTATAGACCCAGGAAAATTGAAAATATATGTCCACGTATAACTTGCACACAAATGTTCCTAGAAGAATTATTCATAATAGTCAAAAAGTTGAAGTAGCAACAATATCGATCAACTAATGAATGGATAAATGACGATGGGGCAGATTCAGGCAGTAGATTCTACAATAAAAAGAAGAGAAATACTGCTCTACGCTAAAACATAGATGAACCTTGAAAACCTTATGCTAAATGAAAGAAGCCAGTCACAAAAGTCCATATACTCTGTGATTCTATTTATGCGTAATTTCCAGAATAGATGAATCCGTAGAGATGGAGAGTAGATTAGTGATTGTTAGGGGCTGGGTCTAGGGAACAATGGGAGACTGACTGTGATGTGTACAGAGTTTCTTTTTGTGCTGATGAGATGTCCTAATATTAGGTATTGTTGATAGTACACACCTCTGTGCACTAAACCACACTGAATTTTATACTTTAAAAATGTGAATTTTCTAGTATGTAAATTATATCTCGATAAATTGATTAGAAAAAAAAATGAATTAATCATCACTTAAAAAAATCGAATCGATTTTTTTACGTTCATTTATTTATTTTTGAGAGAGACAGAGAAAGAGTGAGCAGGAGAGCAGCAGAGAGAGACGGAGGGGCAGAGAGAGAGGGAAAATCCCAAGCAAGCTCCATAATGTCAGGTCAGAGCCCAAGGTGGGGCTTGAACCCATGAAACTGTGAGATCATAACCTTAGCTGAAACCAAGAGTCAGATTGTTAACTGACTGAGCCACCCAGGGGCCCCTTAATCATCACTTTTAAATAAAAGTGGCATTTGTGAAAAAAATAATAACTGAATCTAAGAAAGACCATATTACATACTAATAGAGCTAACCAACTCTTAACATGTTGGGGTACATATATAGTCTTTCATACACACATGCACACACACAAACACACATTATTTCCACAAAATTTTTAGCAGTGTGCTTTTTTTCAAGCAACAGCATAACTTTTCTTCCAGGGACACCAAATAGTCTAAAGGTGGGAGGAGTACAATTAGGGATACTCAGGCTGAGTATAATACTTAGTTGAACATTTTTAATTTTATTTTTTAAATGTTTAGTTATTTTTTAGAGAGAGAGAGAGTGTGTGATCAGGGGAGGGGCAGAGAGAGAGGGAGACACAGAATCTGAAGCAGGCTTCAGGCTCTGAGCCGTCAGCACAGAGCCCGACGTGGGGCTCGAACCCACGAACTGTGAGATCGTGATAAGAGCCGAAGTCGGAGGCTAAACTGACTGAGCCACCCAGGGGTCCCAAACACTTTTTTATTTTAATACTTACCTGTTTATGTTATTGTGTACTGAAAAATATAATTAGCACATCAAACTCATGTCACAGATATCATTGTTTAGGACGAGATGGATGGGAATATGTGTTTTAAAAACTCAATTGAAGGGCGCCTGGATGGCTCAGTCTGTTGAGCATCCGACTCTTGATTTCAGCTCAGGTCATGATCCAAGGTCATGAGGTGGAGGCTCGTTGAGCACGGAGCCTGCTTAAGATTCTCTCTCTCTCCCTCTCCCTCTGTTCCTCTCCCCAACTCTCTTCCTCAACCCCCCCCCTTCAAAAAACGGATTCAATTTAAAGAAACATATTAAGTATGTAATAGAGAAGCAGAACATAGGGCAAAAACTGTGAAGTGACACTGAAATAACTAGTTTGAAAAAAACTATTCCAACATATTATTTTTAATCACATCATAGTATTGTGCTGCACGGATATAACATCACTCAATCTCTATTGACAGGCCATTGGGTTGTTTACAACTACGAGTTATACTGTTGAGCATCTCCACGGCCCAGTTGGTGCCCTGCTTGCCAAGCCTGGCCAGGAGTGGGTCACTGAGGAAGAGGAAGCCAGTGAAAGCCTTTCTAGGGATCCTTGAAAGCAGATTCCCTTGGTAAAGGTTTGCTTGTATACATTCAGAATGTAAATTTACCCAATGGATGCACTGAGCATATTTGCAAGCTGCATATTCTCATAGTGAGGAAGGAGAAAAGATGGTCGGCAAAAACTATGATGGGTTCAACCACTTCCCTTCCTTTTTTCCCCCTCACCTCCCTGCTCTGCCCTCTCCAGCATTCATAGCCTGATGGGTCCTGAAAAAGTGATCAGGAAAACTTGGGGCTGATCCCACAAGAGACCCCCGCCCCTTCTCATTGCAATCTCTTCCTGCCACCCCCTCCGCAAGTAAATGGGCTCGGAACAGCGAGCCCACTTTGGAAAACCAGCTCTAAGGAGGACAAAATGCCTGATCTGTGTTTAAAAGGCAACACCATGTATTTAGAAATAACCTGCTTTCAGGAAATTCAGAACAATCTTCTTAAAGTTATGCTGGAGCTAGCCAATTTCTCTTTTAGGGTCACTTGTTTGTATTAATAGAAATCCATCTGCATAAAGTGACAGTCTACGTTCCTGTTCCCCCGCCTGTCACCAGATGGAGACTTGGTCAATGTGGGATGCTGTCTTTCACACAGATGCGAGCATATATAAAAAGACAAGTTATTGGTGGAAATTATAATAGATGGAGATTAGGACCATTCTAAAACAGACTTGGATCTCTGCTTTTGACACAGGAAATGTTGTTTACACCATTTCTGTAGGGTTGCCTAAAATATACCAGTTCCACGCTAAAGATAATTGCTTACACTACTTACTAACAGATAATGCATTCTTCCGAGTAAGTTTAAAAAAAAAAGGAAAGAAAGAAAGAAAGAGAAACCCTTCCAGTTAACAGTTATTTATTTATTTATCCTTTGTACTCACCTTTCCTCCCCTATAGAGTTGTTGTCGTCGTTTTAACTGATAAAAGCAACAGAAGCGAGCAGGAGACGGTGTGCCCTTCTAGGAGCCAGGTGGCTAGAGCGCACCTCTCTCCTTCTTTCCCTCTGCACCCAACCCCAGGCTACTGGCTCTGCTACGTCAAACATCCAGAGACACTCTTGGGCAGCTGGATGCAAATGGGGCCTGAAGCTCTGTTAGAGTCCTGGCAGAAAGATGAAGGAAATAGGGCACAGATTTCCATCGCCATGACCTGGCCGAGCATCTGGGGAAAAAGGAGCAGGCCTACGGGCTGAGCACCAGGAAGCAGCTGATCCTGGGCAAAGCGTGCAACTTTCTCGCACCCTATTGTATTTTTCGTTTGTTTGTTTGGGTTTATTTATTTATTGTGAGAGACAGAGAGTGAATGCGTTGGGGAGGCTCAGAGAGAGAAGGAGAAAAAGGATCCTAAGCAAGCGCTGCGCTGTCAGCATGGAACCTGACGGGGGGCTTGAACCTGTGAACTGTGAGATCATGACTGGTGCTGAAATCAAGAGTCAGATCCTTAACCGACTGAGCCATCCAAGCACTTCACTCTCACCCCATTTTATACAGCAGTCAGAAGCCGCCTTGCCTTTTGTTTCCTAGAGGATCCTACTCTACAAACAAACCAATGATTTCCAGGCACGTCCTGGGCATCCGAGCACCTGTCAATGCACAGCGTCCCTGTGTTTTCCCAGGTCTATTATCCTGGCTTTTCCTAGAGTTTCTTGATCTGTTTCCCAGACTCCCCCACTCTGCAGGATCACAGCCCACTTGTCGAGAGCTCTCATGATCCATCCAGAATCTTGACAGCCCTTTGTTTCCTCCATTCCAGAACCCTTGTTGGAGGATCCAGAATAGGTTAGGATTACCTTTGACCATAGAAATGATTACAGCAGTTTAGCCAAACAGAGGTCGATTTTTCTTCTCTACCTGGAACTCCAGAGAGGGCAGTGGCCTTGGCTCTCTGAATCTGCCCCAGGATGACCTGGTCCACCATCCTCAAGGTTTGCTTTTCATCTTTGGGGCTCCAAGATGGCTTTTCCACCCCCAGACCTCCAATCCATTTCCAGGCAGGTTGAAAGATGAAGGACTAAAGGCATAAGTCAGCTGAGTCTGTCCTTTTTATTTTATCAAGAAAAAAAAATTTTTCAGAAAGTGTCACCCAAAAGACTCTTGCTTTCAACCTATTGGCCAATAATGAGTAACACAGCCCTTTCTGTATTAAGAGAGTTTGAGGAAGTGAATGTTTTGACCTGGATACTCTGTAGCCCCAGACAACATTTGGGTTTTATTTTGAGGAAGACAAAGAGATTGGATATTGGGTAACTTTGCAACCAGCCATCTCCACCACAAACCAAGTCCAAGGGAAACACTGGACAACCTGAATGATAATGATTCCATGTCCTTGACTTCTGCATTACCTCTACCTGGCAGCTTCTATACCCACCTCTGATCAGAACTTTCTTTTCTTTTCTTTCTTTCTTTCTTTCTTTCTTTCTTTCTTTCTTTCTTTCTTCCTTAACGTTTACTTATTATTGAGAGACAGAGCATGAGCATGAGCGTGGGAGGGGCAAAGACAGGGGGAGACACAAAATCCAAAGCAGGCTCCAGGCTCCGAGCTGTCAGCACAGAGCCTGACGTAAGGCTCAAACTCACAAACCGTGAGGTCATGACCTGAGCCGAAGTTGGACACTTAACCAACTGAACCACCCAGGTGTCCCAAGAACTTTCTTGCTAGTGCTGGTGACTGGAACACTTAATCCCTCTAGACACAATATCAGGCTGTTGGCTGCAGCCCTCAGCAGCTAAGTTCCATGACATTTACCTTCTTTTTTTCCCCAACCAGCTCATGCAAGCTCATGCAAGCTCACGGCTTGTGGCTAGGACTGCAGGAGTTTATGCCAATACAGGGTCTCAAACATGGTGGAAATCAATGAGGATTGGGGGAATCAAGGAGCCTTTAATTCACAGAAGGCGACATAGAAATCCTGGGAGCTAGGAAATACGAATGATAAGTAAAACTTTTCCATTCTTACTTAAACCTCCATCCCAACCCCAAAGCCAACTTTTTTGATTTGCTTCTGGGATATCCTGCAGAAAATTGCTAACCCTTTACAAACCTAAATGGTAGAATTGCTCTAAGCGTGACACAATTGGGTGTATACTGAACACTTGTTCTGTAACCTGATTATTTTTCAATGAATGCTATATTCTGAATATTTTTCCAGGCCGGTTCATAGAGATCTGGCTGAATCTGCTTGGTGTTATATGGATGTACTGAAACTTCTTAAATGATTCTCCTACTGAAGGGCATTTAGCTCGCTTCCATTTGTTACCCACAATGCTGCAGTGCACAGTTCTCCACAATGGACTTTAATCACCTCTGTGAGTATGTGTGTTGGACAATTTCCTACAAGTGTAATAGAAATTCACATTTACTGAAAAGAATGAAATTGGGATTGTCCCAGAAAATCTTGGTTGCATAGGCACAATAATTAAAACTATTTTCTGCTCACAAACAGCCATGTAGATCTAAGTGAGGACTGATTTTCCCATTCACCACAAGCTACAAGCGAAAACTCAGGAAAATTCCTCTCTTTTTTGGTTTCTCCTCAGGGAACATTTAAAGGATATTCTTGCCCCAGAAAAATCCACAAGTTAATAAAAAAATATAAGATTTCTTAGTATTACACTTTTGCAAAGTGCAGAGCATTAGTGGGCATGGGGATTTAAATAATTCAAAAGGGAAAACAAAACAAAACACTTAGCCTGAAAATAGCCAGAAGACTGAACCAAACGTGTTGTGGGCTTTCTTTCTATGTTTACTATACTGAAGGATGCCATTCTTACTAGAAAATTGGGGGAGGAACTATTTCAATATTAAAAGAAACCTGTATATGTCCTGTGTATAATTTCAAATTTGTATAATTTAAAAAAAACACACACAACAAGAGAATTTGAAGATATTTTAGTCTTGCTACACATCAGTCTATGACCCTGGTCTCCTAGGCATTTATCTCTGCATTTAGGGGTGTGTCTATGTCAAAGTTTCACTGGACAAGCGCATTGATTTTTCTTTCCATCCCTCATTTGGTAAGAATGTGTGCCCGTATGTGTGCATAAACAGATTTAAAAGAACATTACAAGGGCCTTTATAGTCAAGTGGCAAACGCAGAGCTGATAGCAGAGGTGATTTGTTAGCGTCACACATTACTCCGTGTTGAAGTTAAGAAATATCGACGTCTAAGGTAGTAAAATTAGATGTGAGCTTTGAAAGTTGTGGATGGTTTGACCCTGACTGATTTTAGGTCAAGACAGAGTAGACTGTCAGATTTTGAAAAAAAAAAAAAGAAAAAGAAAAAAAATATATATATATTAAGTATTTAAAAGAAATGGTGAACAAAATTTTCTGTCCATTTCAAAAGGACTTTCATGATGTCTCCAAGCATTTGTTGAAACCAGAAGTATGGCATTTCATAGGCCATTTCTTAAAGCTTTAAATTTCTCTGTCATGCTCAAGGCCCATGGAATTACAGTTATTTCTTTTACCTGTCCTGATGTTATGTAAAAGTAAACCCTTTACCTTCTTTGCCTTTGTTCAGTGTCCCTTTTTATAAAGATGAATGATGACCTTGTGACTTCTGAACACCGGTGATAGGTTATTTCAGGACTTTTTTCCTCAATAGAGCAGACTTTTTTTTTTTTTCTTTTTAACCTTTTATCTATTTTGGAGTTAAGCATTGGCAGTATTCTCCTGCCCTCTTACTTTGGGAATGACCAAAAAAAAAAGAAAAGAAAAGAAAAGAAATCAGCTTCTTAAACGGATTATCTTTTTAGGTTTTTTTTTTTTTTTGTCTTTCCTTTTATACCTAAAGCTCTTCGTCCTTCTCTAGGTTTTTGTTTCTGTTTCCATCTGAAATCTATTTTATTTGGTGGTCAGTCGATGCGCATTCCATTTCTGTTTCCAGAGTTACTGTGATTTTCGACATCCTTTCACAAGGAGGGACACTGAGGCACCAAAGGCAATAACGGGTTTCACGGTGTCCTCGACTCAGGGTTTGATGGAACAGAGATCACATGCAGAGATTTTCATTCCAACCATGCTCTCCACCTTGATTCGGAACTGACTCCCTCTGAACGTCTCATACTTCAAATGATGGGGTCATAATTGGTGAGTGAAATAACTAGCTGGAGAGGCAGGAGTAGGGGTTGTATTCAGCCTTAGACACTCAGGAAGGGCTAGGCAAACATTGGGTTAACTTTCACAATAGCTCCTTCATCTTGTGGGAGGAGATGACCAGCCTCTTCAATGATGTTAACCAACCATCCAGGCTCACTCAACCAATCTCTGGTCTTCTATTTCAGCAAATCTGTATCTCGCAGTCCTGAATTAGAGGAAGCATGGATTTCAGAGGGAGAGCTGGAAAGATCTGGATTTTAGTCCGGTCCAATTACTGTGAGAGTTGAAGCAGTCTCTTTACCTCTTAGTTTTCCCATTTGTACAATAAGGGGTTGGTGTTTCACGCTGAAGTCCCCTTCCAGCCCTGTGTACATTCTGTGAGTCTTCCGAGGAGAATGGCAAAGAATTGTGAGAGTTAGGTCTAAGAAATACCAGTGTTCCTTTTGTCTTCCACTTTTTTTTATCATTTGCTAGTTAGAGTAAATAATTACTTGATTGAGTGGTTTTTTAAAAAGAAGTAATCCATGCTACTCTTTTTTTTTTTCATGTTCATTTATTTGTTTTGAGAGAGAGAGAGCACAAACAGGAAAGGGGGCAGGAGGGAGAGAGAGAAAGAGTCACAAGTCAGTGCGGAGCCCAGCGAGGGGCTCGATCTCATGAACTATGAGATTGTGACCTGAGCCAAAATCAAGAGTCGGACACTTAACCGACTGAACCACCCAGGTGCCCTGGATTCACGCTACTCTTAACGACTGGTAGCATTTTAATTGGTTTACGAAGAAAAAAGGTATCCACTCACTTCGTTCGTGAAAAGTAATGAACTATGAGTACCTTTCGGTTACCACGATAAACCCTCCTAGTAACACAAAGCTGAGTCACACGCAGCCTCTATCCTCAGGTAATACAGCGTCCATGCTAGCTCTCCTATGGCTAGCTGTAATACGAAATGTACAATGAGCAGGATGAATCGGTATGAAAATTCAGGGGAGGGGAAAATTGCTTTCAGTCGGAAGAGCTGGAAAGACTTTAAGGACAGGTTCAGCTCCTGGCACACAGGAAGCATTCAGTAAGTTTATGCTATGGAATGAATGAGGTTACCTGTGAGCCAGGCTGTGGACGATGAGGAGAAATCAGTCATACTGAGACGAGAAAGTAGGCGATCGAGGCAGAGGGAATCGTGTGGACAAAGGTGAAACATTTTGGACACGTGTGGAAAACTGCTAATGTCTAGCCAGATCTGAACATCCCTGTGAGCCCTTTCCTGCAGCTGTGGCCATTTAACCCCTGCTCCCAGCTTGTTGATGAGCTCCTGGACCCTGTGGATATACGTGCCCGTGTGTGTGAGTCTCACATCTGACATTCAGGTGGCCAGGCAAGCCTCGAATGTCCATCAGGCCTTTTCTTGTTTCGGAGCCCCACCGCTGTGCTGATCTCTGGATTTCTGTCCCATTTCCTGGACCGGAACCCGTAGTTAGTAATCAACCCGCATTCCAGCCTCTTTCGGATATAAAGCCCTTGTTTTGTTCTTGGTCTCTCAGCACTTTGAAGACGTTGATCCACGGTCTTCTGGCCTCACTGGTTCCTGAGATGTTCACGGTCCTTCGAATCATTTTCCTCCCGCATGTCGTGTGTCATTTTTCCCTAATAGTTTTCAAGATTTTCTTTTTCATCTTTGGTTTTCAGGAGCTTGATGATGATGTGTCAGGTGTGGTTTACTTTGAGTTAACCATGCTTGGGGTTTCCTGAGCTGCTCTGATCTATAAGTTCATGTCCATCTCCAATTTTGGCAGTTTTCAGCTCTGGTTTCTTTTTTGTCTCTTTCTGGAATTCCCATGACATATACATTCGACCTTTTAATGTGATTCTACAGGTCCCTGAGGGTCTATTTTCATTTTATTTTTTTCCTCCCTGTTCTTTACATTGGATAATTCTTATTGCTCTGTCTTCAAACTCACAGACTCTTTTTCTTCCCTATCATCTCCATTCTGCTGTTGAACTCGCTCACTGAATTTTTCAATTTTCAGATCTTTCATTTCTCAATTGTATCATTGCTGATTAATTCCATTTATCGTTTCTATTTTTCTGCTGAGAACTTGTTTCTTTCTGTCCATTGTAAGTACGTTTACCTTTATTTCATAGGTCGTAGTTATACTAGCTGCTTTAAAACCTCTGCTTGAGAATGTCAACATCTGGGTCATCTCAGGGTTGACATATATATGTTGCTAGTCTTTTCCCTTGAGAATTGGTCACATTTTCTTAGCTGCGTGTATTCTTGAGCAATTTTGGATGTTATCCCGGCCTTCATGAGAACTGTTCTGTAGATTCTTATAATTCTCTGGAAAGTGTTGGGTTTATTTTTTTTTTTTTTATTTTTTGTTTGTTTGTTTGTTTGATTTATCAGACAATGAACTTGGTTCATTCCGGCTGGAAGTGGTGTTTTGCCTTCTGTGGGTGGTGCTTCTAATCTCAGTTCACCTTTTAAAGCCTTTGTTATGCTACTTTCAGTGTGTCCCCTGTGTGCCCCATTCAGAGATTAATCAGAGGCGGGCTGTGGTTCAGCTATCACTTCAGTTCTCAAAGCCTTGGCTGTGCTGTTTTGGGTCTGACTGTGCACGCCCTGTGCGGGGTCATCAACAGAACTGCGGACTCCCCCACCCCGCCCTGCCCCCGTAACTCTCCTCTCCACACTCTGGCCCACGAGGACCCCTTCTCTCAGCTCTCAGTCCAGAAAGTTGGAAATATTATTTCAGTTTTAGCAGCCTCCAGGGCTGACCCCTTCCCAGCTCGGTGCTTGGGGCTGCCCTCAGGGCAAAGCTATGAGAAAAGAGAAAAAGAGAGAGAGAGAGAGGGACAGAGAGAAAGAGAGAGAGAGAGATCTGACAAATTCATTTCCTTGCAGGTCACTTCTCCAAGCTTCAATTTCCATCTCCAATGTGCCTGCTTTGGCTGCATTTTCAGGCTTCAGGTAGTGGCTTCTTGTATTTTGTCCGGAGTTTTTAGATGCAATCTGCGACAGAGGTAAACCGTGGTGCCCTGCTATGCCAGAGATGAAGTCTATTCATGTGGAAAAGAACATCTTCAAGGAGCTTGGAGAGAACAAAGATGACAGCGGGATGGGACAGGTAGGAGGCAGGGTGGAGAGAAGGATGTTTCAGAAAGAGAGGGCTTGCTTGAAGGCCGCGAGCAGAGACCCAGAGGAGAGAGAAAATTATTAGGATGACCCTGCCTCTGTCAAAGATGAAGCGTTGCTAAAAGGACTCTGAAAGTTGGGGACGTGCAGGCAGATTGGGGGGGAAGTGGAAACTCAGAGACCGTGGCCTGTGAGGAAATGAATTTCCCAGGTTTCTTTTCGCTTTCCTTTTCCACGGCTTTGACCTCTAGACAGCCTCAAGCACAGAGCTGGGAAGGAGGGTCCGGGGTGGCAGCTGCTGAAGTTGAGATAATATTCCCATCTTTCTGAGCTGAAGTCCTGGGAGAAGGAGTCCTGGGCCAAGGGGGCCAGTGTGCAGAGAGGAGAGTGCCCGTGGAAGGGGCCTCCGTCGTTGTGTTGATGAGCCCACCCCAGTGCCTGCATGGGTCAGACTACAGGGTCCAGAGAGAGGAGACAAGTTCCGGACATATACGCTGGGTGTGGCTGGGAGAGAAGGAAGGATGCTTCCTTCTCTGAGATGGAGGAAGGGAGGCAAGGATGGAAGATGATCCCCAGAACTTTGGGGGTGAGTAGAAAGAAAGCTGAGTTGGCTGACATCTTACATCCTGCCGAGATCACCTATCAAGGGTGGGGGTGGGGCGGGGCGATTTGAAACCTTGTGATGTTTCCGGGGGCTTGAATGCAGGTGCTGTGCTAGTATTGTTTCATCTCTGACCGTGGCCGGTCATTCTGTTCACTCCCTTTAAACTGCCACTGTTCCCATAGGACCTAAACGTTAGGGCAGAACTCGCCGGGAGGGAACGGGTCTAAACTTAGGTAACATGTGCCTTGCACACTCTCTCCATTTCTAGAGTTGAAAATGGCTCTGGAAAAAAAAAAAAAATCATACAATTATAATATGTGGACCGCAGAAAGAGAGAAGAAAAGTTAGCAATGTTCTGGGAATCATGCCCAGCTCTTTTATGATTCTGAGTAGTAAAGTTACAACATGCCACATGAAATTTGGCAGTGCGTGAGCCGAACCACCGCTCTGTGAAGACCCCTCACTCATCTGTTTCATTTCTTGCCAGACTCAGTCGTTATTAATGAAGAGCGACAGAGCCTCCCACGGCAGGTTTGAGTTAGTTCTGATGTAATGGTCTGTTATCTCTCTTGGAATCACTTCGGATTCCTCCCTTCCGTTTCCTGAAATGGTGCTCTGGTTGTTAGGGAACCAAAATGCCAAGTCACCTTGGATCAAGTTTCCTCTGCCTTTCTCTCCTGGGTACTAAACTCTGGCTCTCCCACTTGCGGAGAAAAGTCATTTAGAGATTTAACGTTGGTTTGATTTCTATTAGCCATGGTACAATATCAACATTTTCCCCCAGGCAAAGGTAAAAATGACACATTTTTTCCATGCGTGGTTTGTGCATGGGTATGTGCTCTAAGACTGTTTTTATTAAAACAAAGCTCTTGCCTGCTTCCTGTGAGAATCAGTGTTTTGTTGTCAGATGATGGGGTTTTGCGTTGTTGTGTTAGAGCCCCCCCCCGGCTGGGGTAGGGTACTGACTGGATTCACGCCGAGTGTATCAGTTAAAGTAATCTCAGATGAAGCTGAGGGCAGAGGAGAGGGAAGAACATTTTAAAGGATTAAAAAAAAAAAAAAAAAAACAATGACATGAAATGGACTATCAACCACAAACCGCCAAGTTGATTAGTGTAAAATTAATAATGTGCTGAGCGATGGTCTCCTCCTGACTTTGGTGGGGATTTAATATATGTTTCACTCACCCAGGTAATCTTGGTTTTTGAAAACGAATTCCAATGTCAAACTAAATAGGACACTATTCTCATTAACGAGTTTTTTTGTCTCAGAAGTCAGAACCCCATGGATGGACTCACAAGTTCTAGAAAGAAACTAAGCTGTAGACACCTAGATATTTAGGGCTGAAAAAAAAAAAAATTTTTAAACCGTCTAGTCCAATTTCTTTCTTTTACAACCAGAATTGGAAACATAAGAGAAGTTAAGCAATGTGCTAAACGTCCCAGAGCTACTGACATAGCCCAAACTCAGACACATGAGTATTCACTGTCTATTGAGCTTTCCACCAGACCACGAAGATTCGAAGGTTTGTGGTGTCTTGGCATCTTTGCTTTGTCTCTTTCGACACAAGAGTTGAAGGTAGTGGAGTGGTGGGCAGAAAGGGGAGTTTACAGACAGAAAGTCCTTGAAAGGGACCCAGTTTCTCAGAAAAGGATGGCTAACGATGTTCATACTGATTTGTTATAAGATTTTCATTCACTCAGGAGGAAGCCAGTGAGCCTCCCTGCTCTGAGGATTCCAGGGGGATTCGGAGATTCCTAAAGCCCTCCGACGTTTAGCGACGATGGACGATGGCAGACCCGTGCCTTCCTTGAGCTCAAAACCCAAATGGCTCCTGTGTCTCCTGCCTGTGCGTCCCCTCCCCCAATGAGCCAAAACGCACAGCTCACTGTTTGATTGACTACGATGGACATATTGCAAAGAGAATTAAGATTTTGTAGGTGCCCTGAGCCTCGGTTAGCATGAAAATTCCCGCTTGAAAACAATCTCCCAAGGAATGCTTTAGGAAAGATGCTGGTGACTTCCAGGCAACTTAGAAGATGCGCATCTTATTACGGTTTCAGTGGGCATCCTCCCTCCTACGTGTATGGTCACCCATCAACACAGGCCAGTCTGACGAAGACAAAACCAGGTAAAAATAGTTTCTCAGGTTTATTTAGAAAGTAACATTCCCCGGGGTTGTGAAAACAGAATGGACGACTGGACATATTCTAAGGCAGGGCTAGTGAAGCAAGGCTGTCTGGATGACCCGAGAAATTCAGTCTCAGGGCTCGGCGGCATGGAATTGAACTAGCCAGCCCCCAAACAGGGCGACCAGGGAGGCTGCCCCCGTGAGGCAAATATCCTGATTGAGGCTGCAGAAAAGAGTTTCTGGGGTTCTCTGGGCACTGTGCCTCACCTCTACCAGACAAAGGCCGCCAGGACAGTGATTCGGGGAAAGAAGGTAGCTCAGCCATGCTAAACAAGGCCCAAGACTCATATATATTTGGCTCTCGGCCTAGGACACACCTCTTGTCTCCCCTGAGATGCTCCTCCTGCATCCATGATACCCCAGCAGCTGCTCTTAAACTTCTTTTTCAACCCGTGACACACATCAGCATTGACGTTGGCTCAGGCCATGATCTCACAGTTCGTGAGTTCGAGCCCCGAGTCGGGCTCTGGGCCGACAGCTCGGAGCCTGGAGCCTGCGGATTCCGTGTCTCATTCTCTCTGTGCCTCTCCCCGACTTGTGCTCTGTCTCTCAAAAATGAATAAATAAATGTAAAAAAAAAAAAATTTTTTTTTAAAGAAATGCACATCTCAGGTCCTGTCCCAGACCTACTGAATCAGAATGTGCATTTGAACAAGATCTCCAGGTGATGGGTTTTACAAGCTCTTGGACAGTCAGAAAACCAGCTGGGAAACGGAAAAATGTCATCAGCCCTGTTGTTTTGGGGGGTCTATATAGATAACAACAAACAACAGATCTGTTGTTTGTTACATAGGTGCATATAACAAACAAATCATCATATTGTGTATATTTTATGTGTACGTATACAATCTGATCTTGTACAAAGAGGCATCCTCTCAGTAAGGAGAAAGCTGAGATTAGCTCTGTAATCAATTTCCTGTACCATCCTATAACTAGCACGGAGCATGCCCTCTCTGCATCACTGTCCCAGGAATTGGTTACGCAGTGATAAGCAAAACACCCACACTTCCTGCAATTTAAGAGCCCAGCAAGAAGCCTTCACGGTAACTAGAAAATGGAGACCGTATCTTCTACCTGCCTGCGTCTACTGAGGGGCCTAAAGCTAAAGCAATACCATAAATGCTCAATAAACGTTGCTCAAATTCTCACGGTAATAGCAGAGTGCCCAGAAATTACCTGAATAATATTTTGCAATCGTTCAAGCTGTTTGGACAAAACGCGTTAGGAAGCTGAAGAGAACGTGGGTTGACCCTTTAATTTCTTCTGTTTCTCCTCATATTATCAAACTTGGAACCATTTGTCAGGTTTTGCTTGTAACTTCTAACTTTCCAAATGTAATGTTACCACGTTTCTCGTTACACATAAGCGATATTTGGTTAAATATTGCCTAAGCCGCGTCTCCATGACAGGGGGAAAAAGAGATTTCAGCAGAAAATAAAGCAAAATATGTTTGGTCGGAACCTGTTCTACTTTTGCTTTTTTCCATATCGGTTTCTACCTTCGTTTCAAAATGTTTGTGTCTGAGGGGAGATTTCCAGACCACAGCCTCTTGGTTGAACAACAGTGACTCAGGTCGCCCACCCTGTCTTATCTTTAATACCGTCTTTGCAAATTAAACAAGAGGAAGATGAAAAGATACTTTGGCTCCATCAGTACAGAATGATTTGAAAACACCAGCCGAGAAAAAAAAAAAAAAATCACCAGGAAATAAAAGCAGAGGGAAAATCACAGAGCTAGAAGGAACCGTGGATAAAATCTAATCTTGTGGGGAGGGAGGGTGGGTTAAGTGAGGGCAACTCCTCACTGTGCCCATGAGGAAAAGGAGGTGGGAAGGGGACATGACTTGCCTAAGGTCAATCATATTTTAGGAAACAAATGGATATGCTTTTAGAGGGATGTCTCTGGTTTTGTAGAAAAGGTTCTCTAGTGAAAGCATTATAGGGATTTTCGTTTCTATGACCGAGGTATATAAAACAGACAGTGAGGTAGGTAATTTTGCCTGCCATCTTTCAAATTCCTTTCTTCTTCTATTCCTCATTTTGACGTTATTCTGTTGTCATTAAAAAAAAAAAAAACATTTATGTTTCTTTATTTCTAAGGGAGACAGACAGAGCATGAGCGGGGAGGGGCAGAGAGAGAGGGAGACACAGAATCCCTAGCAGGCCCCAGGCTCTGAGCTGTCAGCACAGAGCCCGAGGTGGGGCTCAAGCTCACCAACTGTGAGATCATGACCTGAGCCACCCAGGTGCTCCAATGTAATTCTGTTGCCTTTTCTCCAGCTTCTTTTTGCTGATTGTTTTTTGTCTACTAATTTTGTCAATTACTGACAGGTACATTTTAGACTCCAACCATGACTACAGATGTGTTTGTTTCTTCTTTCAATTCTGCCAGTTTGCCTTATGTATTTTGAAATGTGTTTTAAGGTGCATACACATTTAGGATTGTTATGTCTTCTTGGTGAATTGATCTTTCTGTCACTATGCTGTGTTCCTTTTTATCCCTAACAATTTTCCTTTTTTATGAACTCCACTTTGCCTGACTATTTGTGTAGCTATGCAGCCTTCTTTTGATTCGGGTTTGTGTGATTTATCTTTTCTCATCCTTTTACTTTTAACCTACCTTTATCATTATATTTGAAGTGAGTTTCTTGTACACAGCATAGAGATGGGCATTATATAATTGGTGTGCTTAGACAATTCCCATTTAAGATAACTATTGCTGTGTTTAGATTTAGGTCGACATTTTCTTATTTGTTTTCTATTTTATATCTCTTTTTATTCCCCATCTCTGCCTTCTTTGGGATTACTTAAATTTTTTTAATATTCTGTTTTAATTGTTCTATTGTGTATTTGGCTATATTTCCTTGGATTCTTTTGTAGTGGGTTCTCTAGAGATTACAATAACCATACTTAACTTTTTATAGTCTGTTTAGGGTCAATATTTTACCACTTCAAATGGAATTCAGAAACCTTGCCGCTATATAGATTCCTTTGCCTTCTTCCAGTAATGTTATAGGTGTCTTATGTATTATATCTATATATTTCAAAAACCCAATCAGACCTAATCAGTTAGAATTTTGCTTTCAATCAGCTTACATATTTTAAAGGGCTAAAGAAGGGTGAAGGGTAGTCTACTATATCTACCTGTATATATGACATTTTTTGTGACTCTTTCTTCCTTCCTGATGTTATAAATTTCCATTTGATATCATTTCCCTTCTGTCTGAATTTCCTTTTAGAAGGTGTTTTTGTTTTTGTTTTTGTTTTGGTAGGTCTGTTGGTAAGAATTCTCTTAGCTTTCTTCCTTCTGAGAATACTGTTAATTTTCCTTCATTCTTCAAAACTATTTTGCTGCATATAAAATTCTGGATTGATAGTCCTTTCTAAAGAAATGCCATGCTACTTCCTTCCGCTTTCATGATTTCTTAGAGAGCCATAGTCATTGAAATCTTGTTCCCTACAAGAAATGTGTCATTTTTGCTTTGACTGCTTTAATACTGTTTCTTGAGTTTTTAGCAGTTTGATCATGATGTGTCTTGGCATAGATTTCTCTGTGGGGGTTCCCCCTCTACCCCCCAAGCCCCCAACCTCCCTGTTTGGAGTTCCCCAAGCTTCTTGAATCTGTAGGTTTATGTCTTTCACAAAATTCAAGAATTTCAGCAATTCTCTTTTCCAATATTCTTTTTCTGCCCTTCATTGTCTCCTCTCCATCTGGGACTCCAATAACATGAATATTAGACATCTTGATACTGTTACATTGGCCCATAAAGCTCTGTTTATATTTTTTTCAATATTTTGTTAACTCAGTTGTGCAGATATGTGTATGGATATATCTTCAATTTGCTGACTCTCTCCCTTGTCATTCCCATTCTCCTCTTGACCTCATCTACTGCGCTTGTATTTTGGTTATGCTATTTTTCAGGACTAAAATTTTTGTTTAGTTCTTCTTTGAGTTTTGATTTCTTCACTAAGAAATCTACATCCCATTTTTTCCAGCCATTTCACAGGGTTTACTCTTCTTGGAGCACACTTGTCATAGCTGCTTTAAAGTCTTTGCCAAATAACTGCAGCATCTCTGTCACCTCAGTGTTGACGTTTGTTCATTGTCTTTTTCCATTGAAGTTGAGATTTGACTGGTTCTTCTTTGCGTTTCATGCCGACTAAATTTGGGTTTTATCCTGGACATTTTGAATTATGCTATGCAACTCTGAGCCTCATTTAAATCTTGGATAATGTTGAAGTATTTGTTTCATCAGCCAAACAACCTAGTCGGATGCAAGACACAAGTTCTAAACAGTCTCCTGTAGTTTTGATGTTCATCCCATTTTCAAAGCCTTGCATTATTATTCAGACCAGTCCCAGGTGTGCAGCATCCAGTGGTCATTCTGGGACCTGGGCACTAATTTATCCCACAGGTCAGCTCTCAAAGCCTATAAGGTGCTTGTGAGCATCAAATCTCTATGTGTACAGCTTATGGGACCAGAAGTCCATAAACACTTTCATGGGGTCATTTTCTCAAGCTTCTCACTTTCTGCTCTCTCCATGACACATTCCAGTTCCTTGAGGCTCCCCTTTTTGGTCTCCTGGAAGAAAACTGGAGCTTTGTCCGCTCTGTCATGTACTTTCTAAAAAAAAATTTTTTTTAATGTTTATTTATTTTTGAAGGAGAGAGAGAGAGAGAGCACAAGCAGGAGAAGGGGAAGAGAGAAAAGGAGACACAGAATCTGAAGCAGGCTCCAGGCTCTGAGCTGTCCGCACAGAGACCCACATGGGGCTCCAACTCACGAGCCATGAGATCATGACCTGAGCTGAAGTCAGATGCTTAACCAACTGAGCCCTCCAGGAGTCCCACTTTGTCATGTGCTTTCTACAATGTGCCCATTTCCAGGGCCAACAAGTAGGCAAACATATGACAAAAATAAGTTGCAGAGCCCCTCACCCTCCTGGGACCACAGTTCCTCTTAACTGAGAGGAAAGATCCCTCCCTCAGAGTTTTAAATACCTATGGGTCACTAGGGTTAACGGGACTGTCTCCCCCTCTCTCTGTATATTGGGGGACTGTCTCCCCCTCTCTCTGTATCTTGTCCTGTGCTAGAACTGGAGGGATTCTTCTGGAGATCTAGAGGCCAGGCTGCCCCACCACCAAAAAAAAAAAAAAAAAAGTAGACTCATTAATAGTTTAGTGGGACTGAGAAGTTCGGTGTTCTTCCCCAAACCACCTGCTTTTTAACTTACTGCTTCTTACTTATCAGAGCCTTCAAATGGCGGCTCTGTGCAATCTGCTCAAGTTTTATAACTACATTCAGTGGGAGAGATGGGGTGATAGGTGCCTCTCTATCTTACTAGGAATCAGAACCAGAAGCTTTAAAAATACAAAATAAAACAGACACCTAGGTCTCCATCCTAAAGGTTCTGCTTCAATTTTTTAGGAGATAGGGATATGAGCACAAGTTTTATTATTTTTTCAGATAGCCCTTGTGATTTGAATATACTCCAAAGTTGAGAACCTCTGTCGTAAACAAAGATACTTAAGGGCAGATTTTATTTTCGAATTCACAGCCACGTCTTATTACTACCTTCGCCAGACACTCTCCTGGATATTTCAAGGGTTATTTAACTTTATAGAATACGGTTAAGAGTTCACACGGACTTGTGCCTGGTCCTGCATGCCTACTAGGACACTCATGAGTTGTGTGATCTCCCCCAATTTGTTTACCCACCAAGTGTCGGCTATGCATCTGGAAAATGGAGACAATAAGGAAACCTGGTTTTAAGGATCATTGGAAGCATTAAATTACACGATGAATGTAAAGTACGCAGCACAGTACCTGAAATACAGAAAATATTCAACAAATATTAGCAATCAGTACCACTCACATTTTACAGGTGAGAAATTTGAAACACAGACAGCTTCAGTGACTTCCCTAAAGTTTCTTTCTAGTGCTTTTAAAGGTGCATCAACCAGACCCCAAAACACGTGACGAGGCCCTCTGTGGTGACTGAAATGGTTCAGTTTGAAAAAAGTTGGTCCAGTTCAGCTAAAATGCTCATGGGGCTAAGGTGCCTGGCAGGGGGCTCCGTCAGTTAAGCATCTGACTCTTGACTTCAGCCCAGGGCATGATCTCATGGTTCGTGGGTTTGAGCCTCTCCTCCTGCACTGACAGTGCACAGCCTGCCTGGGACTCTCTCTCTCCCTCTCTCTCTGCCCCTCCCCTGCTCGCTCATGCTCGTGCTCCGTGCTCCTTCCCTCTCTCTTTCAAAATAAATAAATAAAGGGGCGCCTGGGTGGCGCAGTCGGTTGAGCGTCCGACTTCAGCCAGGTCACGATCTCGCGGTCCAGGAGTTCGAGCCCCACGTCAGGCTCTGGGCTGATGGCTCGGAGCCTGGAACCTGTTTCCGATTCTGTGTTTCCCTCTCTCTCTGCCCCTCCCCTGTTCATGCTCTGTCTCTCTCTGTCCCAAAAATAAATAAACGTTGAAAAAAAAAATTAAAAAAAAAAAAAATAAATAAATAAAAGATAAAATGCCCATGGATGGCAATTACTGATATGTAGCTTCTGCTAGGAAGTCCAAGTTATAATGACACGCAGGCAGCATCCCGAGTAGAGAGCATTTTTTTTCCCTAGAAACCTTCCTTCAGCGACTCCTTCTTTCCACATGTGCAAATGCTTAAGATTTTCTGTGATGAGAGAGGACAAGGAAATCCCAGACCTGTAATTTCCTCTTCTGCCCCTCCGAGCTCAGAAACGATGATTTTTTTTTGTTTTTTGAAAGCTCTCGGATAGAAAGCGCACAGATTTAGGATTGTGTTCCAAAGCCCCAAGTAAACGATCGCTGGATGCGGGATTCATGGATATTGTACAGTATCTAGTATAAGACAGTATTTGTAATTAATGTACAGCGTTTTATTATCTAGCGGATTTTCAATTAACAAGGAACTTCTCCCGGGTTTTCGAATTAAAAGCTTCAAGTGATATTTTCATGTATTTGCTTCTCCAAATATAAGCTTCATTTCCTTTCTAGTTCTTCCTTTCCTGTAATTCTTAGAACAGAAAAAAAAAAATGTCTTTTTTCTAGTCAGAAGACGTCCTGGTACCTTCCTAGGAGAACTTCTATCTTGCTAATGACTCCCTTTTTGAGAATCAGGAGTGGAGGCTCCCTCTTAACATTTTATCTGCCAATTTATTAATAGCAATAGCTCTTTGGAGGTCTTTATTCCATCATGTAACATTATCCACATCAGAAGCACAACATCTAGAAAAAATTTAATGTACCTTTTAAAACCACACTGTTGAAATATTCACGAGCTGTAAATGTTTTCTCGGTCTGAACGTGTAGGTGGAGGGAGGGGATGTGGTGGTAATAAAGTGGGAGGGGCCAGAGAAGAGCCGCTAAATGTCTCGGGGAAATATGAATCTGTTGATTCTCTGATGCTCAAGGGTAATATTCTCCCAAACCCAGATGTGACATTCAGAACAAATCTAACTTCTGTCACATCTTCACGGACCAGGGACAAGTTCTTGATGTCGTGATTTCTAGGCCTCAACCTTCTAATGGCATCATTGGCTTCTTTGGCCACCATCCCTAGGAGGCGGCCTTGGCAGAGAAGGGTGTCACGTTGTCAACTGCATCTTGATGAAGTCCTATTACGTGGAAACAGGGAGTTGTCGGCAGTAAGACCCAGTGACTATCTCTCTTTGGTGCGGAAACCAGCATGAGCACAGATGACAATATCTTGAGTGGGGAACCTTAGAAATGGTCCATTACAAAGCTGTACTAAGCCAAAGATTTTCTTGGAAACAGTTTAGTGCTTTTGAAGCAGGGTAAGAAATCTTTGGCTCTGAATTGCCCCTGCTAAATGTACACAAAGTCCAGATGACGTTGAACACATAACGTTTCGGCTAATGAAGCCTCTTGGAACAGAAATTTGGAACGGGGTGTGCGGGCTTACATGAGTACAAGCTTATTTTAGAAAAAATACAAATGTACCAAGTTGGGTTTTTTGATGTTCATTTCCTAGCCGTGTAACATGGTGGTCTAAGAGTAGTTATGTCTGGAAAGGAAAAGATCGATGTCCGTAGCTGATCCCAGCCATAGCCCTTGCGGATGGCCCACTCTGGCATTCGGCCAGCCTGCTCTTCCCATTTAGCAGACAATATGGAGGAGGTGAAGCAACTACTATTTAATACATTGAGTCTTGGACCTGCTGTTTATCAACGGAACCCATCTTTTCTCTGAGCCTCGTCTCTAAAACAAGAGCCAAAACAATAACATCTCATTAAGTTATTTAGACAGGAGAGAAAACAGTTAAAAATAACTTTGAGGGGTGCTTGGGTGGCTCAGTTGGTTGAGGGTCTGACTCTTGATTTCGACTCAGGTCATGATTCCAGGGTCGTGGGAATAGCCCTGTGTAGGGCTCCATGGAACCAAAGATATTCTCTCTCTCTCTCTCCCCCACCTCCCCATTTGTGTGCACTCTTTCTCTCTCAAAAAAATAATAATAACAAAATAAAATTTAAAAATAGCTTTGAAAACTATGAAGCTTTAAATAAATGCTGATGATAAGGGCAATAATAAATAATGATAATAAATCACACATCTGCTCACCTGATCCTCACAACAATTGAAGAAACAGACACCATACGTGGTATTTGTCACCAAGCAAGGACTCATTAAAAAATTTTTAAAGGATTTTCAGAAGAAAACCCAGTTTTACTGGGCTTAACGATTTATATATTCTTTGTCTCCTTCATTCATTTAATGTTCAAGTGCATGCATTTTAATTTGCAAATAAAGATTTCAAGCTCCCTGAAGGAAGAACACTTATCTCTCCGATTCATCGGGATGTCTGGTATATTTCAATATATTTAGATATAGTAGTTCTCAACGAGGGGTGATTTTGCCACCTTGGGGACACTTGGCGATGTCCAGAGACACATTTAATTGTCACAATTGGAGAGAGCTCCTGGTATGTAGCTGGTAGGGGGAAGGGATGCTGTTAAACATCTGACAGTGCACAGGACATTCCCGTACAATGAAGAAGTAGCTGGCCGAAAGTGTCGGTAGTGCTGAGGCTGAGAAATCCTGATTTAGATCAATGGAAAAAGCATATATGAATATGGAGAACCTGGGAGGCTCAGTCAGTTAAGCATTGGACTCTTGATTTTGGCTCAAGTCATGATCTCATGGTTCGTGAGTTCAAGCCTCGCATGGGGCTCGGGGCTGATGGTGTGGAGCCTCCCTGCTTGGGACTCTCCCTCTCTGCCCCTCCCATGCTCTCTCTGTCTCTTAAAAAAAATAAATAAACTTAAAAAAAAAACAAAAAACATAGGTGAGGGGCGCCTGGGTGGCTCAGTTGGTTAAGCATCCGACTTCGGATCAGGTCATGATCTCACAGTTCACGGGTTCAAGCCCCGCGTTGGGCTCTGTGCTGACAGCTCAGAGCCTGGAGCCTGCTTTGGATTCTGTGTCTCCCTCTCTCTCTGCCCCTCCCCTGCTTGTACTCTGTCTCTCTCTGTCTCCACAAATGAAAAGTTAAAAAAAAAACATTTTAAAAAAAGAAGAGTTCAAGTTCTTTACCATTTTCTGATTCTAGCCCTCGATCATTCCTTCATGCACCTAATTCCTCCTTCTGTGTTGGAGAAGCCTTCTCTCAGCAGGAATGACAGTGCCTCGTTCACTTCGATGATACAACAACTAACTAGAAAACCGGTGACAAACCTTCTCTCCAAAGTTCATCTCCTCCGCTACTCCTGCAAAAGAGATCTTGCCAAAACAATCTCTTTGAGTAGGTTTTGTTGGCCAAAATGAAAAGAAGAGCCAGTCTCAGCAAGTTTAAAGCATGATTTGTTCCTGGTACTTTTGAACTTTCCATCTTTCTTATTCCTTTTACATGATTTCTGATTTGCTTTTAACTTGTTCTCTCTTCCCAAATTATTCACATTTTTATGGGGAATCCTTAATAATTGCTGGCACGAGGCAGAAACAAGGAGGAGTAGGCAAACAAAGAGTGGAGAGAAGTATCCAATGTAATGTTTCTCAAACATTTTCAATTTCTCCACCAGTATTTCTTGGGCAGAGTTAAGGAATTTGTATTTTTTTTTCTATTAAGAATGATGAAAACTAGTATATAAAACTACAAATAAATACAACCAACAACTAGGGGGCCTGGGTGGCTCTGTTAAGCATCAGACTCTTGATCTCGGCTCAGGTCATGATTTGTGAGATCAAACCCCATGTCGGGCTCTGGATTCTCTCTCTCTCTCTGCGTCTCTCTCTGTGCCTCCCCGGCTCACAATCTCTCTGTGTGTCTCTCAAAATAAGTAAATAAACTTAAAAAAAGAAGGAACAAACCTATGGGAGATGGGAGGAAGAAAGTGGGGAGAGAGAGCCGGGTAAAAAGACACAGAAAAGCTATGATTCACTTTAAATTTTTGAGGGAAAAAAATGTGTATAGCTTTGATTAACAAATGCAAAAATATAAACCTGCTTCAAGTACACATTATCCAAGGAAATGAGAGAATGCATAAGAAAAAAGAGACGGAGAGAAAGAGGAAGAAGAAAGGAAATACCAGGCAAGTGTTTGTGCCCAAAAAGAGAAAGCCAGAGGCATAGGTTAGGGACCAACCTCTTCTAACTACCCAGCTGCTGGTCTCTGCAACATTCATTCCCTTGTCTTGTTGGCTCAAACTTTCTCTCCCTCATAAGGCAACATTTCCAGAGAATACTGTCCATACAGATGTATGGTGGGACTTAGGACATATAAAATGAGAATAATCATTCGTCAGCTTAAAAAAAAATTTTTTTTAATGTTTACTTATTCTTGAGAGAGAGACAGAGTGCGAGCATGGGCAGGGGAGGGGCAGGGAGAGACAGAGACACAGAATCCAAAGCAGGGCTCCAGGCTCTGAGCGGTCGGCACAGAGCCCGACGCGGGGCTCGAACTCACGGACTGTGAGATCATGACCTGAGCCGAAGTCGGATGCTTAATCGACTGAACCCCCCAGGCACCACTGGCTTTTTAATATTTTCTTAACCTTTTCTGGCCTAAGGAAAGACTTTATTCCCTGATTATTCGCCTAGCGGTTCCCTGGCTCTACCCTCCCTCCAAAGCCACCAACAATCTTCTTTCGTTTCATAGCTTGAACTAGGGTGACATAGGCCCTCCCCCTCTACCACTTACAACCTCTAAAATAAATCAACAAAGCACACACACACAGAAGCCAGCTAAAGGGAAGTCAGAAAGAATTTTGTTCAGGTAGAAGCAAAAAATGGTTAATTTCCCCCCCCCCCCCCCCCATATTATTATTGCTTTTCTGCAGTGTTCAATTCTTTGGGGAAAAATGGTTGGCAATTTTATGAATACCTCCCTTCATTCTCTCTCTCTCTCTCTCTCTCTCTCTCTCTCTCTCCAATAATTAGCTTGCTGGCTGAACTGACCAACATTTGAAATAATAGGTCTGTATATTTTTCAGTCATCCGGTGTAGAAATTCCTGGCAAATCAATTGCTCTGCTGTGTGACTGTTGAACGTTAAGTATTTGACCTCCCATTATTTAACATTAAAGACCGTTTTCAATGTGCTGGGTTTACATCACCAAAGCAAAACGTCTTTGCCTAACCAAAGACGGACTGGGCTGTTTCAAGTTTCTAACAATCAGCAACTCTAAGATAAAACATAAATTGACCCTAACACTGAGCAGACAATTGGCAAAACAATTTTGTGAAGAGGTGTTACAAAAATCAGGCAAATCTTTGAGGGAAAGGAATGGGATGTGTATCTTATAATCGTGGTATAGGAAACCTTGAAGTGTCTTGAATGAACTATTCCTATGAAGGGACATTTTCCTGTGAAGGTAAAGGACGGTTCTTTGTTCCCATGCTCCGTGGTAACCTAAGGATGAATAAACCATGTCACGGGAAATCATGTAGAAGTCTTACAAGCCACAATTATGATCTGGTGTGCATCTATGGTTGCCACTTGTGACCTTGTCTCTAGCAGTGTTTCTACTCCTTCAATAGGGAGATGGTTCAAGACTTTGTTGGAAAACGGTTGCCCAGGCCCTCCACGATGATTCCAGACTCTTCTTGCTGCTGCTTTACTTTCTCATTAGATGTTTCTCATTAATGTTTCTCATTAAATCGGTGCTTCAGAGACGGCCATTCCTTCCCAAGATGTTGCATATTGGTGATTGCTGAGATATTGAAATGCTCTTGCTGATGATTCATTCACACCTTCCATAAATATTGATTAAGTGCCTCTTGGACACACAAGAAGACAAATTGCAATCCCCTCAAAGCGTTCGTGGATCCAGCATTTGAACTGGGCAATAATGGATTTTAAAAGGCCCTACTAGAAGGGGCGCCTGGGTGGCTCAGTCGGTTGGGTGTCCGACTTCGGCTCAGGTCATGATCTCGCGGTTTGTGGGTTCGAGCCCTGCGTCGGGCTCTGTGCTGACAGCTCAGAGCCTGGAGCCTGTTCCAGATTCTGTGTCTCCCTCTCTCTCTGCCCCTCCCCCACTCGTGCTCTGTCTGCCTCTGTCTTTCAATAATAAATAAACGTTAAAAATTTTTGAAAAAAAAAAAAGTCCCTACCAGGCTGTATGCTGTATGATTCCAATTATGTGATATCATGGAGAGGGCAGTAAAAAGATTCGGTGGTTTCCAGCAATCGCAGGGGAGGAGAGGACACATAGGTAGAGCACAGAGGATTTTTAGGACAGTCGATCCGCTCTGTGTGAAACTGCAAAGGTGGGTGCATGTCGTTGTATATTTGTCCAAACCAATAGAATCTACAATGCCAAGAGTTAACTCCGATTTTTTTTGGTGCCAGTGTAGGTTTGTCCGTGGTACCAAATGCACCACTCTGACGCAGGGATAGGGCTCGTGACGGACGCTGTGTGTGTGTGTGTGTGTGTGGAGGTAGAGGATGTATGAGAAATCTCTGTCCCTTCCTCTCCACTTTGCTGTGAACCTAAAAGTGCTCTGAAAAGTAAAGTCTAGTCTTAAAAAGTCTACTAGTAAAATGTAGTCGATCTTGGAAAGGGGAAACCTTCCACTGGTCAATTGCTCTGAAGTCTAAGTACCCGCCGATTTATTCAGTGGGTTCCCACTGCCACTAGCAAAGAGCTGGGTATTTGAAGGGGTCTTGGTGAGAGACGATTTTGGTGGGGAGACTTTTAGAAAGGGATCTCTGGGGAATGGAGTGCTATCCAGGGGAAGAAGGCCCAAATAGACCACCGTAGGAAGGCGGTGAGCAGGGGACATTTGTTGGAGGAGGCTGGGTTATGAGGGCGGCAGGGCAACACCTGAATTTGAGCTCCACAAAAGCCAAGGTGGTTCAAAAGACAATGTGACTCAAAACGGATCAAAGACCTAAATATAAGAGCTGAAACTATAAAGCTCTTGGAAGAAAACAGGGGGGTAAAATTTCATGACCTTGGATTTGGCAATGGTTTCTTAAATATGACACCAAAAGCATAAGCAACAAAAGAAAAAAATAGATAAACTGGACTTTGTTAAAATGAAAAACTTTTGTGCATAAAAGGATACCACGGAGAGAGTGAAAAGGCAGCCACAGAACAGGAGAAAACACTTGCAAATCATACATCTTCTAAGCACCTCGTATTCAGAATATACGAAGAACTCTTACAATACAGCGGTAAACAAACAACTCAAAAAATGGGCCTGGTGCTTGAATAGAAATCTCTCCAAAAAAGACAGACAAAAGGCCAACAAGCACATGAAGAGATGTTCAATGTTAGTCGTTAGGGAAATACAAATCAAAGCCATAATATTTCACTCTCACTAAGATGGCTATAATAATAAAAAGAAGAAAGAAAGAAAGAGAAAAAAGGAAAATAACAACCATTGGCAAGAATGTGGAGAATTTGGAACCCTTTAATACATTGCTGGTGGGCACGTAAAATGGGATAGCTGCTATGGAAACATATTTGGTGGCTCATCAATGAGATAAACATACAATTACCACATGACCCAGCAACTCCACTTCTAGGTATGTGCCTCCCCCCAAAGTGAGAACAGTTCTTGAAGGGGCCCCGGGGTGGCTCAGTCAGTTAAGCATCTGACTTTGGCTCAGGTCATGATCTCGTGGTTCGTGAGTTCAAGCCCCGCATCGGGCTCTGCACTGACAGTGCAGAGCCTACTTGGGGTTCCCTCTCTGTCTGTCTCTCTCTCTCTCTCTTTCTTTCTCTCTCTCCCTTTCTCTGCCCCTCCCCCACATGCGCTCTCTCTTTCTCTCTCTCAAAATAAATAAATAAACTGAAAAAAACCCAGTTCTTCAAATACAAACGTGGGCGTGAATATTCATCGCAGTACTATTCACAATAGCCAAAGAGTAGAAACAATCCAAATTTCCTTCAACGGATGAATTAATAGGCGAAAGGTGGTATATCCATACAATAAAATTCATCTGGCCATAAAATGGAATGAAGAACTGACACAGGCTATGGCATGCATGACCCTTGACGACATGAAGCTAAATGAAAAAGCCAGACCAAAAAGGCCACATATTATGTAATCCCACTTACACGAGATCTACGGCATCGGCAAATTCCGAGATGGAAAGCAGGCTGGTGGTTGGCAGAGGCTGGAGGGTAGAGGGCAATGGAGAGGGGCTGATACGGGGTTTGGGGGTAAAATGTAGAACTCGATCATGGTGAAAGAGCAGAGCATTGTGAATGCACTAAATGCCACTGAATTTTACACTTCAAGATGGTTTAGATGGTGAGTCTTACGATGTGTCGATTTTACAACTGAAAAAGTTAGCTTGTTGTCACACCAGAGTCAAACAATGTCTCGATGAACAAAATAAATTAGTAAGTTGATATAGGTGTTGGGAGCTTTTAATTGGAATGATATACAGTTGGCCCCTTGATCAACATGGGAGTTAGGGGTGCTGCCCTCCCCCACCCTATGCAGTCAAAAATCTGCTTACACTTAACTATTAAGAGCCTACTGTTGACCAGAAGCCTTACCAATAACACAAAGAGTTGAGTAACACACACTTTGTATATTGTATGTATTATAAGCTGCATTCTTACAATAAAGTAAGCCAGAGAAAAGAAAATGTCATTAAGAAAGTCCTAAGGATGGGGCGCCTGGGTGGCGCAGTCGGTTAAGCGTCCGACTTCAGCCAGGTCACGATCTCGCGGTCGGTGAGTTCGAGCCCCGCGTCAGGCTCTGGGCTGATGGCTCAGAGCCTGGAGCCTGTTTCCGATTCTGTGTCTCCCTCTCTCTCTGCCCCTGCCCCGTTCATGCTCTGTCTCTCTCTGTCCCAAAAATAAATAAATGTTGAAAAAAAAAAAAAAAGAAAGTCCTAAGGAAGAGAAAACACATGTACAGTACTTCCTAGATTTATGGAAATAAATCTACGTGTAAGTGGACGTGGGTGGTTCAAATTCATGTTCAAGGGCCACTTGTAATGATCTTGTCACTATATCACTTTGCACATAGAAAGTCTAGAATACAGCATAATACTTGCCGTGTAATGCTTGTATGCTTCTACATATACAGATGATCTTAAGTATGTCTAGCAAATGAATAAAAGTCGTTCATGATACGTAATAAAAAATTGCAAGGTGATCATTTACTCTTTTGCCAGGCTCCGCGAAGAGATTTGACAGCCCAGCGCTCTGGTTGCATAGGAACAACAGCGAGCAGGTTGCACAAATGTCTGGCTGCTTCCTGAATTGGGGAGCACACAAGTCTCCACACGGTCCCCATCGTCAAGAAGGCAAAGAGGAATAAGGCCAGGTACCATCCTGATCTTACATAAACCAGAGAAGTTTGTAATGGCGCCTCTTACTTGAGGCAACTACACCCTGGAAAAGCTAGGAAATGATTCCAAGTTCTCACTATAGGGTGTAGAGGAGTCAGGCTCAAGCCTACCCTTTTGCCTAGTTCCTAAGCCTCTCAGCTCCGCCATGTTGCAGTCGAAACCTTCCAGGCAGGTGTTCAAAGCTCTTGACAGCCTAGCACCACCTGTTTAAACACCCATTTCAAAACGTCATAACTTCAATTTCCCACTGTAGTCGGACTGATCTCGCCTTTACCTTATAAACATGGCTTCTTATTCCTAACCGCAAGCCTTCTGCTATTTCCCTTCCTTACTCCGTCTCAGGCTATACGGTCGCTCCTGAACTTCAGAATGCGATTCCAGTCCCACGTCATTCGAGAGAGCTTCTCGAACCACTCCAGTCCTGCCTAATGGACTTTCTTTGAAAAACAAAACCAAAGCACGTTGAGGCTAATTATTTGCATAGCTAATCTGGGCCCTTCACTCCCGTTGGACACAACGGTCCGGTTTTGTCAGCCTCTGTTTAACTTCTTTCTGTAGCAGGCTTTCTCAGCCTCAGCACTATTGACATTTGGGGCCAGGAAATTACTTGTTGCGGGAGCTGTCTCGTGCTTTATAGGATGTTTAGCGACAGCGCTGGCCTCTACCCACTAGATGCCTGTAGCGGTCATCCGCCCCCAGTTGTGACAACCAACAATGTCTCCAGATATTACCAGATGTCTCTGGGGCCAGAGAGGGGCAGCAAAATCTCTCCCGGTTGAGAACCAATCCTGGGGTACCTCTCTGAACCTCAGCAGCAAGAAAGCTGAAAGTTACATTTCTCAGACTCTGCTGTCACTAGGGTGCAGGACAGGAAATTGGTCCTGACAAGTAGGTGAACATATGCTAGACCTGAAAGGTTACAATCAGGTGGAGACTGTCTTCCCTTGCTTCTGGCTGTTTTCAAATGACCAAAAAAAGGGGGTTGTGGAGAAGAAAAATATTTCTGCAGCAATATTCCTTGTCCATTGTCCGTGGTGGTCAGAAGACTGGTGTATGTGTGCGGGGAGAGTGGGGTGAGGTGAGAGCTCCAGGTCTCATTCTCTAGCGTTACGAATGTCAAGAGGCAGTTTCCATAATAGCACACTTCCAGCAGCTTCCTGATTTCTGCTTCCTGATTCCCGAATGGTAGTTATTCAAGTGTGCTCTTGAGCTCAATAGACCTGGTGCTGCCTTCAGAGTGACTAGTTCCTTGGTCATCAGCTTGTCTTGTAACTGAAGCCGGTCCCGAGGGTCAGTTGAGAGTCAACTTTCGAACCTTCCACCATTTTTATGCACCTGGTTCGCTCCATCTATGTTCTTCTGAACGAAAGAAGTGATTTCTCTTCCCTGAGCTGAACCCGTGTAATGCCTTACCTGTGATGATTGGACTCTTTCATGAATTTCCTTCCTTTCTGACTGGTTGAGTTTCCTACAGGGAGAAGTCACTTTTTCTCTCTCATCCGCCTCCCATAATTTCTACCCTGCGCCAGGCTCCAAGTGGGAATTACAAAAGCGATTCGATGAATTTGTGTTTGGCATTCACTAAAAACTTGCTCGATGAATAAAGACTTGGGGAAAAAAAAAAAGATGAAAAAAAGAGACCATCCCTGCAACTTCCCGTTTTTTATCTTCTTCAGTGTGTTACAGAACCTAGCCCTGCACATCTGATCCAGGAAAGAAGCTTCTTCTGGTGTGAAACCGGTGTGAGATTTTCTTCATGATGGGCCTAATCGTGCTCTCCATTCCAGGCAAATGGTCCGGTAAAATACCAGAACACAGTATCTCCATAGAGTAATACCAATCAGGCTTTTGGCTATAGATATCTATTCACTGATGGTTCCCAAACTTGTACATACAAGTGCCTATTTGGTGTCTACATTTGGGTATCTTGTATTCACATTAAATGTCACGTGTGTTAAACCAAACTCCCCTTCTCCTAGCCTGGTCTGACGCTCTGTCTGTCTTCTGCTCCTTAGTAAATGCCACCACCATCCACTCATGTCAAAAACCTGGAAATAATGACCAATCTCCCTTTTCTCTCAACCTCCACTGTCAGACCATCTGCCGTCTTCCATCACTTCCCAATCCTTCACTGGACTCACTGCTTTTACTCTGTCTCCCACATTTCAACACGATCGGATGTTGAGTTCTGGTCTGTATCTTCTCATCAGAATAAAGTCTACACCCTGTAATCCAGGGAGTAAAGCCTTCCGAGATGTAGCCACTCCCAGGACCCCCCAAACTGATTCCTACCCTGTTCTCCCCTTATCCTTATGCCCCAGCCCAGATCTTTTTTTCTGTTCCCTAAACTCCCAAGTTCTTTACTGCCTCGGGGCCTTGGCAACTGCTTATCTCATCCATACTCGGGCTCTTCGCGTGTCTACTTCTTTTCATATTCAAGACCGTAGCTCACATGTCACCCCTCAGACGTGTTTTGCCTGATCATCTCATCCTCAGTAAACTCAACCTTCTAGATCATCCGCTATCACATCACCCTGCTAACTTCCTTGATCTCTCATCACTATCTAAACGACCTGGTCTACTTCTCTATTTTCTGGTTGATTTCTTGTGAGTGCACCCTAGATGTAACCCCCATTACTGCAAGACCATCTGTCTGTCTCACCATTGCATCCTGGCACCTCAGGCAGCACTTGGCCCATTGTAGGTCCTCAGGAAATGGTTGTTGAATGAATGAATGGTTCTTATCCATCTTGTTTTATTGTGGAAAATACATATAAAATTTACCATCTTAACCATGTTCAAGTATTCATTTTACCGGCATTAAGTACATTCACATTGTTATGTACCCATCACTACCATCTGCCTATAGAGCTCTTTCATTTTGAAAATTGGAAAATCTCTACCCATCTCTACCCTGTTCCTCCCTCCCCCAGGCCCTGCTAACTATTGTTCTACTGTCTTTACGAATTTGGCTACTCTAGGAACCTCATATAAGTAGAATCATACTGCATCTGTCTTGATGTGACTTGGTTAGTTGACTTAGCACAATGTTCTCAAGCTTCACCCATGTAGTGGCATGTGACAGAATTTCCTCCTTTTTAATGGCTGAATAATATTTCATTGACATCTACCACATTTTGTTTATCTGTTTATGCATCTATGGATACTTGGGTTGCTTCTACCTTTTGTTGTTGTGAATAATGCTGCTATGAACATGGGTGTGCAATTATCTCTTTGAGACCCTGATTTCTTTGGGGTATATATATCCAGAAAGGTCATTACTGGACTACATGGTAATTCTAGTTTTAATGTGGGGGAACTGCCATACTGTTTTCCATAGCACTGCATCATTTTGCATTCCCATCAACAGTGTACCAGAGTCCCGATTTCTCCACATCCACAACCACATTTGTTATTTTCTACTTTTTTTTTAACAGTAGTCATCCTAATGAGTTTGAGGTGATATCTCATTGTGGTTTTGATTTACATGTCCCTAATGATTGGTAACGTTAAGCATCTTCATGTGCTTGTTGGTCACTTGTATATCTTCTTAGGAGAAAAGTCTGTTCAGGCCCTTTGCCTATTTCTAAATCCGGTTTGTCACTTCTCTTCTTGAGTTGTAGGAGTTCTTTATATATTGTGGATACTAGACCCTTGTCAAATATGCAATTTGCAAATATTTTCTCCCATCCCATGGATTGTCTTTCGATCCTATGGATTATATCCTTTGATGCACAGAGTTTTTAATTTTGATGTAGTCCAAATTATCTATTTTTTCTTATTTGTTTATTTATTTATTTATTTATGAGGAGGGGAGGGGTGAGGGAGAGAGAGAATCTTAAGCACGCTCCATGCCCAGCACGGAGCCCAATGCAGGTCTCCATCTCACAACCCTGCGATCATGACCTGAGCTGAAATCAAGACTGGGATGCTTAACCGACTGAGCCACCCAGGTGCCTCATCTGTTTTTTTTCTTTGTTGTGTGATCTTTTTGTTTCATATCCAGGAAATCATTGCTGAATCCAAAGTCATGAAACTTTTCCCCTGTGTTTCCTCCTAAGAGCTTTGTACTTTTAGGTCTTATACTTAGATCTTTAGTGTACTTTGAATTAATTTGGCTTATGGTATAAGATAATGTTCCAACTTCACACTTTAGCATGTGGATATCCAGTTTCCCCAGCACTATTTGTTGAAAAGATTGTCCTTTCCCCATTGAATGGTCTTGACATTTTGTCAAAAAAAAGTTGACCATTTATAAGAGGGTTTATTCTGGGCTTTCTGTTTTATTTCTTTGGACTCCATACCTTTATGCCAGCACAACACTATTTTGATCACCATGGCTTTGTAGTAAGTAATAGAATCAGAACGTGTAAGATCTCCAACTTTGTTGGTTTTCAGGATTGTTCTGTCTGTTGAGGGTCCCTTGAGATCTCATATGAATATTAGAATGTACTTTTCTATTTCTTTAAAAAAATTTCAGTAGGATCTTGGTAGGGATTATATTGAACCTACAGACCATTTTGGATAGTACTGACATTTTAACAATATTAAGTCTGACATTGAATTTTGTTTCGCAGTATTGTTTAAAGCATTTTTTTTTCATCAATATTCATCAGGGATGTTGGTCTGTGCTTTTCTTGTAGTGTCTTTGTCTGACTTTAGTATTAGGGTAATACTGGCCTCCTAAATTGAGTTTGGGAGTGTTCCCTCCTCTTCAAGTTTTGGATGAGTTTGAGGAGGATTCGTGTAGTTCTTTAAATGTTTAGTAGAAGTTGCCAGTGAAGCCATCTGGGCTTTGCTTTATCGTGAGGTCTTTGATTATTGATTAAATCTCCTTACCAGTTATAGGTCTGTTCAGATTTCCTATTTCTTCATGATTGAATCTTGGTAGACAGTGTGTTTCTATGAATGTGTCCATTATATCTGGGGTATTCAATCTCATGGCATACAATTGATCACAATGCTCTTATCGCCCTTTTTAAAAATTTCTATACCATCAGTGGTCATGATCCTCTTCCAGTTCTGGTTTTAGTTATCTTACTCTTCTCTCTTGTTTGTCTTAGTCAATCTAGCTAATTTTTTCTTTTGGTTGGTCTTTTCAAAGAACCAATTCTTGTTTGGTTTTTTTTTTTTTTTCTCCATGTGTTTTAGACCTCTTGTGTAAAGGGAAGGGAGGGAACAGAAAACAAATACCTCAAATACCTTTAAGAAAATTCGAAACTTGGCCGTGTAGGGAAGGAGAGATTTGTTGAGCGGGAAGTGACATTGTCAGCGCGTAGGTAGGAACTGGCACTACTTCTGGAAAGGATTTTTGGCCTCCAGCCAAGCCTGAAAAGAGAAGCTTTATTGTGCATTTTGTGCAACATAGATAATAAAACAATGAATAGCTTATGTTTACATATGTGCTTATTATGTGCCAGGCATTATTGTAGGCACTTTATATATATTAATTCATTTAATCTTCCTGGCAATCCAGTGAGGTAGGTACTATTATCAATCCCATTTTACAGACGAGTAAACTGAGGCATAGAGCTTAAATCATGGTGAGTAAATGTCAGAACTGTGATTCCCCCTCAGGTGGTCTGGCTTCAGGGATGCTATACACTGCCTCTACTAATAAGTGCATCCTTTTGATGCTGGTATTGGTGATGGATGAAACAGACACTGCAAATTGGTCTTTCCTTTAAAGTTTGCAGGTAGGTCTGAATACTACTTAGAATCTGCCAGTGAGAAGCTTGGAACATGTTAGCCCCGCCTACAAAGCTTGTGCTCAGGGCTTTTGGATCCAGCTCTTCACTGTTCCAGGCTGAGCTCTGTGTATGCTAGCTTTCTTCCCAGTGTCTGGACTTCCATTTAATATCTGTGATGAACAGTCACTTGCCAAGACTTTACAGTCGCTCTGACTCAGCTAACGCCAGCATCATGGCCCTCAATGCCAACATGACACCACGCTGGGCACTTGGGTATGAGTGATCCAGGTTAGGTTAGGTACCTACACTTCTGCCCTTCCCGCCCTCTGTGCTATCTGTCCTATTTTCAGACCTAC
Organism: Prionailurus bengalensis; assembly: GCF_016509475.1. Lineage (NCBI taxonomy): Eukaryota > Metazoa > Chordata > Mammalia > Carnivora > Felidae > Prionailurus > Prionailurus bengalensis. The sequence goes on along the minus strand of NC_057349.1, from coordinate 12,261,548 downwards.
TGTGCTCCCTTCATGTTGCTGCTCTGGGCTCATTACATCTTTCTAATAAAATCTGACTGCCTTCTCTACATTAAGGCTTGGCCGTTTGATACGGGCCGTGTTTTAAAAGATTAATCCTGTTATTTTAGAGACCAGCAGTAGCTAAAGCAGAGCAGAGTGGGAGCATCAGTGCCTGGTCAGAAACTTCCCGGGGATTGGAGGAGAAGAGGGCGGATGGAAACCTTCCTTGACACATCGCTGGGTTACAGATCTGATGCAATAATCTGTAAACACACACACACATATGCGCCGTAGTCACAGCGGGCTTCTCCCTCCTGCCGGAATACGGAGTCGGGGAAAATATTCAGACCCCGAGCTGGGACATTGCTAGTGAAGGGGAGATTTCAGGTGAGAAGTAAATGTGTAGAGAGGATGCGGTGACCTTTCTTATTTGCAGTGTTTTCATTCTGCAGCTTGCACGGCAGGGACCCTGACATCAGAGGCTCTGATGGCCCGAGGCTGTGTTGGAGAGGAAATAAATGAGCCTGCCCTACTTCCAGAGGCTCTAGTAATGTGTGTGCGGCACGGAAGCTGGGCAGGGCAAGATGTGTGTGGACGAGCGACCTCTAGTGGCCCAAAGTGGGAGTTGCAGCGCCTGCTCTGCCGGGCTCAGGGAGGCTCAGTCAAAACACAGTCAAAACACAGGGTCTACAGAGAAGATCCTGTTTGCCCAGCACCCTCCTGGGCGTTAGGGGGGATTCAAAGGAGTCACAAGCAGGCCGACCTAAGGAGCTTATTATCCTCCGACCTGGGGAAATCAAAACAGCACGTTGTTTCTCTATTGACTTGATGCCGTGGGAGTTTCCAAGCAGGGAGAAGATCACATGGATCAGAGGGAACAGTCCAGGAAGCTGAACCTGGAAAGGCGACTGGACTTCAGATGAAAAGAGGGAGGGCGTTCCGGGATGGGAGAAGAGCACGAACCAAACAAGCAGGAAGAAAAAGCCTGGACGACATACAGCAGAGTTCTCCAGTGAGAAAATCTGACTGTGTGTGTTGGGAGGACTGAATACTAAGCCATGTGGCCAGAAGCCCAAGAAGAGAAGACCCGGCCCTCCGGGCTCTTTGGAAAGGACCCTCTTCAGGTCCTGTGACGACACCCCCCCGGGACTGCAAAGGCGAATGCTCCCCTGGCCAAAGCCTTGATGGGAATGCACGAAGCAGACGGGGTGGAGGATTCTGGCATTTCAGAGATGTCAACTTAAGTTTTAAATTTTGCAGTGATATTTAGCCAGCCTAGAGCCATGAATGCAGTTGGAAGTCGTGGAGCCTGTGGCAAAAAAAAGGGGAGGGCTTGGACCTTCTCACCCCGAGCAGCAGTGACTTGGCCCCCGGCCAGTTGTCGCTGTCAGGAATGTAGACCCGCTTGCCAAATATTCCGAGCCTGCGAGGCAAGTACATTATCTACAATTTCGGGTGAAATCTCTCAATGCTGAAATGTTGGGTCAACTTTTTAAAACATTGTAACGGATCAAACAAAACATTTGGCCCCGCAGGTCGTCGCTTGATGAATTAGGGTTCCATTAATCAAGTGTGTTCTGAAAATGTTTTTAAGACATGGAATTAAACAGACACATTTTACTCTAATTCTCATGATTTGGGGCGGGGAGGGGGGGGAAGCTAAGGACTTTGGGGACTGCCTTATTTTTCATTTTTTATATTTTTTGGTGATTATTTTATTTTATTGTATTTTTGGTGAGAAAGGGAAGTGGTTGGGGGGGGGGTTTGTTTTTTTCCGATGGGGGCCTTGAAAGGAGCCCTGTGCTGCTGTATCTCTGCGGCTCATTAGCAAATTGGAGTCACCTTTCTGAGCCGCTGTTTGTTTTTTACTTGAGGCATAATTGACGTATAACATTACACTAGTTTCCCGTGTACAGCATGATTTGATATTTGCGTATATTGCGAAATGATCACCACGGAAAGTTCTGTGAACATCATCACTACACAGCTACAAATTTTTTCTTCTGGTCATGAGAACCTAAACAATTTTTTTTCTAACGTGTATTCATTCTTGAGAGACAGAGCATGAGCAGGGGAGGGGCAGAGAGAGAGGGAGACACAGAATGTGAAGCAGGCTCCAGGCTCTGAGCTGTCAGCCCAGAGACCGACACAGGGCTCGAACTCACAAACCATGATCTGAGCCGAAGTGGGACGCTTAACCGACTAAGCCGCCCAGGCGCCCCTTATTATTTTTTAATATTTATTTATTTATTTATTTATTGGAGAGAGAGAGAGACAGAGCGGAACCAGGGGAGGGCGGAGAGAGAGGGAGACACAGAATTCGAAGCAGGATCCAGGATCTGAGCCGTCAGCCCAGGGCCCGGTGCGAGGCTCGAACTCACGAACTGTGAGATCAAGGTCATGAGAACTTTAAAGATTTACCCTTAGTCACTCTCAAATGTACAATGCAGTATTATTAACTGTGGTTGCTGTGCCGTCCACGGCATCCCCAGGACTTATTTATTTTATAGTTGGAAGTTTGTACCTTTTTACCCCCTTCACCCATTTCCCCCACCCCTAACCCCCCACCTCTGGCAACCACCGATCTGTCCTCTGGGTCTGTGAGTTCAGTGGTTTATTGTTGTGGTTTTTAGGTTCCACATATAAGTGAGATCATATGGTATCTGAGCCTCTGTTTTCTCATCGATCTAATTAGAGGTCCTTTTGGCTCCACAACGTATGATTCCTAAGGTGCCCCCAAATCTAAAATTCTATGATTCTTATTCTGTGGTGGAAGAGGATGTGTTTGCAGAAGGCTCAGAGAGAGTTTCGTTTGTGTGCTGGGCTCCTCTCATCCTTCGAGGGAGGCAGTGAGGTGTACCAAAGTCTTGGTTAACCTTGGCCCCACGTTAGAATGAACCAGAGAGTTTCGCAACAAACCCAATGCCCAGCCTCATTCTGAACAGCCAGAAAATTGGAGGAGACCCGAGGGATGGGTCCCAGGCATGGGGACGAAAGCCCACTTCCGGCTACACACCCGTGGTTCTCAGGTCCTGGCTGCACATTAAAATCACCAGGCTCTGGGATCTGGCAAACCAAGGCAGTGGCAAACCCACTGGAGCCTGAGGTCGCAGGAAAAATGTGGGCCCCTTTCTACCCTCATCAAAACGTCCTCCCCTAGTTTGGGCCAAGTGGGAGAAAAAGTTAATAAAAGCTCCACAATCAGAAATCGTGACTGTGTAAAATCTGCATTGCGCAATGTCTTCCCTATTGTCAGCCTTCAGCGGCTTGATGGGGCTCAGTGGCCCCACGATGCTGGAATGGCGGGCTGGTTGGAAGCCACTGTTCCTGTTCCACGATAACACAGGGTTGTAAAACACACCAACATCAGCAATCTGTGTTTATTTAAAATCACGGTAGTTCCTGTACCCTGGATATTTTGCAGATGTTAAAAAAATATTGAATTCAAACATTATGTTTTCTTTTTTTTTTTAAGTTTATTTATTTATTTTGAGAGAAGCAGAAAGAGAGAGCAAGCAGGGAAAGGGCAGGGAGAGAGGAGAGGGAGAATCCCAAGCAGGCTCCGGGATGTCAACGTAGAGCCCGACGGGGGGCCTCGAACCCGCGAACCGTGAGCTCATGACCTGAGCTGAAACCAAGAGTTGGGCACTGAACTGCCTGAGCCACCCAGGCGTCTCTCGAATGTTATTTCCCTCGATTACTGATGTGTTTGCCACCCCCTTAAGAAAGTTCTCCACCTGTTCCACCCAATCCCAGATCTGGACCTGGGTTTAAACCCTGCTTCTGCTCGGGTGAGTTACTAATGCGGTCTAAGCCTCGCTTGCTCGTGTGTTAGATGTGGTTAATGCCAGCTCCTGCTTTACAGCACTGCCAGGTTCAAATGAGGTAATGTACTGACGTGCCTAGCACAAAGTGGGAGTGCCCTCACACGCGCTAATGTGCATCGGCTAATATCACGTGCAAAGATTGTGTAATATCACAGTTACCACGGTTCTAATTTGTCTGCTTATTCCAAGAAAGTTGGCTTACCTCGGATTTGTCACTTCTTGGGTATAGGATTAAGGTAGTCTCAACATTATCAAGTGTCTCCAGCCAGGGGCGTTCAAACTCTTCCCTAAGACCCTGAGGATCAAGAAATAACCAGATATTATTTATAGTGGAATAATGATACTACAAATTGCCTGATGGGCATAATTATTTTAATCTATTTTATATAGTTGGCTCTGTGCAAAGTTTATCTTAATCAACTTAAATAAAGCGTTCATAGATTTTATTTGATTTATTTTTAAGTGCTGATTTATTTATTTTGAGAGAGAGAGAGCAGGGAGGGGCAGACAGAGAGGGGGAGAGAGAGAATCCCAAGCGGACTCCACACTGTCAGTGCAGAGCCCTATGTGGGGCTCGAACTCATGATCCTTGAGATCATGACCTGAGCCACAATCAAGAGTCGGATGCTTAACCGACTGAGCCCCCCACCAGGCACCCCAAGCTTTCCATAGATTGTAAATGTTTGAGGACCGCTATTCTAGATCATATTTCTCAAAGTTTAATGTCCTTGAGATTCACCTGGGGGTTTTGTTAAAATTCGGATTTTGTTTCAGCAAGTGTGGGGTGGGGCTTTAGTTCTGTACTGGTTGCAAGTTCCCAAACAGGCTTGGCTACATAATTTGCAGGGTTCACTGCAAATGAAAATACAAGACCCCTTGTTTAAAACCTATTAGCAATTTCAAGATGGCAACGACAAAGCATTAAACCAGGGGCAGAGCCCTTCCAAGTGTGGGGTCCTGGGCTACTCCACGGGTCACGCAACCCCATGAAGCCTGCCTTGCTCCCGGGTGATGCCTATGCGGGGACCCAACAGCATACTTTGGGTATCAGTGGTGTCCAGCAGAACTTTCTGGGATAAGGGAAAGATTCTATGCGTGTGTTATAGCCACTCAGCCACATGGGGCTGCTGAGCCCTTGAAATGTGGCTAGTGTGAGCAAAACTAATGTTTTGTTGAATTTTAATTAGATTTAAATAGCCCCAGATTTCTGACAGCTGTCCCATTGGACAACACAATTTGGTTGTCTACTTTCTCTACAGGATAGTTTCCTACTCAAGCACATTGCCAGTCTCAAAGTTGGTTACACAACATTAGTCAAGGGAAGTCAGACCAGATCTTTTTTCTTTATGCCTTAACAGATCTATATAATCTTTAAAAAAAATTTTTTTTGATAGGTAATGCTATTCCAGATATTCTCATGACAAAGACCTGGCCTAATCGGGGAAATTATTATTTTTTTTTACATTAAAAAAGTTCTATTTAATTTACTGCGGAAAATATTGGCAATTCATATGTTAAAAGGTTCTTGCCTCCTTTCATGGGAAATGACTGACAGCTTTCAGTGCTGGCTGCGTCTTTTAAGACTTAAGTGACTGGCGCTTTTCAGGCAGAAGACACTTTCCTGCAGCCTTGAAGTAGACTTGATTTCCCTGATGTGAAGACAGCTTTCAGGTGTCTGAGCTGCAGCTGGGACTTTTAACCCTCTGTGGTCGGGCATCCTGTTTCTGGGACTGAGACTGAGCCTGCCCAGGAAGTAAGAACAAGAAAACTTCAGCCGGCACCACCAGGCTTGCCGTTATGAAGCACTTCGGTCCTGAAGGATTTTATTATTATTATTTTTTAATGTGGGCTGAGCGAAACCTGCAAATTGCTAAATTGCTCATCTCCAGAGAGGTGTTCTGATTTTCCAACTCTGTTCAAGACTCTAAAGTTTCTTTTTGAAACAGGATTAACTGGACACTCAATGAAAGAGAGAGAGAGAAGGGGGGGGAGGGAGAAGAAAAACTAGAAATGCAACTTCTTGAGTCAAAGAAATAGAAGTAAGAAGATGCTACCAGAATATTCACAGCCCAGGAAAGAGGGAAGGAATGTGGGAAGAGGCTCGCTTAAGGATAACAGCCTCCCAAACCATAGCTCCATCCATCAGGAATTTGTAAGCACCAGAAAAAAACCAGCCCTTGGTTTCTGTGACTGTTTTTTCTTCAGATCTGCAGTTAGTCCGTGGCTCTTGAATCAAAGCATAAAGCACAGGAGGGATTAAACATTCTCCAAATGGGTCAGTGCTTGGTAGCCTCGAGATACACTGTTTAGAATCCTCACTCCTCGAAACAGACCCAGGAACCTATAAGAAGTTAGTAAGTGATAGCACAGCACTGGCCTCAAAGCAAGGGGGCGTTATTCAAAAGCGTTAAGTCAACTGGCCAAACATTTGGGGAAAATAAATATTGCTCAATACTTATACTCTACAACAAAATAAATCCCAGATGGATTAAATATTTATGTGCTACAAGTAAATAAAAACCCAAACCATAAAAGTGAGAGTAGAAGAGTGGAATTTCGGAGTCAGGAGTGTGTGTGTGCTTAATCTGAGCACAGTTGATTCTCCCACTGGCCATGCACGAAGGGTTCCGGGTCTGCAAAATCTACACCGATACCTTTGATTATCTGGTTTCTGGTTTCGCCATGCTAATAGGCATGAAGTTGACTTAAAATGCATTTCTCTGATTACTCATGAGTTTGTACACCTCTTCAAATACCTGTTAGTTTTGGGGGGGTTCCATTTTCATAAAGCGCCTGCTTAATTCTTTTCCGAACTTCCACTGGACTTTCTGTATTTTCCTTCTTGATTTGAGAAGGTTCCTTACATATTTTAGATACGACTCTCTTGTTAATTTAGACACAATGAGTTCCATTTTCTCCCTTGTCATCTAGGAGCTTTATGTCTGTTAGTCTTTGTTGAACAGAAGCCCTTCCTTCCGATGCAATAAATCCGTCTTACACAGATATCTAGTGTTGTTCGTGTGGGACAACTGGAGGCAGTTGGAGTGCCCACTGCTGGGAGAGTGGATGGATTAAATACAGTGCACACGAGGAGGTCTGAGCAGAAAACTGTTAGAAGCAATGGACCAAATGCACACCGAACGTCAAGGGTGATCCTTAAAGACATAATGCCGGCCGACACAAGGAACAGAGTGAGAAATATAACACAATACCATTTATGTCAAGTGAAATGGGTGAACATTATACAACACATATTTAGCAAAAGCGTATGCAAACTAAAAGATCCATATGTAACACACTAGAATGAATATATGGGGGGATTGGAGTAGGACCTGGGGGGGCTCAGTCAGTTACACGTCTGATGCTAGATTTCAGCTCCGGTCATGATCTCACGGTTCGTAGGTTCGAGCTCTGCTTCGGGCTCTGCACTGGCAGTGTGGAGCCTGATTGGGATTCTCTCTCCCTCTCTCTCTGCCCCTTCCCTGCTCTCTCTCTCTCTCTCAAAATAAATAAGTAAGCTTAACAAAAAAAGATAAATAAATAAGAGAGGAACCTGGGATGACTCACCCACTGATAATGTCTTATGAAATGAGGGATAGAATTCCACCTCAGTACCCCACACTCCAATACAGAAGTAGAAAAGATAGAGAAATACTTTTATTGTGCTGGGGTAAGAAGGCTTTCTAATAAAGATGCCAAAGTCAAAACCTATACAGGAATAGGATGATAAACAAATGTAAAAGTATTTTTTAAGTTTATTTATTTATTTTGAGAAGGAGAGGGAGCACAAGCAGGGGAGGGGCAGAGAGACAGGGAGAGAGAGAATCCCAAGCAGGCTCCAAGCTGTCAGCACAGAGCCCGTTGCAGGGCTGGGACTCATCAACAGTGTGATCACGACTTGAGCTGAAATCAAGAGTCGGATGCTGAACCAACTGAGCCACCCAGGCGCCCCTAATACCAAAAATATTTTTATTTTTATTTTTTTAAATTTTTTTTCAACGTTTATTTATTTTTGGGACAGAGAGAGACAGAGCATGAACGGGGGAGGGGCAGAGAGAGAGGGAGACACAGAATCGGAAACAGGCTCCAGGCTCCGAGCCATCAGCCCAGAGTCCGACGCGGGGCTCGAACTCACGGACCGCGAGATCGTGACCTGAACTGAAGTCGGACGCTCAACTGACTGAGCCACCCAGGTGCCCCAAGATTTCATTCTTTTTGATGGCTGAGTAATACTCCATTGTATGTATGTATATGTATACACACAGACACACAGACACACACACACACACACCCCCCACATCTTCTTTATCCATTCATCCATTGATGGACATTTGGGCTCTTTCCAAATGTTTATAGCCCTGCTATAAACATTGGGGTGCATGTGTCCCTTCGAAACAGCACACCTGTATCCCTTGGATAAATACCTAGTAGTGCAGTTGCTGGGTCGTAGGGTAGTTCTATTTTTTTTTTTTAATTTTTTTTTTCAACGTTTATTTATTTTTGGGACAGAGAGAGACAGAGCATGAACGGGGGAGGGGCAGAGAGAGAGGGAGACACAGAATCGGAAACAGGCTCCAGGCTCTGAGCCATCAGCACAGAGCCCGACGCGGGCCTCGAACTCACGGACTGCGAGATCGTGACCTGGCTGAAGTCAGACGCTCAACTGACTGCGCCACCCAGGCGCCCCACCAAAAATATTTTTAACCTGCGGGAAAATATACGTAACAGAATATCTACCGGGGTCACCATTTTTTGAGGAGTACAGTCGGTATAGTATTAACTACTTTGACATTGTCATGCAACCGATCTCCAGAACTCTTTTCGTCTTACAAAACTAAAACTCTGTACTCATTAACAGTTCCCTCTCCCGCCTTCTCCCAGCCCCTGGCAGCCCTCAGTCTACTTTCTGTCTCTATAAGTTTGACCTATCCCAGGTACGTCACACGCGGAGCATCATACGGCGTTTATTCTTCGGTGACTGGCTTATTTCTCGTAGCAGAATGTCAAGTTTCATCCATGTTGTAGCAAGTGTTGGAATTGTTTATCCATTGATGTTGATGGACACTCGGGTTAGTCCCACAATTTGGCTGTTATGAATAATGCTGCTATAGACGTGAAAGTACAGATGTCTCTTCAAGACCCTGCTTTCACCTCTCCTGGGTAGACATCCAGAAGTTGAACTGCTGAACCGTGAGGTAAAAAGAGAATTACTAATTCTATTTTTAATTTTTTGAGGAACGGCCATACTGTTCTCCATATGCTGCTTCATTTTACATTCCCACCAACAATGCGCAAGGGCTCCAATTTCTCCACATCTTCACCAACATTTGCTTTTTTCTGTTTTGTTTTGTTTTATTTTTTTAAAGGTTCATTTATTTGGTAGGGGCAGGCATGGCAGGGGAGGGACAGAGAGACAGGGAGAGAGAGAATCCCAAGCAGGCTCCATGCTGTCAGCACCAAGCCCGACTCAGGGCTTAATCCCATGAACCATGAGATCGTGACCTGAGCCAAAGTCAAGAATCGGCTGTTGAACCGACTGAGCCACCGAGGCGCTCCTGTAGGGGTTTTTCAAATAGTCGTCATCCTAGCGGGTGCGAGGCACATAAAACATTTTTTAAAAAAACGTGAAAAACTGGGAGAAATATTTGCACAATACATGGTTTACACTCCTGATAAAGAAAGAACTCAATAGTCAATAAGAAAAAGATGAATAAGAATTTAAAATGGACTCTGGACATAGCTAGCAACGTAATCAGAGGACAATACACATAGTTAGCCAACTTGCATACATGTACATCCTTTTCAGTAATTAGGGTCATGTAAAGAAAAATAACATGGGGCACCTGGGTGGCTCAGTCGGTTGAGTGGCCGACTCCGGCTCAGGTCATGATCTCGCGGTCCGTGCGTTCGAGCCCCGCATCGGGCTCTGTGCTGACAGCTCAGAGCCTGGAGCCTGCTTCAGATTCTGTGTCTCCCTCTCTCTCTGACCCTCCCCCGTTCATGCTCTGTCTCTCTCTGTCTCAAAAATAAATAAACGTTAAAAAAAAAGGAAAGAAAAGAAAAACAACATGATACCATTTACAGCATGTCAGCTGGCAAAAAATAGGGACAAATGCCAATACTCAGTGATGGTGAAGATACAGAGAAGGATGTGCTCTCATACGACACTAGCTGAGGAAGAGAAGAGAAACTCTGGTTGTCTTCCAATGTTCATTCTCCCCCATTTTCTTTGGTAATAGATTGCTTTTTTTAAAATGTTTATTTGTTTTAGAAAGAGAGAGAGCAAGAGGGGCAGAGAGACAGTGGGACAGAGGATCCGAAGCAAGCTCTGTGCTGAGAACTCACGAACTCACAAACTGTGAGATCCTGACCTGAGCTGCAACCAGGAATCAGACACTTAACTGACTGAGCCACCCTGGCGGTCCCTGGAAGCGTTGTGTAGGAATTCTGGGAAGGTTCCTTACAAGAAAGGAGCAGGATGTTCATTTTTGCTCTTCTGCTTCTTCCTTTTGCTTTAATGGAACATAGCTGTGATGGCAGGCACTCCGGTAGCCATCTTGGACTACGAGATAACTTTGAGGATGGAAATAGTATGATGGCACTGGGAATGCAAGAACTTGAGCATAGCTTTAGGTGTCTGAAACTTGGCCTCCTTGCTGCTATTAGAGCCACCTACAACTCAAACCAACGTTTTATATTCGGCCTCCAACCGGCAGTGGAAAATTCTCACTGTGTGCAGGTGAGTAGGGGGAGTCACACATCTCTAAGGGAGCTCCATCTCCTCTGAAAATTAGAAATTTAAATAACTGAAGGGGTGCCTGGGTGGCTCGGTCGGTTAAACATCCGAGTCTTGGTTTCGGCTCAGGTCACGATCTTAGGGTTTGTGAGTTCAAGTCCCATGTCGGGCTCTGCACTGACAGTGCAGAGCCTGCTTGGGATTCTCTCTCACCCTCTCTCTTTTCCCCTCCCCTTCTCCTCCTCACTCTCTCTTTCTCTCTCAAAATAAATAAACTTAAAAAAAAGAAATATAAATAATTTAAAAGTTTCCAATGGTGCGTTTCGTAAGATTCTAACAAATGTACTTCTCAAGTTACTAAAGCTTAAAGCCGCACTATAACTTCTGGAACGCTCGTGCGATAGGCAACGCTTCCCTTGATTTTAGTCTCACTTTGGCTCCTTGTACACGTGTGTTGGTGTTATACTTTCCATTTATTCTCAAAGCCCTTCTTCCCCCTTTTAATTGGTGTTCTCTGTATGAAGAGAGCTGCCCGTGTGAACTCGCTCCCTGTTCCCCAAAGTCCTGTTGTTTCCAGGAAGCTATAAAAGACGTAGTTGCATCCAAGCAAAGGCATTGGGATAGGTTTTAAAATGGGGGGAACTGGGGTCATTTAGCCGGCAAAAAGAAGAAACTCGGTGCAGGATAGCCATCTTTAAATACCCCGGGGCCTCCAGAAGCAGAGATTATAGAGGTCGAGCTTTCTAGAATGACAGCTATCCATCAATGAGCCCAACTTCCTTGAGAAGTAGCGAGTTCCCTGTCCCTCGAGTTGTTTCTCCCGTCGAGAACATTGCGCCTGTGGGCTGCACCAGGTCAAGGTCCCGTGATGCGCTGGGGTTTTGTGGCCGACTAAACACTCACTTGTCTTATCACGAGATGGAAAGAAGGTCTCAGTGGGAAGTGGGCGTCTGAGGAGGAGGCTTTTAGGGGACATGCCTGGTAGCCCGTGGGGAGCTCAGCACCCTCAGTGTTCTACTTTCCCGTTGACCATCAGCTCCAGCCAGACGGCTCTACCCACTGTCCCCTGGTCCTTCTCCACCATCTAAACTGTCTTCCTCTGCCTACCCAGCCCTAACCAGTTTCCCGCACCTCACTTCCTCCACAGAACCTTCTCGTAGAACACCTGCAGTCCTCCCCGTGTTACTTCACGCAGGTCTGCTTTGACACCCTGGTAGAGACCACCAGGCTCTACACACCTGCCCTCTCACCATTCAGCAGGAAGACGTAAAAGTTGAGAGAATGGCCTTTGGAGTCCGGCCGGAGTGCGAATTCAGGTCCTGCCAATTAACTACCTATTACCACCACTCAGCTTTGCTTTCTTCATCTGTCCGTGGGAGAGGGTGAAACGAATGACAGCTCTTGTTCGCAGTCGGCACAAACTAAGTGCATCAGGTGAATCATCTGTCCTAAGAGGCGGGTGCTCTTTATGTCCTCACTCGCTCACTCATAGGATGGCCGTGAGACACGTGAAATGCTTCACCCCACGCCTGGCACCCTGTTCGCAGACACCTGCAACTCGTATCAGGTCGGTCACGGGATCGAGTGCCATTCTGCCAACGGGAGCCCCAAAGCCACCCGTGTCCCCCTACTGACCACGGTGCCCTCCTGGGAGCTCGCGGGTCGCTCACGTGTCTATATGGGTCGGGAGGGTAAGAACCGGGGGGGGGGGGGGCATTTCTGGGCACCTCCTCCAGAGAGCGGTGAGCACCCCAAGTCGGCGAGGTCGCGATGAACCGAGACGGGGTGTTGGAGAAGCTGAATCCTAGCTGGGCAGCAACCCCATGTCAGGCTGGGAAGGGAGTTCTTCCAGGTGCCAAACGGTGCCTTGGAGAGAAATGACAGGCTGTGGGCGGGACCTCAGACACCGCAGAGCTCCTGGGGCCTCGCAGCCTCCGAGCTTGCCTTGGCAACAGCTCTTCTCCCTGTTCTCTTTTGAAAGGGAATTATGTGACTGCTGGCACCAGGCAATTATCATTTGCGAGGACTTTTTTTTTTCTTGTGTCATGTCAGAGAAAGACGCACACAAACCTTGCCTCCGAACAGTGCATCCAGGAATTACAGGCATAAGCCAATCGAGTTTTAAAAATGATGTTGCCATCTAAATTCTATTAACCCTACAATGCAATCTCCCTGAGACCAAAATATTGCAATTTCCTTCTCTTTTCACCTTCTTTTTTCCCCGTTTAATTTGATTTTTGCTCTCTTTAGAGGATACACAGTAATCGGGTTAAGCCATCGTGTTTTTAGCCTTGTTCTTAGAGCTCCTTCCCCTTCTATTTCAGCTTGTTCTTCGCTTCTCCCTTAATCCACTTTCTGCCCAGTGAACATCCCGAGAAGAACTGGACAGAGAGAAATCATTTTGCCTTGGAAACTTATCAGGTTGAAAAAAATAAACAAGTTGCCGCCCTCCAAAGCTCAGAAAATCACGTTAGCCTAAGGTACCGAGTCTGTTTATTTCCCTTTATCTAAAGGATAGATTTCATTATGAAAGTTGGGCCCGCCTGAATGGCCAAAGGAGCCCCTAACACTAAGGAAGTGCCAGCAATAATAAATGAGAGCGGTTGCGATTGAAATAGTCCAATCTGGATTTCAGAAGGGATTATATTTGTTTTTTTTTTTTGAAGGGCAGTGAATAATATAGGTTTTAAATAATAATTCTGCGACTTCAGCTCTTTCTGAGGGCATGAGGAAATGCTTGCCAACTCCTGAAAGCCCAGACAGTAATTGATTTAACAAGACCGAAGTAATATTGCTTTTTATGCAGCTTAAGGTGTAAACAAATATTTCCTCTTAACACATTTCTAATGTTCGGGATAATAACATTCATCAAATTAGATGAAAACCGACATAACTTTTTGATGAAGGCTAAGTGATCTCTTTCTGACAAATTGTAGTCGCATGCTGCCTTGAAAAGAAGGAAAGGGGCTCTCTGCCCACGAGAGTGAGTCAAACTATCATTTAGGAAAGGAAAATGAAGGAGTAATAACAGTATGGTGATATTCCCATCCTGGCAAGGGGACCCCATGTACGGTTGGTGTAGCTGCAGAGAACCCTATGGTCTGGAATCATTCAAAGAAGCATCTCTGGCAATCGGGAAGCCCCGGTGAGACTCTGCAAGAAAACTCAGGCACTCTTGAAACCAACGGGGTATTGTGCGTCAACTACGTTTCAAACACACGCAGCCAAGAAAGAAAAGAAAAACAACTCAGGCACCCTGACCGGTTTGCTAGCCGGCCATCCTCTTTCTGGCTTCACACACCGGCATGCTGGTGCCCTAGGATTCCGCCACCCCGAGACAAGACAGATTTGATGTTGGGATGACCTTAAAAGGCATCTTTCAGGTACCAAGCCTGCCAGGTTACAGACATCCTTGGTCACAGCTCAAGAATGTGGCCTGGAAAATTCTTCCGTCAGGAAGACTAGACATGAATGAACGGGCAGTTTCTGCAGTCAAAGGGAGAGCCTGTCCTCCAGAGGACGATACAAGTCATTTCATCTACAGGCGCAGGAAAAAAATATACAAACACCCATTAGCAAAATCTTGGTCTTTTTATCAAACTTAATATTAGACTAGTCACTGATGAAGAGACGAATGAATCTGTCCAGATATAAAGAAATAGGAACTGGGGCACCTGGGTGGCTCAGTTGGGTAAACGGCAGATTCTTGATTTGGGTTCAGGTCAGGATCTCAGGGTCATGAGATCAAGCCCCATGACTGGCTCGGCACCCATGGAGCCTGCTTAAGATTCTCTCTCCCCCTCTCTCTTTGCTCCTCTCCCTATTTGTGCTCTCTCTCTCTCTCTAAAATTAATTAGTTAACTAATTTTACTATAAAATGAACAAAATTAAAAGTAGCTCATGCCTCATCCTCAGGCATCGCAACAGGCAAAGTTTTGCTATCAAATCAACGTCAGTGACTGTAAGCAGGCTGCAGAGAAGACCCTTAAAAATGAAAACTGACGGGAAGATTAGACTTGCGCACTTTGGGAAGCAGACACGAACACAATTGCCATTTGCCTCCAAGTGCAGGCAATTTACCTTTGGATTGATGTCAAACGGGGAAAAGTTCAGCCCGAGGACACTTTTCAAAAGAAGTGATCGGCAGTGGAGAACAGGAGAAACAGAGAGAACCAGGGCGGGCGCGTTCAGGGAAGTTCCACCCCAGGTGGGCCTGAGTTTTGATGTGAATGCGACAGTGGAAGGGTCTCATTGAACCAGATCATTCTTCTCATTCCTATTCCCCTACCATTCATCCTGCCAACCTGCCAGTCTTCTAGAGTAGGAACCGCCTCCCTCCTTTCTGGCTTTAGTTGGCAATTCTATCTGAGCACTGAGGTGCTGCTGTAATGTACCCGTAAAATGTCCTGGAAGGGAGGCGTAACCGGCCAAGGTCCACGACCACAAAGAATACTTGAGGATTTTCAGTATAACTGGAGGCCCGGCAGAAAACGTACCTCAAGGCAACTTATGCACGACTGGTGAGGAATCTGTGTCCACCTATTTACTTGTTCGATGGAAATGACGTGTCATTAAAGTTACGTGAAACCAACGTATTCATCTAAGGGTCCTGCTGAATCTTCTCACCTTTATCCATCCCCATTGCCCAGGGAGGGCCTAGATCACACTGCCATCTGCTATTTCAACAAATAAGCCAGAGAAAGGGCCTTGGGTGAGGCGATAGGATGGGGTGCTTTCTCAGGCACCCGGCACCGAGCCTCTTCTCTTTAGCTCCTGGATTAAGCAGAAGCAAACACAGAGGTCATCTCATCCCTCCTTCCTTTTTTTTTTTTTAAGTTAATTTATTTTGAGAGAGGAGAGAGAAAGCAAGTGGGGAAGGGGCAGAGAAGCCCTCACAGCATGGAGCCCGACGCGGGGCTCGATCCCACAACCAGGACATCATGACCTGAGCTGAAATCAAGAGGTGGACGCTCAACCAACTGAGCGATCCAGGCACCCCCCCCCTCCCCAACTTACTTCCCTTTTTAAAGAGGAAGTCAGATGAAGGGGAAAATTCCACCGGGAAAAGAAAATGAAAGTCAAAGTGATAGAGTGGTGGGATTCCACCTGGGGTTCTCATTAATCCTATCTCCTCCCTCGGGAGCTGTTTCTGTTGTAGTGGGGAGATGGCTTCTCTCCCGGCATTCAATTCATTTTGGTCCCTTCCACACCAATTTAAGTTCTCAACTCCCTACACACACAAATACATCTGCCTTTATCTTCATGTGGGGAAGAAAGGAAAGAGTAACTGGGGTGAGTTAGGCAAAGAGAGGATGAGGAGGAAGGCAAAGGAAGCAGATAGGGCAGCAAGGAGAAGTTTGGACCCCTGACCATGAGCAGTGCTGGTCATGAGACTCAGAGGCTCATGACTCAGAGGGTACAATCATATCACAGCCCTTTTATCTGTCCAGCTCGTGGTCTCACTCCCCTCCCTAGGCTTTGTCTTTCTACCTCACTGGGACCTTGTGCACCTGTACTGGGGTGAGGACGAGGGGAAGCTGGGCTTGGAGGGGCAGCAAGGGAAATACAAGAAGAGGAAAGAACCAACGGTGGGAAGGGAAGGGCCACGAACAGTTTCCACGATTCTCCACTTTCTTGACTTTGCCTCCATGTTTACCCTGCATAGCGCATGACTACAAAAGCAAAGATTGCAGATTCAGCAGCCGAGGCATGAAAATTAAAATTGCTCACCTTTGGGGAAGGACACATTTGTGATCGGATAAATGGAATGACTGTGTTCATTCATCAGAGGCTGCTGTGCAATGAATTTCCAACTGGTTAACTTCTAAATAACAGGACTTGGTATAATGAAGGCTGAAGGGTACTTGAGTTTGGTTCTTATAGTGTAAGAAGCGTCAGGATTTGCACTTATTTGAAATTCGGTAGGAAGCTCTTGATATAAAGCAATAGCAATTCCTGACCAGTGGGTCTTTATCTATGTGGACAAATATCTGAGAAATCAATGGCTGAACGTGAAGAGATTACGGCACAGAGAAAAAGAAAAGTCATAGGGACAAACTTGGGTAAGGTTTACCCGAGTGCCACTTAGAGGAGAAGATGCTCTCAGGCTGAGAGGAGCTAGGTCCCCATCTTGGCGAGGGCTATATCCACTTATCAGAATTCTGTGCCATTAAACATTCCAGTCCAGTTTTGATGCCATGCCCGGCAATTCCTCCATGACGATCTGGCTTCCCAGAGAGCTTACCTAAGGGGGAGAGGACACGGATCGGGCCAGTACAAAATTCGGAGCTGTGCCAGAGTTAGATTTCCTATTGTCAATTATACACCTACATGGCGTGCATTTATTTTCATATTCTAATTGCAATTCAAACTGAGTATTCAAACTTGTATTCAAACGAGTCCAAAATGACAATTTACAAAGCTCACTTCTTTCAGAGCCATAGGGAGTAGTCATTATCAAGATCACCAGTTGTTTCCAAATGTGCAGCTCCCAAAAATCAATGGAAGCTAGCATCTACAAGGAAATCAAATTGTAAAAGATGAGTCAATTTTGAAGGCACCTCAAATGAGTCATTTCGCAGGGTTGACTCGACTGGTCGTATATTGGTTTTGAATTTACATACTTTACTTCCCATTAATAATTTCATCTTGCTTTTTAGCCTGCATTTTATGCTGATGGCACAAAACACGTGAGCTTGTCCTTCTAACTTAAAGACATCTCCTTGGGGTAATTATCCAGTCTTTCAGGATTTCTCCCCTGTTTGGTTGATGGGGTCATTCTCTGGGTCTTTCCAGAATTTTGGCCAGCCTGCTTTTTCTAGACATCATGCCGGCACCAGTGTTTATGGCTCTGAGTCTCGCCATTGCCTTTAGAGTCAAGATCTCCACTCCACCTTCTGTGGCCTACTCATCTCAACCCCAGCCTTCTGACAGTCAACCAAGTCCCTAGACTATCTATAGCTCTCAAGAAGTCTCTGAATCTTGGCTCCCCGCCCCCACCGCAGTTGTTGGTCTTGTACCCTTCCCCACCACAGTAGAGCCATGCCACTTAGTTCAGCTTTTATTCCCATCCAAGATGAGAATCATCTTTGAGAAACCCAGATTTTTTGCATCATCCCTTTTTACAAAGTTTTTGAAGTCTCACCATTGCTTTCAAGACGAAGTTTTTTTTAACAAAGCCACTGGAGCTCTGCACAGGCTGCTCCTTTCCTATCCTACCATCACCAGGCTCCATATTCTCTTTGATTCTGACCCCTGCTCCAGCCCTATTGGCCCTCCTTTGGGCTGCACTTCTGTTTGCCTCTCAAATCTCAGTTCCACCATTAAATATTCAATGGACGAATGTGTGGCAGGATATTTAGACATATCCTTTTCATGCCAACGATTTCAAACCTGTTGTTAGCAGCTTTCATCATCTTTTTCCTTAGAGAAACAGGAGCTGAGGATCCAAACTCTGCCCTCGCTCCCTCCTTGCTTTTAGGCATCACCTTAGACCCCGGGACTCTGATAACCATAGTGTAAAAACCACTGATTCAAGCAATAAAGGGTATCTTAAAGAAGAGGAGGACAAGATGACATCTATCTATGCTGCAGGAAGATCACTTTTGCAGCTGTACAAGTTTTCTGAGAGGGGTATCATGCATCGGCCTTGTACCTCTTCAGATCTTTCCAGTCTCTCCTTTCTCTCGTTCCAGCCGCAGCCATGGCAAACAACTGTACTTGGGCTCTGGCTGAGTCAAAGAAGGAACATCCTGATAGTCGTTTGCTTCTCCCAGGGCAACATGCCGCTGGCCTTCTGCCATAGGACCTTCTTGGACCTTCCTGGTGATAACAAGGTGAGGGACTTCACAGGATCCTGCACGGCACTCGCAAATGCTCACCTTGTACACTCCAGGACATTACCGCTCCATGAGGACCATTTGTCCCTTTTTCATTTCAAAAGGATGGTCCCAAGATGGAACTTACGTGGCTTTTCAGAGGATGGTTTTCCAAGATCAAACAATGAGTCGCTCTTAACGATAGCCAATACAGTCATGTTTCTTTGTAGTGACTCTCTCTCCCTTCATGTCTTTCTTCCTGTCCTTCACTACTGCTCCCTTGGCATGTGCTCCCTAAAAAAACAGTGGCCTCTACCTCTGGCTAAGATGGAGAGCCAAGAATCCAAGACAGAGGAATTTCCAGCAGATCCCTGTCAGCGGAAGCCCATTCCTGAGTTTGGATAATTGGTGGCTTTGCCAATAATTTCTGTGAGAGATGACTTAGCCCTCATCACAGGGAGTGGCTATGAGAATGGAGAAGAGGTAGACCAGAAGATATTTTGAAAGGAGAGAAGGTAGAATGTAATGACCAGTTAGATTTGGTCCAGGATGAGCCCTCGGTTTCTAGCGGATGCTCTTGCGTGGGAAGTTCAGTTTTGCACATGCTGTGCTTCAGTAACCTGTGGGGCAATCGTGATGAGATGCCCAGTAGGTGGCTGGAGTTATGGATCTAGAGCTTGGGAAAGAGATCTGAGCCGACCAGGAAGCTGTGCAGCTCTGGGGGATGCCTGAAGTCAAGGAGAGGGTGATCTGGCTCACCCAGAGCAGAGATGTAGAGTAAGAAAGGAGCCAAGGATGTATCCCTGGCATGGAGTGGGGAGTAGGGCGGGATGAAAAAAAGAAGAGCTGTGGAAAAGGAAGGTGAAGTCTGAGATGTACGAATATATGAGTCAGGTGGTGGCTAGCTTATGTGAGAAGAAAAAGACTCAATACATCTTTGCATGGGGAGAAGGAAGATTTCAGAGACAAGGCCAAAGAACTTTGTCCACACAAAATGAACATAGTGGCTCCCAGCTTACCTTAAGATATATAGGTACTAGTCAATATAATATGGCCACTAAACTACGAATCACTTTTAAACTTGGAAACTGGAAAGATTAAACAATATGATCTCTACAGAAACCACAATATTTAGTGGAAAAATGCATATTTCAGAGAGGGGGGGAAAATTAAGCTGCTGGCATAGATGAGGATTTCAGTTTTAGGAACTCCGGTGTAGGGGTTCTTTGGCTGCCTCTAGTCTAGATCCAAATGTCCATTGGAGAGCAGGAGGGATAATTCCTCAGCCTCCTTCTTAGCTTTGTATCCATATTCAAAAACAAAAAATAAGCACTTAAAAACAAACAGGCAACCAGTGTTGTTGTGGAGTTTTGAATGATCATTTACAAAAGGGGCTATTATAGACATTTGGAAAAAAATCCATTTTAATCATGTATTCGGGAACAAACTCAAAAATCCATGAAAGCAAAGTGACTCCTTATTAATTCATTTCAGTAAGTTTAATAAAAGACAACCTGAAACTAATCTAATGTTATTTGTCATTGAGACACATTTATATCTCAATTTAAAAAGAGTTAGGACGTGAGCTAGTTTAAAAAGTGAATGTAACTTTTTCTCTGATATTGGCCATGCCAACATTGTCTAGATACATCTCCTGAGGCAAGGGAAACAAAAGCAAAAGTAAACTACTGGGACTACATCAAAACAAAAAGCTTCTGCACATCAAAGGAAATAATCAACAAAACTAAAAGACAACCTGGGAGAAGATATTTGCAAATGATAGTCTGGTAAGGGGTTAGTATCCAAAATATATAAAGTACTCACACAACTTCACACCAAAAAAAACCAAACAGTCCAATTTAAAAATGGGCAGAAGACATGAATAGACATTTCTTTACAGAAGATATACAGGTGGCCAACAGACACATGAAAAGATGCTCAGCATCACTCATCGTCAGGGAAATGCAAATCAAAACCACAATGAGATATCTCCTCATACCTGTCAGAATGGCTAAAACAAAAAACACAAGAAACAAGTGTTGATGAGGATGTGGAGAAAAAAACCCTCGTGCACTGTTGGCGGGAATGCAAACTGGTGGCAACCACTATGGAAAACAGTATGGAGGTTTCTCAAAAAATCAAAATTACCAGATGATCCAGTAATTCCACCACTGAATATTTACCCAAAGAATAGGCAAACACGAATTCAAAGAGATATGTGCACCCCATGTTTATTGCAGAATTATTTACAATAGCCAAATTACGGAAGCAACCCAAGTGTTCCTCAACTGATGAAGGGATAATGAAGAAGTGGTGTATACATAATGAAATATTACTCAACCACAAAAAAAGAATGAATTCTTGCCATTTGTAACGACATGGATGAATCTAGAGGGTATAATGCTGAGTGAAATAAGTCAGTCAGAGAAAGACAAATGCCATATGATTTCACTTACATGTGGGATTTAAGAAACAAAGCAAATAGACAAAGAAAAAAGAAGACAAACAAAAATAGAACAAACTGGTGGTTACCGGAGGGGAGGTGGGTGGGGGAATAGAAAAAATAGCTGATGAGAATTAAGAGTACACTTACCAGGATGAACACCGAATAATGTATAGAAGTAGAAATGCTGAATCACTGTATTGCCCACCTGAAGCTAATACAACACTGTATATTAATTATTCTGGAATTTAAAAAATGTTTAAGCAAATTTAACTTTAAAACACATGAATTCAGGAGCTGGCTCAGTCGGTTAAGTGACTGACTCTTGATCTCAGCTCAGGTCTTGATCTCAGGGTCATGAGTTTAAACCCCATGTTGGGCTCCAGGCTGGGCATAGAGCCCACTTAAAAAAAAAAAAAAAAAGAATCCAAATTTCTGGATACCATTTATACAACTTATTGTTCTTTTCATTTTCCTTAAAAAAATTCATCATTTAAAAAACAAATTCAAAGTTCACTTGCTTTCCAATGTATGTTTTTATAAACACACTTGCTATATATGTATATGTGTGTGTGTCTATGCCTGCGTGTATATATGTGAAATAAAACTCTATTTTCTACACAAAAGGCAGGGGGCAGTTTCAGCTGCTGGCATACTCCAAGTCATTCTGTTTTCTGAAGCAGTGAATCATACTATTAAGGCTAAAGCCTCATTGTTCTAATTAAGTGCTCAAATGATAAATATCTCTGTATCTGTCCACTGATATAAGACCAACGAGCTTATTTCTAAGCAGAGAAATTGCAAAGATGTGACAAATGGGTCTTGAACTGATTATCAATAGGTCAAACCATTAATAGTAGGTAAGTGGTTGTTAATCAAAGAAGGCTGAGTTATAAGAACCTCACATATCAGACGAGGGTGCAAAGGGGGACCTTTTGATATAGATCCAATTGGAAGAAACAAAACAAAACTTTCAATAAGCCTAGAGAAGGTTCCAGTCAGCACGGTGAGCTACCCTAGGAAAAACTCCCTTCTGGCCAATAACTCTGCTTAGGTCACAGCTGTCGATTTGGTAAGCACTTTGGCTTGTTGGTTGGAAAAGTGCCGTGAAAGCAGATGTGAGAGCCCAGTACACGCACACGCACACACACACACACGCATGCACATGCACACACACACACACACACACGTGCTATGTGCACAAACAAGATTCCAATCACTGAGCCTAAATGAAGAGACACAGATTTTCTTACAAATTGAAAACGAATAAAGCAACATAGCACGCTCTCTGTTCCTGTAATCCAAGTGGCATTCAGGCATCAATTAGGGGCATTTGTTAGCTATGCAGCTTTCAAGGTTAACTCAACAGTAACAACCAGGAATAGAAATTTTAGTAAATGACAGAGGGAAAATGCATCCTCACTGTCGGGGTTCCTTAGAGGATTTCCATCCTCCAGCACACTGTTGCTTCATATGTAAAGTTTTATTTATTTTTTTAAGTTTATTTATTTTGAGAGAGAGAGAGATAGCAGGGGAGGGGCAGAGAGAAAGGGGAAGAGAGAGAATCCCAAGCAGGCTCCACGCTGTCAGTGCAGAGCCCTATGTGGGGCTTGAACTCAGGAACTGTGAGATCATGACCCAGAGCCCAAGTCGGATGCCTAACGGACTGAGCCACCCAGGTGCTCTGGACATGTAAAGTTTTAAAGATGCCGTGTGTCCCTGGGCTCTCTCTGCAGCTGTAACCAGTGGGTGAGCACCTCTCCTTTGATAGACATACGTTCCAACAAATTCTAGCTGGCCATTCCAACTGAACAGGATCGTTGCCAATAGGGGAATGAAATACACATCCTCAGCCCCAAGGGTCTTGTTTGTCTGCGTAGATAGATGCACGTTTGGGTGCACTGTCCAGGTGTGCGCGTTGGATCGATCCTGATTCTTTCTCCCTTCTCCTCTTTTTAAAACTCAAGCGTTAATGTCTTAGTAACAAAGCTTTTCTTGGAAATAGATTTAGAGCACATGGAGCATGGAGCTGAGTCTGCACAAGGGAGAAGGACATTAATGTTAATTCAGTGACGTGGGAAATACCCTTGCAATAAGCTCTCCCCAAGAACTCCCTTGTGTTTATTCCGCAAACAGTACGAATGCATTGCTGTAAGTCAGGGGTGTTATTGCTGAGTTTTTCAGTTAGTAGTGGATGCTTCCGCTCTGGCTGAACCAACAACAAGAAATAAGTGACTTTTAGGGCCTTGGAAGTCAATTATTGGGCCTACTGAGCCCCATGATGCAGGGTATGGGGTCACAACTCCTACATCTATACGATTACTTCCCACTTACTCCATTTATAAGTCTCATTGTTGTAGTTTCGTCTAGACACCATTGCCAGACTGGTTTTCCTAATGATAGCTCTGTTCTTGGCCTTGTCCTCTTCAGAGGTTGCTCTTTGCCCTTAGACCGATGTAGAAATTTTCAGCCACGATTCAGATCTGCTGCTTTAAAATTCCAGCCAATAGTTTAGTCGTTTTTGCCCTGCTAACCCCCTACTTTTGTTACTGCACTTGAGCTGACGTGGACTGCTTTCTGTTCTCTGTATATCTTCGCATTGTTCTTCGCCCAGTCTCAATCTTTAAATATCCTCTTTGTCCCCCCAAGGCCATTTCAATTCCTATCTCTTTAAAGAAATTTTTTCCTGGGGTCCCCCAACTACATACGGCACTCCCTTGTAGTACCTGCTACTCTTCATATTCCTCCTTGAAACGTGTATACTTACTTCCACCTGCATTCTCCAGGATGGCTGCGAACTCCTCAAGGGCAGACAACATGTCATAATCTCATCGTTGTGCCACAGCCCAACCCCTACAGTATGGCATCTTGCGAAAAATGGGTATCTATGGGAAGGAACTGAATCAATATCATTTCTATTTATTTTTTTATTTTTTTATTTTTTTTTAATTTTTTTTTTCAACATTTATTTATTTTTGGGACAGAGAGAGACAGAGCATGAACGGGGGAGGGGCAGAGAGAGAGGGAGACACAGAATCGGAAACAGGCTCCAGGCTCTGAGCCATCAGCCCAGAGCCTGACGCGGGGCTCGAACTCACGGGCCGCGAGATCGTGACCTGGCTGAAGTCGGACGCCTAACCGACTGCGCCACCCAGGCGCCCCTCTATTTATTTTTTTAAATGGTTGTTTACTTTTGACAGAGAGAGAGAGAGAGGACATTGGGAGAGGGGCAGAGAGAAAGGGAGAGACATAATCCCAAGTAGGCTCCACGCTGCCAGCACAGAGCCCAGGGTGGGGGTCGAACTCATGAACTGTGAGATCATGGCCTGAGCCAAAATCAAGAGACAGACACTCAACCGACTGAGCCACCAGGGGCCCCAATATCATTTCTATTTATATGAACAAGCAAAAGAGTGTCAAGTGCTAAATGGGGCTATGGAAGTGAACTGTTAGATAAGAAATGTCTGTGGAGAGGGGTGCCTGGGTGGCTCAGTAGGTTAAGCATCTGATTTCAGCTCAGGTCATGATCACATGGCTCCTGGGTTCAAGCCCCGGGTCGGCTCTGTGCTGACAGCTCAGAGCCTGGAGCCTGCTTCAGATTCTGTGTCTCCCTCTCTCTCTGCCCCTCCCCCACTCTCTCTCTCTCTCTTTCTCTCTCTCTCAAAGATAAATAAAAACAAAAAAATGAAAAAGAGATGTCCATAGAGAACTCATATTTCTTCCCTTTAGAGAATAATGGACATCTTTCCACCCAGTCCTCATCCTAGCCCGTTAGTGTCCTGTGCCATGAATCCCCCGGTGAGCTCAAGAAAGAGTAAAAGAGAAAAATGGGACCCCTGATATCATAGTGCCTTGGGAAGAGAAGGACCTTCCTTTGTCCCCAACACCCTCTCAGAGAGTCTGTGAATGGTGGGGGGATTGCAGAGAGAGAGAGAGAGAGGGAGGGATTTGGGAGGCGACCTATCACTAACAAAAAGCAGGGGTGGGGTGGTGAGTGTAGGGGTGGGGCGAGAGAAGGAAAAATGGGTCGCTAAACTGGAGATAAGAGTCCTTCCCAGAGGTTGAGACCAGGGCTGCTGGGGACCCACCATTCAACTCTGCTCTTCTTACAACTTAATCGCTGCCCTTGCCCCCCTCTTCTATGAAATTCTGCAGAGGCGAGGAGCGTCCAAATCACTGGGAGACTTCTGAGTCACAAGGCACTAGGTGAAGACAAAACATTCGCCTTATTATAAGGAACCTGTCGTAGACAGAAACAGACACCACAATGCATAGTTGTTTTTTTTTTTTTTTTTTTAAATAAATACCATGCTGTCAAACCGGAGACTGACTGGCTGTTAGATAATTTGGCAACGGCAGTGGAGCAAATGTTCAGGAGAGGTGAGTATTTTTCCACTATTCCAGAAGGCTGGGAGCATAAACAGCAACAATTTCTGCAATCAATCTTTCAGCGGCGTCCATCAAATCGGGCTTTCAAGTTTAATGCTGAATAAAATACCCTAAAAGCAGCGGAGAGCGAGCCCAGACGGAACATCTTGAAAGTGGCAAAGCCGAAAGGGAGCGCGTGCACTTTCCACGTGAACGTTTCGCAGCGTCAGAAAATGCAGCACGTTACGGTAATCAGTCTGTGGCTTTCTTCGGGTTGCAGTCCCTTTTCACAGTCCCAGGGGAATTCGCGTTTTCACTGTAAGGACGTACTGTCACAGCAGCCCAGGCCGACGTGATGGTATCAGAACGGGGGAGCCGTTAGCCGGACACCCTGTCCTCTCTGATAAACTAGGACGCTCCAAGAGCAGAGAGAGCCTACGCGGGAGGTGTGTCCCCAGGAGGAGCCAGACAGCCCTTCGTGCCAACCGTCGCGCAGCCCTGTTTGCCTGGATCGGGGACCAAGGGCACAGCCAGGGAGCGTGAGGGTGCAGCGACGGCCTTGCCCACGGGCGAAGGGATTGGCTAATAATAGTTGTGTTTACACCAGGGAGAACTGAAGCCACAGCAGAAGGGGAAACTGAAGACATTAAATTCTAGTAGAGCTAATTTTGGAAGAGAGGGCAGAGTGCTGAGGGAAATGAAACGAGATAAAGCTGTTGGAGAGAAAGCCACGAAGGAAATAGAGAGCGTTCAAAGATAAATTAATGCAGGACCAAAATCACTACAAGCTCCCGGGTCATAAATAATCCGACGGGGGGGGGGGGGGGGGGGGGGGGGGGGGGGGGGGGGGGGGGGGGGGGGGGGGGGGGGGGGGGGGGGAAGCCGAGATGGACTGAGAGTGAGAATCAACAGTAAGAGAAACAGAAAGGCCGTATATTAAGCATTTGTGGAAGTGTAGGCAATCAAGGATTGGCGAAACAGCACTTCCTGAGTGGAGATTAAATGTGGAGAGGTAATTCTCTCCTTGGACAAGTACCTCTGTTTACTCTTCTGTACATTTCCTCCCAGTTCCCTTTCTGCCAGCCTATAAATACTCTTATTAGTGCTTTTCTGTCTGGCAGCCACCGCAAGTCTCTTGATTCAGCTCATGTTTACTCCCATATGCTCTCGATTGAGGGTAGGGAGGCAGTTCATCTGGAGATCGGGGGAGAGCCCACCTCCGTGAAAATTCTAAGGACCTAGGCAATGGCCGCCCTGTGTGTTTGGTGAGAATATTTCCCTCAACATCACAACAACAGGTGAGGGAAAAGCTTCTGAGGAACCTAATGAATGAGTCAAGATGTCGGCAGTAGGTATTTAGAGCACTGGCTCCTTAGGGAGAACACAGAGTCACCGATGAAGGCACAACCATGTGTCTCTGTCCTATTGTTCCCTGAGGGACGGTCCTCTGAACTCCATGGGAAAAAAGCACACATCTATCCGTGTGGCTTTGCACAAGGGTAAGGAAGGCACAGGAGACCTACAGGTTTTAAAGCCTTAATTCCCTGGTAAGTAGGTCAAATGGAAGCCTGCAAATTAAAAATGGAAATCAGGAAGGGGCAAAAATCATACCTCATGGCTAAATCACCAGCAACTGACTACAACTCAGCATGGCAAAGGAGAAAAATAATAATAATAAAGCAAATCCTCTGATCCGTGGAAATCAAATACACGTACCAGCAAGCACACATGTTTGGCAATCCGAAATGGCATGAGTTTTAATATTTCACTTTAATGGAGTTTTGGGGGGTCTCAGTTTGGTGGAGGGCTTGCATTCGGCACAAAGAAGACTCTGAAAAATATGTCTAAACACTAGTAGTTACTACTTAGAGGCAAGTACTTCCTGACCCTTGACTGGAGGCTCTGCTGGGGGCTGACCACAAGTCAGGAATCCCCAGACTCCTCTGCCGTCTTTGTGTGAGCTATGCTTGGAGGAGAGCAGACATGGCTAGACCCTCTACGATAGAGATGGTAACATTTCCTCCCTAGGAAATCTGGTGAGAAAGAGTCTCAGAAAACGGAGTCAGGGTTGGAGCTAGCTGAAAGACTGAGGACGGCAGGCTGACTCCGGGTGCTGGGGAAGGCTGGGAAGGAAGAGGCTATGCTTGGCTGTCGTAATGCCCTAGCTCACGCGTAGTCCATCAGCAACCAGAAATAAGGAGAGTGATGTACCAGGCTGAGTGGAGATCCGCCCCCCGACCCCCCACCCGCAATGTGGCTTTATTTGGAGATGGGGTCGGTGCAGACGTTAAGACGAGGTCTTACCGGATGAGGGTGGGCCCTAAATCCGATGGCTGGTATCCTCAGAAGACAGATCCAGAAACACACACGGGGAAGACGGCCATATGGAGATAAGCAGAGATTCGAGTTATGTAGCTACAAACCTAGGAAGGCTAAGGAAGGCCAGCAACCACCAGAAGCCGGAAGAGACGGGGAAGGACTCATTCTCGGCACCTGCAGAGAACATACGATCCTGCTGACACCTTGATTTTGGACTTCTAGCCTCTGGAATGGCAGAGAATAAACTTCTATTGTTTTAAGCCATTCAGTGTGTGGTGCTTTGTCACGAGAGCTCAGGGAAACTAGTGCAACAGCTATCGAAGGCACGGATTCCGCCAATAAGTGACGAAAGGAATAAAGAAACAGAATGACTGCAGAAAGCTGACCCAAAGACAATAAAAGCACAGCTTCTCAGGACCTTTTGCCACAGAGTAAACAACCCGGGGTGGCCCACACACATGGTAGGTGGTAGGGGGTAAAGTCAGAGGAAATTTTTAAGGTCAAGTCTCAGGATGATGTTTGTGTGCAGGAAAGGAGCACTTAAACCCCCACTGGCCGGATACTTCAAAGGGAACACTGGGGCAGAAAAGAAAGCATCTTTTGTCTGCAAGGGGCAGTGTTTGGGGCTGCTTCCTGCTGGAAGCTCACAGCCCAGGGGAAAGATAAATCATCTTCCTAGGCAGGCTGCAAGGAGACACCAGAGGGTCTGCTGGAATCTGTATCGGAGGAGATTCGGGCACTGAGAAAAAGCCATGCAAGTCAGGCTGGGCAGGCCTGCGGGGCAATCGCTTCTCAAGTATTCTTCCACTTGCCCATAGCCTTCTTCTGTTTCTCCTTCTTCTGTTTCTCCAAGTGTGATTCCAAGCCTTCAAGACCTGTCCTGAGGCCCCTGGCCCCCTCCTCCTGTTCTCTTCTTTCTTGGCTTTGTACATCCATGCAGTGCACTTCACAGAGGAAATTCAGGCCCTTCATCACACGTTCCCTCAAGTCTCTGCCCCCCTTCCTGCAAGCACGGGCCTTGTGCCTTTCCCTCCTGGCCTGAAAGAATAGGGGTCTCCCTCATGTTCAAAGTCAACTTCTCCACCTGTTCTCTGTATCTTTCATGCTTCTCAGGGCCCTTGATCCACCAGCTATCTCCTCTTTCATGTCCTCAGCCTCTTCTTGTCACTTCAGTAGAGAATATATTCAACCTTTCTCAACTTAGGAACCTCTCCCTGGCTGCAGTGAGAGCTCACATCACCCTCAGTAATTACTCTCTCCTACTCCTTCTGTTCTTGAAGTTTCTTGGAAGGACAGACTGCATTCAGCAGGCATATTGTTTTTTTGCACCATCTTGCTACAGATCTGTCTTTGGCCCCACCATTACACCATGACGCTGAATCCTAGCTAAGGTGGTTGCCCAATCAGTGAACACTTTCTCGTCTCACCTAGTTCAGAGCTCTGCGGCATTTGCCCTTGGCCTCCTTGAAATTCTGTTCTTTGACTTTGATGGCACTCCTCTCTTGTGTTTCTCCTACCTCTGTGGAAACTCTTTTTCTATCACCTTGTCTTGATCTCTTTTTGTTTCCTCATCACCCCACGGTCTTCCAATACCGGCTCGCCACTTTTGTTCTGAACCTTCTGTTTTCTGCTCTAAGAGCAAAATGCTTGGAAGCACACTGCCCGCACAATACCGTCCACACCCATCTCTTAATACATGCTGAAGAATCCCACATACATATCCACAGCTCTGTTCTTTCTCCTTATGTTCATGTCCCACAGGCCCTCCCGATGTGACATGTCCAAAGTTAAACTAATCATCCTGCTCAATTACTCGTTTGCCCACCACACCCCCCAATCAAATACCTTGTTCTCCTCCCTAGATTCTTTCTTTCATTACTGATAATTCAACTTTCTTTCTTTCTTTCTTTCTTTCTCTCTTTCTTTCGAGAGAGAGCATGCAAGTGAGGGAGAGGGGCACAGGGGAAGAGAGGGAGAATCTTAAACAGTCTCCATGCCCAGCGAGGCTCGATCTCACGACCCTGGGATCATGACCCGAGCTGAAATCAAAAGTCAGGCACTCAATTGAATGAGCCATCCAGGGCCCCCCCTCCCCCAACTCAGGTTTCTTGACGTACCAAGTATCTAGGTTCTTGGTCCTGAGTTTAGAAATAAATGAGATCTCAGAGAACAGCGGGAAAAGAAATTCAAGCAAATACATAGGTTGTAATCTAACAAAAGAAGCAAAACCAGAAGTCATGTGCAAGATATAGAGGCAGCATGGAAGAGAGGAGGATTGTCTGGATCAGACTAGGAGGGAGATTAGGTCCGCCGTGCGAGGAAATGAATGCTCTTAAAGGTAGATGAGGTAGTCTCTTCCCTCCAAGAGCTGTTGGTCGGTCTCAGTGAGTGCTAACACCAGCAATCCATCACTCGAGCCTGAATCCCCAGAAAATCTGATCAATTTTCCCCAGTTACACATGCAAAGATATCTCAAAACTTATCTCTTGGACAAATTCAGTTTATCTCCTAATTGGCTTAATTTACATTTCACCGCAATCTACCTTTATGAGAGCAAGGATTTTGTCTTCTTTGGCCACTTCTTTATCACACATGATGAGTTGAATTTCTGCCTACAGTGGGTGTTTAATAAATAGCTGTTGAATGTGAGAACGCTCCAGAGTGATATTCCTAAAACCTAGATTTTATCGTGTCACTTTATAAATCTTCAGGGCTCCTCATTGCAAACGAAGTACCATTGAAAGTGGGCTGGGCAAAAAAAATCCCGTTATATTCCAGTCTCCTCAAATTTTATCAGCAAATTATTTACTCAGTCGTCTGTGTCTCTAAGTGTACTGTTCCCTCCTTTCAAATACATTTACCTTGCTTGTCCTTAAAATGGACTTCTCTCTGACTCTTTTTTAAGTTGTTTATTTGTTTTAGTAAACTCGACACCCAACATGGGGCTCACACTCATGACCCTGAGATCTAGTTGGGTGCTCTGCCGACCGAACCGCCCAGCACCCCAAGATGGTCCTTCCCATTTTTTAAAATTCAAGCATCTTCTCTTTATTTCCCTCCTTCATTCTCCTCGACCAAACAAGACCATGACTTGTTCTTGACCCTCTGTGCTCTTAGAGTCTCACAATATTTGTCACTAATTATCTCTTTGATCCATTTACAAAGCCACTTCCCCAATAAAATCGTGAGCTCCTTGAAGACAAGGCCTGGGAGTCAGAACAAAAAAATCAACCTAGGGGCGCCTGGGTGGCGCAGTCGGTTAAGCGTCCGACTTCAGCCGGGTCACGATCTCGCGGTCCGTGAGTTCGAGCCCCGCGTCGGGCTCTGGGCTGATGGCTCGGAGCCTGGAGCCTGTTTCCGATTCTGTGTCTCCCTCTCTCTCTGCCCCTCCCCCGTTCATGCTCTGTCTCTCTCTGTCCCAAAAATAAATAAAAAATGTTGAAAAAAAATTAAAAAAAAAATCAACCTAATTAGCATGTGATGGTGTCACTATGGGGTCCAAGAGAAAACCGTAAGAATAAACAAATACAGGCTGATTTGAGATGCTCCTTCTATTATATGCATATTCCTATCTCCCTGGGTGAAATTATATTACATTTATATAAGAAGGCAATCAAGTGTGTAATATATTTAGAAAGCGTTCTATCAAAATGGTTCAGGTTTTTAAAAATATTTGGGAGCTTACAGAGGATAAGCTTTAATTATCTAAAGACTCATTGATATGGAACACTTCATTGCCTTCCCAAACTAGATAAATGGATATCTACAAAGGTTACAAAACATTCAGCAACACCTTCAGAGCAAACAGTGTGATCTGCACCACTGAGCCCCAAAGGAAAAACTAGAAAGACTAGGATAAAAGCCACAAAACTGGGGAGACTATGAAACATTCAGCAGGAGAAAAGAGGAGGGCTAGGATGCTGCAGGAGGGACAGTGTTCTCCAGGCCTGAAAGAGAACTTTCTTCTTTAAGGCAGGAAGGAAGGCTGCCTCTTATAGAGTGTTTACAAAATCAAGATATTTAGCACGCCTTTGACTCTCTTGATTTGCAAAGCACGGTTATGAATATGAACTAATTGATCAACCTGCAAAACACTCTTTAGAATTCGGGGACACTGGATCTCCTTTAAAGGGCAGAGAACACACTTGCAGAAGTCACGTAGCATACTACGGTTGGGTCGGGATTCTCAGGAGCAAAGAGGCCACCCCCAGCAGCTGTAACTTGGTCAGGTCTGAGCCTTGGGCCAGAGCTTCCCAAATCCTGGAACCTTCATAACATAAGTTTAGCTGATAAAGGACACCTTTTTCCCACAGCTTTATTGAGAAGGACACACATTTTGAATTTCGATAGTTGATTATCGAAATCTGACTTTGGAAGGTTTATAAGTAGAGTATCTTATTCATGATGTCAAAATGCTTACGATGACTAAAAAAGCGAAAAAAAGAAGTCTATTCAAAGAAAAAGAGCAATAGTGTTGACATCCCGTGCCTACGGAAAAAGCCACCAGGGTGATTTTATACGAATAACTGAAGTTTGAGAAAATGTTGAATGAGGAAAATGTTCGCTTCCCTTGTTTCAAATTTGTGCCAGCTTGATCTCCATGTATATAACTAAGTAAGGCTAAAATTGTGAAGTTTTCACTTCTGATCAGGAGTCAAAGGGAAGGAATAGAAATAGGGATTTGCTGTGGGGAAAGGGAGCGAATAGGAAAAGCCTTGCTGATTCTAGAAACCAGTTAATGAACCCCAGTGGAAAGAAGGGCACAAAACAGGTTTCATGAAGATGTGGCTCTGTTTTAGTTAGGATTTGGCTCTCTTGAGGGCCCCGGGGAAATGGGCACCTCATTTTCTAGACGGGCCCCAGAGAACCAGCACTCACTCGGCATCCTTCTTGCCAGCCTCTCACGCAAACAGCACGCAGCAGTGGGTCAGTCTAACCACGGACAACGCTCAGAGCCCGGCTTTCTTAGTAGAGACGAGGATCCTCAAGGTGTCAACCAAAGAGAAAAAATAGAGTTGGAGACTTATCTTGAAGTTTCCTTTTTCTCTCCCTTTTTTTTTTTTTAAATTACCTACCTCTTCTAATTTTATGCTTGTAATTGATGAGCATTTAACAGAAGAAACAAGACTGAGAAATGGAAGAAAAGAGGAGACGTGGAGGCCTATCCCTTCTGCATGGATCACTGAAGCAGAGGCAGGGTCCAGATGGGCCAGACTGGAGGTCTATAACATCACGTGTCAGCCACTAAGGGACGCTCTGTGGTGTCCTATGCAAAGATCGAGTCTCCAGCCCTAGGACATCTCTCTGCCTCGTCTCTGCCCACTCCTGCTCAAATAGACCATTCTCTCAACCTCGTTGGTACCTCTTTGTTTTCCAAGACTCAACCCAAGCTCTCTTCTTTCCAAAGACTTCCTTGGTTCCTGTGTTCTGAGTCAGATCCAAATGCTCTAGGCTCCCGTGGTCCCCCTGCCTCCCTCCTGACTCCCTGCCACCCCGCCTCCCCAGCTCTCTTACTGGATCCTTCAGCAGATGTTTACTGAGCACCTAGTGTGCTCCAATGAATGTTCTAAGCACTAGAGCTCCCAAGAGCAACAGCCCTGTTTTCGAGGCATGTACAAGGAAGAGGGGGGAGTGGAGGGGGGGTAGGGAAAAAAAGCACCCCCCAAACACCCCAAAATCATAAACAATATAATTTTTTAATTAAAATTTTTTAACGTTTATTCATTTTTGAAACACAGAGAAAGACAGATCATGAGCTGGGAGGGGCAGAGAGAGAGGGAGACACAGAATCCAAAGCAGGCTCCAGGCTCTGAGCTGTCAGCACAGAGCCTGACGCGGGGCTCGAACGCACAAACCGTGAAGTCGTGACCTGTGTGGAAGTTGGACGCTTAAACGACTGAGCCACCCAGGCTCTCCATAAACAGTGTAATTTTTTATTCCAAAAGTTTTGTGATGCCAACAAAAAGGGTCATGTTGTCGTGACCTGACGAGAGCTGTTTTCTCTACATTGGGAGACAGAGGAGACCTCTCTGAAGAGATCACTTTAAGCTGAGGCCTTAATGACGCACACAAAAAAAAGTTGTAAATGGGAAGATCTGGAAGGTCCGCAGCAACAGCATAGGAAAAAGTTCTAAGAAGAGGACGAGCGTTGGGGGAGTTTCAGGAATGGAAACAAGGCCAGTGGGGCTCGAGTGGAATGAGTGAGGCAGGGTCAAGATGAGGTCTTAAGGTAGGTAGAGGCCAGGGCCAACGGGGCTTTTTAGGCCGTGGAAGGGATGTGGGTTTTCTTCCAAGGGAAATGGGAAGCCGCCTACAGCGGCCATTTTCAACCCAGGTGGGGTGGGAGGACCTCATCGTAATCACCTGAAGAGCTACTTTTTAAGACACCCCTGTTTGCCAGACATTCTGATTCCTCAGGTCTGGGGTCAGCCAGGAACCACATCTGGTGAACCGTTGACCCAGGTGCTCTGGAGACACCCCAACCTTGACGTGTTCCAAACGGCTCATCTTCTCCCCGCTCACCCTTCCCTTGCCTACACCTGTCCGACCTGCCCCTCCTGTGTCCCATCTGTGACCCTGGCCATCCTTCGTCACCTAAGCTGGGAATCAGAACCCTCCCGAGTTCCTCCTTCACCTTCGCAACCTAATCAGGCCGAAGCCCATCCATTTGATCATCAAAATGTCTCTTTTTTTTTTAAATTTTTTTTTAACGTTTATTTATTTTTGAGACAGAGAGAGACAGAGCATGAACGGGGGAGGGGCAGAGAGAGAGGGAGACACAGAATCGGAAGCAGGCTCCAGGCTCTGAGCCATCAGCCCAGAGCCCGACGCGGGGCTCGAACTCACGGACCGCGAGATCGTGACCTGGCTGAAGTCGGACGCTTAACCGACTGAGCCACCCAGGTGCCCCCAAAATGTCTCTTGACGTGGCTCCTTCTCTCCACTGCCAGCTGAGTCCGTCCAGTTTCCTCCCCCCCTCCCTCACAGCGCCCTCCCACTCGCCAAGCCACGGTCTCCACGTGCAGAGCATCCCCCTGTCCGCAGTCAGCCTTTTCTCTCCAAACCAAGGAACGTGGCTGCCGTAGGCAAGTCTGTCTGAGAGGGAGTATCCCCGCATTTGCCTTCAGGCATTGCTGACCTTCTTGCCTGGTGAACGTCACTGGTGACTCCACGTGCTTCCAGAATCAGTCTCCGTGATGCATCAGACCCTTTTGAATCTGTCTCAACCGATGTCCCCGCACCTCCCTACCATTCGATTTCCTACCATCGCTTCTTGCTTCTAGAACATTCCCTGCCTTTTCACGCCTCTCTGCCTTCTCACAAGCTCTTCCCTCTGTCGAGAATGCTCTTCTCCCCATGCAAACCGCACTTGTTTTTTTAAGTTCCAGCTCAAACGACTCCTCCTCCAAACGTGTAGGTGCCCCACATACAGCACTTAGCACTTTGTATTTTCAGGACTTCTCGTTTGGGTTATAAATATTTTGAATCCCCATGAGCCTCTCGAGAGCAGAGATTGGGTCTTACTTATCACTTTATTTCTAGCCCCTAGTATAGCATCTAACTGGCACAAAGTGCTCAAAAAGGTATTCGTTGAACCGACGAATTACCTTTGCCCCTTACCCCCATTTGCCATATATTTTGGTGCCCAGCTCCCCCTTTGCAAGCAAACAAAAACAAACAAGGCCCCAAATTCCAAGCCAGTTCTCTTCAATGGCCCCTGTGGATACGTCCTTAGCCACAGCCTTAAATAACGTAAGGTGACGCTAAACTGGAATTATCTTGGCACTGTCACTGCATCTGAGATTCAACTGAGTTTAGGCCAAAAGATTTCATTTTTCGAGTGGTTTGCCAAAATGGCTAAAACAGAAACAGGCAGGCACTGCTTTAAATATAGTTTGCTTCCTCTTCTGTTCGGGGACTTACTGGCCCACTTTGAAACTGGCGAAAGCTCTCCAGGGGAGAAAAGCGGCGATCATTCCTTTAAGTTTAACTACAGGTAGGACAGCCACTCGGAGACACCGGAGCGTTTGAACTATTTGTCCTGGCACTTTTATTTGGGTTTACCTGATATAGTGCTCTGCTAAGAACTTGCTAATGAAAAAGTGGTGTTATTAACGTTTGGCTGTGCTTAGAAGTCTAGGCAAGAAGGTCAGCAAGATCCAGAAAGAAGATGTCAGTCTGCCTCCCCTAGAGGCTTACCCGCCGCAGCCACAAAGCAGAACACAGAAAGCAAAGGCAGCCGTACGGCCGAGCTGGAAGACTTTTGATGCATAATCACATTGAAACACTACCAGAGCCTAGGGATAAGGGGCCACCATTGCACAGAGAAGACCTCTGTTTTGGCTCCTTTGAGTTGTTCAGCTGTATTCATCCTTGCACAAACAATGGCAAGGAGCTTCCTGGAGCTGTGCTCTCATTCTGTACAATGCGTGTTGCCCAACTTCAGGGTGAAGTCCGGTTTCCATTTGCTCATCTATAAAATAGGGGAATTTTCAGGTCTAGGAGAGTAAGAGTCTTGGCGGTCAGAGGAGCTGAAGATTGCTGACGAGGAGGCATGTCACCTGTCAGGGAAAGCTGCAGAAAAACTTGGACCGGGACCTGGGAAAATGCACCAGATGTAGAGGGTAAGAGTGGAGGAGAGGACCGTACTGAACGGGAGGTTGGTGTGCAGATCGCAGAGACTGGAAAGGGGGAAGCACGTCCGGAGGGCAGTCGGCTAATCACTTTGGTAGGAGAGCAAATCCCCCCATATCTGTCATTTAAATCTTATCTGCCGACAGCAGTCAAGTTCCTTTAGAGGCTGACCGCCTGACTGAGGGCCAGGAAAGGCAGGCAAAAAAAAAAGACATAGTTTATGTCCCCCAAATAACTCATAGTCTAGTCGAGGAATCAGACTTGTAAACAAGTTCCGAGCAATATGACTGATGCTGTGGGAAGAGGTATAAACAAGTGCCTGGAAAGCACACAGGGGGGCTGCCTGATTGTCTGGAGGAATCACAGAAACCTTCGGGGAGGTGATGCCTTTGGGACTGGGTCTTCAAGACAAGCAGGAGCTTGCTAAGCACGGGAAAAGAGAGCTCAGGCAAAGAGGATCTCTCTGAGCCTTTCCTCTTGCTATCGCTCAACATGAACCCTCAAATACTTCCAATTTCCTTAATGTTTCTCACGTATGCCAGACTCATTTTCATCCCACTCTCTCTGCTCATTATCTGTCTCGTGTGCCAAGCCTGGGATGCCCATTCCTAAATGCCAAGGCCCAGCACCCCCCTGCAGACTTCCACGTGCTCTCCCCAGCTATAGTTAGTTGGAGAAATGATATTAATGCAGATACGTCTCAGATACCCAGAGATGAGGCAAGGCAGTGGAGAGCAAGCAGTGTAAAAGCTGGCATAAACGCATACCAACGCATTGCTCATTGGGGTCCTTCAACTCCTGTTCCCAAAAACATCTCGGGAAGGTGCAATGCCAAGTTAACAAATGGCTGCCACTATTCCAGCCTACAGTGTTCTCTCCCTGCTTTGAAATTCTAAAACACTCTTAGTTTGTACTGCCAACTTAGAATATATAAATGTATCATTTTAAAAATAAAGTCATCATTTTAATTGTTTCTCATGTGTCACTAACTAGACAATAGTTAGTCGTATCTCGCTAACTCCGCGACAAGCTCCTTCGTGACAGGATTGGATTCTCACGGTCTTCTGTACGTAAGTAGCACGACCCTGTGCCCCGGGGCACCAGGAGCAATCCCAGTTACACCAATTGTGAGCGTGCCCTGGTGAGAAGGCGCCCAATAGCCAGTCTTGTCCAGGAAACATCCATCCACTCCGTTGTAGGCACACAAAAACCATTTAATGGATTGACATTTTTCCAAATTTCCACCAACCACCTGGTCCTAAAGACACAATGTCTCCCATCATTGCCTAGCCTGCATGAAGGGCTCTGAAGTATCCATTGGATCCAATGTCACCATTTTGTGCGAACGATTCCATGAGCTACAACTCTAACCCTGACATGCTGTGCTATTTTCAAGAATTCCATTCTTCCCTCACCCCAGTCACCTAAGCTCACGTTGTCCAGAACCCAGCCTCACCACCTCATCCCAATAGCTGCTCTGTCTCCTTCGTTCACTCTCTTGGTGAATGGCATCCATTCTGCTGCTCAAACCAAAACCCTGGGAGACATCTTTTACTTCTAACTAGACTAACCATAAAATTCCCCGTACAAGCTGTTGCACTCGTGAGAGCGAAATAAGGCCACTACTAGTAATTTCTCTGTCACAACTAAGACTGTTCTGGACAAACCAGAATCTGCAGCAACTCCACTTCTTCCTTTCACTGCTTCCTGCCTTGAAATCAAGTAATTCACTGACAAGTCCTGTCTCCTAAGTCTCTCCCAGGCCCTGCCCCCATTTCTGTCACCATTATCTCTTGCTTAGATTATTGTAACAACTTCCGGGGCACCTCGGTGGCTCAGTTAGGCATCTGACTTCTGCCCGGGTCATGATCTCGCCGTTCGTGGGTTCAAGCCCCACATCGGGCTCCGCGCTGACAGTGTGGAGCCTGCTTCGGATTCTGTGTCTCCCTGTCTCTCTGCCCCTCTCCTGCTCGTGCTCTGTCTCTCTCTCAGAAATAAATAAGCATTAAAATTTTTTTAATAAAAAAAAAGATTATCGTGACAACTTCTAAACACATTTCCCTGCTCACAGTCTTGCAAGTTTCCAGTCTACTTTCCACCTAACAGAGGGATCTTTCTAAAACGTACATTTAATCATCTCATGGCTTAAAAAACTCATCAATGATGTCACTTTTTTTTTAAAGATAAAAGTTTTTTTAAAGATAAAAGTTCAGGGTCCCCAGTAGGGTCTCCACTGACCACTTCAACACCTTCTCCCATTACCTTTGTCTCTTATCGCCCTTAAAATTCATGCTACAGCCAGACTGATGTACTTTAGGGTCCCTGAAAAGACTGTCTCACCATGCAGTCTTTATACTTGCTCTGCCCAGGGCCCCAAACCCTTCTCTTCCTTCACGTCTTTCACACGGTGAACTCTTCTTTATCCAGCAGTACCCTTTCAGTCTTACCCACAAGGCTTACAACTAGTTTCCATCCAGCAACTGAATTCACGACTCAGCTGAAACACCAATCTAACCATGTCACTTCCGTGATGAAACAATTCAGTGATTTCCAATCTATAGCAGGAAACCCAAGCTCCTTAGTAGATCTCTGCCAACATGGATGTCTCACTGCTCTGTCTTTAGCTCTTACTGTTTCTTGTGCCTCAAAGGCTCCTCTACGTTTTCAGGGGGTTCCGGGTTTGAATTTTGGTTGTAACGCTTTTTAGTGGGTGATATTGGGCAAATTCCTAATCCTTCTCTGTATGTTTTATCCTCGATACAATAAGCATGGATAATCATAGTATCTATCTCAGAATCTTTGTGAAGATGAGTTGAATGAACACTTTAATTAGTGCACATAATAAAACTTCCAACAAATCTTAGTCGTCGTCATTAGCATCATTGTTATTGATGTCCTAGACCTCATCCTCTTCAAGAAATCTTTGTTCGACTTCCGGTTGCATTCATGCATTTGAAAATATTTTTAAAACCCCTACAGTCTACCAGAGACCCTGTAGATACTAAGCAATAAAGGTGACTAACGTACTCACTGTCATCAAGAATATCATAGTCTAGGGGCGCCTGGGTGGCGCAGTCGGTTAAGCGTCCGACTTCAGCCAGGTCACGATCTCACGGTCCGTGAGTTCGAGCCCCGCGTCGGGCTCTGTGCTGACAGCTCAGAGCCTGGAGCCTGTTTCCGATTCTGTGTCTCCCTCTCTCTCTGCCCCTTCCCTGTTCATGCTCTGTCTCTCTCTGTCCCAAAAATAAATAAAAAAACGTTGAAAAAAAAAAAAAAAAAGAATATCATAGTCTAATTCTCCTTCCATATCCCTAGTGGTAATTGTATCACTACAGTTCACAACAGTGTGCCAATGTCACCTGTCCATAGGTCACCTTCTCCATGAGACATTGATCGTCAGAGGCCAAAAGGGATGTCTTCACTCTTGGTCCCATGGTGCCAAGTACACTTCCTGGCACAAAGCAGGTTCTCAGTTAGTGTTTGTTGGGCTGAACAAATACCATCGTTCTGGTCTCACACAACAACTCTTGGCAAATATTCTGTAAGCAAGTCTCAAATTCATAAAAACCAGTTTATACCTGTTCTAAAATTCCCTTTCTTGTTTCTGCTGTGCTGAAAAAAAAAGTGCTATTGTACCGTTTGTTTATTATTTCTAATAATTTCAGAAGTCTGCAGACTTTAGATGCAAAATGTGCTAAAGCTTGTTATAAGTTGGGGATGGTAGTGAAACAACACTTATTTTGGCTAACATTTCTCAGTAAGCTCCATAAAAATAATCATTGGGTACTCTTCCAAAGTAGCAATAACAATCCTGTACTGTGGACAAACTTCAAGATCAGCCAAACTTCAGGCCATCTGTCCATCCCTTCGTCATCCATCCATCCACTCACCCATTCATTCACCAATTATATCAATTAAGCTTAAACTCTATGATCAGAATGGCGTTAAGGCACTAACGCCTTTCACATTGTGGTATTTCTTCTACAATTTTCAGCATTAAAAGTAGGAGTAAAGGAGAAGACAGTACATGTCTAATCTCTCCTTAGCATTTATTATTGCCATTTTAAATGTTTATTTATTTTTTGAGAGCGAGAGAGAGAGAGACAGAGAACAAGTGGGGGAGAGGCAGACAGAGAGAGGCACACAGAATCCAAAGCAGGCTCCAGGTTCCAAGATTTCAGCACAGAGCACAAGGTGGGGCTTGAACTCACGAGTTGAGCCATGAAATCATGACCTGAGCCGAAGTTGGATGCTCAACCAACTGAGCCACCCAGGCACCCTGATTATTGGCATTTTTATTTAACCATATGTATTTTTTTAAATCAGAGTTTCTGATAAATATGCCATGTTTGGGGGAAAGTCATCTTTCTACGAAAGCAAACTATTTTTTAAGCTGCTTTGAGAAAGCAAACATGAGTAAACAGATAAAAGTGCTGAGAATTTAATAGAACTAGAACCTCAAGGCCTAATGAGTAAACGGAGAGAGATGGTCATGTGGTTCTAAGTTAAACAGTGAACTCCCCAGTGCTCCCTTGGCAAATTGTAATCATTACCAGTGCCAAGTGTGCTAATAACATTAATAAATCCAATCTCCCAAACCAAACTTAATTGACCTGGAATATTGCAAAGGACACCAGTCATAGTAAAAGGAAAAATGATTTCCATGAACTTCTGTGGTGGCACACTCTTAGAAGTAATGCATCAAGCAACAGGTTCTTCTAAAACCCCATAAGAGCTTTTCTATCACTCTAGTCCACGGTTTTCCACACTCTCCAAAGATTTGGGTCTCTTTTGGGTCAAGAAAGTAAGATCTCCAGGCCTAGACGTGCCATTTCTTGTGTAGTTATAAAGGCTCACCTGCTGAAAAAGGTGTGGACAGCATGCCAAGCCAGGACATCTCGAGGGTGGTAAAAAGATTGGGCCAGATCAATGATGACAAGGACATAATCACACACTTAGTCTTGCAAGAAGAGATACTTTTCAGGAGCCCTGAGCATGCCAACTTTTAACCAAGCTCCGTTAACTTCATTGAACATCAGCAAGCAAAGGTTTTTATGATTACTTTGCACAGTCTATTCCTGTGGAGACAATTAGGAGGCTGGAAGGATTTAGGGCAATTCCCACATTTACCTATCTTCCTTCTGCTGTACATGGGGTCCTATATCAAACCAAGACAGATATATCCAATTATGATAACTGATGATAACATCCCAGAAAAGCTTGCCTTTCCTCTCTGTTTCAAAATCACTGCCACATTTTCCAGGTGTTTCCCTTGAGAATGGACCATCAGCACCTCCCACAGTATGCTGGTCACCCACTCTCCCGGAAGCAACAACCCCCAAGCTCACCAGCAATATCTGAAGTCACTTTCTTCCTTGAGGTCGTTTTATAGCATGTGTCTCATCTTGAAATCTGAAAAGGCTGGCAAGTAGGACTTCCTCCATGGAGGGACATAGGGAAACATTCTGCCAAAGAACAGCAGAACTTCTGGATTCTTCCATTGTCTGCAAGATCCTAATTCATCATTAGTAATTAGTCAGTGTTTTCTAGGATTTCTTAAGTCTTTCTAGTAATCTAAAAAATGTAAATACTGTCTTTTATATCTTATCTATGGATTTTGTTCCTTCGCCTTGAATTCTATTTTTCTGGTTACTTACTTATTCTAGAATCATCTAATGAAATCATCAGCTCAGTAGTTGGATGCTCCTGTCTTCTCCTGTCACCCAGAAGCATCTCTCTGCCTGGACGCAATCAACGACTCATGGACAGGGACCATGGGGAACCTCTGAGAGACCAGGAAAATCAGGCCAGCCTTCCCAGGTGCTGGAGTGAACCTGCAGGAAGCTTGCAGGCAAATGTGTATTTTGGGACATCAGCACTGCATATTTAAACTTAAATCTCGGAGCGCCTGGGTGGCTCAGTCGGTTGAGCAGCCGAACTTCGGCTCAGGTCATGATCTCGCGGTCCGTGAGTTCGAGCCCCGC
The DNA here is from genome assembly GCF_016509475.1 of Prionailurus bengalensis. Classification (NCBI taxonomy): domain Eukaryota; kingdom Metazoa; phylum Chordata; class Mammalia; order Carnivora; family Felidae; genus Prionailurus; species Prionailurus bengalensis. Next base: position 12,219,420 of record NC_057349.1, on the reverse strand, counting down.
GTCGGGCTCTGTGCTGACAGCTCAGAGCCTGAAGCCTGTTACAGATTCTGTGTCTCCCTCTCTCTGACCCTCCCCCATTCATGCTCTGTCTCTGTCTGTCTCAAAACTAAATAAACCTTAAAAATTTTTTTTAAAAAAATAAATAAAGTTAAATTTCCCGTTACACATTGGTCTTTCTTTCTTTCTTTCTCTCTCTCTTACACACACACACACACACACACACACACAAACACGTAGAAACAAGTTGTTTCTCACTGTGTCTGTCTTTTTCTGTAACTCTCCACTTTTTCTCTGTGGCTCTACCTCTTTATGTCTCTCTTTATCAACTACTTCTCCAATGTTACTTTCTCCAGTGTATCTCTTTCACTAAAACAAGAAAACCCTATTGTCCAATGGCTGCCACCAATTGGTTGCATGAGCCGGTGCGACCTACCCCATTTTTAGGCTGTTTTTCTATAAGACCTGACAGGATAAGTGTTTTCCAGGGAAGAAGGAATTGCTGCTTTTGTATTCTCACGATTTGAATGCTTAAGAATGGTCTAACAGTTTGCCAAAAGGTATATAGAGAAGAAGCATGCCTCTTCCCTTTATATGGAATATGGAATGTCTGTCTTCTAATGGTGCTCAGCCAGTTCAGGAATTTGATAACTTCATAAGAAGTGATAAGGAGCTGAAGCCCAAGTCACATGCCATCAAGATTCTTACTAAGGCTATTCTGATGACTTTAGAAAATTGATGGTTTTCAATCCTTACTATAGGAACATTTCAAACCAGCCTTCTACAAGTTTCTGATGAATACAATTAAAAGCAATTTCTTGTATCCACCCCTTCTCCACAATTCTATGCAGCAACTGCCTCAACATCTAGCACATATTCTGAGTGGAATCTTAACCAAACTTCATAACTGGGAGGAAGAAACTGGAGTGTTAGTAAGAAAGAGTAGGAAAGATAATCAGAGTACACAACAACACTATAGGAAAGTACCTTTTTAAACTTGGAATAAATATATTCCAAATTGGGAAACGGGCCACTAAAATAAATAAAAATTATGGGGCACCCGGCTGGCTCAGTCAGTTAAGCGTCCGACTTCAGCTCAGGTCATGATCTCACGGCTCGTGAGTTCAAGCCCCATGTCAGGCTCTGTGCTGATAGCTTGGAGCCTGGAGCCTACTTCGGATTCTGTGTCTCCCTCTCTCTCTGCCTCTGCTCCCCATCTCAAGAATAAATAAACACTAAAAAAATTAAAATAATTAAAATAAAATAAATAAAAATTAACTAAAGTTCACTCATTTCTAAAGAACAGATCCAATAAGAGTGTTTTCCACGTACTAAATTGACATAGATTCTAAACTGAGAATACCCAATGCTGTTAAGGATATGGTGAAAAAGGCACTTTTAGGGTACTCATTACAGGATACAAAGGTTCTGGCATTTAGTCTGATGGCAATGTCAAAAAGCTTAAAATTTTTCGTATTCTTTGACATAGTAATATAGAATTCTAAGAATATATTCTGAAATAGATTTAAAAAAATAATGCACACAGATGTTTGTTACAGCATTATTCATCACTGCATAGAGAAAGAAAAACTGCAAGCAATTTAAATATCCACAATTAAGGAAATAGTTAAGGAAAAATAGTTTGCAGATAATTTTAAATATAGAGATCTGCTTACAATAAAATGTTCAGAGAAAAAGAGCAAGATATAAAATGATCTAAACTATGATGATATGAGTAAGAAAAACAGAATGTGGAATCATAAGTATTTTTATCCTTCTGATTTTTTAAGGCCTTACAAAACCTCTACAATATGCAAATATTGCCTTAACAATCATCCTCAGAAAACTGTAGATCCAAAGACAGAAATTCAAACACTTGTATAAACCTCTGGACTCACCACACTATTCTCTGAAGCATGGCTCCTTGAGAAAAGAAACTGTATAAATGTTTCCTTCTGAAATTCTTAGACTCTCTGATAACTTTCTATATTTATCCTTTATTGAATTAAAATAACCACAGCCCTGATTACCCACCCGCACACAAGATTTTCAGAAATCTTTTGGAGCAGCTTCTCAAATTCTCTAGGGTTTTCTGCAGTTGCAGAAAATTCGGAGGGTTTAGCTAAACTGGAAGCTGCATGAAAACATGGTATTGCGAGTTGGCTTACAAAAGTTCCCGGTAAGATTTTAGTAGCCATATTTTGGCGGATAAATGAAATCATAAGACTGAATGAATCGTGCCCTGAAATTTCTTTGTCTGGGAAAGGCGACTCTTATTTAGAAACCTTTCCCCTGGGATCCTAGGCCTGGTTCCAGCATACCATAAGACTGTCAACTGTACCTACTCCCATCTAAACTTAGTAGGCTCTCAGAGAAACTGTTCACCCAATAATTCAATCTTGTTTTTGATTTGTGTATTCTGGGTACAGATATATGTACTAGGAATATTTTCTTAACAATGACTTTTTAAAGTTTTGATAAAATCCTATTTGTTATTTTTTCCCTAGTTTTAAGGTTTTTATGTTCTTTCTAAGAAATATTTGCCTACCCCAAGGTCAGAAAGATACTCTTCTATGTTTTCTCCTCGAATATTTATAGTGTTAGCCTTTAAGTATAAATCTATAATCCATCTTGAGTTAATTTTTGTGAAGCATCTGGTAGGTTTCAAAGTTGGTTTTCCTCTTGCATTTGTTCAATTGTCCCGGAATTATTTTGTGAATAAAAACTTTTTTTTTCCTTATTGAATTCTTTAGACAAACTTGCTGAAAATCACTTGACCATACATATGTGGGCTTATGACTAGACTCTATAGTATTCCTCTGCTCTATGTGCCTATCCTAAAATCAATAACACACTGTTTTGATTACTCAAATTTATATTGAGTCTTTAAGTCATACAGTGTAGGCTTTCTTATTTAGTTCTTTCTTCTTTCTTCTTTCTTTCTTTCTTTCTTTCTCTCTCCTTCAAGATTGTGTTGGCTATTCTAAATCTTTTGCATTTCCAGATATATTTTAGAATGAGCTCTTCAGTTTTGACAAGATGCCTGTTGGGATTTTGACTGAGAGTGTATTGAGTCTACAGATAAATATGAAGACCATCAATATATTAAAAATATTAAATTATCTTATCCATGAACATGGTATGTCTTTCATTTATTTGGATCTCCTTTAATTTCTCACAGGAATGCTTTATAGTTATCAACTTAGAGTTCTTGTATGTCTTTAAATTCATTCCTTAGTATTTTATGATTTTTAAATTCTGTTTTAAAAGAATTTAAACAATTTTTATTCTCCTATTCTTTATGTTGGTTTATAGAAATACAAATGTCTGGGCATATTGATCATTCATCCTATTATCTTGCTAAATTTATTTATTCTAGTAATTGTTTTTTAGAATATTTAGCATTTTCTATATAAATTATTGTGTCACCTGCAAGTAAAGACCATTTTACTCCTCCATTTCCAACCTGAATGCCTGTTTTTTCTTGCAGCTTTAACATAAAATCATCATACAAGAAACAGAACATGCTTAATGCGTACAATTCAGTATGGTTTAACGTAGACCCATAAAACCATTGCCGCAATCAAGATTGTAAATATATCCATTACACTCAAGTTTCCTCATGCCTTTAAAAACATTTTTTTTAATGTTTATTTATTTATAAGAGAGAGAGACAGAGTGCAAGGGGCAGAGAGAGAGACACACACACACAGAATCTGAAGCAGGCTGTAGGCTCTGAGCTGCCGGCACAGAGCCTGATGTGGGGCTCGAACTCACAAACCATGAGATCATGACCTGAGCTGCAGTAACACACTTAACCAACTGAGCCACCCAGGCGCCCCTCCTCATGCCTTCATATTCTCACTCCTTTCTACCTTTCCCCAACTAAATGCTTTTACTTCTTTTACTCACCTTATTGCTTTAGCTAGAGCCCAAATTACAAATATCAGGAATAAAAGAGAAAACAGTATTGTGGACTCTACCAATATTAAAAGGATAATAAAAGAATGTGTTGGGGTGCCTGGGTGGCTTGGTCGGTTAAGCGTCCGACTTCAGCTCAGGTCACGATCTCACGGTCCGTGAGTTCGAGCCCCACGTCGGGCTCTGGGCTGATGGCTCAGAGCCTGGAGCCTGTTTCCGATTCCGTGTCTCCCTCTCTCTCTGCCCCTCCCCCGTTCATGCTCTGTCTCTCTCTGTCTCAAAAATAAATAAACGTTAAAAAAATTTTTTTTTAAAAAGAATGTGTTGAATACCAATATTTGACAACTTAGATAAAATAGACAAATTTTTGATAAATGTAACTTAAATAATACTGAAACTAAAAGAAATAGAAAATCTGCCTTATTCTGTTCTATTAAAGAACTTGAATTCATTTGATTTCCTCATTTTCAAAAACTTCTCCCCGATAATCCCAGTTATTCCATTTGTTCTAATGATCACTTTTACCCTGATAAATTCCAGATCTCTATTTTCAGCCCAAACCCTGAGCCCCAAATCTTATATCCAATTGCCTTATATCCAATTTTACTTCTCCGTTTGAGTGTTCAAGTTTGACATACCTCAAAATGAGCTCATTATATTGACTCCTCACTTCTACCCCACCTCATTGCCCCTATTCCTCATCTCACGGCAATGGGAAGTCCAGTTGTCCACATCAGAATCCTGGGAATCATCCTTGACTGCTCTTCTTCTCCAGTCGTCCCACATTCAATCGTTCACCATTTTACCAGCTGGACTTCCTAAATATCTCACAAAACCACCCAATTCCTTCCAACCCCACTATATTAGTTTAGTGTGATCCACCATCAATTCTCACTTTGAGTCCACACTCATGTTCTAACTCTTTGTCTTGTTTTTTTAACCCGTTCTGCACACTGCAACAAAATTGGTATTCTAAAACTGAAACCTTATGGTAACCTCCTCCTGCTTCAAACAATGGCTAGTCCAATTGTCTTAATGTTCCCATGGACCCTACATAATCTGATTGGGTACTGGCCCTTCAGCATTTTGAACTTCCCCTGTCATAACGCTAATTGCATGATAATATCTTGAAATATCAGTCTTCGTGCCTTTCTCTCCCCAGCACCCTTTGCTTTGCGTGACTTACATTTGTCAGAGAGATTTACTTTGCCTGGAGAAAAAGTAGGATTGTTAAAGCAGGAATTTAAAAAAGCAGGAAACAGTCAATGTTCAGTATTTCTTTTCTTTTCTTTTTTTTTTAAACTCTAAACAGGCTTTTGAATATCTGAAAAGAAGTCCTGAGGGAATCAGAGAACAGAATTTAGACCACAAAAATAGAAGTAGAAAGGAGATAAAAGAAAAATGGAACATTGCCTCCCCACCAACGACATATGAATGGAGTGTCCCTTGGGCTGAGTAGCAGGAATATGATAGGGGGGAGGACAGATGTGGCCTCAGAGGAGGTGGGGGCAGGGAAGGAGAGGTCTGACCTGGCAGGACAAATACAGAAAAGTGGGATCAACAGCAGGAGAATTTCTAATGATAGTGAACAGCACCAGAGATTCCTGTTGAAGCTGAACCAATGTCTGCAGACCACTTGTTGCCATTCTTGGGCATACCACACTCTCCCCAAATGGGAAAGTCATATCACCTGTTCATCTTGTCCTGGACAGCTTCCCCTACAATAGTTCGATACTTTGTTGCCTTCTGTCTGCAAAATATGGGTAGAAACTGTTCCTCCCCATTTATTGAGAGGTTAGGATACCTAGAAATTCTTCCCCCAACCAAAGGTGATGGGACCCTGACACCCAGAAATGGGATGGTAGCATGGAAGGTACAGTCCCTGCACTAAGATGTGGGTATAATTGGACAGTAGTGAAAAAACTTTCCTTTTATACACTTACTACACAGTACTGTAATAACTTCCTTACTTTTCCTATCCTCCACTAGACTGTAAGCTTATGAGGTCAAAGACCATACCAGTCTTGCTCAACATTAGACCCCCGTGCCCAATGTAGTGCCTGGCATATTGCATGTACTTGGTAAACGCTGGTTGGTTAAGTCAGTGATGGAATAAAGAATGACTGATTTTAAATATACTGATTTTAGTGGTTTCTTTACACAAAGGAAATGCCAATACGGCAATGCCTTTTTAGCCTAAGCATGTAAGGCCTAACACTTTAACAAGTTATGTTAAGGAAGTAAACTAGTAATAATTTTTTTTAATTTTTTAAAAATATTTATTTATTTTTGAGAGGGAGAGAGAGAGAGAGAGAGAGAGAGCATGAGCTGGAGAGAGGCAGAGAGAGGAGGAGACACAGGATTTGAATGAAGCAGGCTCCAGGCTCTGAGCTATCAGCACAGAGCCTGATGTGGGGCTTGATCCCACGACCCTGGAATCATGACCAGAGCCAAAATCAAAAGTCAGCCGCTTAACCAACTGAGCCACACAGGCACCCCAACTATTAATAACTTTTAAATAACTTTAGACTTTCATGTTTTGTTGTTAAGACTTTTCAACATTGGGGGTCCATTTACAGTCTCCTGTATTCATTCTGCGGGGTCCTGTACATATTCGATGTTTCAGGCAGTAAAGTCATTGAAAGCATGACACCCAGAGAGTTAGAACAAACATGCATGTCACCATGAGCAAACTCCATTCCTTCCATTTGCAAGGAACAGTTTGATGTACAGAAACTATTGTACCTGTGGTAGTATCAGTAACGGGCCTCCAAAAATGGTCATGCCCTCTCGGAACCTGTCACGTTATTTGGCAAAAGGGACTTTGCAAATGTGATTAAGTTCTGGATTTTTTTTTTCTTTTGAGAGAGAGAGAGCGAGTGCGGGAGGGGCAGAGAGTGGGGGACAGAGGATCCAAAGCAGGCTGTGCAACGACAGCAGTGAGCCCGATGCGGGGCTCGAATTCACAAACCATGAGATCATGACCTGAGCCAGAGTTGGACGCTCAACCAACAGACACCCAAGTGCCCCAAGTTCAGGATTTTGAGACGTAGAGATTATCCTGGATTTCGACGTGGGCCCCGTATAATCACAAGTATAAGGGAAAGGTGAGAAAGTTAAAGTCGGGGTGGGGTGGGGGGGGGGGTTGAAGATGCTCAATTGCTGGTTCTGAAGATGGAGGAAGAACCCAAGGTCCAAGGAATGCAGGCAGCTCCTGCAAGCTGGAAAAATCAAGGAAATGAACTCTCCTTCTACAGCTTCCAGAGGGAGCACAGCCCTGCTGACAGGTTGATTTCAAGACTTCTGACCTCCAGGAGCGCCTGGGTGGCTCAGTCGGTTAAGCCTCCGACTTCTACTCAGGTCATGATCTCACAGTTCATGGGTTTGAGCCCCGCGTCGGGCTCTGTGCTGACGGCTTGGAGCCTGGAGCCTGCTTCCGATTCTGTGTCTCCCTCTCTCTGCCCCTCCCCCACTCGTGCTCTGTCTCTCTCCCTCTCTCAAAAATAAGCAATAAAAAAAAATAAAAAAAAAAAAGACTTCTGACCTCTAAAACTATGAGATAATAAATTTGCCTTGCTTAAGCCACTAAGTTTCTGGTCAATTATTATGCAACCATAGGGGGTGAATGCCGTTCTATAAACTTTATCAGTTACATTAGGCATATTTGGAATGCTAGCTGAGAGAAGGTGTTTGAGAAGAACTTTGAGGTGATGCTCAATTGGGACAGAAAGGGAATTCTATAAACAGATCGGGTGATGCTAAGGAACTTAAATTATTCATTTATGTATGAATTGCCTTATGAATATTTATAAGCATATGCCTGAATATTATAAACC